>NC_056039.1:7512500-8712500 GCF_004379255.2 Salvia splendens
GCCAGATTCCAACAAATAAGCGTTGTTATCGACATCCATATAGGACGACCGGCATCACAACTTTCCGGCAACTCCCGGTGGAGATAAGGCATCCAAATAAACTACATGTGATACAAATTTTTCAAAATAATTTCCATAAAAACAAAAATCAAAAAACCAAAAACATTTTATAAATATATGAAGTACCTGATTAGGATGCATCATGGAGAACTGATCTCGGAAATTTTCAATACAATGTCCGGGTGCTTTTACATATGACGCCGGGCCATTCCATCTAAAAAATTTAAATTATGAGCGAAGAACACAAAAATTGATGAACATTAAGTTTCAAAAATGAATAAATGAACAACTTACGCGCTTGCGCATGGTAGATAGTCTGTATGCACGGGATCTAGCATCCTAGGTCTAATATTTGGGATTCTCTCCCAAGCCCAAAGTTGTAATAGAGTTAAGGCTCCCCCTACATCCGTCCTCTTAGCAACGGACGCTTCACACAAATTGTGGTACAAGCAAGCAAGCGTCGCCCCACCCCAGCTATATGTAGAACACCGTTCTATATCCATGAAAAAGTGTAGGTAGAAGAACGGAATTTTATTTCCGGAGGCGTTGGGGATCATCAGACCACCAAGTAATAGCAGACAATATATACGAGCCCGCTGAGTATATATGTACTGTTCGTGGTCACCAGACAGCTCAATCCTCAATTGGCGCGATAAGCTCGTCTGCTTAAAAGCCATTTCCTTCAACTCAGATGCGTCCGGTATGAATCCTAGAAAATCCAAACACCTGTCCATCCAATGTCCCGCTTCCGTCGGGGGGATGTAAGCTGTCAGAGCCTCTCCATCAACTTTCAGGCCCCATAAGACCTCGACGTCTTCCAGTGTCACAGTCGCTTCACCGACTGGAAAGTGAAACGTGTGAGTCTCTGCCCTCCAACGTTCAATCAGAGCTGTGATAAGATGGTGGTCAATGTCTTTTGGTTTACCACACCTTAATATACCCCCAAACCCCATCTGGTCCACTATTGCCAAGACATATTGATTGATGGGAACATCCCAAATTATTCCTTCATATCGTCGGCAACGTACATATTCGGATTGAACTCCTGCCCATATATTGTTAGAGACGTGTTGTCTCTGAAAATATAATACAGATGGATCCGCAGGACCACATGCAAGCCGACGACGAGAGGTTGAAGATGATGCCATAATTTACCTACATAATCCAAATTCAACAATAACCAACCATAACATTTAATCCAAATTCATAATCCAAATTCAACAATAACCAACCATAAACCATTTCAATAATTAGATACAATTTAATCCAATATCACAAAATTGAACACCAACATCAAATAATTCACTTACACAACATTGCACATTCAAAATCACTTTCACAGGCATATCTATATCAATAAATAAATTAGTGATTGCGATTAGTTGCAAAGATAAATTTTTTAGGTAGTTTTTGTATATAACATTGTTTTGATAACTTTGATTGATAATTTTCACCCACCTTTTTAATTTTTTAAAAATTTTATAGTACGTTTGATTTCAATTCAATTCAATTCGTCCTCTACTATTTTAGACGAAGTTAATTAGTTAAATCATTTGTAATTATAACTGAATCCTCCAATTCAATTGCTGAGTCTGACGCCATGAATTTCGTCAAATCCATAATCTCAGACGATCAGGAAGCTTCCACTTCCGAATCCGATCGGGATTCTTCCGGCGGCCGAGCAATCCCAACGACGCCGCCGATGCCTGGAGTTTCGGGGGTTTTATCAAATCTGTCTCCGTGCAATCCGAATCCGTGATCGAGGCGTACCGCAAAGATCTCCAGGAATTCGGGTCGGGCCTGAAGAAAGAGACCGAAATTCTCCGGGATACGGCCAGCCGCGCCGTCAAGGACCTGCCGTCTTCGCTCGATGTGGTGCTGAAATCCACGGTCAGTATGATCAACAAAGAAGCCTTAGGGCTGTCTTCGGACGGCGAGCCCGAGACGCCGGGCGCCAACCGAGCCCTCAAGTCGGGCCGGTACAGTCGGTTCGAGGCGCAGCTGAGTGCGATGCAGAGTGATTTGAATACTTTCTGCGTGGAGCCGGAGGATGCAGCGGATTACGGGAAGTGGAAGCTAGGGTTTGAATTGGGCGATTATGAGGATCCGATCGAGGGCTTGATTGGGGAAGATGGGATTTTGGAGGGTGCTTATTCGAAGGCCGTTGGAAACGTTTTGGTGTAGGTACTTTTACAGAGTGGAGAAGCTCAAGCAGCAAGAGAAAATGAGGGCAAGTATCGTGAAGATGGCGGTTTCCAATGATGATGAGGAGGAATTGTCGTGGGATGACGATGACGATGATGGTGGTGGTGGTGGTGTAGCTAGTGATGAGAAGTGCAAAGGCAAAACAGAGGCTGCTGTTGTTTATGGGGAAAAGGGCAATGTGATTGAGTTGAGTAAGAAGAGTGGTGTGGATGAGGGAGAAGGGGAGAGTGGAACAGTTGATGGAGATGAGAAAGTGGGGGTGGAGGAGGTGGTGGTGTCGAATCATGATGATGTGGGGTGGGATGAGCTCGGGGATGTTGGTAGTGGCGATGAGAGGAAACCCTCAGCCAGTGGTGGTGGTGGTGGGAGCCCGAAGAAAGAGGAAATCCGGAAGCGGTTGGTTGTGGAAGATGATGATGATTTGAATTGGGGTATTGAGGATGATGATGATGAGCCCTTGAAAGCTTAATCTTGATGCCAGATAACTGTTTAGCAATGTAATTATGAATTTGCAGATGGCTAAAATGTTACATTGGTTTCTAGTATAATGCAGTAAAGGCTTCTGCTTCAAGTAAATAGTACTAGTAGTATCATTAAACTGATTATTGATATCCTTGCAACTCGCCCCTCCAATACTAACTGCACTGCCCCTTGAAGACTGTAATGTAATAAAAAGATGGATTCTGCCCCTGCGCTACCCCTGATTATTATATCATTATTTCTCATTGTTTGTCTTTCTTTGTGAATGAATATGAATGTAATGGACCTGTTGGTTTCCATTTGTGGGGTAAAGTTTCACTCTTTTCAGTTCATGATCTATTAATGGTTTACGCTCTGGTATTAGTGTTTCCATGAATGTTGAGACTTGAGAGCACTAGTGATTTTGTAACTTTTCTTGCTGGGTTGACCTTTCATTAGTGCTTACACAGTGGTTCTTATATACACTACAGTCGACACCCAACATGAATGAATGTAAACCAGACAATGAAATGTCCCACTTTTGGTGGATCTGAGATACATAAAAAAGAGTGTAAAGTGGAAGTGAGGATTAAAGTTACAAGAATCCTGACATTTTTCGAAAAGTAGTGCTACTTTTTAACACTAAATCTGGTACCCATGATTAATCTGAACAACATATTGTGACTGATTTCAGCTATATTGAAGTTGAATAAAATGTGGATAATCTAAAAGAAAAAGAGAAATATCTGCTTCCTCAATCAATCATAATCCCCCAAATGAAAGAAATTCGATACAATATATAACCCTCTATCAACAACATCCTCTTGGCTTCAAGCTCAACTCTTTCTGGAGCCTCTAGCTATTGACCATGGCCCCATATATATGATACCGACATTAGCACCCTATAGCTGTCTACAAGAAAGAAAAATAAAAAGAGAAAGAGAAAGCAGCCTCGTTCCTCACCAAATTACTCTAGAAAATGCAATACATAGAAACTCAACTTACAACAAACATCTTTTAAGACTCGTCTCACTTCTTATTTTTTTTAGCATCGGTTGGGGGAGGTAGAGCCAGAAACCGTCCTCTCTGGGCACGCGGTGGGAGATGTTTTGCATGCTTCCGCGAACCAACATTCCATGGTAAGAATACCCCAGTACCGCTACGTTGGATCTTTCTTGGGTTAACAATCACAGGGCGAATGGGGGCGGCTGCTAACATTACCACGGGAGAACGGACAATACCCCATCTGGGCATCATATTCACCGGCCCATAGTTATTCGACATAGGGACGCCAGGCTGCCATAGAGTCATTGCTTTGGATGAAGTGGCCATCTCCGGAGATGTATGGCTTTCTATCTCCGCTCGGACTCTGAAGAAAGTGATGCTCACCCTCTTGTTTGGAGAGGAGCACATGACGTGTCTTGCTGTATCCGAGCTGTTTCCCCTCATCACTAAAAGAGACCTGAAAAACTTCTCGAGTCTTAATTTACTCTTCTTGTTATATCGATGGGTGTTTTAAAATTCTCAAAACTCATACATACCCTTCTTTTGGAGAGAGCATTAGAGGCCCTCTGTAATTCCCTTCACCGTCGCTCACAAGCATGCGGCCAAAGGCCATTGTTGATTCAGAGAGGAGGAGAGTGGAAAGAGGCTGCTCCAGGTGGGGTGGTTTTAGAAAAGGCTGAGAATACTCCCCCTACAAAAAAAATAAATGAGAAATTGATGGACAATTTAATCAAGATGCCAAGACAAGGACGCCTAAATACCTCATCAAAGAAGTTGATGATGCAACTGTTTGGTTTCCTATTATTTGGGAGCAAACGCCACTGAATCAAGTGATCAATTACACCTTCAAGAAGAGCTGGGATCGGCTCAATATAGTCTGCAGATAGATTTACCGAGCAATCAAAACAAAAACGTTAGTACTGGAACAAAGCAGCAAGCAACAGAGTTGTATAAATTTGAAAAGAATACTAAGCATACTTCTTTGGAATGTATCTTTAACGTGCCCAAAAATGGGAACTCCAAGCTGAATCAACTCTCGCTTGTTCCCTTTCGTCTGCTGATTATATAAGATGAAGGTTTCTCCTGAAACCAGAATGAAATATTAAATTAGACAAGGTTGAGAATAGAAGAATAACTGCATTGCGACGAAACATGTGACTGTGCATAGTAAGCTGTGAGTAGTGCATATTCAGTATCTTCATTTATTGGCAAATAAAATTGATCCAAAGGCAAATATACTATGCGATTTATATAAAAATAAATTTTATTCTGAAAGTAAAAACAGATTCCCAAACCTTTTCAAGCAAACCTATAGAAGGTGCCCTTTACAATCTCATAACTTCCGGCCCAAAAGGAAACAACTAGTTTAACTATAAAAGCATCACGAATCACATGATCCACCTGAGAGTTCACCATTCTGACCAGCAACTCGGAGTTCATTAACAAAGTCATTCAATTTAGATAGTTGGGTATCAGTGAATATGTCTTCATATAACTTAAGACCTCTAACAGCATTCACCTGCAAGTTGTAAAAAATCATTAGTTAATATGCTTGCCACAGAAGCATCTAGAACTTCCCAATGCAAGAAAAAGAGGGAACACCAATCAAGAAAAGACTTGCCATGTGCCCTTTCACTGGTTCCTTTGCTACAAAACCTTTTGTCATCTTGATCTCAGCACGACGTGCCTCACACTGTTCATGGTTAGAACAGATATCAACAGGTTCTGAGAAGGGTTGCACTTCTTGGGACCCTGCTGCATTTAAAACATCATGAAAACTTATTTATCATGCTATCCTCGTTAATGGTGGCTACTTTACTAAAACACAGTACACAATAAGCATTAAATGGGGCCTGATAAATTAGTTAACCAGATACGCATTAATGAAATGGGAAACCGTTTATGTTTATTGTGTCTTTACTGCATCTAATGTTACCGGACAGTCTATGATAATTATCTCGTGTTCGGGAATTAACTAAAAGTGACAAAACAAAGCAGTGAATAATTGTAGCCAATTGCACTACAATGTGCGGAGCCAACAATATTCATCACTGGTGCCGTTCAATGTTCATAAAGAAGCATTCATTTATCTTGGGACTAACTAATTAACAGGATAGTGCACTTGAAAATTTCTACAGTTAGTCTTTATGTCCTTTTCCTTCTCAGGTATTCCCCTAGTGCTGGACTCTCTTCCCAGTTCCCATGTTATATTACTTGGAAAATAAGTAAATAAAGGGTGGAACAAAAATACTACTCCATTTAACATCATTTCCCTTTCACTACCATTTGAAACATTCTGATCTTTTTGCTAAGAACAAAAAGATGCGATGGCGCATACCTGCTGTACCAAGAGGTCCACTAACATGCCCAGACAAATTTTAAAAAAGAAGAAAAAGGTAGGGAGTGCCCAGCACCTTTTGAAGAGCACTGAATAGTGAATGGGTATAAATTTGTAGGACTTGAAATAAAACTTTTAATAGTGGCAGTATATTTGACGCACCAAATAATATTCTGAGTAAAAACCTAGCAGTTAATTTACAGGTGGCGAGTTGAGTGAGACGAGTTAGACACATCGAGTTCCCTAGAATCAAGGAAGAGTCTTAAATAACATTGCGACGAAGGAGCAGTGGGCCAAACAGAGGGCGACAAAACCAACTAGAGGCAGCCACGCCTTGCGTCAACGATCGACGGCTGAAACCACGCCTCTCATCATATAAGTCAAAAGAGAAGGCACCTCACGCATCTCCAGGTGGACCTTAATTAATTAATCTATTTCGGCTCCACGAACCAGATTGCCATCCTCACTCTTCAATTAACTCTACATTTCCTCGATTTTCTAAACTATCCCTCTAGAAAATAACAACCGATTTAACCCCGTTGAAAACGAGCGATATACTTAATTTATGCCTGGATCTGGTTTTAATTTTTTGAGGCGTACAGATTTCGCTGTAAACTAGTAAATGGCTAAATGCTGACCAATTGTAATTACTATCCTAATGAATCACTTTATCATTACATTTTGACAACTACGGCGTAAGTTGTGAATGACAAATTTGGTATCCTATTCTGAATAATTGACAGCGAAATCAAGCCAAAATGTGGAACAGAGATAGCCACATCAACCTGGAAATTCTAGATTCTTTCTATTTGATAACGGTCTAAATCACAATTAAGAGCAGGGGAAAAAATTCATGATCTGTTTAATCATCGACTTGTTAACTCTACTCCAGTGAAATAAGTAATCGGCTATAGTTTTGATGTAGTAATCGATGTTAGATTAAGTGAAACCAAAATCAATCTTGAATTTGCAAAAAACAGAGATGAGAAGAATGGATTAGAATTTTAGAAATACAGGATCGAAGAATCGGACAAGTTACCTGTATCTGTAATTTCTGAAGAGAAATCTTCATCAACTACTTCACCTCCGCCATTTTTATTACTCACCAATGAATTTTCCTGATTACTGTCAATCTGTTTCTCTTTCTCGTCGATCGTCTCTGCACAGTCACCTTTCACCACTTCCTGAGGCTTCTTCACCTCCACGTCATTCTCCGATCTCTTCTTCTCCACCACCTTCTTCAGCTCCGCCGTCACGTCGGCGATGGAAAAGTACTTCTGCATCTGAAGAATTGGAATCCAATTCAACCTCCGGCGGTGAATCGCGGCGAAAGCCGATTCGTATGACGCAGCAGAGGCTGAACCGTCCTCCAGCTGCGTCAGGTGGCTGCAGAGCGCATCAATAACCGCGTTCGCCGCAGCAAATTCACAGCGGAACCAGGCGATAATGGCGTCCTTGGCGAACGCCTCGGATGCCGCCGTCATCATCGGCAACTGAGGCTGCTGAACCACTGCGGGAACCACCATGGGTTTCATGGCCGCCCGATCGCGCTGCGTTGCTGCTGCTACGCCTGCTGCCGCCGGCATTCCAAACTACCTGGGCACCGTATAACCAGATATTCTCAGTTGAAAAAAGCAGCAATAGAGCCGAAATCTGGATCGTCAGTATCGAATTTAATCGTTGCGACTTTTCGCTGGGTTTTTGTATGCAAATTTGTTTATGGAAATTTAACTGCGAAAGGTATTCGTCTAGAATTTGTAGAAAGCGGAAAAAAATTGAGAAGAAAAGGTGGTGATGAAAGCGAGGGTTTGGGGAGAGGGAGGTTTAGGTGTATATATAATTATATATACATGCGCGGTGGAAATGCCCGTACCCGTGGGACCATCGGCTGATGTGTCACAACTGTAATTAACAATATTAGGTGGCAGTAGTAATTAACAATTGCACTCTAATAAACAAGGTAGATATAGTAAATCAAAAGTATCATACCTGTGAATAACCTTTATTTATAAATTTGATTTTTATTTCCGTTTGCTGTTACTTACATAAAATCAAGAATTATATGCTGTTAAATAAAATATGTGTACTATATACATAGAGAGAGAGATATTGAAAATATGAAATACTCCTATGTTATACTTTTAAAATTTTGTTAATAAAGTTTATTATAAATGATATAGTAGAATTTAGGAACATGTAACCATTGACGAAAATAAGAACATGCAGTTCTAATCGATGTAACTAAATTTGAATTCGTTTGATTCTTTTTAATTTTCAGAGTTAAATATATCAAATAATTTATTCAAAAATTAATTAATTTAGTTTAGAAAAATAATATTTATTTAATTAATTTTTTAAATAAATAAAATAAGTTTTAAAAGTTAAAAAATGAAATAAATTAAAATTGTTATGTTGGGGATATTTAACAAAAAATATAATGTTGATGACTAATTTAATTGACTACACTTGAGTCAGAACAGGCTTGACTAGTAGTAGTAATAAAATTTAACGATTATCACTGTTTGGGCTTAAATGAATCGATTCACAATGTTAGGGATCATAAGGCCATCCACAACGCTGTTCCTATACCGTTCCTATACCGTTCCTTAAACCACTATTTGAGGGCCCCACTGTACTTTTTTACTCCATTCCTTAACTAAGGAACGGAACCTGCAACCCTCCGTTCCTTAACCGTTCCTTAAATTACTATTCATTCAATTTCATTTTTTTTTATTTCCAACCCAATTCAATTTAAATAAACACACTTTATTAAAAAACAAACACACTTTATTAAAAAACACACAACATTAAAAAAAATTACAACTTAAACTTAAAAAAATAAAAAGCACACAATTAAAATCCTAAAAAAATAAAAAGCACACAATAAAAATCCTAAAAAAATAAAAGTACACAATTTTAATAATTTCATCCGCCAAAATTTGCCCAAATGTGCTCAATTAGATCCTGTTGGAGTTGGGTGTGGGCACTAGAGTCGCGTGTCCTTGCACGAATAGATAATCGTTCTTGTATAGACGGATGCGCTCCACTTCGAGGCGGACTACTTGCGGTTGAGCTTCCGGGGGATTCGTCGTCGAACCAATTTCCCGCCTCGGGTCCTTCGTCTTGGACAATCATGTTGTGCAAGATTATGCACGTATACATGATGTCGACCATGTTTTCCATGAACCACGTACGAGCCGGGGCTTTGATGATGTTGAAGCGCGCTTGGAGAACCCCGAACGCCCTCTCCACATCCTTGCGAGCAGCCTCCTGCTTCTGCGCAAAAAGAGCCTGCTTTGGGTTCGCAGACCCACTGCACATTTTCACGAAGGTAGGCCACTTCGGGTAGATGCCATCGGCGAGATAGTACCCCATTTTATAAAGCCGGTTGTTGGCGCATTTGTTCATAAGGATCCAATATTTGACGCATTTGTTCATAAGGATCCATTAGTTTGATTAAATTTGGGAGAAGGAAAATAGAGTGGATTTGAGATGAAAATTGGGGTGGAAATAGAGAGGAATAGATGTGTGTTTGTGATTGAAATGAGTATGAAATAGGAGTATTTATAGAGTAAATAAATAAAATAAAAATTTAAAAAAAAACGGATATAAAAAAAACGGTCTCATTACCGTTGCAAAATTATTTTTTTTTTTAATTAAATTCGAATTTAAAAAAAATGAATTATTGCGTCACCGGACGAAGCCCACTCGCGGGGCAGCGAGTGGGCTTCACGCGTCGAATGGGAGGCCGCCACGTCGCCTCGGCGCGTGGCGGAACGTTCCGTTCCGCGTTCCTCCGGAACGGAACGCGGCACGGCATAGGAATGGCGACGGCACGGAACGGCGACGGAACGCATCCCGCAACGCGTGCCGCCGCGGAACCGTTCCGCCGGAACGGCATAGGAACCGCAACGGCACAGCGTTGCGGGTGCCCTAAGGAAACTTGTGAAACTGTCATAGATTTAGAACAAAAAAAGTTAGAATCGAAATTAGATTTTTAAACTTTTAGATTTTAGATTCTCAGAATTCACAGTTAGTACTATTAAATTATAAATTAGGATTTTTTTATTATTATTAGATTAAGTAAAAAGTATTCTTCGTCGTTATTATTTGTCAAAGACTCAAAATCCCTCTTATATAGTAGTATTATATTACTCCCCCAATCCCACAAGAGATTTTTTTAATTTTAGAATTTTTTTTCTCTTTATTAAGGTGTGACTCATTCTTCACTAATAATACTTTAATTTTTTTTTCTATCTCTTTCTTAATTTATTAATTGTGTATTAAAATCCTTGCACAACTAAAAGTGCATATTCTTGTGGGATGGAAGGAGTATATCACTGAGAGTGGTTTCAATGAGAATTTTTTTTAAATGAGAACTTTAAAATTGAAAAATCACTTCAGTTCTCATACACATTAATATTAGTTGAAACTGAGTTAAAGTCGAAAATTGATTTCATGAATCATTGAACTGAGATTAGGTTAAAAACTGATATGTTTTGTGATGTCAATTGATATAAATGTACTATATCTCCATGTATCGTGTCTACTAATATAGTTCTATGTTCTTACTTTAAAATATTTATATCATGTTCCCTCCCCATATATCGTGTATGCCAATATATCACGACGGTCCAAAAATGTGTATACATTACATATTCAAAATCAATATATCATGACGATCCATATGTGTGTATATATTACATATTCAAAATCGGTAGAGTAATATATTGGCGAGCAAGGATATGTTCAAATGCAAACTTTAAATATTTTACAAACTCCAACTAAAACACATTTTTTGTTAATGTTATTTTGTCATTTGTTAGGCATTTTAAATGATCCAAATCATAATTTGGAATTTATACAATATTTAAAATTTCTATTTTATCACTACCATGGACTAGCATAAGGGCACCCGCAACGCTGTGCCGTTGCGGTTCCTATGCCGTTCCGGCGGAACGGTTCCGCGGCGGCACGCGTTGCAGCCTACGTTCCGTCGCCATTCCGTGCCGCCCCCGTTCCTATGCCGTGCCGCGTTCCGTTCCGGAGGAAAGCGGAACGAAACGTTCCGCCACGCGCCTAGGCGACGTGGCGGCCTCCCATTCGACGCGTGAAGCCCACTCGCTGCCCCGCGAGTGGGCTTCGTCCCGGTGACGCAATAATTCAACTTTTTTTAAAAAAAATATGAATTTAATAAATTTTTTTTTTTTGCAACGGTAATGTGACCGTTTTTTTATATCCGTTTTATATATTTTTTTATTTTTTATTTATTTATTTACTCTATAAATACTCCTATTTCATACTCATTTCAATCACAAACACACATCTATTCCTCTCTATATCCACCCCAATTTTCATCTCAAATCAACTCTCGTTTCCTTCTCCCAAATTTAATCAAACTAATGGATCCTTTTGAACAAATGCGTCAAATATTGCAACAATCACTTGAAGAAGATCGACGACGGGAGGCCGAAGAAGCCGCGCCGCCCCAACGACGCTCCCGTACGTACATCCATCGTAACCGGGAGGAAGCCGCTGCAAGGTTAGTACGCGACTACTTCTGCGATAACCCGGTTTGGGGAGATACGTACTTCCGTCGCCGTTTCCACATGGGGAAACCTTTATTTCTCCACATCGCGAATACTTTGGCAGCCCGGGAAGAGTTCTTCCAGGAAGGGTACGACGCGGTCGGCCGTCCCAGCCACACGACGCTGCAGAAATGTAGTGCAGCAATCCGCCAGCTTGCCACTGGACAAACGGCCGACATGTTCGACGAATACCTCCACATCGGAGAAAGCACTGGGCGAATGTGCTTGCTCAAATTCTGCAAAGGCGTCCGGACAGCCTTCACCGACGAATTTCTCCGGAGGCCAAGCACGACCGATTGTCAGTTCCTGCTCGACCTTCACGAAACAGTGCACGGATTCCCCGGGATGCTCGGCAGCGTCGATTGCATGCACTGGCAATGGAAGAATTGCCTGGTGGCGTGGAAGGGGTCCTACACGAGCGGCCACAAAGGCACCCACCCAACCGTTATACTTGAGGCCGTTGCCGACTACCGCCTTTGGATCTGGCACGCGTACTTCGGGGTCCCCGGGTCGAACAACGACGTAAACGTGCTCCACCAGTCCGACCTCTTGACCGAAGTTTTGGATGGTAAAGCGCCGGCCATCAACTTCGTCGCCAACAACCGGCTTTATAAAATGGGGTACTATCTCGCCGATGGCATCTACCCGAAGTGGCCTACCTTCGTGAAAACGTGCAGTGTGTCTGCGAACCCAAAGCAGGCTCTTTTTGCGCAGAAGCAGGAGGCTGCTCGCAAGGATGTGGAGAGGGCGTTCGGGGTTCTCCAAGCGCGCTTCAACATCATCAAAGCCCTGGCTCGTACGTGGTTCATGGAAAACATGGTCGACATCATGTATACGTGCATAATCTTGCACAACATGATTGTCCAAGACGAAGGACCCGAGGCGGGAAATTGGTTCGACGACGAATCCCCTGGAAGCTCAACCGCAAGTAGTCCGCCTCGAAGTGGAGCGCATCCGTCTATACAAGAACGGTTATCTATTCGTGCAAGGACACGCGACTCTAGTGCCCACACCCAACTCCAATAGGATCTAATTGAGCACATTTGGGCAAATTTTGGCGGATGAAATTATTAAAATTGTGTACTTTTATTTTTTAGGATTTTAATTGTGTGCTTTTTATTTTTTTAGGATTTTAATTGTGTGCTTTTTATTTTTTTAAGTTTAAGTTGTAATTTTTTTAATGTTGTGTGTTTTTTAATAAAGTGTGTTTGTTTTTTAATAAAGTGTGTTTATTTAAATTGAATTGGGTTGGAAATAAAAAAAATGAAATTGAATGAATAGTAATTTAAGGAACGGTTAAGGAACGAAGGGTTGCAGGTTCCGTTCCTTAGTTAAGGAATGGAGTAAAAAAGTACAATGGGGCCCTCAAATAGTGGTTTAATGAACGGTATAGGAACAACGTTGTGGATGGCCTAATGTTTCTTGAAAAAAGTACTACTCCAGATCTTGAAAGGCGACATACAATGTGGTGATTTAACGCAATCTCATTTTCAATAATGCATTTGAATTTGTCCAAATTATACTTGTACATGTGGTTATACAAAGAGCCAGTAGTAATTCAACAAGAAATCATCGTTGCATAATTGAAAAAATATATACTCCCTAGTATTAAAAAAAATAGAAACATTTGAAACGACACGAGTTTTAATGCACAATTGGTAAAGTAATTGAGAAAAATTGGTAAAGTAAGAGAGAGGAAAAGAAAAATAAGTAAAATAAGAGAAAAGAAGAGAAATAGTAGTGAAAGTAGAATTAGTGGATTTAGGGTTCATGTCCTAAAATAGAAAAATTCTAAAGTTTCTGTTTTTAAGGAACGGTCCAAAATAGAAATAGTTGAACGGTCCAAAATAGAAATAGTTGATATTTTTAAAAAACTGTGGAAGTAATTACGTAACTAAAATATTTTTCATTATCAGAACAGTAAAGTTTCACCACTCCTTTAAAAAACATATGCATACCTCCATTATTTTTTAATAGTGTTACTAATCATAAGAGCATGGGGAATTTTACCCTCTTATTGATCGTTTTAATTGACATGATACTGATATGTAAGTGTAACTACCAGTGATGGAGTACGTACTAAACAAGCCCAACAGCAGTAAAGCCCATCAGCCTAAGGCCCAAGAAAGAGTTCAGTTCGGCACAACCAAAGAGTACTAAGTCCGGCATGACTAAAGAGTTCAGTTCGGCACAACCAAAGAGTTCGGCCCCAGCCTACAGCTCGGTAAAAGCCAACCAATCAAACTCTGCTCTCAGGTCGGCATCAAGCTCTACTCTCAGATCGGCAAAAGCTGCTCGGCAATAATTCAGCAGTTCGGTCTCAGTATTCGACCGAACTAGGAGATAGTGGACTCATGCAGGATTTCCACCTCCACTACACCCACGATCTATTTAGTGGTGTCAAGCAGTTATTAACTCATGCAGGATAGTGGACCCATGCAAGATCGCCACGATCTCCACGACATCCACTACCTAGTAAATAGCTGCATGCCACGATCTTGGTCCTTTGTATAAATAGAACCTAGATTAGATAGATAGGGTTAGCTTCTAAACATTCTCTCGATCTCTAGAGATAAAATACAAAATAGCAAGTCTGTATTGTAAGCTGTAGAAAACAGATCAAGCAATACAACTCTGCCTTCTTTTCTTCCCGTGGACGTAGATTTACCTCAGTAAATCGAACCACGTAAATTCTCTGTGTCGTGATCTGCGTTTTTCCTGCATTCACTAACATCAAATTTTCGCGGAACCATCACTGGCGCCGTCTGTGGGAAACAGAGAACCAAATTTGTGATAAAGCGAATTTTTGACCCTTTTTCCACCCCAAAAAAATGCATACCAGATCACATAACACCCATAATACCGTTCGTGATAACCGTGAGGAAGCTAGTCCAGCTCGCAGGTCTGAAAAACGGCCTCGGGAGACATCTACCTCCGGTTCTCACGAAGAAGGAACAAGCCACTCCAGGAGTCATCGCACCGAGTCTTCCCAGCAGCCCGATTTAAATGAAGCTGTCAAGCTGTTCTTGGCCGAGAAGCAGGAGGAGTTCTTAACCTTCCTGCAGAAGAGCCAACAGCCGGAGAAGACAACGACGGATTCTCCCTCCTCATCTAGGCATGAAAGTCACTACCGCAGTAGTGACGTGTCTTCCAGGAGAAAGAATCCTCAACCCCGACATGTTCCTGTTCCTCCTCGGTACCGGAACCACAGGAGAACTCCATCTCCTCCGTACCGAAGAGATGTCGGGTTCGCCATGTACGGAGCATTAAAGACTCCGTTCTCGGACGATATCACCCGAACTCCTTTGCCGCGGAACTACCGAACTCCGTCGATAACCTATGACGGACTCGTGGATCCTCATGATTTCTTGGGACGCTATCAATATAACATGGCGAACCAGGGTCTCAACGAGGTCCACATGTGCAAGCTGTTCCCCGAACTGCTCATCGGGAACGCCAGAAGGTGGTTCGACAGCCTTCCTCAAGGCAGCATTAGATCCTACCGAGATCTAATGGATGCTTTCCACAGGAGGTTCTTTCAGAAAGCGGAAGCCCGGATCACTTCGGCTCAGCTGCTTTCTATTCGTCAAGGTCGCGACGAAAAAATCAGCGACTTTATGACAAGATTCCACAAGGAATGCCTGCAAGTAGACGATCTCAACGATCTGCTTGTCATCTCGGCATTCCAAAATGGAATCCTGCCTGGAGCTCTCTACAGGAAGCTCGTTGAGTGCGGTCCGCAGACAGCTCAGGAAATGTGGGACATTGTGGACCAGTACTCCCGGGCCGATGAGGCAGACCGTCGCAAACGGTCGTTAGACAGCTCATCGTCCCGAGGAGACAGAAGGAAGCCCGATCATAGCGATCAGGGGCATCCTCGCCGGACTCCATTTGAAAGAATTCAAAGGGCTCCGGTGCGAGACAGATTGGGACCCCGTCTCAACCCCGAGAAGCCGCCTGCTCAGTTCGTACCGCTGAACAAGTCAAGAGCGGAAATTTTCGAACTACATTCCGATATGTTCGAAAGACCAAAGCGGATGACGAAATCAGCCGTGCGGCGACCTCAGGATCAATATTGCTCCTTCCATCAAGCCCACGGACACGATACCGAGGAGTGCCGAGATTTGGCTGCAGGTATTGATGTTCTTGTGAAAACAGGAACGTTAAAAAAATACCAAAGCAAGCAGCCGAAAAAGAACAAAAGGCAGAGAGGTGCGAACTGCAATCCTCAGGATCCGAAAAGGCATGAGGATCCCGAAGACGACGACGAGCCGCAATATGATGGAGTAATCCAGACTATTGATGCTCTCCCTGCCGGGAAGACTAAGTCGTCCCTAAAAGCAGAACGCAGAGGTTCCAATCAAGAGGAGCCAACACATAAAAGGCTGAAGAAAGACGAAGTGATTACATTTTCAGATGCCGATCCCGTCCCAGCCATCTCTCCTCACCAAGACGCTATTGTCATTCAAGCCGGAGTGGCAAACAAACTGATCCACAGAGTATTTGTGGATACAGGAGCATCAGTCAGCATTCTTTTTAAAGAATGTTTCGATAAAATGGAAGTGGATCCAGCTCGGCTTAGTCCGGCTCCACTTCCTCTGAAAAGTTTCGCCCAGGAGGACACCCGCCCTGAAGGCATTATCAGCCTTCCGATCACGGTGGGAAAAGCGCCTACAAGCTCCAATACGATGATCGAGTTCTTTGTGGTGAAAGCTCGGTCCCCGTACAACATCATCCTGGGGAGAGACTGGCTCAACACAGTTCGGGCCGTTTGCTCTACTTATCACCTCACCATCAAGATCCCCACTAAAGGTGGGATAGCGGTCATCCGAGGTGATCAAAAGAGAGCAAAAGAATGTCTGCAGGTTGCGCTTAAAAGTGCCGAGCAATCAGTTCGGCACCATCAAGCATAGCAATCACAGCAACCGGAGTCAGAGGCAAGCAAGATGACCGAAGTCACTTCAGAGCCGAACTCAATGACCGTTCAGTTATACGAAGATGATCCATCCAGAGCGGTCAAGATCGGCTTCGCAGGAACGCCTCTACTCCGGGAAAAAACCATCCAGCTCCTCAAGGAGTATAAAGACGTCTTTGCATGGTCTCCGTTGGACATGACCGGAGTGCCCCCCGAGGTAATCACTCATCGGTTAAATATTGATCCTTCGGTCCGGCCGATAAAACAGAAGCAAAGACTCTTTGCGGCAGAAAGAAGCCAAGTCATCCATGACGAAGTCCGCCAATTACTAAAAGCGGATGTACTATTCGAGGTGAAATATCCTTCCTGGGTGGCCAATCCTGTGATGATCAAGAAAAAAGAAGGAGGATGGCGGATGTGCATAGATTTTACCGATCTAAACAAGCACTGTCCTAAAGATTGCTATCCCCTTCCGAATATAGATAAAAAAGTAGAAGCTTTGATCGGCTTCGAAATTTTCTGTTTTCTTGATTTGTACAAAGGATATCACCAAGTATTGATGGATGAGAGTGACGCTCCGAAAACAGCTTTCATTACCGATTTCGGCATTTTCGCTTATAAAAAGATGCCATTCGGTTTAAAGAATGCCGGAGCCACTTATCAAAGGATGGTAGACAAGCTTTTTCGGCACCTGATCGGAAAGGAGGTCGAAGTGTATGTTGACGATATCGTCGTCAAAAGCAAAAGCACTTCGGAGTACGAGCACAACCTCAAGTCCACTCTCAACGTGCTCAAGAAAGCCAACCTCAAACTTAATCCCCAAAAGTGTACCTTTTTGGTAGATTCGGGAAAGTTTCTGGGTTGTTGGGTTTCAAAGGACGGACTCAAGGCAAACCCCTCAAAAGTTCAAGTCGTTCAGAACATGGCAATGCCGAAGTCCATACATGACGTGCAAAGGCTAACCGGATGTCTAGCCGCACTGAATCGATTCCTTTCCCAAGCAGCCGAAAAGCAACTGCCGTTCTTCAAGGTGTTGAAAAAGGCACCAAAGTTCGAGTGGGGAGCCAAGCAGAAAAAGGCCTTTGACGAGCTCAAAAGTTATCTAGCCGAGCTTCCTATTCTCTCTGCTCCAACCGAAGCCGAAGTAATATTCTTATACTTAGCGGCTTCAGATCAAACCATCAGCGCGGTGCTTGTACGAGAAGAAGGCCTAAAGCAGTTTCCCATCTACTTTACAAGCCGAGCATTAAGAGGTCCAGAAACAAGGTATCAACCTCTGGAAAAAATTGCTCTGGCGCTAGTAAATGCAGCAAGGAGACTGCGGCCATACTTCTATGCTCACAAGATATGCGTCTTAACCGATCTGCCTCTTCGGCAAGTTTTGACCAAGCCAGAAGCATCAGGCAGAATCGCCAAATGGGCCATAGAGCTGGGAGAACACTCAATCGAGTACCTACCTCGAAAAGCCATCAAGGGACAAGCCTTGGCAGATTTTCTTGCAGAGGCCAAGTTCGATCAAGCAATCCCTGTCATTGCCGAACAGAAAAATTCTGCCAATGCCGAACTAGCACAGCCCTCGGAATCCAAAGTAGAGCCGCCAGACTGCTGGAGCGGATTCGTAGATGGAGCTTCAAACAAGATGGGAAGTGGAGCTGGTATTTTACTCGTCGCTCCCGACGGACACGAGGTAACCTACTCACTTCGGTTCCTATTCCCCACTACTAATAATGAAGCCGAGTACGAAGCCCTCCTTGCCGGACTCCAGTTAGCGCAAAGTCTGCTCGTCAAATCTCTCAAAGTCCATTGTGATTCACAAGTCATAGTAAATCACATGTTGGGTACAAGTGAAGCTCGTGACGAGAGAATGAAGAAGTATTTGGACAAAGCGCAAAGCATCAGCCGAAGTTTCTCCTATTTTCGGATAATCCGCGTCCCCAGGGCGGAAAATAGCCGAGCAGATACCTTAAGTAAGTTGGCCTCAGATCCGAGCTCAAAGGCGGAAGAATTAATGCATCGAAGCATTGATGAAGCCGAGGTACATTCAGTATCCAGCTCGCCGAACTGGATGACGCCGATCTTGCAGTATCTGGATCAAGGACAATTGCCCGAGGATAAGAGAGAAGCTCGGAAGATCACGTGCCGAGCACTTCGGTACGAACTTCATGAAGGAGTCCTCTTTAGAAAGTCTTACCTCCAGCCGTTATTGCGGTGCGTAGGACCAGAAGAGACGGACTACATCCTCAGAGAAGTTCATGAAGGATCGTGCGGCAGCCACATCGGAGCTAGAGCTTTAGCTAAAAAAGTTCTAAGATGGGGATATTACTGGCCAACCTTGGTACAAGAAGCAGTGCAGCTCGTCAAGACATGCCCGAAGTGCCAAATCCATGCAAATATCCCAAGGATGCCGCAGACCGATCTATCCACTATGCAAAGCCCTTGGCCTTTCATGCAATGGGGCATAGACATAGTGGGACCACTTCCTCAAGCTCCTCGGCAAATGAAATTCCTAATCGTTGCCGTGGACTACTTCACGAAGTGGGTGGAAGCTGAACCATTAGCTGCGATAACGAGCTCAAAGGCATTGGACTTCGTCTGGAAGAACATAGTGTGCCGATTTGGCATACCCCACATCCTCATCTCGGATAACGGGACTCAGTTCACCGACAAGACGTTCAAGAATTGGTGCCAAGAGCTGAATATTCAACAGCGGTTCACTTCAGTCTCTCATCCACAAGCAAACGGACAAACGGAGGTAACAAATCGTATCCTGGTGAAAGGGTTAAAAGCTCGGTTAGAACAAGCCAAAGGACAATGGGTAGAAAATCTCCCTCAAGTCCTATGGTCCTACCGAACTACACCCACAACCTCCAACGGTGAAACTCCGTACAGTCTGGTGTACGGCACTGAAGCCGTAATTCCGGTGGAGATCGGCGTACCCAGTCCCCGAACTCTAAATTTCTCCTCAGAAATGAATGACGACGGACTGAGAGCCGAGCTAGATCTTGCCGAAGAAAGAAGAGAATTGGCATGCATAAAAGCAGCCAAGTACAAGGAGCAAGTAGCCCGGTATTACAACCAAAGGGTGAAGAAGCTGCTATTTCAAGTGGGAGATCTCGTCTTGAGAAACAACGAAGTAAGCCGAGCAGAAAAGCTGGGCAAGCTCGAACCCACATGGGAAGGTCCGTATCGGGTGTCAGAAGTCCTCGGCAAAGGGTCTTACAAATTGGCTCACATGTCAGGAGAACAGGTACCCCGAACATGGCACATTTCCAACCTCAAAAAGTTCCATTTGTAAGAGACAGTCCGGTCAGTCAGTCTTGAGTCTTGTTCAGTCAATGTGCTTTATTTGGTTTACTTGGTCTTTTTTTGTCTCTGTGCGTTTTGTCTATATGCGTTTTGTCTGTCTCTGTGCGTGTCGTCTCTTACAAATGTTACTGAGGTATCTTGTTCTTCGAAGGCTGATCCCCTTCTTAGAACATATACAAGCCAACGATTGTGAGTCAAAGCTTCTACAGAAGATACAAGACCACAATTCAGCTTAAACAAGCAGTTCGTCTGAAACGAGCTGCAACAAGCCAACGATTGTGAGTCAAAGCTTCTACAGAAGATACAAGACCACAATTCAGCTTAAACAAGCAGTTCGTCTGAAACGAGCTGCAATAAGCCAACGATTGTGAAGTCCAAGCTTCTAAAGAGGATACAAGACCACAATTCGGCTTAAAAATCAAGCACTTCGTCTGAAACGAACTGCAACGAAAGTCCGATTCTCGCGATAAAACTTGCCTGAATTAGGACAAGGGAAAGTCCGATCCACGCGATAAAACTCGCCGAATTAGGACAAGGGAAAGTCCGATCCCCAAATTAGGACAACGGAAAGTCCGATCCGAGCGATAAAACTCGCCAAATTAGGACACAAGCTTAGTCCGGTCAAAGATGTTTATTTCATCAGACCAAAGACCAGTCCGGTCAAAGATGTTTATTTCATCAGACCAAAGACGAGTCCGGTCAAAGAAGAGTTCACTTCATCAGACCAAGGACAAACATCAACTTACCCCGTACCATTATCCAGAATGCCGAAGTGATTCACTTCGCTTTTCGGGGGGGGGTAGTGATGGAGTACGTACTAAACAAGCCCAACAGCAGTAAAGCCCATCAGCCTAAGGCCCAAGAAAGAGTTCAGTTCGGCACAACCAAAGAGTACTAAGTCCGGCATGACTAAAGAGTTCAGTTCGGCACAACCAAAGAGTTCGGCCCCAGCCTACAGCTCGGTAAAAGCCAACCAATCAAACTCTGCTCTCAGGTCGGCATCAAGCTCTACTCTCAGATCGGCAAAAGCTGCTCGGCAATAATTCAGCAGTTCGGTCTCAGTATTCGACCGAACTAGGAGATAGTGGACTCATGCAGGATTTCCACCTCCACTACACCCACGATCTATTTAGTGGTGTCAAGCAGTTATTAACTCATGCAGGATAGTGGACCCATGCAAGATCGCCACGATCTCCACGACATCCACTACCTAGTAAATAGCTGCATGCCACGATCTTGGTCCTTTGTATAAATAGAACCTAGATTAGATAGATAGGGTTAGCTTCTAAACATTCTCTCGATCTCTAGAGATAAAATACAAAATAGCAAGTCTGTATTGTAAGCTGTAGAAAACAGATCAAGCAATACAACTCTGCCTTCTTTTCTTCCCGTGGACGTAGATTTACCTCAGTAAATCGAACCACGTAAATTCTCTGTGTCGTGATCTGCGTTTTTCCTGCATTCACTAACATCAAATTTTCGCGGAACCATCAACCAGGTTGCTACAAGTATAAAGAGGGATAAAATGAGGAAGATGTTACTCTATTTATATTGCAATATTGAAATCACATGATTAAAAAAATAGCATAAAATGCGTATTTTTATTATGTTTTATTTATTTATTTTTCATATTAAACACGTAGTACTAGATTATTTGATCCCGGCCATTGAAAAGGAAAGGGATGAGGGCCCTACATATGAACATTTGAAAGAAGTGGAGCCAAGTGCACATGTGCAATCGTGACCACATGAGCTAGATTCCATAGCTCGCCACTACACCTCCTACTTGTCACCCACCCAGCTGCATCTATATTCTGTTAGAAAAATGGAAAGAAATTCTCGAGCCGTGTACAGGCGGTACTCTAATTATTACAATCGAAATAAAGCAAACCAAATTTATAAGTCGAGTCGAGGAAAACCCTCTTTCCGCAAGACAAATTACGCCCCGGCTAGTGCTCACGGAATGGCGTATTACCCCCAAAGATAAAACGACTTCCTCCTAGCGTGTAGAAGCACCCCAAACACGCTAGGCACCGGCGAACTTGATGGAGTTCCGAGAATCGAGCTATGCAATGCTCCTAGAATGTGAACTAGGATGTAGAGAGCTAGAGAAGAGAGAATGCTTGTTGTAGTGTGTTCGTATTTCTCATCTCTCAAACCCACCTATTTATAGGTAAGGAGAGACCACTTCAAAAGTCTTGGCATTAAGGATCCCCATAAACTACATGGAGGTTACCTTAAGTTGAAAAGCCAAAAGACTTAAGAAAATAAAAGGCTTTGAGACCCTATATTCTACTACCATTGAGACATGGGTAATATCTCCATTTTCCTTAATTTATGTGGATTGATAGTTTATGGTCAAGTATGAAAAAAATTAACAAATACTTAAGTTACTATGAATATATTGATAGATATCCAATGCATAGAGAATAAACTATTTACTATGTGTGTTTTAGAGGTGGATTATGATAAAAACTTTAAAATTTAAAACACAAAACTATATCAGTTAGCTAATACTATATTAATATCAGTTGATATCACAAAATATATCAGTTTTTAACTTAAATAGTTTTATTTGCTGATTCATGGGTATTAATTTCTTACTCAATATTAATTGATTATAACTTTTTATGTCAACAGATATTAAATTATCAAAAAAACTGATATGATTATAGTTTTAAAGTTCACTAGAACGAACAACTCCATGTGTATGTTGAGTGCATATATATTAAGGTATGTGAATAATGCATCAATCAATATTCATACACATTTTATACTACTATATCCTATTATTTTCTTTCTTTTTTTGGTTTATAGAAGAAGTATTTAAAATTTTAATGCCAGCAATTAGATTATTAATTTATCATTTGCTACTAAAAGAGGCTCGCTGTCTTGTTCCAAATACTTTCCATGAAAGTAAAGTAGTTTTCTTTTGTTAAAATTGAGTTACTTATATCCCTTTCTATGCATAATAATTTATTTAAAAGTAAGATGTTATTAAAGTAACTTTATTTGGAGAATTTATGCCAAACTACTGTACCCCAGCTAATTGGATTAATATCAACGAATTAGGAATCAGGCTTCGCTAATTTTGGGTTTTTAATGTTTAAATCAATTTTTGTCATATATGACAACTCTAGTGTTAAATCTTACTCCTTGTATATTAAATTCACTACTTTACGTTTAAGATGCTAGCAGATAAAAATTGTATCAGCAACATTAACTAGAACTACCAAGTAATTAATCTTTATTTTATTTTTCATATAATACATATAGTACTATAATGTTTTTTTAAAAATATTAGGTAGAAAATAACCTTTGTTTGATGAACAATATATGTAAAGGATGCGGTGCACTGCTTGATTTTATTATAAAATGACATTGGTATGCAAAATAAAGCCAATGATAGACTTTATTCTTACTTTTGGAGCTGTGTTTCTTTTAACTTGAAAATAATTACTTCAAAAAGAATATAAACGTTTGAAATGTTCCAATAAAAAGATATTTATTTATCAACAATTAGATTCTATATTCCTAATCAAAACTTTGGATTCCTAACTTGAGGCCCATAGAGAATTAAGCTGAAATGATAAAAACGGCTTGGCGCAGCCGAATGCCATGTCGAGCTCGTTTTTTCAAGCTGTGTAATTAGGTTTCATTCTATAGGAATAAAATAAAAGAGACCAAATTAGCTACTAATTAGAAAGATTAATTTTTGTTTTCTTTTAAAATCGAAGGTGTCACTAAGATCAGTTACACTTATTTTTTAGTAGTAACATTTTTCACTGAGATTGTTATGCTCTTAAATCCATACTCTGTGCCATTGCCTCATACGCATAGATACTCCATATAAGAGTAGGAAATTAGTCAATAAAAAAATTGATCTCAATTCAAAATTCAGACAAAATGCTGATGATATTTATCAATTTGATAATTAATAATTAACCAAAAACATGAAAGGGTATTATTAATCAATTTTAGGTTATTTTATAAATTTTGAATTTAAGGTCATTTTTATATCATTTTAGGTTCTCCATTTTTTTATTAAGGTAGAGTTTTGCATATATCACAATTAGGTAGGAGTATATACAAACTATTGCAATGTCATTTTATATATTTGAAATATTTGAATAGTACTCTATATTGTAACGAAATATATAAATCAATTAACCCAATTAAGAAAAAGTAAAAGAAATGTGAGATAATCGTAGAGTTCCCAAACCTAGAGGGTGTTCCCCAAACAAAAAGGTGATAGTATATTTTTTCTTTTCTTATGCTATAGTAGTTAGAAATTAGTTGCGTCAATCAATCACAAATATTTAAACACATGCCTTTGCAAATTTAAATAAAAATATACTTACATAAAAAAATCAATGTATCTATATAATTTCTATTTTAAGCGTCTTATTTATATAGTATGCCATTCTTCCGTTCTTTCCGTTCATTCATAATTGAAGCACTTCTTTTAGCATGAAATTTAAAAAATCGATATTTAATTTAATACTAGTATCTTAAGTGAGTATGTAAATATAATAAAAATAGATAAAGTAAGAGAATGAAAAAAAAATGAGAGAAAGCGGGTGATGTCCGATGCTTTTTAAAACTCAGTTGTTCGTTAGTACTTTATATTATGGACTTTTAATATTTGTACTCTTATTTTCACTTGTATGATTTAAGCCTTTTCTTTCATAATTGTTTATAAAGATTCTATGTTTTCTTGATGTGATGCAATCTCGAAGTCGACATATATAATAAAGATTGTATTCACATTTGTATTTATCCCAAATAAATCAATCGCGGTTGTTTTTATCCCAAATTTAAGTACAAACTAATTACAGACATGTTTTAGATACTAATTTTCATACATAAAATTAATTGATTGTCGTTGTTGGTTCACTATTCCGATAGTGATTCTTCTTTATCTATGTAGTGTCTTTTACTAACTTTACATGTTCTCTTTTAGGCCGCAAATCAACGGTGGATATTGGAGAATCATTTTAGCAAGAAATATGGACCATCCAATTTTATTTGATAGTTAGTTTTCTTCATTATAAAGGGTAATAAAAGCATGATATATTGAGGGATACACGTGGTTTCAACGACTATGCTGCCTACCTGAAAATATGATATTTTCTTACTATTATTGGTGTTTGATGTTTTTCTTTTTCCTTTCAAAACCACTATCATTGTTATTTTATTTTGCTTCTGACAATATTAACACTTACTAATAAAGGCCATTGATGGTGGAAGAAATATAAATCTTTATGTAAAATCCTATCAATGTGCTCGAGCCTAACTTTCAAGTACCGCGCGCTTGATATTTCTATTAGGGAAATGTGCTTGTATTATTTCATATTTGGATGATTGATTTTATTTAATTGTACGAAAATAAAAATACATAGTTACATATTCACATCCTCATCATTGATGTTAATAAATTTCCTATGATCCTATCAATAAAAATGCCATGATTCTCCAGCGGTGTGAATTTTGACCGTGTCAATAAATAGTGTTGCAAACTCAGACCATTATCATATAGTCCTCTTGAATTAAACGATAAAAATCTCAGACGAATAGTTACTATTTAATTAGGCATTTAATTGGCGTTGTGGAGTCTCGAAACATCAAATACATATAGTAAGTAAATTGAAAAAAATGATTTAAGTATTTCCAGCTCAAGAGGGTTTGGCGACGGTCTCAAATTCAATAATCGATTATCAGATCAGCTGAAATTGGTATTGAAACAAAGGAAAGTTATCTTTCATTTTGTATTCATATAATAGAATTGTAAATATTAATAATATTATATTCTGAACCACAACCAATAGTCTTATTTTTTTAGTTTGTCAGGAAAATTAGTTCACTTTCGTTTATGACAAGTTTATCTCTCACTGAGACTAGCCTTATTCTCTGTTATTAATAATCCAATTTTTTTGTGATCTTCCAATCTAGTAAGTAATTTGCATTAATTTTGCATTAAAATATGAGTTATTTAATACAAAGACTATTGGTAATTGAAGGCGATATTATGTCTTAAAATAGAGTATATATTTTGTTGGTTGGTTCAATTAATGACAACACATGAAGATTTGACCTACTTTTCAAATGAAGAAAGTGGCGAATTAAGAAGATGATTCACATTTTTCCCACCCATTGGCGGACCCAGAAGGGGGCGCTGGCTCCTGGGTTTTCAAATAATTTAGCTATCTACTATATACGTATTAAGATTTAATGACAATTTGAATATGTATATGTATATATCTAGACCAAACTGATAATTGTTGTGATATTAGCGTACATTGTATTATTTGTTTTGTAAAATTATCTAATACTACGTCTTTCTCCTGATGGTGTTTCATGAATTAGAAAAATTGTAACTATAGCTTACTCCGAATTTCTTTAATAGTACTCCCTCCGTCCATGAAAAATAGGTCACTTTCATTTTCTGCACTCGTTTTGAAAAAATGATAATAAATAGTTAAAGTGGAGAGAAAGAAAAGTAAGAGAGAGAATAATATAGACAAGAGACTTCTCTACATTATTATCTCTCATACTTTACTTTCTCTCCACTTTAACTATTTATTATCATTTTTTCAAAACGAGTGCAGAAAATGAAAATGCATTATTTTTCGTGGACGGAGGGAGTATAATTTAGATAGATGAAGTATATTTTATGTGGAAAATTTTTATTGTCGATGTTTCATGTTCATATTGTCCAATCTAAAAGGAATAAAAGTAACTTTTTATATTTTAAATTTTATAATGTAAATTAGAAAACGATAATATTGTACCATGAAAATTGGTATTTATTCTTTATTTTTAATATATTCATAAAACTCTATTTAGTTGGTTGGACTTGGACCCTTGAACAAAAGTGTACTTGCCCAATATTGATATACGTGTACAATTTTTAGTCAAGAAAACTGACAATCACATGTTGGTAGAGACTTTCTCAAGTATGTTCCTAGAATTTAATTCGATGGCTATAAGTAACATCATCATCATTATAAAATACTAATTCATTATTTTAGTTGGAATTGGTCTCTATATATATTCTTATTAATTAGCAGTAGTACTATATATATAAAGTGCACGAGATTTGAAAATTATAAGTGTGACATCTTACTTCATCACACAATAATTATATTAGTACTAGTATATATCTAAATAGTGACAATTTTGGCATGTCAAAAAAAGTTGGTGACATCGAGGCATGGAAGGTCCGAATTGACTTTTTACTAAACAAATATATTTATAACCTACATTTTTACTTTCCATCTTTTGAAGAACCAAAACTATATTTGGCAATCCAATTAATTAAAAAGATGAATCCCATCTTGCATTATCTGTCAAATAGGCAAACAACACGATGGGAAAATTGTGAGCGGACATATATATATATATATATATATATATATATATATATATATATATATATAGATTTTTGATCAATACAAAAATCAATCCTAATACCAAACATAAGCTAATTATTGTCCATGAGATTTGCCGTTATTTTAATCTTAGGACAAGATCTGAAGGCTGTCCTATTTTCATTTCTTTCTCATTTTTAAATAAAAATAATCGTATAAGGCTAGTATGGAACTTATACATTTGTGTTGTTATGGAATTTCCATTAATCATGCAGTATGATTACTCCATGATCACCTCTTTCTCTCACTTCATATCTGCGTGAAATTTTCCAACCACGATTCACTCCTTCACTTTATTTCTTCAGTTGATTCCATATTTCTCGAATCATTCTGTCAAGTTATTCATCCTCTTCTCCAGCGATTTTTGGGACAGCCTCTTACAATCTCACGAGTAGATGCTATGGCACAACCAAATGCAAAATCAACAACAAATTAAGTAAATGCAGATTTTTTCACCTTCTTCCATAAAATATGAATATTTGTTAACTCTCGATTTCAGAATGTGTGTTCATCATCTTCAGCGATTGTTTCGTAATCTTTTTTAATTTTTCTACCAGATTGCCATTTTACATCTCCTCATTCATCACTCCAATGTAAGATTTGTATTCACCTAAAATCTTAATTTTAGGAATTATCATCCAGAGATTGAAATATTCTTATATATCCCGTTTCATAGCTTCTCTCTTTTGTTAATTTTTTTTATCATTTGATATATGATTGTGAATGCATAAATTGTTTGCAGATTTGTTTATATCGAGCCTCACATTAATGGAAATTGGATCACCCCCACCGCCGAACTGTGACAATCATTCTTCATCTGATGAAAGTGTTGATAATACAAATTGTGGAGGTTAAATATATTGATTTGTTTTAATTTCATTATTAAACCTTGATTATGCCATAAGTTTTATATTTTATTTTTATGTTATGACTTTAATATACCGTAGTTATGCTCTTCATTGCACGCAATATGTCTTCATGTTTAACTGGTTGCATGTGTTTTTATGCATACATTCGCTGCATTTTTTCACATAACGGATTTCACATCTCACTTTTGTTATTATGATGTGTTCTTATGCTCTATTTTTGTTTATTTCAGATTTACATACCCCTGATTGCCCTAACAAAGTGAAACCCTTTGTTGGTCGTAACTTTCCCACATTGGAGAAAGCAATTCAGTTTTATGAAAATTATGGTCGACATGTTGGTTTTGATACCCTCAAGTGCGGGTCTAAAAAAATTGGTCAACTCACCATATGGTTTTATATGGCGTGTAGTAGAGAAGGTGAAAAAAGAGTGCAAGACAAGCAAGCTAGACGCAGACGTAAATCCAAGAAATGCGGCTGTAAAGCTAGGGTTGCCTTCAAGTTTGACTCCGACAGAGGCTACGTAATCAAGAATTTGAATGAAGAACATAATCATCCTATGGTGCTTCCAAACCACCAGAAATTCATGAGACTCAATCGCGTTCTTGACGATGTCCACCAAAAATTTATTACCGATTGTGCTGGTGTCAATATTGGTCCATCACTAACATTTAAATTGTTGACTGAATTGATGGGTGGATATGAGTCAGTCGGGTGTACTGTATTGGACGTTCGCAATTACACCCGAGACATTAGGAGATATGCTGAAGGGCATGATGCTCAGATGATATTAGATGAGCTAAGGAAGAAGAAGAAAAGTTGTGATGCCTTCACGTATGAATATAAGGTCGATTCTAGTGATAGAATGTCACATTTATTTTGGTGTGATCCGCTATCAAAGAAGAATTTTTTGCTATTCGGTGACATTGTTTCATTTGACACTACTTACTCAACCAACAGGTACATGTTTTAAGCTTATTTGTTTTCACATTTAGTTTTACATTTCGTGGTATGACATTCATTGTTTTTGTATTGACCCATTGTTTGATATTCTAGCTTGTCAAACTCCAGCTCCCATGTCTGATTTTAGAAAGACTATTTTTTTGCAGGTACTCTATGATATTTGCTCCGTTCACTGGTAAGGACAATCATGGAAGAGCTGTGACATTTGGTGCAGGTCTACTTTGTAGTGAGAGTGCAGACTCTTTCTCCTGGCTATTCCGGCAGTTTGTGAAATGCATGGGTGTAGCTCCGAAATTGATCATTACTGACCAAGACCTGGGAATGAAGGTTGCTGTCGAGGAGGTCCTTGTGAACACACGTCATAGATGGTGTATGTGGCACATCATGGCAAAAGTTGCTGAGAAGGTCCCAAAATCATTGCTTGGTAATACAGATTTTAAGAAGGAGTTAAACTCATGTGTCTGGTCCGAGTTGATTGAATCCACCGAGTTTGAAGACACTTGGCATAAGATTATGGAGGAATATGGACTTGAAGACACGGATTGGTTTTCTACAATGTTTCGATCAAGACAGTATTGGGTTCCAGCATACTTTAGAGACTTTCCTGCTAGTTCTTTGATAAAGACAACCTCTGTTTCTGAGTCGCAGAATAGTTTTTTTAAGAGGTATAGCAAGTCCAAAGCTAACCTTGTTGTGTTCTTAATGAACTTCAACAATGCTTTGGAGGCTCAAAGGTACCAAACGGCAAAGCTTGATTATATGGATGCTAATACCACATCGACATTGAAGACACAGTGGCCTATTGAAAAGTATGCTTCTACAATATTTACTGACAGTGCATTCAAGGAAATTCAAGAACAAATATTGGAGGCATACAATCATTGCAGTATTTTGGCGATATCAAATGAATCCACTCATGACATCTACAAGGTATTAGATCATTTCTCAAACACATGGAATGTTACATACTCAGAATTGGATTTTGCCTTTCATTGTGGTTGCAAAATGTTTCTGAGAACTGGTCTTGTATGCTGTCACATCTTCCTTGTGTTGAAACACAAAAACTTTAAGTTGATTCCTGACAATTTGATTGGAGGTCGATGGTTAAAGTCCCCACTAGTAAAGTCAGCTCATGGTGTTGACTGTGAAGATGTGAGTACTCATATCTATGTGGATGAGAAGAAGAAGGCTTCGTCTATCTTGTTGGGTGAAATGTTGTCTTTGTACCAAGCTGTTTCTATCGATATTGATCAAACCCATGAATTGACTTCTATACTTCGTGATGTAAGGCAGCAAATTTTTGCCGATGGTGTGGTATTGTCAGCTGCACAAAAGAAGCAGCGTATTGAGTCTTTTTATGGTGGGGAGAAACCCCTTGTTGTTGATGTTCATCCTCCTGAAGTTGTAAAGACGAAGGGGCATGCAAGTAGGCTCCAACCAAGGTTAGAAAAAGCTATGCGGCTAAAGAACAAACCTGTACGCCAATGCAAGAAATGCCATGAGTGGGGTCACCACGATTCAAGGAATTGCGACAAAATTAAAGAGAAAGAACTTCAGAGATCAAGAAGGGAGTCTGAAATTTGATTTTATGCTTTTGCATATTTTTATAGTTTTTTTTTTCTTATCAAACTATCTGTTATCACTCTTTATGGAACAATTTGATGTTTGTTTTTAACCGTTTCAGACTTTTTTTGTAATTTGAACCGGACATCAGCTACTATGACTTAATTACGTACTAATTATCATTTTTAGATTGATTGTTTTGTGAGCCATATTCGTTTCGGGGGCTAATAACTGTTTTGAGACTCGTTGCGGCCTTGTATATGCGTGAATTCTTTAGCATCTTTTGTTATTTCAGATCTAATTCTGAATTGGATTATAGAATTGCTAAGCTTTGGAAGGATTATGGTTCAATTCGATCTTGAAGCTTTTGGGCTTTTCACATTGCAGGAGCAGCTTTGTTTAGTTTTATATGCTTTTTGTTAATTTGGTTTCTTCTATCTCAATTGAACTTGAGATTTAAATTTCTCGATTGAAGAGATGAATCGAATACAAACATTTTGACAAAAAATAAAAGAATGACCCCATTCTTGAAGAAACCTTTCCAGTAACACTTCTTGTTTTTTTGTTCATGTAATATGATTTTAGTAATTACTTTGATGTTAATGTATAATATACATTAGGCAGGTGTGAGTTCAGAAGACACTCCATTTGAAAAATCCTTGGAATGAGTTCAAACCTGTCAAAATTAGTAGAAACTATCAAGTATTTTGTCTAAGCTTTTTAAGAGCCTTATGATGACTCGTATATGTTATTAGACTGACATGTATTCATACTATTTCTTATAATGACTCGTATATGTTATCAGTATGACATGTATTCAGCCTTTTTCTTATACCGACTCTTATTTATCATCACAATGCCCTGACTTCTTATAATGACCCGTTTATGTTTCAGAATTACATGTATTCAGTGTTATTCTTAAATCTTATTATGTCAAAGTGTCAAACATTATGTCCAACATTTACCACGTCGAATAACCCATACTACATTATCGTAACACATCTGCATTGTAAAGATAGGACTTCAAAATCAATTCGGAATCAAACCAAGTTCTTGTAAATTACATAGACCAAGATGTGAGACATAGAATCCAATGACGTATCCCAACATCAAACCTATGTGATACGTGGAAATTCTAGAATCTGAAATTTCAAAACAAATAAATAATGTCGATATAGCCGTCTATGAATCTAAAATTCTAAGACAAATCCAAAACTGAAGCTTTGTAGTCCGCAATCATCTTCTCAACATCTATCTTCATTGTGTTGCTGTCATTTGCGTAATGTATGGATGCCGTTGTTTTATTAAAAAATGAACTGTGATTATTATCGGCCAACATCAACGCACAACAGTATTTAGCTCTTAAATACTGGATTGCACCCCTATTTCTGTTTGATAGACCACAATTCCAATGGCCTTCTCTCTCGCCCATGTAGACTTCCAGGTGCCTCATCAAATACACACCACGGTCCTCCACATTATAGGTTGTTCTCCAACTCATTTTCATCCTATGTATAGGCACGTTCAAAACAGTCTTGCATTGAATGTGGCACCCAATTTTTGTTAAATATTTACAAAAGAACGCTCTCTGCCAATCACAATTTGAAAATCACGATTCAAAAAATTAAACAGCAAATCGTACGCACGTAAGTGTTTGTGATACCTACCAGTGTTTCAGGTATGTCGCCATAATTCAATCTCAAGTCACGATCATCTCCTTCTTTCGAACCATCAATGATAACAACTGCTTTTCTTGCGAAACAAAAACACACAGTGTAGTCTCTTTTAAATACGCAGAAAGGGAAGAAGACCTGTCTCCCAAAATACACCAGTGAACTTATCAATATGTCACATTGTTATACAAGAAAAGAAAAAACGTTGTGTTAGATATTTTAGGACCATACCAGATCTATGTCTACCCATTTGAAGTTTGGTATTTCTCTAACCTCCTCATCAAGGTTCATCGCAAAAGTATTAAATCTTTTTTCTTCATCAACCTCTGCAGACACCTTCACAACCGTGTAAAGCTGCATCGTGACACCAAAAAGACAGTAGTTGCACGCGATTCAATTTGTAACCAAAATTACGTCTTACCAATAATAAATCAGTAGCATTAGAGAGATGTTTTGTTTACTCACTGCAGGGTAAGTTGTGAAAAACAGTCTTTTCGGTGACGAATGAGCTTTCATCTCCTCCTTGTTGTTCAGCACGGAGCACCATGCACTAACTATACCACTTGAGATCTCAGTATGTGGGAACAATGACATGAACTCTATAATCCGAACTTCCACAACATCATCATCATACACAAGCTTGTCCCTAACAGACAATTGTGCAACAAGTGACTCAACTTTATTGGAAACTATTAATGAGTTCCTCAACAGATTTTAGAGCAACTTACTCATTAGTATTGTACGTTGTCATAAGCCAATAATAAATCATTCTTTCATCTTGATTAAGCTTGTTTGACACCTTCACTGCTCGTTCATAGTATGGGGAACGCATTGCATTACTTAACTTCATCTCAGCTCTTCCTCTCACTTTCAGCTTCCAATTCTCCACATCATCTTTCGGCTACCCATGTAAGTATAAGACAATGTAGGTTTGGTCAGTCATCTCAGAGAACATATATAGCCATAAATGCGTCATGACTAGCAGCACAACAACTCATTATATGTCACTTACACTGTCTGTATCATAGATGCCTAATTCGTTGCCCATTTTAGGTTTCGCTTTCTTTGAAAAAGGCGTCACAAAATTGGCTTCGTTGTCCTCAAAATCCATGGGTGCATCAACTGGATTTTTCACCTCAGGTTCAACTAGTATTGCTTTACCCTAAGCAAAATTTATAATCTGATCATTTCACACACTTAACATAAAAAATCAAGAGGATAAGTTGTAATATCATTTCAGTACTTACCTCATCAATTATTGTGCTCACTATCTGGTTCCCAGACCTAGTCCCTGAGTTGTTCACCATAGAAGCCAAACATACTACATCATCATCATCATCATCATCACCACATTCCATGTAAGCTTCTATAGCTGATTTTACAATTTCGTCGACATTGATAGCATCCTCCTAGTACTCATTTCATGTTAAATTCAGCCCAAAATCACATCCCCAGAAAAATAACAAAAAACAACACTTTTGCTAGAAGATTTTACAGTACACAAAATGTACCTTCATTCCAACCCCAGGACTTGCTGAACAGCCAATACTTAAAAATGACTTTGTATCATCCGGGTTTTTATTCATTCCAATAGCGTCATGATCGATGATATTAGCTTCTTTATCAGTATCGTGTGCTTGGTACATTCCAATATTATTTCCAGTCTGCTCCTGCGATGACATCATATTTTGCTAGTAAAAAAATCTGACACGTATCTTACATCATATTAGAACATCAAATATGTCTTGACGATAGTGTTTTCCAAAACATAATATTAACAAGTATAAAAGGTCATACAACAACATCGTTTAGGTCATAATATTACCAGACATAATACTAACATACATTAAAGGTCATACAAGAGCATCGTTTAGGACATAATATTACCAGACATAATGCTAACAGACATTAAAAGGTCATACAACAACATCGTTTAGGTCATAATATTACTAGCCATAATACTAACAGACATTAAAGGTCATACAACAGCATCGTTTAGGTTATAATATTACCAGAAATACTACTTACAGACATTAAAGGTCATACAATAGCATCGTTTAGATCATAATATTACCAGACCTACTACTAACAGACATTAAAGGTCATACAACAGCATCGTTTAGGCCATGTTTTCCAAAACTAAGTCTATTACCCTAACCAAAAATAGAAACACATCAACAACGACATATAATAGCAACTTATAAGTAAAATTATAATAGCAACTTACATTACTTCCTCCAAAGGAGAACCCAATGTCAAATGTTGGCCCAACCTCGGCCAGCTTCTTCAGTATATTGGTAACCTTCATCATATTCTCCACGGCAACGAGAATTTCTGGAGTGTCTAGTTCCTCTTTGAACAATAATAAGAATTAAAAAAAATTAGGGGATGCTCTGTCTTATCATCACTCCACAGTATAATTCAACATGATTTACGCAGAAAGTATTTCTTCTCATTTGTATGTAATTTGTAATGTTCTATTTTAACAACACTCGATGACCCACAATTTCAAACAATTTCACACTTCCAACAATTCAATAGCATCATGACTGGTTTGTATCCGCATTGGCTTAAAGCATGCAATTTGTAGACACAAGGGTTCAACAATATGAAGCAAATAAAACCTTTTGCGGGCTCCGTTTTTGCTTCGGTCTTCCTTTTTGCTGTAGATCTTTCGTAAACTAGTAAAAATCGTGGCAACCAGAAATCAGTTTTCAGCATTGTACCGATTCTGGAAAAAGCAAACACCCAAACAACACCATTACTCACCTTCCCCCTCTTTGTTTGATGGTGCAGACCCCCGAGTTTCAATCATTGTTGCTGACGATGTCCAGATTCAAATCGTCGGAGAGTAGCGTTGGCGAATCGTTGGAGAGTAGCGTTGGCGAAGTAGGGTTTTGTGTCACGGAGAAGGAGATGAATCGTCCGTCAAAAGCTTCTGTCTTTAGAGCGGGAATACAGAGAGTTTTTGGAAAGTTTGTCTAATTAAATCCCGCTAATTGATCATAATGAATGAAATCAAGTTGGTCAAATGACCCGTTTATTGTTAGTACCCAAAATACCCTTATAATGACCGAAATCTTTTTAATTATGCCACAAAGTTGTTTAAAATAAGAATCAATCATATCTGTTAGTTACTACATCCAATGGCAGGAAATTGTCCTAGGTTTTTGTACTAAGAGGTGTTTTTGGATGGATTAAGACTCTATATATATATATATATATATATATATATATATATATATATATAGGGTTTTGATCTATGCAAAACCAAATTTAAATACAGAAACGCAAAACAGTGTCATGCCAAGCACATTTTTAGGTCATAGTTAGTTTATTTTTAGGTCATACTAACGAAGTAAGACCTAAAATGATCTTAACATGACATTAAACTCAAATCTTATAATATGACATAAAACTGCTTAATTATGACCTTCCGTGTTTTGTGTTAATTATTGACCATTAGATCATCTAATCCTATGGCTGAGATTTGGGCTGCATTTCTGGATTTAAACACATACTTATTTTGATCATCTCCATATATATATATATATATATATATATATATATATATATATATATATATATATATATATATATATATATATATATCCTATCACGTGTTGTGATGTTTCGGGTATCAATCAAATTTTGATACATAACTTTATATGTAATGTAAATATGACCAAGAGAAACTCCTCATTTATGTGAGACGGATGGAATTATTTCTTTGTTTTAAACAAAAAAAGGTGATTCTCTCACCCAGAGCTTTCACATCTCGATCATATAAAATAGTGAGGAGATAAATTACGATGAATTTGAGTCTATTTCGCGAGAAAATATTAATGTATATATTGATTATATTTGGTGAACACAAAGAATCACTACAATAAATGAAATTCTTACCGCCCATGTAAAAAAAACGTGGCCCACTTGATTCACTAGTATATACCTAACCAGCTCATTCACCCTAATGATTAGTATTATTATTATTATTCAAATATAGATTCTTATACGTGCAAAGCACCGCAAGCTAACATCATTTCAAAATAGTACTAGTATTTAATTGGGATGATAAAGGACAAATTGCAAATCAAATTATTTTTCGTCTTATATAATCAAAACCGAATATTCTTTGAAATAATTAATTCGATAAAATCCAGACGATGTCTTCCGAGCTGAAAAATCTCATGATTTTTGTTGGCATCGTTCACGGAACTAATTTTACATAACTACTTCTCTTGAATTTCACGTGCAAGCAAATCACTATTCGCTACTTTCTTCTTTCAAATCTCAATTTTTTAATTGAATTATTTACTGTGTTAATTAATATTGCTAGTAAAATTAAATTAAAAAAGGATGACCAGCATAATTAATATATATTTTAGACACGTACGCATCAAAATTTCACATTCAAATTTTGATGCGTGATTACAATCCAAATATATTTATTCTGTCATCCTTTTTAATTTAATCTCGAAATAAATAACCATAATCAATTTGTTAACCTGGAAATAAAGTAATAATTACTAATAAATAAATACAAATCCTAATCGAGTGTAATCCACCCTATTTCCTAATCAACCACTATGAAAAAGGTCAAAACATAGAGTATTGCCCTTAAAAGGATTTAAACATATTAAATTAAAAATTAAGAGAAAATCGAATTTCGTTTTTTGTTTTGATAACTCAATAGCGTACACTGGAATCAAGCATCTCAAACTAAATTCAACACCTCATAATTACCTGGAATAATATCCACTCAATTGACTCCAAAAACCTCCCCCATTTCCAATAAAATGATTTTCTGGTAGCTGGTACCAAGGAAAAGAAAATTAATTGCAATCTAAAAGTTAAATAAAATCTTGTATGCAGTTCAGTCAAAAAACATTAATCCCGTGATTAAGTTTGACATTTTCAATAACTAAATTAAAGTAGATCGAAATGTTGGGTTAGAAAGTTTTTGGTCCTCCACGTTTACCTAAAGAAACATTTTATTCATACAAATTAAGTGTGTTTTGACACAATAATTAATTAATATTTCCGTCCAAAATTGATTTAAGATCAATCGCATTTTGACTAAATTAGTAAGTTGAATCTGGATTTTGAACTAATATTCATGTTTAAATCAATTGCATTAGTTAATTACTTGATGTAGACCATAAAATCAATATTATTGATACACCAAATTAAGAATAACATGTTGTCATTATATATTTAATTAAGTAGTCATGAAAGGTGCTGCTCCCTTCAGGCACCCCTGAAGACACCATTTGATTGATATTTGTATAAAAAACTATAATTGCATGTACGCATGATCGAAGACGAAGCTAAAAACATTACAAGTTGTAGAACTTTTTCAAATGTACAATATTCCAATTAATTATAGTATATCAGTTGACTTTATTATTTGAAAATTTTGTTTGTCGCTTTCATATTATAATGATATGTCACTCATTCAACAAGATCTCCATCTTACCGTTCAGCTTAGAAACATTTAAATACAGTTCTAGTTAATTAGTACGTATAATCTCAGAATATTATTTTTATAGACAAATAGACAGAAATTTAAAGGTCACATAGAATATCTATAATGCCGAAGAGAAGTTACTACCAGAAATGCGAACTAGAATATACAATTATATAAAATATTTAATTCATACTTACCAAAAAGAATCGAGAATGTTATGTTTGTGCTAAAATTTAAGTGGGCTTGCTCTCACAATTTTTCAGTGGGCTAGTTCTGACAATTCTAGCCAATATTGGAACTTTCTCTCGTTTTAAGCCCAAGCTCTACACTTGTAAAATTAATCACATTTTCGTAACGGGTTTTCGGGTTTTAGTGTTTGCGCTTATGCTAGAAATTAAACTAAAATTTCGTGCATGTCAATTATTTCATTTAAATCATTTATTTAGTATGACTTGAACCTTTTGGGCTTGGGCTTGTGCTTGGGCTTGACCCAAATTGTTTTATACTTTTGGGCCTTCTCTTTTTGTAAGATTTCAGTAATATTTTTGCTGGGAAAATAAACTATGAATATCAAAATTAAGAGAAACAAAATTATAACTACTTATATAATACAATATGCGGTGAAGAAACTAAATAATGGAATGGTATCTAGAATTTTTTTGAGTTAGGAATAATATCTGATTATTTGATTCTTAAAAAAAATCCCCAGGCCAAAAAACTATTATGCATAATAAATTTGAACTCGATGTTATGATAAAACAATATCCAGAATTCATGATAACGTACACAAACCAAGAAACTCTCGAGGTGCTATTTTATTTCATTTTGAGGAAAAGTGATCAATCACAAAAAAAAAATATTACTAATTTCAATCAATAATTTTAGGCCCTTCAAATTTTGTTGCATCTCAATTAGTCAAATCGATTACTACTAAAACTCCAACACTTAGAGCATCCACAATAGCGCCTAGCGCACCGCCTAGCCGAGCGCCGGCGCTAGGCAGTGCGCTAGGCGAACTATTGCAGCCGCCTAGCCGATTTCGCGGAAAAAAACCGCCTAGCGCTAGGCTGTTCCGCGGCGCTAGGCGCTATTGCAGCGTCCGGATCGCCTAGCGCACCGCCTAGCGCGAATTTTTAATTTTTTTTTATTCCGAAACACTATATATACGCGACTTGCATGTCATTTTCATTCGCACCACTTGTATTAACGAGTACTCTCTCTATCTAAATTTCTGTACAAGATCAACAACGGTAAATGGATCTCAACAACGAGCCTACTTCAGGGAGTAGCGGATCTCAAACTCCCCCGATCCCTGTGGGAGGTGGATGGAGTCAGATGCACCCATACTACAACATGTACCCGTGGCAGCAGATGATGCCCGGGATACCAGCGGGGGGGAGTCCGCCGGGGGCGTTTCCGGCGATGTCGGGGTGGGCACCCAGTGTCCAGATGCCGGGGTGGGCACCCGGAATGCAGATGATGCCCGGGGGGGTACCGGCGACACAGGGGACGCCGGGGGACGTCTATCGCCCCAGTGTTGATTTTTTGACTGGTTCGTCGCACACATCGACGCCAACGGAGGCTGCGCCTGAGGCCCAATTTGACACTCTCTCCTTCGATGACTTGGGGATAGATCTTTCCGGTATTCCGGATGCTCCCGTTCAAACGGGGGGCGCAGGGCGGGGTCGGGGCGCCCCAAAGAAGAAAGGCAAGGGGAAAAGGGTCGGCGAGTCCTCGCAGCCGGGTGAGGACGACAACACGGTACGGAGGAGGTGGACGAACGCGGAGAAGGTCGCGCTGTCCAAGGCGTGGGTGAGTGTTTGCGACGATCCTCTCGTTTCGAACAACCAGAGGATCGTCAACTTGTGGGGCAAGATAGCAGCAGCCTACCAGAGGTTTTGCCCGGAGGGGAGGCCACGCAATGGGGAGGATTGCCGGAAGGCGTGGGACCGAATCAGGGTTGCGGTCTCCCGATTTTCGGGCTTGTACACCAACGCCCTCCGCATGATGAGCAGTGGGCAAACTGAGGACGACTGCAGGAGGATAGCGAAGAAAGCCTTCCCCCTGAAGAGGGTGTACAAGGACTTCACTTACTGGAACTGCTATCTTGTGCTGAACGACTCCGAGAAGTTCCGAGTAGGTGTCGACTCTGGCTGGCCGAAGAAGCAACGGCTGAACTATTCTGGTGATTTCAGCGGCAGTAGCGGTGGTTCCCACGACCTCCCTGAGACTGCCCAGGAGGTCCCGACCCCTCGTTCGTTTGCTCGCCGTACTCGCCCGGTTGGGCACAGGCGGGCTCAACGGGAGGCGATGGGGGTCGCCGGGGTTCACAGGAGGTCCAGTCGGCATCCCCCCTTGGCCAATCCACAGCGGATCTCAAATTCTTCGCGTGTCAACAAACGCGCGCTCAGATGGTCAAGACGATGGCCGAATGGCGGGCGGCGGTGGACCCCGTGGAGAAGAGTTTGCTTCAAACATTGCTCCTGAGCATGCAGGAGGATTTGGAGGCGGCACGGAGGGAAGCTGCCGGGAGTAGAGGCGACAGCGACGGAGGCGGAGGCGATGGTGGCGACAGCGACGGAGGAGACGACGACGGCGACGAGGAGTGAATTATTGTACTTTTTTTTAATTATTGTACTTTTTTTTAATTATTGTAATATTTTTAAATTATTGTACTTTTTAAATTTTTAATCGTATTATTAATGTTTCCCGTATATGTCTCGTAAATTAAATTCCGTATATTGTGTGATTGTTAATTATGTCATTTTATATAATTGTTATTAGTGATGTGGCTATTGATGTGGCTGGGCTATTTATGATGTGGCTAGGCTATGGCTGGGCTATTTATGATGTGGCAGGAGGATTTTTAGTGCTGATGATGTGGCAGTGGCTAGGCTATGGCTGGGCTATTCCTATTGTGGATGACCTTATGGGTTGTTCCTTTGTGGCCTAAGCTGATTAGCTATTATATAAATAATTTTAAAATAAAACGAGGAATATAATATCTATATATTTGGAGTATATTAAAAGAGTTGTGAACGGACTAGACTAGTGTACTAAAAAGATGAGCTCATTGCTTTACGGTTACAACTTTAATTATCGATGCCTTTGAAGCAACAACTAAATGTATTAGTATGTTTCTCTAGAGTAGTAAAATATTAGTATATTTCCGGTTTGATAAATTAGTATATTGTCTTTATCCACCTACATTTTTCGTGAAGAAAATCGAACATATAATGGTTATTCCTAATAAGACAAGTCACAAGTGGAACACTTGATCTCATGTGATTTTTGTCAATTATAAACAAAAAAGTAATTGGACATGAAATAACTAAGGTATAACAGAGCTGCCAAATTTATAGGATAAAATATAAATTGGGGATGGAAGAGTTGAGAGAAATGAATCTTTATTGACATTGTGACAAAAGTTGACTATAAATTACTATTACTTACAACAAAAAGCCTTATATATAAAGATTACGAAAAGTGCTAAATGCCAACTAATAAAATAGAATAACAATTGCTTTTAACCCAAAATACTAACTAGGATTACATTTTTATTTTCAATTTTAACAAATAAAAAAAGTGGTCTAAAAATACAAAAAGAATAACAGCCTCTTGTGAACTTATTTTCTCAAAAATAATCATGAAAGCAACATCAGTTCCGAAATTTGCGGAATCATGCCCTTCGTTTAAGGTTAATCTTAGGCAAGCAAGTAATAACCTCCCTCTCAAAATAAAATACATAATGTAAAACTATAGTGATCAAATCTCATCATAAAAAGAATGAATAAATCTCTATAAATTTATTCAGTTTAATTTTTTTGTTCCGCCAACAGTTTTATTTACTCTTTCTTGGTTTTCCATATAGGTTGAAAATAGTTGTGTTAAATTGTTTCTGAATTATGTACATTATCGTCTACAGGAGTTGGAAAGTTACAAATTAACAATGGTTGTATACAAATCAATAACTAATCCTAATTACCCAATAATTTGTTTAAAATAAGTATCTCGAATTCAATCTCAATTCCTTATTATTTCGTAATTTTTAAAATCGTTGACAAAGAATTATACTTCATAAGTTCTTTATTTATAAATGCATTGCATAGTATTATTGATATTACTTTTAATACAATGCATAGACGTAATATTAATCATCGTCCCATTGATACAAGCAACGAATCCCAACACATTTTGTCTTTCAATTATGATCAATGACTTTCATCATAATGTTGAATGCGATCAATATTTTTTCTTTAACTCTTCATTTCTTGGAGAAGCAATAAACACAAATTAATGTATGGCACAAAAGTCACATTTTTTGCAATAATTTAAACGTAAAAACTTCGCACTTTGCCTCCCCTTTTAAGAAATCTCTTCATCAAGCATTATCCCTTTTTCAGTTTTTGTAAAATACAACATGATCATGATCAATGAAATTCAGCAATTAAACTGTACTTTACCATCTTACCAAATAAATTTTGCTTCACTATCTTTTTATCGGGCTATATGTCATACTGTAACATTTATTTTGAATTTTCTGAAATGTGTCACATATTTTGCAGTATTGGATTAAAGAGCAAATAATCACAAATTCATGAATGTTGGTTAAATTACAGCTCGTCACTAAGATTTAAAATCTGTCATAAACAATGTGCATGTCAAATCAACTAACACATTACAAAAAAAAAATCGAAATATTTTTGTCATGCGAAAATTGAAAAAATATGTTAAACATACAAGAATTTAATCAAATGTCATGATTTTCAAACAATTTTATCCTATTTTAAATTTATATCATATTTTTTGTCAAAAATTTCATTGCAGTTATGAAAAAATGAATTATCTAAATATTGAAGAGAAAGAAGTATCCTGCCTAAAGAAAGAAAAAAAGAAGTAAAAGAAGAGAAATGCGTAAGCATACAATGGCAATGAACATTTCTGATTTCTCACTCAACCTCTCTAATCTCTATATATACAACTCACAGCAAAACTGTTTTTCTGCATTCCATCTACAAAAATGGCTTCAACCATATTTCTCCGTCCTCGCATTACGCATTTTCTATTCGTTTTTCTGGTTTCCATGGCTGTTTCATCGGCCGACAACAGCCTCCACGAGTCTGCTTTTTCTTCTAATTTCCAGTTCCCGACGATTCAGGCGGAGAAACTGATCAGATCACTTAACTTGTTCCCCAAGAGCGGCGCCAACCTTCACGCCGGCGGCGAGGAAGTTCTCGGCGCTTCGGCGATCGTCGAGAAGCCGGTGAGGTTCCCTTTCATGGCGGATTCGGAGCCTTCCGTCAAGGATTTAGGCCATCATGCTGGCTATTATAAACTCCCACACACTAAGGATGCAAGGTATATGAATTCGCTCGCGACTGTGTGCGTGATTTTGTGTGTATGTGTGTGTGTGTGAGAGAGAAGCGGCATCCGGTGAAATGTATTGAGCATGTGTACAATTTGTGAATTGTGTGTGTAGGTCTACTCTGTTTTTGCAACTGATTGATGTGTGTAAATGTGTGTGTGTGTGTGAAAGAGAGAGAGTGCTGACTGCTGACTATAAGTGAAACATATCCAATTGTTTGATTGCTAGTAGATATGAGTGAATGAAGTCTACAGACTACAGCCATCCAAATGACTAAGAAGAAATTGCTTTAAGATTTCTAGCTTGATGATTTTTCCTTATATGCAGAGTTGCTGTAAATATTGTTTAGATTCCTATGCTTAGTTATGGCAGAATTGTGATATCTTGAATGAATGCCCATTTATGTTGCCAAATATGACAAGTTGAGATGCTTAGCTTATTGAGATGATTCTTGCAGGATGTTCTATTTTTTCTTTGAGTCGAGGAGCAGCAAGGCGGATCCTGTAGTTATATGGCTAACAGGAGGGCCAGGATGCAGTAGTGAGTTGGCTTTGTTCTATGAAAATGGCCCCTTCCATATAACAAGCAACATGTCATTAGGATGGAATGATTTTGGTTGGGATAAGGTATTTTTCTTGGGGTTACTTTCCTAGATTCGATTGCTCGTGATCTGCTCGGTCTTGTCTTTGTAAGCATTACAGATTTGAATATACTTCCATTTTCAGGTATCAAATCTTATATACGTCGACCAGCCAACTGGAACTGGTTTCAGCTACAGCTCTGATGATGATGATATGAGGCACGACGAGGAGGGTGTAAGCAATGATCTGTACGACTTCTTGCAGGTTCGTCACCTATTTATGTAGGCACAGAAACTGACCACATTTGTGCATTGGTTTTCACTGATGAAAGCTCTTCTCTATAGGCATTCTTCAAGGAACATCCGCAGTTTCTGAAGAATGACTTCTACATTACTGGAGAGTCGTATGCTGGGCACTATATTCCTGCTTTCGCTGCTCGTGTTCATCAAGGGAACAAAGACAAGCAAGGACTTCACATTAATCTTAAGGTTTAGTAGTAGTATTATGTTTATGAGTTGCTGCCTTTTTATCATATCTGTTTCCATATTTACTGATGTACCCTTTATTTATCGTTTGGCAGGGCTTTGCCATTGGCAACGGGCTTACTAACCCGGAGATACAGTACAAAGCGTATACTGACTATGCATTGGACATGAAGCTGATCCAACAGTCGGATTACAACAGTATGACGAAGACAGTCTCGGATTGTGAACAGGCAATCAAGCTTTGTGGTGAGTTAGTTTGCTTGATGCAAACTATGACTCTGCTTTGTTGCTGGAGGCAAAATATGACTCTACTTTGCTTCTTTAGGTGCTGATGGTGGATCGTCTTGCTTGGCGGCTTATATGGTCTGCAACCGCATCTTCAACCACATAGTGGACCTCTCCGGTGGTAAAAATGTATGATGCATTACTGTTTTCAGAATCTCCAGTAGGCCTAATGGGCCAATACCAAAAGCATCATATTCTTCACCTTTCATATGCAGTACTACGACATAAGAAAGAAGTGTGAAGGTGACCTGTGTTATGACTTCTCCAACATGGAGGATTTCCTGAACCTCAGATCAGTGAGAGATGCTCTAGGTGTGGGAGACATAGACTTTGTGTCTTGTAGCTCATCCGTGTACGAGGCTATGGTGACAGACTGGATGAGGAATCTTGAAGTCGGAATCCCTGCAATGTTGGAGGATGGGATCAAGCTACTGGTGTATGCAGGAGAGTATGATCTTATCTGCAATTGGCTAGGTGAGGTTTCTTACATTTTTCCTAAGAAACCATGTATTCGTAAACGCATAAAAAACTGACACGTTTGATTTGAATATGGATAGGGAACTCGAGATGGGTGCATGCCATGGAATGGTCTGGACAGAAGAAGTTTGCAGCAGCTGCCACAAAACCTTTCTCAGTAGATGGGGCTGAGGCCGGGCAGCAGAAGGGGTACGGGCCTCTCACATTCCTCAAGGTGCATGACGCGGGCCACATGGTTCCGATGGATCAACCAAAGGCATCGGTGGAAATGCTGAGGAGGTGGATGCAGGGGAAGCTAACACAGGCAGATGATCATCTTGCTCCAATGTAAATACACTTCCTGGAGCAGGAGCTGTTCATATATACAAATATACAGAAGAAATATAGAGACTGTTTATCAATACAGATCAAATGCAGCCCCAAAACATTGAAACATATGGTTTTTCTACAAAAAAATGATTTCTGACAATGTATTGGAAGTGATACAAGGCCTTCTATGATTTGTTGTAATGAAGGTGATTTTAATGTTCGAAAGGATCTGTTTATGGCTTTTTTTCACGATCAGCATTATTGATATACAAGATGGCATTTGTTTATTTATTTCTCTTATATCTAATAAAGTCAAACGAATTTAAATGAAACATTTGTTTAGTACTACTGGAATCTGAAATTCTGACAAAAGTTATGCATGGTATAAAAAAGATTTAAGTACTGTACATCAAAATGAAAGTTTTATGAGTCAGAGAAAAAAAATGAATATTAATTTTATTAGCATATAGTAGTACCATTAAAGTTTAATAGAGTATCTATTTTCATTTTAGTTGGGTCACGTACTATTTAGGAATGAAAAATTGATGTTTGATGAGATGATGATTCATGGCTGCACGTAAAGAAGCCAACAAGAACTAGTTTATGTTATGTTGTTGATCCTTGAACAAAACCAAAAAAAGATACTCCACTAATGTAATCATAGAACAAACTTATGTAAATCAGCACACTTGCCTGTAATTTATTTCCAAGTTCTACTTCTTGCTTGATTGATACTAGAACCCAAAATCAAATCTTTGGTGATGTTAAGTTCAGGCGACAATGGATTAAGAGTAGAAAGATTTTTTTTTTAACAAAAAAAAAAGAATTTACCAAATTCATTAGGGATTAAAGAGTCTTTTCGTGCGCAATGAGTCGGTTTTCACTTAGTTAGCAGACTAGGGATTTGCTGTGTTAATCACATCGATGGCACCTTGAATCCCAGGTTTGCTTTCACTTTATGGTATTCTACGAATTCTCTTATACGAATGGAAACGACGTCGTCGATGTTTCGTTTTCGTATCCTTCTTTGAATGTTAGGAATTCCCTCCTCTCTGTAATTGTTAGCCTAAACACTTGTGTTGCCAATAAATCTACTTGAATTATTCTACTTAATCTGAGTATTCATCAAGCATATCCAACAAGGTATGTTTCTTTCTTTCTTGAATTGCTGCTGCAAATTGCAAATTCTTGTTTGGTTTTGATTATTCGAAACAGTAAGTGTAACTATCTGGAAAGCAAAAAAGGGGATTCTTGCTGTATTTTTCATATTTGTGTATAATATTGAATTTGAAGATGAATTTCTTTATAATAACCATATTCTGTTCTTTACGGCAGTGAAGATTTTGGAATTCAACGGTTTATTTGTACCTTCCACATTTTCAAATGGAGGCAGACAGGTTAGTGGTGAATGGTATATCTTCGGAAATGATTGTGTTTTGTGTTAAATTGAATTATTGTGTTCTAGTTTTACCGTATGCAAGTCCAGTCCATTTAGTAAGATCATTTATTCTTATCATATAAATTTGAATGAGTTCTATGTGCTTATGTTAGTAAGTTCTACTTCTCTGAATGACTAAATTCATCAAGTAGAATGACTGCTGAGAACTCATCCACATTATCCCCTGTCTTCTTATTTTTGGTTGAGTGATAAATTTAGTGAAAATTATAATTCTATCTCAGGCTAAACTCACCTGACACATCGGCAGTGACATTTGAAGTTCTTGGCCATCAGCTGCATTTTGCGCAGGTATTTATTCTTACATGACATTAACACCCGACATCGCCTACTTGATAAATATAAATGTACAATTGCTTTCACTAAAAGTAGAACTTCATTTGCTAATGAGGATGGGCAAAGGGAATTAAATAACTAGTAATTTCTTTTCTTTGAAGTCATGCAGGTTAATGAGAGTTATCTTTTGTCCTGAAGCTAATTTCATTCACCTTTTTTTTTCCAAATTTTATCTTAAATTGTGAACCTTTTTCTCTTATTTCTGCTCATTTTCAGTCACTTACATTGTGTTTTGACAGGATCCAAATTCAAAGCATTTAGGAACTACTGTTTGGGATGCATCAATGGTGTTTGCCAAATTTCTGGTAGAAATCGTCCACTGCTCTCTTCTATTTGACTCTTCATTAAAAACTTTGTGATGCTTTAAACTAATGATGAAGGAGCTGCAGATTACCGTAATAATAATTGCATCTTCTGGTAACTTGAAGTTTTAGAGCCTAACAATCCTGATTGACAGCAGAGGGCTTTAGACACAAACTGAGTCATTCTTTTTTTAATTAGCTAAACTGTACCTCACTGTGTAGGAAAAGAATTGTAGGAAGGGGAGATTTTCACCATCTAAATTGAAAGGGAAGCATGTGATTGAACTTGGAGCAGGCTGTGGTGTGGCTGGATTCGGTAAGTTTCTTGCTGAAACATTCCAAATTTTAAAATGTTTCCATTTGACGACCATATGATGAAGCCTGCCTTATTCTTCAGGCATGGCATTGCTGGGGTGCGACGTTGTTTCAACTGATCAAACTGAGGTCTTGCCTTTGCTTATCAGAAATGCAGAACGCAACACCTCTAGAATACTGCAGACGCTTTCTGACCCTGGTACTCACCATCATTTTCATCACCGATAATCCCTTTCTTGCTCCTTCTCAACAATCTGCAGTTGAAATTTTTATCGTTATTATAATTGTTTTTGTGTGATATATAAGAAGGTTTCGTTCCTTGTAGAATCTTTTGGATCCGTTCAAGTTGTAGAGCTCAACTGGGGAAATGCAGATCATATAAGGGCTGTTGAACCACCTTTCGACTATATTATTGGCACCGATGTTGTAAGTTTCTATATTTTTTTGTTACTCCTAGTTTTTTCTCTGCTTTGTCGAAGATGATTACTGCAAGAACCTTACTTGCTTATCTAGGTCTATGCAGAGCACCTTTTAGAGCCTCTGCTGCAGACGATTCTTTCATTATGCGGTCCAAGGACTACCATCTTGGTATTACTCCTAAAATTTGTTCATTTTTATCATTCTCTTGCAAACTAGAGATTGTTGTGCTGATTTTATAAACATGGTTTTGTAGTTGGGATATGAACTTCGCTCCACGAATGTCCACGATCAGATGCTCGAGTTGTGGAAGAGAAATTTCCAAGTGAAAAGTATTCCTAAATCAAAGGTGTGTGCATACAAACATACATAAGTCTTCAGATGATAAAGGCAATCTTGAATGAATGTAGTAGTAAAGAATTTCTTGATCCTTGCAGATGCACAGTCTGTACCAACACCCCAGCATACAGCTTTTCATGATGACTCCGAAGCCTTCAGGCTGCACAGTTGATGAGATTGATTGCAGTGGCGAAGAGTTTAAATCAGAGGAAACAAAGCAAACCTCAGACGACAATGAAAATGAAGATGACAACGACAGCAACAATCATGCCACGAAGGAGGATTTTGAAGGAAGCACGCTGTTGAATAAAGATATCAGTGACTGGGAAACGAGAAGGTGTGGAGCAATGGCTGCTAAACTTCTTCGAGATGTAAAGATAACATAGACAGCGGCGTGACAGGTAACAGTGCCTCTAGCCATGAAAGATTACAAATGTAGCACAATGATTTGCATGTTATTTACCAGACAAAGCTGTATCAGATGCTGTGAGCAATGTATTCTGTTTACTGCGATTTTGCGATTTTGCAGTCGCAGTTTTGAATGAAAGCGATGAACAGAGTGAGCTTCTTACTGCATATATATTGATTCAGAACTTAGTAAAACAAATATAGATTACAGAAATCGAACAAGTGCATGCCAATTTTATTAAATTTAACAAGTGTGAGATGGAACATAAATATAGCATGTTTTATTAATTAGATAATGTGATCAATCTTCAATTTCTTTGTGGGCTAAAACAGGTTTTACCGGATCGGGGCATTTAGAGGTAAAAGCCCAAAATAGAGCGGGCCTCCGAAACCGAAAACCCGACCCATTACAAAGTCAAAATGGATACCAACTCCACGTGAAATTCAAAAGCAAACCAGAAATCCACCAACCTGATCTGAATAACCCATCATGAAAATAAAAATGGACTGATGTTGATGCTGATGTTGATTTGATTTGATAATATTATTTATTGTTTTTTAACGTTTCTATTCAAAAACCTAATTTTAAATAATAACCTTCGGTCTATTGGTTGGACCACCGCTCTTTAAATCGCTATTGAAATCGCAAAACTCAATAAGTGATTAATTAGTGTCAGTGCTGACACCACTTTTCTGCTAATTTTGTTGTACTACTATTTATTTATTTATTTATGTATGTATTGTCCGGGGAGCGTTATTCTCCTTTTCACATCTTAGATCATTTTTCCTTCTTAATATTACGCGTTAGATCTAAGGCATCAACGGATCAGATTGATTCTATAAAACTGGTTCCGTGTTGCATTATAGAAGGTGGTTGTATGCATTACAGGGTTATTATTGACATTTGACGGAAAAGTAACTGCCACATTTTGGTATCTGCGAATAATGCACCACATGGTCACGAGTAATGCATATAATTGACTATATAATGCACAATATGTGAACTGCAATGCATACGAATAAGATGTACCATGTTATGATGTTTGGACACACGTTTCTTGTTTCCCCTAAGGGTTTAATAAGCTTATGGGCTAAGGTATAATACGTAGACACGTATGTAATCTTCACATGGTAACGAGTAATGAATATAATTGACTATATAATGCACAATTTGTGAACTGCAATGCATACGAACAAGATGTGATGTGTTATGATGTTTGACACACGTTTCTTGTTTCCCCTAAGGGTTTAATAAGCTTAGGGGCTAGGGTATAGTACGTACGCATTAATAACAAATTATAAAACGATACGAATAATTCTCCAAATTGTCACAAGTAATGGATGTTATTAACTATATAATGCACAATATGTGAACTGCAATGCATACGAATAAGATGTACCATGTTATGATGTTTGACACACGTTTCTTGTTTCCCCTAAGGGTTTAATAAGCTTAGGGGCTAGGGTATAGTACGTAGACATTACTAACAAATTGTTGTTATTGGAATGTACGTATGTGCATTATTTGGTTTAGGTAGTGCATTATGTAGCTGTTAATTGTCATTATCTCAGTATATTATGCATTATTAGAGGTATTGTGTATATGGGTTAATCAACGGATTGAAGATTACATACAATTTGTTAGTAATGTCTACGTACTATACCCTAGCCCCTAAGCTTATTAAACCCTTGGGGAAACAAGAAACGTGTGTCAAACATCATAACATGGTACATCTTATTCGTATGCATTGCAGTTCACATATTGTGCATAATATAGTTAATAACATCCATTACTAGTGACAATTTGGTGAATTATTCGTATCGTTTTATAATTTGTTATTAATGCGTACGTACTATACCCTAGCCCCTAAGCTTATTAAACCCTTAGGGGAAACAAGAAACGTGTGTCAAACATCATAACACAACACATCTTGTTCGTATGCATTGCAGTTCACAAATTGTGCATTATATAGTCAATTATATCCATTACTCGTTACCATGTGAAGATTACATACGTGTCTACGTACTATACCCTAGCCCCTAAGCTTATTAAACCCTTAGGGGAAACAAGAAACGTGTGTCCAAACATCATAACATGGTACATCTTATTTGTATGCATTGCAGTTCACATATTGTGCATTATATAGTCAATTATATGCATTACTCGTGACCATGTGGTGCATTATTCGTAGCGGTTTCCAGCCATTATTAGATTACTATTGTACCCTCATAATGCAAAAAATAGGACAAATAATGCAACACGGGATTAATTACCCAATGTTGATCTTGACCGTCCATTTTTCTAATCTAATGGCTGATATTAAGAAGGAAAAATGAGGAAATATAGGAAAATGAAATGAATACATCCCTGTATTGTCCACGTATACAGTTTTTGGTAAAGAAACCCAAGAAAATAATGAAAATTCTTTAATTTTGCCTATATATAAGCCGATCTAGTATAACTAACCACATTTGAGTATTTTAATAATAAGAGTTCATAATTTAGTTTGAAAACGTTCCTAATTTCATTTTATAAAACAATTTAAATATCAAATTATCGCCGGATATAAACCATGGGAAAAAAATGGAATGTATATCATATGTAAGACTGACTGCATATGATGTGCTGTCTTGCTGTCAAAATATATGACTTTTTTCTAAAAATTGGTTAGTAAGTTAATACTAATATAATCAATATTTTTGTGGTTAAATTATTTCAACTTTAGTTAGCCAACCATTGATCAACTTATTATTACGAACGTACCAAAGTCAATGGACATAAGGACCCTTACTATATCCTTGATTTCATACAGTATATAATTTGTGTGTATGTGGAAATATGTAACAAAACAAAACGTTCAAAAATCTAGTCCAATTCTCATTCAACCCTAATTGAAGACCGGGAACTAATTTGATCAAATATATAGTACATGTACAGCTTGGAATGTAATGGCATAGCTTGGTTTACTAAGATGTAGGTAGATCTCTATATAAGTACTGAATTAATATGAAACTTAATTAATAAAAACGATGGTTAGTGGAGTAGTACAAAAGTACTCCCTCCTTTCTCTCATAGTTGAGGCGAAACTTTTTGGCACGGAGTTTAAGAAATGGATATTGAGTGTGTTAAATAAATAGATAAAAAGTAAGAGAGGAAAAAGTAGAAAGAATAAAGTAGAGAAAATAAAGTAAGAGAGAGTAAAGTAATAAAAGAGAAAAAAAATTACTATATAAAAAAATGAGTTAACTATGAGGGAACTTCCCAAAATAAAAAAATGACTAAACTACAAGGGATACATGGAAGCTAGAAAAGAAACCAAAGAAGTAGCCGGTGAATTATAGAGTTATTCATTGTGTAAAGAGCAAATGACTTTTGGTGGGCGTCTTAAAAGAGGGGTGTGTGTGTGACAATTCAAAAGAAGAAAAAGAATTGAAAAGCCAATTCAAAACTGAATTTGGAGCCACCTGAGTTGTACAAGATGGGTCATAATAATTAGAATCATTATTTCTCAGTTGTTAATTTAAATCCTATAAACAGTAGAGAACTAGGATCCTTCATCACTTATTCCTCTACTGTTTTTACTATTTTCTCTCCATTTTCTGCAGCTTTATATCTCCAGCTACTGTGGATCTTAATTAGTGTAGCTACTTAGATAAAAAAAAAATAGATTTTGCGTAATAATATTATACTACTACTATTATAATGTCCGTGCGTGTTTAGCTACAAAATAAGACATGGTTAGTTACATTAAAGTTCGAGATATAACAACGTTTTTTTTGGTATGAAGACATTGATTTACAAAAACACTGAAAGATCTAAAAATGTAATTTGACAGTCATGTCACTATGTCAGTGTTTCTAAATTAATGGTCTAGTATTTGTTACAAAAATAAAATTTATCTCTTTCTATAAAAATATGAGTGAACTACGCAAATTGTCTTTGAATTGTGCGTTTCGCATGCAAACGGTCCTTAAACTTTAAAATTATCATGGATAATACTTGGATTAAGGTGTAATCATATTCATGATACTTTTCACTATTCGTCACAATTTTGCGCCAAAAATGCCCACAAGACATAGAGACATTTTTGTACTTTCATATCTAGGTATTAGATATGATATTTTCTCTCTCTCTAGTATTGGATATTATATTTTTTATAATTTGAGTGCCTTAAATGATATTTTTCAATTCACTTTTTCAATCACTTTATGCCCTATGCATATATACAAAATACTTCGTATATAAGTGATGAGTACCATTTGTCCTATGTATTAGGGGTATAGTATACTCCGTTATAGTAGGTGAGATCATAGCTATACAGTAAATTAATTTACGTCTTCAAAATATAAAACTGGGTGAGGTTTTTATTACTAGTAATTTGTTAGTGGTAAAATAGAAAAAGAGTGTAATAATGAGTAGAGTAGGGCTGGGAAAATGAGTCAATAAAAAGGGGAGCAGAGAAGGGGTGAGAGAAGGTAGAATAGAGATGGGGAGGGCTCCTTGCTGCGATAAGGCCAACGTCAAGAAAGGTCCATGGTCTCCTGAAGAAGATGAAAAACTCAAGGACTTCATCAACAACTACGGCCCCGCCGGAAACTGGATCGCTCTCCCTCAAAAAGCCGGTAATCATTCAATCAATCAAATTACCTTATATATATTCTCTCTAAAACAAGTTGACATATGCTTATATTTGATCAATGATCAGGTCTGAAGAGATGCGGAAAGAGCTGCCGGTTAAGATGGCTGAATTATCTTCGGCCTAACATCAAGCACGGTCTATTTTCCGATGACGAAGACAGAATCATCTGCACGCTTTATGGAACCATCGGAAGCAGGTAATTAACCTCTCCCTTTCTACCATTTGCTTCTGTGCGTGCATGTCATTAATTTGGTAGTGAAAATGTAGGTGGTCAATCATAGCATCTCAGCTTCCGGGAAGAACAGACAATGACATAAAGAACTACTGGAACACAAAGCTCAAGAAGAAAATCTTTGGAATAAATCAAGCAAGATTCCAACCACCCTTTTCGTTTCCGCTTCTTCAGACATCAACCCCACAATCTGCTCACTCTCTGTCGCATTTGTACACCTCCTTTCTCGATCAAGCTAGGAAACCTCTCCCCGCCGCCGACTGCATCAATTTCTTAGCTCCACATAATAATAATAATAATAGCAGTACTCCTCTCTACTCCAGCAGTAACCAATTTATACAAAATGAGGAATTCCATGGCAACTATAATCCCATGAAAGACAGCATGCTTGTGAGTGGGAGTTGCTCCTCCTCGGATGGGAGCTGCAGCCTCGTCAAAAGTGAAGAAATTGGAAATTTTCAGGAACGAAACTCGTTCGCGCTTGAAGATCAGTTGGGGTCGATTGTTGATCATCACAAGCAGAAGCAGAGGAATGGGGTTTTGGAGAATACTCAGTTGCAGTATGATCTGGAGGAAGTCAAGCAGCTCATTACCAGCGGTGGCGGTGGCGGTGACTTGTTTTTCGGCGACGACACCAAGATGGGGATGTACAACTTTTCATATTAGGTTTTACTATTAATGGACAAGAAAAAGGAAAACCAAATTATTAGTTACTAATGGAAATATTATGGGATTTTTTTTTCTTTAATTCGTTACTAAAAGTACTACACTACTGCATTTCTCTTCTTTTATTAGCCTTAATTTGTTTTTGGCAGATTTTGATGCTTAGTTTTGTGCTGTATCTCTGCTACGAATCGATCGCCTCTATACCGCTGGCTAATTTGTTCGTTCTACTCCATTTTTAATTTGGTGCACTTTTGAATCGGGCTAAATCTTGTGTGCATATTTTAATCTCTACTCATTTACTTGACTTGTACTGACAACTCATAGTTCATTTAAGTTTTTTAGCATCAAATTGGAGGTATTCATATACATGTATATATGAACTAATTAATTCAGTATATAACACATTCGTGTATGTGTTTGTAATTTATGTTAAATTCTCTAAATTCTGTTCCACATCGGCTTGGTGATGATCCTATCTCTTCTATATAAGTGTGGATAACCCTCCCCCTTATGAGGCCTTTTAAGGGGTGAGTGGCTCATTTCTAATAATTTATTTTGCATTTTGAGATGAATTCATTGTTTGGATCATTTTAGTTCATTTAGAAGATTCAAATTAGAAAAACATGGGGTCATCGTATCAAAGTATAAAGTGTCTAAAATGAACCAAAAACAATCAAACATGACTTCCATGAAGGAGGCGTTCGGTTGGAAAGATAAAATAATAATGAGATTCAATATAGGATAAGATAAGATGGGTCTTGTCTTGGACTAAATTAGTATTACTAAATTTTATATTGATGTTTGGTTAAATAGACTATGTCTTGGACTAAATTAGTACTACTAAATTTTATATTGATGTTTGGTTGAAAATACTATGTCTAAGACATAATATAAATTAAAAGTTTGGTTGATGAAATTAATACAAATGTTACAATTAATTAATTTATTTATTATAAAATTTACAAAACAATTGAAAATAATCTTATTTGTGAAATGATCAAGTTAAATGCAAATTGGAAAAAATTAGACAAATTTTCGTAAACGGACAGAGATTTTTTGTGACAAAAATGTATACTAATAAAAATACAGATTTTTTTTTGCATAAATAAATTGAAAAGAAAAAATGAGAAAATTTAATTCAATAAAACTAAAAGTTTGACCATAGCAAATCATACTTCAATTTCAAACAAATAGTGCAGTAGCCAATAAATTAACTGACATTTTTCAAAGAAGCCATCATTTGGACACATTTGTCAAGGAAATTTACATTATAATAATATTAACTTTTTATATGTCATCTTCTTCTTCTATCCATCTCGTTAGCCATTGTTACATATCATCCCTTCTGCACTTTTTTTATTTCTTGATTTTTCAGCCCCTTGTGCCATACAACGAAAAATTGGATAAGACAAATTTAGTCGCAGGGGTATGGGTGAGATGGATTGTCGCGAGATTGAGGGGAAACCGAATGGGCTGTGACAAAATAGGAACGGGCCGACGGGCCACTGAGTTGGTTGTCATGGCAACCGAACGGTGGATTATCCAAGAAGAGTGATGAAGTCTTGGCGTGTCGTGGCAACCGAACGGGCACGAAGTGGACTAAATTCATAGCATGTCATTAAAAATGTGTTAGTGTCTAAAATGAACCAAAAACAATCAAACATGACTTCCATGAAGTGGACTAAATTCATAGCATGTCATTAAAAATGTGTTCTGCACATATCACAATAGTACTAGTATACTATTTATGAATTGGACTAAATTCATAGTATGATTGATTCAATCCAAATATTTTTTCAACCATAAAGAAAAGACACTTTGCAATAAGGGAACGTCCAAATTATGGACATCTCGAGTTTAATCCGACAATGTTCCCTTTCCTGACTCAAATAAATGAATAACAAAAGGTTATAATTAATCAGTTAAAGAGGGTGCAGAAAAAGACAAACAGCTTCCACCTTTCTTACATGGAAGCTGCATTTATTGTTAAACTTGTTCCTGCAATGACTTAATTTATCGTTTATATTATGATGATACTAATCTTTTATTAGTATTATGAAATTACCCTAAAATATTTGCATAAGAAAAGGTCAGTGTATCTTCTTTTAGACATCGATCGAAGTAATGATCATTGATAAAATAAAAAATTAAATAAAATAGTCGTTGCCTTGAATTATTGGTGGGATGGATTTAAAATTTGCATGGTTGCAAGGCAGAGAAAATGACAGAAAAATGGAAATCTCAGTGTTAAATAAAGAAGCAATATATAATAAAGAGGGCTGCAATGCAAGGAAGTATATAAAAATGGGGAACAGCAGGCAGAATCACTGTAGGTGCCTGTTTAGCGAGATGAATACACCAAAGCATCCAACGACGTCGTTTTCACGACGCCTATCACGCCTCCCTCTCATTGCTTTGTTCCAATTATTGATTGCTTAACATTGACCAATCCTCTCCCTCTCTCTTTCTACGTGTCATAATTCAGATATTGATGATAAGCAATCAAATTTTGTACAACCAAAATAAGATTATATTAGTAATTTTAATATATTAATTATATATTAAAATAATAAATATAGTTAGTAGACAAGTTAAAAAAGACTTTATTAATCTTCGGCCTCATTTTCAATTTTTTATTTTTATATTTGAATTATCTGTTTATTGTTTTTCAAATTTGAACTAAAGTATGCATTAATTATATTTTATTATTCCAAAAAATAAAAAAGAATTATACACAAATCATTAATATATAACTATTATATTATGCACGTTCCATATACTATATTTGTGTCCATATATTTTAAATAAATGCATAAATAAACTAGTTTGTTTCTCAAAAAAACTACTTTATGGTTGTATAAAATTTGATCACCTAGATATTGATTCATAAAACTAGCGAAAAATTTTAGATCTAATTATTGAAACCGTTGTAACGTTGCATGAATTTTTGATTTAACTCTGTCTGTGTGAATGATAGACCAAGATATGATGATTTCATCTTCACGGAAAATTTTATTGAAATAAATCATCATTGGAAATTGCAAGTGACATAAGCTCCAAAACTAGATAATCAATGTGACTGGTATGACGTCACCACATGCGCCATCTCCTCTTTCTCCAAAGTCTCCAAAAATCACATTTATAGCTTCTCACATAGTCAAGTCGCAACAAATCAACCAATTATTAGAGTTCTTTAATTTGTGTAATAATTCCAATCTTCTAAGTTCTTTTGGGGGTGAAGTAAAAGAGTTTATGAGTTTCATCTTGATAAAAGAAAATAAATTGACAATGATTGAATAATTGGACTTACAAGATGGTGTTTTTTTCAGAGTACGCATGGCTGAAAACTCGTTAGGAAACAAAACATTTAACAATTAATTGAAAATTTTGGTGTTGACGACAACCATGCAAAAAATTGCTGAAATTCAAGGAGATTGAGTGACTGGGTTGTGTTTATCCAAGAATGTCTCATCTAGTGAAGGTACAAAGGTCAAAAAAGAAAGTCAAGATTAGTGGAGCATTGAATATCAGTTCTGACACATTCAAATTTTTTATTCACACAACAATCAGAAGAAGAAGAGGTGTGTGTGTTCCATTTGGCTTCTGTTGTGAGTAATAAAAAAATTGAAATCTTTTGTATTGTTTTGCCCAAACAAGCAAGCATAAAATCCCCTTCTCCCAACAATCATTTGCATCAATGTCACATCTTTGATCTTTCCAATTATCTCACTCACATGACCCATCTATGTTTAATGAGTACTGTATCATTCCAACCACAGGCAAATGCAAAAAAAAAAAAGAAAAGGGTTTGGAGAGACAAAGTCGAACACAATATTAATCATAGGTTTTGAAAGAAAAAAAGCAGGCTTATGCAAAAGTAGAAGGATAGATCACCATAAAACAAACAGCATATCTCAAAGAATTTCCAAGTTGCATCAATTTGAGTTACGAAATCACATCTGGTGTAGAAATCTTGGTCCTAGAGAGGCAGTATATATCAACAAAAAGTAATTTCAGGAAAGAATACAGCCAAAATCCGATATAACTAGGTGAACGTCGGAGTACAACATTTTTCAACATATAATGACAAATTCTGCATAGATTAACTTGTGGGAGACACTAACCATATAATTGCTACATCAAAGGATTTGGTAGAAAATTCCTACACAATTATTCTGGCAAAATACAACTTAAAGCATCCATATCCGTGTTATTGCCCACTTTATTACTTTTTTACTCTCTGCTCTTCCTCAAGAGCACAACACCCACATCCATACTCTTCCACAAGGACAAGGGTCCCACCATTCCATTATTTAATTTAAATACTTCAATTACTAAAAATACATTAAAATATAAAAATTACATAATTAAATCCTAAAAAATAAAAATTACAAACTTAAATACTAAAAATTACATAATTAAAATCCTAAAAAATAAAAATACATAATTAAAATCCTAAAAAATGCAAAATACATAATTAAAGGCTAAAAAATACTCCCGTGGAAGACTATTTCTCCGGCCCTATCCCCAATGTTCTTCGGAGACCTCGATCATTGCCAATTGTGAATCGAGTTGCTCGGGGGTCATATTTGACCTATCGACCAAATTGAGTTGGGCCAAAAGGGTCCACAACGAGTTGGTGGGGGGTTGAGGTGGCACAAAGGGAGCGAGGGCGGATGGAGTCGCTGTGCGACGGCGGTTGGCCGTCGCCTTCTTCCTTCCTTGCGGCCGGTGTTGGGAACTGCTCGGGCCGGCGTCGGGGCTATCCAAGTTAGCTTCAGCGAGCTGGCTAGCCACCTCATCCTCGCCGGCGTCGGATAGGAATACCGACCTCGACTGTTTGCTGGAGGAGCTGGAGGAGGATGATACGCCTCCCCTATACTTCGGATGCACACGCACCTTGTCACGACCGCCCTTCTAGGGTATAATAAATACGGCGATCGTGACTTAACAGGACTTAAATGCAATAAAAGAAAAGGGCTAGGGTTTTATAAAAAGGGGTTTGACCAAGGAAAATAAATGAACAATAAATCAAAAGAAAAAGGTGGCGCTTTGACAGATAGACCAAAAGGAGAAAACAATTATTATCATTGGTATTCAAAATAATACGGGTTCAACGTACTCCAAAACGTATCATGTCTTTAGATTCTAAAACGGAACTAAAAATAGTGTCAAGATTAAACAATAAGTAAAACAGGTTTCAGCGGAAGCATCCAAGAGAAGAGTGAAGTTATGTATGAAGATACAACGACACTCACAAATCAAAGATAAACAATTCATTCTTCAATTAACTTGCTCAACACCACCATACTCTCGTCGCCACTCAACCTGCACATAGGGAAAATACATGCAGGGCTGAGTACTATAAAAATACTCAGTGAGCTCATGCCGAAAACATTTTCAATAAAAGTATTATTTATCATGCTACACATAAGTAACCATCGGGGTTTAGCTTTAGAAAGGCCCGAGACACTAAAAATCATTTCTCATTGTAAAAGTCGACTAATTAGTCATTTTCCCATAGACGTTAATCATATCTGCCAATACATGACTTGGAATGTGGCCACAAACCAAGTCACTAGACCGGCCAGCCCGTACGCTAGCACACAGTCTACCATAGGTGTACACTAATCCAAGTAGGGTTTGCGGCCCTACGAGGACCCAAATTCGATTTAAATAATAGTGACAAAAGCCACATCAGATGGGCACGTTAAAATCAAAATACCGCATGATAAATATAGTTGCATTCCCATCGATAAGATATTTAGGACATGGTCCTTATCTTTAAAAGAAAGCCCACCTCGATGGCTTAGATCTCAAGCACTTTCTTCCCCTTGCTATCACGCTGAGAGCGCGAGTTATCACCTTTAAAATTTATGTGTATCACAAATCAGTCCCAATTATCGACTCAAAATCATGCATGTCCCCAATGTTTCCCTTTTCCAATCAATTCGTTTTATCAACATAAGGAAACACACCATAGCATACATCAACGCACAACACATCACTACATCAAAGAATGGGTTTCTTAACACATATGCATCATGTATATCATTCAAAGCTTAACAACATAGATTGTTTTTGCATGACTTAAATCTGGCAGAAGAGCGCAGTCATTTTTGTAAAAATCGTTAAAAATCCATCCGACCTCCGTTGGGGCTGAAATTTTACCACAATACAGTAGATATATCAAAGATCATCCAGTTAAAATTTCACATAAAAATCACATCCTTAGGTCGGTCAAATCAAAAACGAAACTCACTGGTCGAGAAGACAAATTCTGACAGAACTGCACAGTCGACTTCAAAATTCATTAAAAATTCATCTTTCGACCAAAATGGCTGATATTCACACACAACACAGAAGACACCTTGAAGTTTACGCAGTTAAAATTTCGCACCAAAATAAGATCGTTTGGTCAGTCAAACACACGTCGGAATCTACTGTTCGAACACCATGGTTGTCATGCTTCCAAATTTCGAATTAGGGTTTATCAAATATTCATCCCAACATATATATTCATACTTCCAACACATAATCATGCTTCAAAAAGATCTCACCATCATGCTCTCATATATGCACATAGCATTCACCACAAATCATCCACAAGTTCATTCATAAACAACCTAAATGCATATACATATCCTTTTTTCATGCAACCATCAATCCCACCCGATTAAATATTAGATCTACGATCTCTATACTTATTATATGCATGATGGAATCAAAATCAAGGTTTCAATGGAGAGGATGAGGAAAAGAAATTCAATTATACCTTTCTTGATCAAAAGCAGTCGGTAGAAACAAAGTATAATCTTGATTTTTCAACAATTCTTGAGGCTTCAACTTAAATTCTTCTCAAAAGATGAAGAATTTATGGAGAAAAATAGAAGAAAAATTGGGAGAGAGTGGGGAGAGGAGAGTGGCGTGAGGGAGAGGGAGAGGGAGTAGGCGTGTAGTTAGTGGGGTTAGGGTTAGGGTTTTCTCATGTATTTATAGAGATCAAGAATATAATCCCACAATTAAATAATTAGAGATTTGAGAAGATATGGGGGAAAGGAAATGGCGTGAAATCTGAGGAGAAATAAGAGGATTTTCGAATTCTATGCTATTTAATTAGCCTATGATTTAATTTGGTATTTCACGGAGTAGAATAAAATGCTACGGAGCAGAAAATAATAAATCCTCCCAATAAATAGTGAGTAGGCAATTTTTATATATATTCTCCCACAAGGAATTAAATTCAAATCCTAATTTAAATAGGATATGGAAAAATCTCCTTAGATATGGTAAGATTTGCTAGGATGTTTATATTTATTCATGGAAGGAAATAAATAAGAGATCAAAATATATAATGAATAATTTCCTCCTCCCATAAATAGGAGAATTTCGAAATCTCCATGGTGTAAGGCATATGTGTCGTTTTTCTCATGGAGAGAATAAGGAATAATCGGACTTTGGATTTAATTTGGATAAATATCCCAAGCAATTAATTAAATCCAAGGAAAAATAGGATTTCTTCTCCAATAATAACAGGGGTCGAAAATGTCAAATGAATACTGATGCTCCTATTTAATCTCACTCATCCCTTAAGAAATAATTCGCCACAATATATTTCACCCCGCATAGATTATTCACACAGCCACGTCACAATTTCAACCATTTTCACTTCCACCACATATTCTCAACACTTTGACCTTTCAATGGCCACGTCATATGTTCCACATCTTTGACTATTCAACAGCCACGTCATATGCTCAACGGATTTGACTAATCAAATCAAATCTAAATTCCAAAACGCAATTAGGTCACACAGAAAACATGCAATTAATTCACTCATCATTTAATTCACATACTTCACGGCATTAAAAGCATTAAATGCAAAAATTTTATGCTTCGCAAATTAGGGTTCCGAAAGTGGGGCGTTACACAATTCCTGCCAATCGCTGAGGTACTTGAACGGTTTGTAATTTATGGATTGGTAGGTCGCTAAGGCGGCACTGATGATGTCGAGCTCGCTCCTGCCGCTCCCCGCCGACCGCTCTTCCTGGAGGTAATACCCCTGAAACTTTTTGATTTCTTCGTTGGCTCTGAATATGGCATTGCGCACCATACTCTCATTGCGCTCAATGGTTCCAGCCGGGCGGTTTTCATTGTACCGGCGAGAGAAGCGCCACCAAAACCTATCCCCGCCTTGGTTCGTGTCAACCTCCGGATCTTTGGAGATAATCAAATAGGCTTTGAATAATTGATCCATCTCCGCCGGAGTGTACAGGGTGCTGACACCACGAGGAGTAGGAGTAGGAGTTGAAGGAGTTTAAGAGTCGCCACTCTCTCCCGATCTGGGTTCAGGTGCCCACCCGTATCGCCCATCGGGGGCATCTTGGTCGTCCACCGGGTAAGGCCGGTAGCCACCCGGAACTTGAGAACCTTGGGTTTGAGGAGGGGCCAAAAATTGCGTTTCCGGACTAGGGAATGGTTGTGAGCCGAACCATTCGTGGTTCCAATCGCGGGAGTTGGATGGATGATCGCCGAAGCCGGACATTTTTTTGAGTAAGAGTGAAAGAAAGATTGAGAATTGATAAGAGAAGATGAGAGAATTTAGATGAGAATTATGTAATGTGGTGTGAAATTTTTTGTGTGGAAGTGAGGGTATTTATAGATGAAAATGTGAATTTAGGGGAAAAATTGAAAAATAAATTAAAAGTGGGGAGAAAACGGATATAATTTATTGGGAAGTGGGAAAATATTTTTTTTATTTAATTTAGATTTTTTTAATAAAATCCGAATTTAAAAAAAGAAAAAACAAAAATGCCAACGACTTTGCCGTTGGCCAATCCGCGACCGCCACGTAGCTGCTCAGCAGCACGGACGTGCTCGATGCATCGAGCAGCGGCAAGAGCACAGCAGCGAGCAGCGGTGAGCCGCGCCAGCGGCACGGACGCCGTCTTCTGCAGCGAGCACCGCTGCGGATGCTCTTAAGATGCCAAACAGTTGCGTAATTACCTGGATAGGCTCATAAGATCAAACAGCAGCCTTAGCAGTTGTTTTGGCAATTGTTTTAGTGTCAAAGATTTCAATCCAGTAGCCATCAGGATTCTTGATGAATGCTATGTCCTTTATTTTTCCTACAGTGAGAAAGTGCATAGGAAAATTGAATTGGAATTTATTTGAAGTTTTGAGAATGTCTCGTGAAATGTCTCAGGAACGAAAATGAACTAACTTTCTTTAATTCTATGGTCTAAAATAATCCTTGTTTACATTAAAGAAACAATTTTAGAAAAAAATTATATAGTTCTTGAGTGAAACGAGAATTTCATGTAGGGAAGCTTTCCTAGTTCCAATTGTTGTAGCAGGTGGAGTATGTTACCTGGACATTTGAGGATTCCGTAGAGGTTTTGATGCATGATAAGAATCACGTAAAATAAAGTAAAGAATTTAATAGAGACATATTAATACAATAGGAATAACCAGATACAGGAGGGATGTATGTTTGAGAAAAAGCAACTAAATATGGAGTAACACGTTATTTCAGAAAAATGAATGGATAATTTACCATCATCAGGTTTCTTTACAAACTCCACCCCCAAACTCTCAAATCTCTTGCATGCCTTGTGCACATCATCGCCGGTAATACCTGTGTCCTGAAAGTAGACCACATGTCAAATTGTTAGAGGCGACCAAACATCCTGTAAAATGGAACACCCCTGCAGATTATCCCATTCCATAAAAAAAAAAGAACATTTGTATGATGTGTAGCAGCAGTGACATTCAGAAAATGGCTTAAACAATCAGATTTCACAGAAAAAAGTTGAAAGTGAAGTAAACTTTAAATACTAGTATGTCAGAACAAATTATAGACGGCATGATAGATGTGCACTCTCCAGGGAAAATCAGTGATCCAGAATAACATCATATTTGAAGAAATAAATGAACAAAGAGTAGCAAGATAACAGCATGTATATAATATGCGTACACAGAGCATAATGATTGTAATTTATGCAAAGTCATTCGATGATTTCACCTCACCTCATATCCCAAGAAGTACAAGGTGAACTTCATGTCCTCAAAATCCAGCCTCTTAAGCAACATGCATTGCATAAATAACAAAGACAATAAATAAAAAGTTTAATTTATTCCTCAATGATACTGGAGATGAGGATGGCAAAGTTGCTGTCAACTGTATCAAGATACCAACTAATGATAAAAGGAATCTAGTGCTAGAGCTGTAATTCAGTCACTTAAATGCTATAACTCCATTATAAATGCAATTAAAAATGGATTGTTTTCAAATCAATGTGCACCATCTTCTGAAATCCCTTAATACGAACTGAAATTTCAGTGAATGATTTTTCAGTTCCAGCTACTAGCTATAGTTCTTCTTCTAAAACTATCAAATATTGTTTCACTTTTGTTTTAAAAACAATGAAATGCAGCCAAAGCAGGTGGAGGCAGAAATAAAAATGAGCTGGAGCATTACAACAGATGGAAAAGAAAAAATAGCGAAGGAGATGGAGTTTTGAAACTCGTACATTCTTTTTCAGCATTTGCAATAACAGAACAAGATCAAACAGAATAACTGAAGGTATGAGTCATTCATCAATATAGAAGAAGAGATTGTACATGTAAGATATATATATCTAATATTGCCTGTATGCTGTAACATATCATAAAAACATCGAAAATCTTATTCATGGCAAGATAAGCTTATAGGATTGAAGTTCTCATAATATTCAAAAGCCAAAATCATGCATACTGAAGTAGCCGGTAACAGTTACAATTAAACTTTTACGGTCCAGAGATTTATTAAAACTCCCAACTAGCATTACCAAACAAAAGCATACAAGCTATACAGCTTGTCGAAAGAGGATGACCTAATTCCATTTTACATCTGCTTATCCAGCATAATACTAATTGAATCCATATCACTCCACAAAAAAAAGCAAACACAAATAGGAGTGTGTGCTGTTCAAAGAAAGTTTCGAAGACTCACAACATCCCCAATATCCGAGAGTAGAAATCAAGACTGACTTTAGGGTCCTTCACACGAAGCATCTGAAAGCAGAAACACACACTTCTCAGCCAAACATTCCCACGGGTGAGTAACAAAAGTAGTACACATATACAATCTCTTGACAGTAAAATCACGACTGTAATAAGGCTCCACTAACTATAATTTCTTTGATACACATTCAGTAATACATTAGCCATGTGATCACAGCCAACAAGAAGAAGAATTGAAAAACACATCTCAAATTGGGACTCAAACCTCACAGTTTGCTGCAAAAAATAGCCTTTGGTGGCCTCATCCATAGAAGCTTGGAGTCCTGGATTATTGTCAGCAGACTCTTTGGACGCCATAGTTGTTGATATAAATCTTCTGGGCTTATTCAAAACCTGCAAATTAAACAACAAGGGCCGTAAGTAGAAGGCAAACAAAATTGTTGAGGGAGAAGTTCGGTTGAGCAATTAAAGGTGGTGTCTTTAATTTAGACCTTGGGTCTGAGAGCGAAACGTGGGGTTAATTGAGATAAATGAGATGCGCGGAGGGGAGGCGGCAGGCAGCGGCGAGGGAAGAAGCCATGGAATATGAATATGATTATTGGGGAGTGAACTGACTGAGAGTACATACCTGTCTAAGAAGATATTGGACCCTCGCGATTTCAGTGAAGTGGAAATGGGGCAATTCAGTGTTGCCCACGGTTCAAAAACCGCCGGTTCCGGTTTTGTCGAAGGTGGAACCGGAACCGAACCGTGAGGCTATTTCACGGTGCCGGTTCCGGTTCGAAAACCGGCGGTTCCGGTTCCGGTTCGGAACCGCCGGTTTTTCCGGCGGTTTCGCGGTTCGGTTTTTTTTTTGTTTTTTTTTTTGAATTTGAAATTTGGATTTATATAACAAATTGGAACAAGACAATGTATAATTCAAATAGAAAATGATATCAATTTTATTGAGTTTGAGTTGTAACGGACAACGATACATTACAATTTACAATACATATACATAATACATCTACAAGACTTCAACTACAAGTATACAAGTATACAACATACAACAATGTAATATAATTTACATTGAAAAAAACATGAAATGGGGGGGAAAAAATTGAAAGGGCTTGAGCTCAACTTAAACTTTCAAAGTTAAACTTTTCAAATTTAAGTTGAGTTGCCTACGTATCCACAATTTTATTGAGGAATCAAAGTCCACGTAGTTCTCGGGATGATGACATATTGCTATGTAGAAATGTAGAAATATGGAATAATATATATTTTTTTGTTTTAGCAATTGAGAAAGAAAGACAACTTATAGAACTACGGGAACAAGTATAAGTGTATAAAAATGCGTAATAAGAATAGCACTTGCGTAATTAAATGGAAGCACGATAGCACAAATGAGAAATTGGAGACAAAGAGAGAGAATTGGGAGATTGAAGAAAGAAACTCTTATGGAAGAATTCGAATTTGAAAAAAAAATTGAATATTCGGAAAACCGGCGGTTTTGGCGGAAAACCGCCGGAACCGCCGGTTTCCGGGCAAAACCGCCGGTTTTCACGGTTAACCGCCAAAAAACAGCCGAAACCGGCCGGTTTTGCAGCTGAAAAGCTGCCGCCGTCGGCCCCATCCCCGATGCCTTGATATAGGCGCCCGAACCGGCGGTTCTGCCGGTTAACCGCCGGTTCCGAACCGTCCCGAACCGCCGGTTCGGTGACGGTTCCGGTTCGGAATATCTTGAACCTGAACCGGACCGCAACCCGAATTGCGACGGTTCCGGTTCGGGAAAATTGCCACGGTTCCGGTTCGGAACCGGAACCGGTGGGCATCCTGCAATTAGAGCATGCGTAACGCCATGGGCCGGGCCGCAAATCGCGAGTCCCGGCCCGTCCCATGCATTACACGGAAGGCCGGCATGGCTCAGGCCCGTCCCGGGGCCGCGTTCCCGGCCTGGGGAGCGTCCCGCGTCACGGCCCGAGACGGCGTTGCACGGTGACGGGCCGCAACTGGCGAGTCCCGGCCCAGCGTTACACGGTCCTCGGGTCGGGCCGCAACCAAATTTTTTTTATTTATTTTAAATTCGAAAATTTTTTCTATAAATACTACTCCATTTTCATACACATTCAACTTCACATTCAACTTCAAATCTCTTCCTAGAATTCGAAAAAATGCCTTCTCGTCAAAGAATATTCGAAGATCAAGTGACCCGAGTGTTAGGAGAGGCGGTACCGGCAATCCAAGAAGAAATGAACAACGAAGTTGAACGCTTCCAAGCTGCTATTCAAGCTTGGAACGAACAACGAACCCGGGTACCACGTACCCGGATGTATATTCACCGAGACCGTGAACAAGCTGCCTTGCGGCTTTTCACGAATTATTTCTCTAGAGATCCGCGATGGAGTGATCAGATGTTCCGTCGCCGGTTCCGGATGCGGAGGCCTTTGTTCATACGCATTGTCAACGCCGTTGTAGCTCGTGACCCGTATTTCTGCCAAACTACCGATGCTGTGGGCCAGGAAAGTATATCGACGTTGCAGAAATGCACGTCTGCCATTCGTCAACTCGCTTACGGAACTACATCAGATATGTTCGATGAGTATCTCCATGTAAGCGAGCCTACTGGAAGGGGAGTCCCTCGCTAGATTCTGTCGGGCAGTCGTCGAAGCATTCAAGGATACGTACTTGAGAAAGCCAACGACCGACGACGTTAGCAAGTTGGTCGACATGCACGAGCGGGCCCACGGCTTCCCGGGGATGCTTGGAAGTATCGACTGTATGCACTGGCAGTGGAAGAATTGTCCAACGGCTTGGAGAGGACAATACACTAGCGGGCACAAGGGCACACATCCCACGATTGTGTTGGAGGCCGTTGCCGATTGCAGATTGTGGATCTGGCATGCCTACTTTGTTGTCGCGGGGTCCAACAACGACCTCAATGTGTTGAACGAGTCTCCATTGTTCAACGACTTGTGTGCTGGGCGAGCACCGAACGTAGAGTTCACAGCCAACCACCGTCGGTATAGTATGGGGTACTATCTGGCTGACGGGATCTACCCTCGATAGCCCGTGTTCGTGAAGACTATCACAGCTCCGACAACCGATCTGAGGGCAATGTTTGCCCAAAGGCAAGAGGCGGCTCGGAAAGATGTCGAGCGTGCATTCGGAGTCCTCCAAGCGCGGTGGGCTATCGTGAAGGGAGCGGCCCGTGGTTGGCAGCGGTCAAACATCGCCGACACAATGCATGCATGTATCATAACGCATAACATGATCGTTGAGGACGAACAAGATAACGTCACTTTGTGGAGCGACGATCCGCTCGCCAGCACCGGGAGTAACTACGTTGTCACCGAGCCGCCCGTGCAGGGCCTTCCTCACGACATCCGCAATGTCATGGCTCGTTCAGCTGCGATGCGCCAAGAGGAACAACACACTCGCCTCCAAGCCGATCTAATCGAAGAAATTTGGACTCGCAACAACGTTTTCCAGCATTGACGTTATGTTTTTATGTATTTTATTTTCAGTTTGAAAATTTATATGTTGTAATTTTGCAGTATTCGATGAAATTAAATTTTCCGTGTTATAAATTTTCAATGTTTTTTATTTTACTTTCAAAATAGGTTGGAGTTGTGAATAGTGTCATTTATTAGTTGCGGCCCGGGCCGCAACCTGCAGGGTTACAGCAGTTGGGGCCTGGGCCGCAACTGTAGAAGAATGATGACGTGGAGGGGACTTGGGGCCGGAAATGGGGACGGGGTTACTGATGCCCTTAGTGTTCTTGATTTTACTCTGATTCCAGGCATATACACACTTGCCCAATCCTACCATCCACTATTATCATTGCTTATTTAAATCACATAAATAAAATCATAAATCGATGGTTATGTCATTATGTGGCAGTTGGAGTTTCTTAACATGGAATTATATATAACCCCATCTTACTCGCACTTCCCATCTTCCCCAAAACCTTCATGGCCACATTTAATAAAACCAATTTATAAAAAGCAATACCAACAATTCATTGACAACTATTTCAGAATACAAATATATTTGCAAAATCAATCAATATAAAATTGCTAGATATAAACATGCTTTTATCACGCTCTTTATTCCTCGACAGCTCCCTCTCACGGTCTAATCTAGTCAGAAATCTATATTAATCTAAAGTGTCAGTTTGATGGAAAGTCAATATTGCCTTTTTTGGCGGGAAATTGTGAAGCAATTTTGTTTGCCCTTTTGATCATTTTGAGAAATGACAACCATTGGATAGAAAAAAGGCAGCTCCTATGGAGCAATAGTGGCTTCTCAAATAAGTTTTAAAATCAAATGGATTGCTGCAAGACTTCTCAAAGAAGCTTTAAAATACTTATAAATAAGTGTATAACTAATTGAGATTGTGTTTATGATTTCATTTGAACTAATGTACACTAATTTTATGACTGCAGTGCTTATCTCATGGAGGCGAATCTGCCTGAAATGTGGCAACCACCACTCCAGAAACTTTCCAGCGACGCCGGCGTGGCGGCTGGACGGCAACAACGAGTGAGGAAGGGAAGCGGGTGAGATGGCGGCTGGACGGCAACAACGAGAGAGATGTCGGAGACGAAAATCAGGCAGACGGCAAGAAAATCCGGCGAGGAAGGGCGGTGGAGCAGTGAGGAAGGAGGAGCGACGGGGCATGGTGGAAGTAGCGGCGGCGAGGCAGGGTGGTGGGCGTGCGGTAGTGGCGTGGAAAGGCTAATTCCGCCGATTGAGAGAGAGGGTGAGGCGCCGAGTGATGGAGAGGGATGCGGCTTTTTGTCACGTAGGGTTTTTAGGGAGTATTACTATATTAGTTTAAGAATATTGTATGTGTATATTATTTGAGCCTTTAGTTTATTGGATTCTGTAATTTGAAAGTAGTATTTACACTAGATTAGTAGCACTACTTATTTTCCTATGTAGGAGTATATAATTTGGACCTTTAATTTGTTGGATTCTATAGTTTGAAAAAGTTTACTATATTTTGAGAAGAGTTCTAAATTGGGTGTTAGGATTAAAAAATTATGTCTTAAAAATTGGGATTTAATTTGACAATTATTCATTGGATTTTATATAATAGTAGTATGTAATTTTTAAAATAGATTCTTTTCTAATTAAGTAATTAAATTTATATATTATTTTTCCTTCAATTTATGTTAGAATTGGAATTGTGCTAGAGAGTTTAATTTGCCTTCTATTTTAATTAAAATTAAAATATTATTCATTATTGCAATGCTAAAAGGGCCAGTTGGATGGAAAGTCAATATTGCAATGTTTAATATTCAATATATATTTTTCAAATTAGTTTTATAATTAAGCTATTAAATTTATATATTAATTTACCTTTTATTTGGATTAAAATTGCAATTGTGATAGAGAATTTAGTTTGCATTCTATTTAGGTTAAAATTGAAATTTAACCATTTATTGTAATACTTTTTCTCATAATTAATTCACAACCTAATCAACAACTCAAAGATGTAATCTTTATAATTTTTATCCTTTATTTACTTAATTAAAAATTTAATATATTTTTATTAGTCTCTAATTTAATACTTTAAATTAGAATGAGTATATTTTAATTAGTTTCCAATTAATTAAATAATAATACTAAGTTTATTAAAGTTTATTTTATCACTTGGTTTACTCTTTTTATCTCTCGTAATTTATTCATCTATCATATCTATTTTATTTTCATTTAATTCATTTAACACAACTTCTTAAAAGTCTTCGTAATGATAATGTTTCTTATTTTTATCAATATGTATTGATAGTGTTGTAACATGTCATTGATTTTATTATTTTTATTCCACTTAAGTACTAGTAAATTCTTCATTTAGAGTGAGACAAGATAAGTATATTTCTATTTTTTAAATATTCACTTTGCTTTAAAATTCTTATATTTTATATATTTATTTTATTTTATATTTATTATTTGAAATTCTTATGTCCCGTGCATAGCACGAGTGTTAATACTAGTTTAATGAAGAATGTAACTAAAAATAATATAGTAAATGGATGAATTATGGTCTAAGAAAGAAATTGGGATTATATTTCAAAATCTTTCACTTGGCCCACTTATAATAAAAAAAATAAAAAAATTTAATTTAACTTCCATAAGTTTAAAACCGTCGGATTGGCCGATTGGTATCTATACATCTGTTAATAAATTGGATTTGTTTCTTATATAGGGTGAACTTTAAAAATTGTACATGATCTTTTCATTTTGCATAAAAATGAACTTTGAAAATCCATTTCAATTTTCAGGTGTCCGGTGATAATTTTTGCCCCAAAATGCTCCTTATAGACAATTTTCGCAGTTGAGGGCAATTATGGAAATGAACTACATAGTACTTTTGCGTATTGCAGGTTGTGTCAAGTAAGAATAGTTGATGTGAGGTTTTTTTTTTAATTGTACTTATTTATTTTGTTGGATGTTAACCATACGATGATGTACTTAAGTAGTAACTAGTAATTAAGACAATGTACTAACTTCGATATTTACACATACGCTGTGGGTATCGGAAATTATATTTGTAGTACGTAACTTTGATATATGTTCCTTTACACAATGATATTAGGGTGTCAATAATGGTGGCCCTTGAAGGCCACCAAATGTGGCGCGGCCACCATTCGTGGCTCTTATGTGGCCTTCCGCAATGGTAAAAGTAACAAAATTAACAAAAATAACAAGGGCCACCAAATGTGGCCCTCTAAAATTTTTTAATTTATTTGCTTTTTTAATGTTATTTTTTAATTTAACTATATTAATTTGGAATATTAATTTTCGTCGTACTTTTGATAGGGGAAAATTCTACAACGAAATTTTTTAAAAAACACAACATAAAAAGATAAAAAACGCCACCGCTACCTACTCGGTGGCGTCATCGGAATCCGGCACATCTTCTTCACCTCCTCCACCGCCGCCGACACCGGCCCCACTGGCGCTAGCTTCGCCCGTCTCCGACCGAACGGAGAAGCCCAACTTCGACCTCAATCTAAGAATGAGGTCGTAGTACATCATCTTGGTGATAGGGTTCGTCGACTTCTCGTACAAGGACAAGTTATCTGCAAGTTGCTTCTTCATCTGCACCTCCAGTGTTTGAGTCAACGCCGCGGTCGGTGAAGGGCGCGGTGTCGCCGCGCTCGCCCGAGAGACTTGGGAAGCGGTTCTAGCTTCCCGGATGGCGGCTTGTTGGCCCTGCGGGCGCTGGCGCCTCGACATTGTCGATGGGGGCTCATCCCTCACATCGTCATTCAGGTCGAATGCACGTGAGTCGCTACCACTGCTGTAGGTGCCGTCGGCCCCTATTTTTGTCCGCTTCCCAATAGGACTGGTCTCATCATCGCAGATCGCCTTGAATTGAGGGGAGTCTCGGAGAAGCATGTATTCATTCCAGTAGGTGAACTTGGGCCAACGTTCAGTATTAAACAACTGATTCGATAACGCCCGTACGTCGGCTTCGCTGCGGCCGCTTTCGGCATTCTGGAGCTGTTTCTCGTAAATGCTTTTGAACCTCTTCACAACTCTACTAATCCGGCCGAACTTCTTCCAGATCTGGCCTTCATCACGTCTGGCACTGCCTTCTGGTTTGAAGTCGTTGTACACCGTCAGGACGCGCCTCCAGAAGCAAAAGTCGGTCTGATCCGTGCCAATGACCGGATTCGTCGTGACCGCCTCCCAAGCCCGCGCAACAGCAAGGGATTCGTCGTCGTTGTACTTCTCGCCCCGCCGATCACCACCGCCTAGGCCACCGCCGGTTTCCGGCTCTCCGTCTCCGCCTCGCCCGCCCCCGGTTGGCCCCTGCTCTCTGCCGCCTCGCCCCCCACCGCCACCGTCGCCGCCTCGCCCCCCACCACCGCCGGTTCGGCGACCCCCGGTGGGGGCCTCCATCTCCACACTACCGGATGTCGGGGTCTCCGGTGTACCCATCAACTGTTCCCATGTGAATCTATCAGATTCAGACAGAGGAGACTAGGAGTAATTGAATTGGGAAGATTGGAAGTGCTGGGACGGGTTGTTGATCGCGTCCATATTCGGTCGGTAGTCACCGAACCCCTATGGTTGGCGAACCAAGTTCCTCTGCTGGGATGACTGGACCCGGAATTGGGGCGATTGCGGACTCCACATCTGATTGGGGAAGTTGTCGTATCCTGAGTCTCTATACCCCGGGGAATTACCATCTCCACCTTGTATTTTTTGTAGGGTTAGGAAGTGTAAAATGAAGGGATTGGAAGTGTAGAAAGAAGTGAAAAAATGGAAATAGAAGTGCATATTTATAAAAAAAATTATTTACGCGGCCCAGCCGCGAAACGCGGCCTGCTGCAATGGATGGCCGCGGCTCACACGGCTCAGCCGCGGCTCACACGGCTCAGCCGCGTGAAGGCCGCGGCCGCGGCTCGCCCTCGGCTCTCGGCCCTGCGCCCCGGCTCTCGGCTCTCTGCAATGATGGGCCGCGCACCGAGCCGCGGGCCGCGGCTCCCCCATTGTGGACACTCTTATAATGGAGTGTGGGTATGGCCATTGATATTTTATGTATGACATAATTCATTTCAATTCTAACTTCCAACAACCATTCAACGTGTTGAATCCAACTAACAACAAACTAACTCACTCACGAGTTAAATTAGACTGCTGATATAGTTAACTAATTAAGTAATACTTACTATATTAATGAAGTCAACCCAAACCATATTTCATTTGGAACAGTTAGTTAAAATCATAATAAAATTATAGTATTGAATAATTATTAATTTTACTGGCCATAATTAAAGAGTGTTTTCAACAAGGACAATCTCGAAATTGAAAGCCTTAAGAGCATCCGTAGCGGTGCTCGCTGGGACGGAAGACGTCCGTGCCGTCAGCGCTGCTGGATACATTGAGCACGTCCGTGCCGCTGAGCAGGCTACGTGGCGCGTTTCTATTGGCCAACTGATTATCCATTGAAAATTCTTTTTTAAAAAAAAATCAAAAATAATACCAAAAATTTAAAAATATATTTTTTTTCAGATTCCCAAAAATGTGGCAGTTTTATTACCGTTTTTCTTAATTTTTTTTATTTTTTACAATTTTTTATTCCCAAAATCATCTATAAATACACACATTCATCATCCATTTTTCACATCAAATCATCTCTCATTCATCTCTCATTCGTATTTTTTCATACAACTCATCTACACCTACCTCTCTCACTCAAACCCTCTCAAATGGATTTCACCGATATCAGGACGGAAGCGGAGCATGAAGAACAAGAATACTATGAACAATATCGTGCCGTCTATGAAGCATATGTCGCCTCCACTACCCTCGCCCCTCCTCCTCGACCAACTAGATCAATTCGCCGCTACATCCCTCGTGACCTAGAGGGAGCCAACGAAAGGCTCGTTGCCGACTATTTTTCCGACCAGCCGTGGATTTTGGAAGATTACTTTCGGTGCCGTTTTCGCATGTCAAAACGGTTGTTTATGCGTATTGTCAACACATTGTCCGCCTTGTTGAATACTTTCAATCAAGTAGAGACGCAACCGGTTGGCAAAGTCTCTCGGCGTTGCAGAAGTGTACTTGTGCCATTCGACAACTTGCTACTAGGCAAACAGCTGACCTCTTCGATGAGTATTTGCATGTCGGTGAGTCAAATGGAATCCTATGCCTTAATTTTTTTTGCGACGGCGTTCGTTTTGCTTTCGGTGAGGAATTCCTTCGGGCACCCACCACCGATGATTGTCAACGGTTGCTTCGTCTTCACGAAACAGTCCACGGTTTTCCCGGTATGCTTGGCAGCATTGACTGCATGCATTGGAAGTGGAAGAATTATCCGACTGCCTGGAGGGGGCAACACTTATCCTTGAAGCGGTCGCCGACTACCGCCTATGGATTTGACATGCATATTTCGGTATTGTCGGATCCAACAACGACTTGAACGTGCTCTATTCTTCACCACTCTTCAATGATATTTTGAATGGTGTAGCACCGGCGATCGACGTCACCGTTAACGGAAATGCATACCACATGGGTTACTATCTCGCCGATGGTATCTACCCAAGGTGCTCGACTTTCGTGAAGACGTTCAGCAATCCGCAAGACCCGAGACGTCTTTTTGTGCAACGTCAAGATTCTGCTTGGAAAGATGTCGAAAGAGCTTTTGGGATCCTTCAAGGCCTATTCAACATTGTGAAGGCCTCGTCTCGGCTGTGGTACGTTAAGAATATCGCCGACATCATGTACACGTGTATTATCTTGCACAACATGATTATAGCTGACAAAGGACCGAGGGCGGATAACTTTTACGACGAGGATGAAGTCGGAAGCTCAACCGCGAGGTCTCCCCCACGCCGAGGTATGCATACGACGGTAGGCGAGAGGATCGAAACAAGAAACACAATGCGCGATACCCGAACCCACACTGAGCTACAAGAAGACCTAATCAAAGACATTTTGGCGAAATTCGGCCACGAGTAGTGGATTTTTTGATTTTATGAATGTAATTATGTAATTTTTAATTTTTAGGATTTTAATTATGTAATTTTTTATTTTTTGTAATTTGTAATAGAATTCCAGGTATTTTTAATACATTTTAATATTATGGAAATGTTTTTATTTAAATTGAATAATAGAATGGTGAGACCCTTGAGCATGTCTTTGCATAAGAGCATGAATGTGGGTGTTGTGCTCTTGCCTAAGAGCAGAGAGTAAAAAAGTAATAAAAGTGGGTTCGGACCCACATCCGTGCTCTTTGGCAAAAGCACGGATGAGGATGCTCTAACCCCCTACCTTCTAGTCGACATAAAAAATAAAAACACTACCTCATAATCTTCACGCAAATTGCAGACTCAATTGACCTATAAGTTACAGTGGTCGTGGAAACCACTACCATCGCTAGATCCCATGGCAAGATATGGGAGGCAAACAGAGTGTAGAGGTAGAAGATGAATGCCGATGCGACATGCCATAGCCATTTCTTGAGCCTTTAACTTGGAGATCAAACACCGAAAATTACACTATTGGCACATAATAACAAAACTCTATCTTGTAAATATAGAATACATTACTAAGAGAGAATAAAATTCAAAACAAGAAAGAAGAAAGAGAGAAAAATCCAAAATATAGAAAGAGGATATTTGTGCGCCAACAATAATGACAGTACGTGGAATTCCAAAATTGCCTTCAAGGGACATGATGGTCATTTAAAAATTCTTAAGGGGTATTTTAATAATGAGGTATCAAAAATAATATAAAAAATATCATACACCATTTTTGTGCAATACACAAGGATCAAGTATCATTTTTTTAAATCCACTCTATTATAATATAACTATTGTATCATTTAATTCATCGAAAACGCTAATTAAAATTATTATTCATTATTACTGGCTACAATATAAATATTACTCATCATGTGACTAAAATAAGTTTTTATTTTTTATAATTATTTTAGTATAGATAAATATAAATATAAATATCACTCAATAACCAAACTCGATCGCATTTTAGTGGTTTTAAAAATCGACATTCTTCCACTAGAAATAATTAACTCTATTTAATTATATACATATTTTAGAAATATATAGTCCGAATTAATATGAATAGGTTAGGATGAGATTAAATATTTTATTTGACATTTTACATTATTAAGGTTAGTAGAATTAAATTTTTTGTATGTATTCATATGTGTATTCAATTCATAATTAATGTAGGATAAAACTAAAAAAATCACTTTATGCATTAATAATCAAAATAAAATTTATAAAATAGAGTCTTTACAATAATACTAATGACATTCATGAAATTTTTACAAAACCCTCCCTTTATGTGTATAAATTTTACACAAAGTTGATTGTATTAAAAATTGTTATTTAGACCCAATTAAAGGTCAGTAATCAGATTAAGATACATGGGCAGATAAATTGATTATATAGCGAAATTTCAACATTTGGTGTCAATAAACTTGTTCATAATGTCTAATTTTATCTTAAAAACTTGTTATATGGAGTACTACATCTCAGCAATTTAAAACTTTTGCAATAGAAGTAAAAAATGATTACGTATTGTTTAAGGTGATTTGTGATTGCCAAGCTACTTATCTACATTCGAGCAAAAAAAAAGAGAGTTTACAACGGCGATAATATTCATGGGCGCCGCAGAATGATTATTTCAGTGGGAATGATGAGGAAGGACTATGGCGATAATTAATGGAGCGATAAAAAGGAATGCTCCTCTTCACTATATTTGACCCTTGAGAATTTATATTTTTTTTCACTCCAACATAATGAGAGGTAACTGAATTATTAATTGAATGATTTATATGAATTTATGGTTCTCAACAGACGCCAACTATGAATTATAATTGCATTAAATGCAACGCCACCTGCAGCAACACAACCTCTGAAAATTGGCACTGTAGAGCAAGAAAGCCCACCCTTCGTCGTTATGTGATGGGGTACGAACTAAACAAGCCCAACAGCAGTGACAGCCCAAAGCCCAAGGAGGAGTATGAGTTCGGCATTACCAAAGAGTTCGGCCTCAGCCTACAGCTCGGTAAAAGCCAACCAATCAAGCTCTGCTCTCAGGTCGGCATCAAGCTCTACTCTCAGATCGGCAACCAAAGCAGTTCGGTCTCGGTATTCGACCGAACAAGGAGTTAGTGGACCCATACAGGATGTCCAACACACCCACTACCACGTGATGTCAGTTCAGGCCACGATCGTAGGCCATGACCTACGCTTCACCCACGATCTTAGGCCATAACCTACACGACATCCACGACTTGGGGTGGTGATGCAAGCCATGATCTGAGTTCATTATATAAATAGAACTTAGATCTGATAGAGGAGGTTAGAATCTCTCTAGAGAAATAATCATATAGCAAGTCTGTGTTGTAAGCTGTAATTCGCAGATCAAGCAATACAAACCTGCCCCCATTTCTCCCCGTGGACGTAGATTTACCTCAGTAAATCGAACCACGTAAAATTCTCTGTGTCGTAATTTATTTTTACGAGCATTTATCATCATCAAAAATTCGCGGAATCATCACTGGCGCCGTCTGTGGGAAACAGAGAACAAAATTTGTGATAAAGCGAATTTTTGATCCATTTTTTCCACCCAAAAAATGCATACCAGATCGCAGAGTACCCGTATTCCTGCCCGTGAGAACCAGGAGGAAGCCAATCCATCCCATAGGTCGGGAAAACAGCCTAGGGATAAATCCACCACCAGTTCTCATGGTGGAGGAACAAGCCGCTCCAAAAGCCGTCACACCGAGTCTTCCCAGCAGCCCGATTTGAACGAGGCTGTCAAGCTGTTTTTGGCGGAAAAGCAGGAGGAATTCTTAACCTTCCTGCAAAAAAGCCAAAAGCAGCCGGGGACAAAAACGGCGGATTCTCCCTCTCCCTCCATACGAGACAGTCACTACCGCAGTAGTGTCATGTCTTCCAGAAGAAAGAATCCTCGGTACCGGAATCACAGGAGAACTCCATCTCCTCCATACCGAAGAAATGTCGGGTTCGCCATGTACGGAGTATTGAGGACTCCGTTCTCGGACGATATTACCCGAACTCCCCTTCCACAGAACTACCGAACTCCGTCGATAACCTATGACGGACTCGTGGATCCTCATGACTTCCTGGGACGCTATCGGTATAATATGGCGAACCAAGGTCTCAATGAGGTCCATATGTGCAAGCTGTTCCCCGAGCTGCTCATCGGGAACGCCAGAAGGTGGTTCGACAGCCTTCCTCAAGGCAGCATTAGATCCTACCGAGATCTGATGGATGCTTTCCACAGGAGGTTCTTTCAGAAAGCGGAAGCCCGAAATACTTCGGCTCAGCTGCTTTCTATACGTCAAGGTCGCGACGAAAAGATCAGCGACTTCCTGACGAGATTCCATAAGGAATGCCTACAGGTAGATAATCTCAATGATCTACTTGTCATTTCGGCATTCCAAAATGGAATCCTGCCCGGAGCTCTCTACAGAAAGCTCGTGGAGTGCGGTCCGCAAACAGCTCAAGAGATGTGGGACCTTGCGGACAAGTTTTCTCGTGCCGATGAGGCAGACCGTCGAAAACGGTCTTTAGACAGCTCATCTAGAGAAGACAAAAAGAAGCCCGGTCATAGCGATCAGAGGCATCCTCGCCGAACACCTTCTCCACTAAAGGAGAGATAGCGGTCATCCGAGGTGATCGAAAAAGAGCAAGTGTGTTCGCAGATTGCGCTTAAAAGTGCCGAGCAATCAGTTCGGCACCATCAAGCATAGCAATCACAGCAGCCGGAATCAGAGGCCGGCGAAATGACCGAAGTCACACCGGAGCCGAACTACATCTGGCCGAAGAAAGAAGAGAATTGGCCTGCATAAAAGCAGCCAAGTACAAGGAGCAAGTAGCCCGGTATTACAACCAAAGGGTGAAGAAGCTGCAATTTCAAGTGGGAGATCTCGTCTTGAGAAACAACGAAGTAAGCCGAGCAGAAAAGCTGGGCGAACTCGAGCCCACATAGGAAGGTCCATATCGGGTGTCAGAAGTCCTCGGCAAAGGGTCTTAAAAATTGACTCACGCGTCAGGAGCACAAGTACCCCGAACATGGTACGTTTCCAACCTCAAGAAGTTCCATTTGTAAGAGACAGTCCGGTCAGTCAGTCTTATGTGTTTTCTTTGTTTTTTACTTGTTCTTGTCTCTACGTGCGTTGTGTCTGTCTATGTGAGTGTCGTCTCTTACAAATAAAACTGAGGTATCTCGTTCTTCAAAGGCTGATCCCCTTTTTAGAACATACAAGCCAACGATTGTGCGTCAAAGCTTCTAAAGAGGATACAAGACCACAATTCAGCTTAAACAAGCAGTTCGTCTGAAACGAGCTGCAACAAGCCCACGATTGTGCGTCAAAGCTTCTAAAGAGGATACAAGACCACAATTCAGCTTAAACAAGCAGTTCGTCTGAAACGAGCTGCAACAAGCCCACGATTGTGTGTCAAAGCTTCTAAAGAGGATACAAGACCACAATTCAGCTTAAACAAGCAGTTCGTCTGAAACGAGCTGCAACAAGCCCACGATTGTGTGTCAAAGCTTCTAAAGAGGATACAAGACCACAATTCTGCTTAAGAATCAAGCACTTCGTCTGAAACGAACTGCAACAAAAGTCCGATTCTCGCGATAAAACTTGCCTGAATTAGGACAAGGGAAAGTCCAATCCACGCGATAAAACTCGCCGAATTAGGACGACCAAGTTCGGTCAAAGCAGTTTACCTCATAAGACCGAGGACGACCATGTCTAGTCAAAGAGGTTTACTGCATAAGACCACTTCGGTTAACTGGGAAAGTCCGATCCACGCGATAAAACTCGCCGAATTAGGACAAGGGAAAGTTCGATCCCGGCGACGAAAATCGCCAAATTAGAACACAAAGACGAGTCCGGTCAAAGATGTTTATTTCATCAGACCAAAGACGAGTCCGGTCAAAGATGTTTATTTCATCAGACCAAAGACGAGTCCGGTCAAAGATGTTTATTTCATCAGACCAAAGACGAGTCCGGTCAAAGATGTTTATTTCATCAGACCAAAGACGAGTCCGGTCAAAGATGTTTATTTCATCAGACCAAAGACGAGTCCGGTCAAAGATGTTTATTTCATCAGACCAAAGACGAGTCCGGTCAAAGATGTTTATTTCATCAGACCAAAGACGAGTCCGGTCAAAGATGTTTATTTCATCAGACCAAAGACGAGTCCGGTCAAAGATGTTTATTTCATCAGACCAAAGACGAGTCCGGTCAAAGATGTTTATTTCATCAGACCAGAGACGAGTCCGGTCAAAGATGTTTATTTCATCAGACCAAAGACAAGTCCGGTCAAAGAAGTTTACTTCATAAGACCGAGGACAAGTACGATGAAATTTTTGATGATGCAAGCCATGATCTGAGTTCATTATATAAATAGAACTTAGATCTGATAGAGGAGGTTAGAATCTCTCTAGAGAAATAATCATATAGCAAGTCTGTGTTGTAAGCTGTAATTCGCAGATCAAGCAATACAAACCTGCCCCCATTTCTCCCCGTGGACGTAGATTTACCTCAGTAAATCGAACCACGTAAAATTCTCTGTGTCGTAATTTATTTTTACGAGCATTTATCATCATCAAAAATTCGCGGAATCATCATTATGCATGCAAGGAAGAAAGAGAATCTCAGCGTGTGCTTTGCATCGGACTAACTGTCCTCGGTCTTATGAAGTAAACTTCTTTGACCGGACTTGTCTTTGGTCTGATGAAATAAACATCTTTGACCGGACTCGTCTTTGGTCTGATGAAATAAACATCTTTGACCGGACTCGTCTTTGGTCTGATGAAATAAACATCTTTGACCGGACTCGTCTTTGGTCTGATGAAATAAACATCTTTGACCGGACTCGTCTTTGGTCTGATGAAATAAACATCTTTGACCGGACTCGTCTTTGGTCTGATGAAATAAACATCTTTGACCGGACTCGTCTTTGGTCTGATGAAATAAACATCTTTGACCGGACTCGTCTTTGGTCTGATGAAATAAACATCTTTGACCGGACTCGTCTTTGGTCTGATGAAATAAACATCTTTGACCGGACTCGTCTTTGGTCTGATGAAATAAACATCTTTGACCGGACTCGTCTTTGGTCTGATGAAATAAACATCTTTGACCGGACTCGTCTTTGTGTTCTAATTTGGCGATTTTCGTCGCCGGGATCGAACTTTCCCTTGTCCTAATTCGGCGAGTTTTATCGCGTGGATCGGACTTTCCCAGTTAACCGAAGTGGTCTTATGCAGTAAACCTCTTTGACTAGACATGGTCGTCCTCGGTCTTATGAGGTAAACTGCTTTGACCGAACTTGGTCGTCCTAATTCGGCGAGTTTTATCGCGTGGATTGGACTTTCCCTTGTCCTAATTCAGGCAAGTTTTATCGCGAGAATCGGACTTTTGTTGCAGTTCGTTTCAGACGAAGTGCTTGATTCTTAAGCAGAATTGTGGTCTTGTATCCTCTTTAGAAGCTTTGACACACAATCGTGGGCTTGTTGCAGCTCGTTTCAGACGAACTGCTTGTTTAAGCTGAATTGTGGTCTTGTATCCTCTTTAGAAGCTTTGACACACAATCGTGGGCTTGTTGCAGCTCGTTTCAGACGAACTGCTTGTTTAAGCTGAATTGTGGTCTTGTATCCTCTTTAGAAGCTTTGACGCACAATCGTGGGCTTGTTGCAGCTCGTTTCAGACGAACTGCTTGTTTAAGCTGAATTGTGGTCTTGTATCCTCTTTAGAAGCTTTGACGCACAATCGTTGGCTTGTATGTTCTAAAAAGGGGATCAGCCTTTGAAGAACGAGATACCTCAGTTTTATTTGTAAGAGACGACACTCACATAGACAGACACAACGCACGTAGAGACAAGAACAAGTAAAAAACAAAGAAAACACATAAGACTGACTGACCGGACTGTCTCTTACAAATGGAACTTCTTGAGGTTGGAAACGTACCATGTTCGGGGTACTTGTGCTCCTGACGCGTGAGTCAATTTTTAAGACCCTTTGCCGAGGACTTCTGACACCCGATATGGACCTTCCTATGTGGGCTCGAGTTCGCCCAGCTTTTCTGCTCGGCTTACTTCGTTGTTTCTCAAGACGAGATCTCCCACTTGAAATTGCAGCTTCTTCACCCTTTGGTTGTAATACCGGGCTACTTGCTCCTTGTACTTGGCTGCTTTTATGCAGGCCAATTCTCTTCTTTCTTCGGCCAGATGTAGTTCGGCTCCGGTGTGACTTCGGTCATTTCGCCGGCCTCTGATTCCGGCTGCTGTGATTGCTATGCTTGATGGTGCCGAACTGATTGCTCGGCACTTTTAAGCGCAATCTGCGAACACACTTGCTCTTTTTCGATCACCTCGGATGACCGCTATCTCTCCTTTAGTGGAGAAGGTGTTCGGCGAGGATGCCTCTGATCGCTATGACCGGGCTTCTTTTTGTCTTCTCTAGATGAGCTGTCTAAAGACCGTTTTCGACGGTCTGCCTCATCGGCACGAGAAAACTTGTCCGCAAGGTCCCACATCTCTTGAGCTGTTTGCGGACCGCACTCCACGAGCTTTCTGTAGAGAGCTCCGGGCAGGATTCCATTTTGGAATGCCGAAATGACAAGTAGATCATTGAGATTATCTACCTGTAGGCATTCCTTATGGAATCTCGTCAGGAAGTCGCTGATCTTTTCGTCGCGACCTTGACGTATAGAAAGCAGCTGAGCCGAAGTATTTCGGGCTTCCGCTTTCTGAAAGAACCTCCTGTGGAAAGCATCCATCAGATCTCGGTAGGATCTAATGCTGCCTTGAGGAAGGCTGTCGAACCACCTTCTGGCGTTCCCGATGAGCAGCTCGGGGAACAGCTTGCACATATGGACCTCATTGAGACCTTGGTTCGCCATATTATACCGATAGCGTCCCAGGAAGTCATGAGGATCCACGAGTCCGTCATAGGTTATCGACGGAGTTCGGTAGTTCTGTGGAAGGGGAGTTCGGGTAATATCGTCCGAGAACGGAGTCCTCAATACTCCGTACATGGCGAACCCGACATTTCTTCGGTATGGAGGAGATGGAGTTCTCCTGTGATTCCGGTACCGAGGATTCTTTCTTCTGGAAGACATGACACTACTGCGGTAGTGACTGTCTCGTATGGAGGGAGAGGGAGAATCCGCCGTTTTTGTCCCCGGCTGCTTTTGGCTTTTTTGCAGGAAGGTTAAGAATTCCTCCTGCTTTTCCGCCAAAAACAGCTTGACAGCCTCGTTCAAATCGGGCTGCTGGGAAGACTCGGTGTGACGGCTTTTGGAGCGGCTTGTTCCTCCACCATGAGAACTGGTGGTGGATTTATCCCTAGGCTGTTTTCCCGACCTATGGGATGGATTGGCTTCCTCCTGGTTCTCACGGGCAGGAATACGGGTACTCTGCGATCTGGTATGCATTTTTTGGGTGGAAAAAATGGATCAAAAATTCGCTTTATCACAAATTTTGTTCTCTGTTTCCCACAGACGGCGCCAGTGATGATTCCGCGAATTTTTGATGATGATAAATGCTCGTAAAAATAAATTACGACACAGAGAATCTCTCTAGAGAAATAATCATATAGCAAGTCTGTGTTGTAAGCTGTAATTCGCAGATCAAGCAATACAAACCTGCCCCCATTTCTCCCCGTGGACGTAGATTTACCTCAGTAAATCGAACCACGTAAAATTCTCTGTGTCGTAATTTATTTTTACGAGCATTTATCATCATCAAAAATTCGCGGAATCATCCGGATGCCTGGCTCGCTCGACTTCGGCCTCCCGCTCCAGCGGCTCGGCCTCACCCTCTCCGTTGTAAGTCGAAGCGGGTGAAACGGGTCCCACGGAGGCAAAGATAGCCTCCAGGTTCTCGTCCCGATCAGCTCGACAACTCCGGACTCGGTCTGCAGAAAGCAGGACCGAGGATGAAGCGAGCTCCTCAAGGAGCGGCAGATTCTGAAGCCGAGCTGCTATCTCTCGGCTGTACAGAGGCAGCACGACATCGGCCCCCTGCTCGCCCTTATCGGCAATTAGCCTTACCAGGCTACCGACAAAGGCCGAGAACTGGCTGCTCAAAAAGAGTTTCTCCGTGTAAACACGGAGAGCCTCCCCTTGGGCAACCACGGCAGCAGCATCGCTCCGCTTCGCCTGCTCTCGCTGGATGACGAGCTGGTTTTTGGCAAACTGAGCTTCATCCTGGGCCGAAATCCTAGCAGCTCTGGCCTTCTCAAATTTAGCCTCAGCCTGTTCGGCCCGATGACAAGCAGCCGCCAACTTCCTCTGCATCTCGGCATAGTCATTGGACGCTTTGGAGAGTTCGACGGCGACGAGCTTGGAGAGCATATCGTTCCTCTGAAAATGGATAAGGAAAAAAGTCAACAGAGGGCACCAAAAATACAGGACAGAAGCCAGGCCAAAGAATCAAGAAGACAATTCACCTCGGCGAAGTCCGTGGGCCATAAAAATGGCTCACAGATATGCTCCGAAGGAGGCGCCAAGACCACGTCTTTCTCTGGCGCTCTCGGGGGCTTCTGGGTCCTCCCCTTCCTACCTGCCGAAGTCGACTCCGGCTTCTTTGGACCCGAAGAGGTCTTTTGCCTCTTCGGATTCTTCTCGGCATCAGGCGCCGAGCTGGTAGCCTTCTCTTTCTCCGGCTCCTCAAGCTCGGAGGACTTTCGGATAGCCTTATTCAGCATGAACACTGCCAAAAAGCAAGAAAACAAGGTTAGTTTTCTTCGTTAAAGCAGTAGAGCATAAAGATAAAGAGAAATCCTCACCCTCGGCCTCTTCGTCCGAAGACGAGATATTGAACACGAGGTCGCCCTTGACGAGCTCAGTTTCCGAATACTGTTTCCTAATCATAGGAATCTTATTGAGCTCGCCCTCGAGCTCGGCCAACGGTTCTAACCGAGGATGGGGAATCACGGACTTCGGCCTTCTCCAAGGAAAGCCCGGAGCCGAAGTCCTATTATAAAAAAAGAAACGGTTTTGCCATTTCGGCCACTTGGTTTTGCAGAAGGCCCTAAAAGGCTGTAAGGGGATCAAGTAAAACCAAGATCCCTTCCTTTTAAACTGGAAAAAATTAAGGATTGCCCTCAGAGACAGATCCTTATCTAGCCTACGCAGTTCGGCAGCAAAAGCCGATAAGTGCCTCCAAGAGTTCGGAGTCACCTGACCTAAAGGGAGTTGAAAAAAATCAAGAAGCTCTACAAAAGGTGGGGGAAGAGGAAAACGAAGCCCGCATTCTAAGCAGGCTTCGTAAACGGTGGCATAACCCTCCGGCGGGTCGTTAGCCCTATGATCATCGTCGGGAACCACCGCCTTCCCCCCAGGTAAAAAATATTTCTCGTGAAGGGATATCACAGTATCCTTACTCAAGATACTGTGAAAATACTCTACGGTCTTCTCCCCGGATTCTTTCCGGCTAGAAGACCCCTTATCCCCTTTCCTACCGCTACCCGACACCGAAGAAGAAGAAGAAGACATTTTTCTTACTTTTTGAAAGTGAAGAAAGTCTGAAGAAGCTCTTGAAAGCGGAAGAAAATTTCTCGAGAAAGAGAGAGTATAGAAGACGCAACAGCAAAGATGTTCAAATGAGGAAGAAAGAGCATATCTATCAGATTCGGCGAAGATTTCAAAATCGTCGCACCGTTTCGAATCCCACCTTTTCAGGATTCAACGGCCGGATTTTACTGTCGCATTTAATGCAGTCACATGCAAGGCACGTCCCCTGACGTCAGCCTCCCCCGTACCTTTATCCAGAATGCCGAAGTGACTCGCTTCGCCGAAGTGATTCACTTCGTCTTTCGGGGGGGGTAGTGATGGGGTACGAACTAAACAAGCCCAACAGCAGTGACAGCCCAAAGCCCAAGGAGGAGTATGAGTTCGGCATTACCAAAGAGTTCGGCCTCAGCCTACAGCTCGGTAAAAGCCAACCAATCAAGCTCTGCTCTCAGGTCGGCATCAAGCTCTACTCTCAGATCGGCAACCAAAGCAGTTCGGTCTCGGTATTCGACCGAACAAGGAGTTAGTGGACCCATACAGGATGTCCAACACACCCACTACCACGTGATGTCAGTTCAGGCCACGATCGTAGGCCATGACCTACGCTTCACCCACGATCTTAGGCCATAACCTACACGACATCCACGACTTGGGGTGGTGATGCAAGCCATGATCTGAGTTCATTATATAAATAGAACTTAGATCTGATAGAGGAGGTTAGAATCTCTCTAGAGAAATAATCATATAGCAAGTCTGTGTTGTAAGCTGTAATTCGCAGATCAAGCAATACAAACCTGCCCCCATTTCTCCCCGTGGACGTAGATTTACCTCAGTAAATCGAACCACGTAAAATTCTCTGTGTCGTAATTTATTTTTACGAGCATTTATCATCATCAAAAATTCGCGGAATCATCATTATGCATGCAAGGAAGAAAGAGAATCTCAGCGTGTGCTTTGCATCGGACTAACTGACTGTATCACAAGAAACATGCTCTCTCTCTCTCTCTGTTTGTTGAGAAGTTTTGTCATCTAATGATTTAGAGTTTGTTCAAATTTCTGTATTATTTCTATATATATACAAAAGGACGGAGTATCAATTCAATTGTAATAGCATTCATTCACTTGCATTTCAAAACGCATCACAGAAAATGGAGAAATCCGGCTATGGCAGCGACGGCGTGTTCCGATCGGTTCGCCCTCCGCTATCCCTCCCCACAAACCCCAACCTCTCCATCGTCTCCTTCCTCTTCCGAAACGCTTCCTCCTTCGCCGACAAGCCCGCCCTAATCGACGCCCACACCGGCCAAACCCTCACCTTCTCACACTTCAAATCCATGGTCTCCAGAGTCGCCCAGGGCTTGCTCCTCCTCGGCATCAAGAGAAACGACGTCGTCCTTATTCTTTCCCCCAATTCCATCCAGTTCCCCCTCTGTTTCTTCGGATCCGCCGCCATCGGCGCCGTCGTCACCACCGTCAACCCCGCCTACACCGCTGCGGAGGTATCCAAGCAGCTCAAGGATTCAACGGCCAAGATGATTTTCACCGTCGAGGAATTACTCCCCAAGGTCAAAGACTTCGGCCTCCCCATTGTTCTGCTCGGTGATTCCAACCATCGGAGAATCCCCAAAATCACTCTGTTTTCGGAGCTGGTGGCAAACGAGGGGTCGGTGGATATCGACGGCGATTCGTTCGGAATCAAACAGGACGACACAGCGGCGCTGCTCTACTCCTCGGGGACGACCGGCGCGAGCAAGGGCGTGGTTCTGACGCACCGGAACTTCATCACCGCGACGCAGATGAGCACCGCGGATCAGGAGAGGGGCGAGGTGTTCCTGTGCGTGCTGCCGATGTATCACGTGTTCGGGCTGGCGGTGGTGCTGCTCGCGCAGCTGCAGCTTGGCAGCACCGTCGTTTCGATGAGCAAGTTCGACTTTGAGTTGCTACTGAGGTCGGTGGAGAAGTACAGAGTGACGCAGCTGTGGGTGGTGCCGCCGATCATACTGGCGCTGGCCAAGAACGATTTGGTGAAAAAGTACGATATGTCGTCGTTGAAGAGTGTTGGATCAGGCGCTGCTCCTCTCGGCAAGGAGCTCATGCAGGATTGTGCTAAAAAATTCCCTCTCGCTGATGTTATGCAAGTAATTTTTCCATCATTTCTACTTCTATTATCTTGCAACTCTCAACTTTGCTGGTAAGTTGAGCATGTTAAGCAGTACTCCACTAGCATTGTTATAAACCAGAATGATGTGAATCATGTGGTTCACAACGAGAGAAAGAAGCAAGCTACATTGTAAAGGTTTGGTAATTTTTAGGTTGAGTTGGCAACAATAGTCTTTTGATTTAGTCTAGTTTCACAATGAATTTACTGCTTGGTTTTACTCTGATGAAAAAAAACTCCTCCTATTTAGGGGTATGGAATGACAGAAACCTGTGGAATTGTTTCTGTGGAGAATCCAGATGCAGGGTCTCGACTTTCTGGTTCTGCCGGCAAGCTTGTTCCTGGAATGGAGTGTCTAATAGCTAGCGTCGAAACATTGAAGCCTCTTCCGCCCAACCAGTTGGGGGAAATTTGGGTGCGAGGACAGAATGTAATGCAAGGTATTCTTACTACTAGAAACCTACTTTACTTATATGTTGTGTTTGTGTGCTTCATAAGAGCAGCAAATATTTATCTAGAAAAAGGCTGATGATGTTGTGCTTAATACTATGGATCTTCATTGTTACTTTGTATTCTTTTGTACATCATCAGGTTATTTCAGGAATCCGCAGGCCACAAAGGATACGATAGATGAACAAGGTTGGATGCATACGGGAGATCTTGGATACTTCGATGAGGATGGCCAGCTATATGTTGTTGACCGAATTAAAGAGCTCATCAAGTATAAGGGGTTTCAGGTATTTACTCTCTATATAGAAACATTGGATTGCTTCATGATCAGAACTAATGTACCATTTTATGTATCAACTTTGAAATAAGGGAGTAGTACTCTTTAAGTTTGTTAACTGTCCTCTCTTGCTAGGTTGCTCCAGCGGAGCTTGAAGGGCTGCTCGTTTCCCATCCCGAGATATCAGATGCTGTGGTCATCCCGTGAGTCGTGTCATCTTTAGAGATGTTGTAATTGCAAACTTGTGTGAGAATTGCAAATTCGGGTGATTCTTGATTATATTAATAACGTTTTGATGTTCGGCATAGATATCCGGATGAAGAAGCTGGTGAAGTCCCGGCTGCTTATGTTGTTCGGGCGCTTACCAGCTCACTGACTGAAGAAGATATCAAGAAATTCATTGCCGATCAGGTACATGTTTTTAGGTGTTGCAAGAAACAGGGAAGTCTTGTGTTAGACTATATGACAACTAACAGTACCTTAATTTCATATTTAAGGTTGCACCTTTCAAACGATTGAGGAGAGTTACGTTCGTGGACAGTGTCCCGAAATCGGCTGCTGGGAAAATACTGAGGCGCGAACTGATCGACAATGTCAGGCGTGAAGTGATTGGCAAACTCCGATCAAAGCTGTAATCTCTTTCATCATTATTTATATCCACAGTTTCGGAACTGGAATATTAGTATGCTCTGTAGTACTCTTTCCTAAACTTCTACGAGTGAGAGTGACTACATAAAGATGCTTATGTGAATAAATAGACTTTGCATACTAGTATTTTTATTTTGAGGTATTTTGAAGGGCAATTTTATTCTAGCTTTTGTTTAGTTTCTCTTTCCAACGCCTAATTTTTTGTCATTCTCTCATTCATATTTTATATCCAAACTATAACAGTAACACTATACTAACCTTTCAATTTCAACCCTAGTCGAATTCTCTAAAATCAATGCATTGATAGCTAGGTTGTTGCATTTGCGTCTCCTCTGATTCCGTATCCGCTCTGCAAATGTGATCGTCGTCGTCACCAGAGAATCCCCATCATAACTGCTTCCGAAGCGCTTGAAATTGCAAGGGCTATAGCTCAAAGTTTCTCTGGATTGGGTCTATCCAAGTCGAATCCGGATTTGAACAGAAATTTCGGAATATGGGTTTAAATTCGCTGACATTTCGAGATAAGAGATTCAATTCGCTTACCTTTCGAAATATGGGTCCGAGACATGCGAATTTTTCGGAATAAGGGTTTTACACCTTTTTATATTTATTCTCTTCATTTTTCTTATTATTTCCCTTCCAATAATTATAGATTTACTAAACTATCATTTAACTCATCTCTCAAAAATTTCATTTTACCTCCCTCCAAACGATTTGCGCTCTACTCTTTAAAGTCAATCTTCTCTCAAATTCTCACGTTCACTCCGCCTCCGCTGATACAAAAATAAGGAATGAATGATTCTTAAAATGTCCATAACAATATATATAAAAGTTAAGAATTGCAGAAAAAAATGAACTGATTTCATCCTATTAATTCTATTAATCATGCGCTTCAAATTTGATATTAAACCTCTGAATTTCTCCTACTTCTCATTGGAAAATTGCAGATCATTCTTCCTAATTGGTTTTGCTGCTTCTGTTTTATTAGAATTACACAAACAAATCAATTACAAGAACTAATAAGATTACACGAACAGATCAAATACATCAAAATTAGAAAACGAAAAAAAGACGTCAAATACAAAACCGCATAATTTGAGAGAGAAGATTGACTTTTAAGAGTGGAGCGCAAATCGTTTGGAGGGAGGTAAAATGAAATTTTTGAGAGATGGTTAAAGGATAGTTTAGTAAATCTATAATTATTGGAAGAGAAATAATGAGAAAAATGAAGAGAATAAATATAAAAAGGTGTAAAACCCTTATTCCGAAAAATTCGCATATCTCGGACCCATATTTCGAAAGGTAAGCGAATTGAATCCCTTATCTCGAAAGGTCAGCGAATTTAAACCCATATTCCGAATTTTCTCGGATTTGAACGCGCAAACAGGATGCAGCCTCAAAGAAAAAATATTATACTCTATGTCTTTTAATGCATTTTATACTATTATTTTAATTTTAGAAAAATGATTTACCTTCCTATATACATTTTTCCTTTGGAGCGTGTTATTTTTTAAAAAGGTATATTTCACTTTATGAGAAGGTAAATAGTTAATAGTATAACTCTTTCATTTACCTCTCTTTGTTGGAGATGCTATAAGTACTTCTTCCATCTCATATTGCTCACATTTTTCATTTTATGTCGTTAATTTGAGATTGATTTTTTAGTGTAACTAAATTAAAATTTAAGTGTAAGAGAAGAGAACTTAATAATAAATACTATTTAATTAACTCTAATATATTAATTAAATATTCTAAGTCATACTTAAAATATAATTTGAGACGAGTCAATTGCATAATTGACTAGTGTGAGTAACATGAGAGAAGCTACATTAATTAATTGCATAATTTTTCTCTAAGAGCATCTACAAAGAGAGAGGTAGTAAATGAAGAAGTAAACTCATATAACTACCATATTTATTTATTTTTTTTATGAAAAATTATTCTTCAAGGGGAGAGGTATTTGAGAACGTATTATACCTTTTTTCTATTTTGAAGAAATACATTTATAACTACCTATTTGTCTTATTTTCATGAAAAATTATTTTATAAGAAAAATTGTATTTGAAAAGGTATTACACGTTATATCTTTTAATGTATTTTGTACTATTATTTTATTTTTTTAAAAATAATTTACTTTCTTATATACTTTATTCCTTTAAACTATATTATTTTAAAAAAAATATGTTTCATTTTATAAAAGTTAATAGACAATATACTCTTTCATTTCATTTACTTCTCTTTGTTGAGATGCTCTAATGAAATTTCCAGTTGATTTTTAGCTATCTAAATGAAGCACGTAAGCTCACCACCGTCAAAGTAAATCCGCACCTTTCATTCGTTGCCACGTGGCGCACCTCCTCCCCCGCTCTCCTCTATATAGTTACGACCACCAAACCCAAACCCTTATTCACGCATTTCTCTTCAATCCAAAGCTGCTGCACGAGGCTTCGGCCGATACTAAAGGAAGCCTTGCCAAACCCTAGATCTCGCTGCAGCTCTCTCGAGAATTCAAGGTAAATTTTCCAGGACTGCTTCTTTTCACGCGATATTGCGTTTCTATATATTCGATTTCGAATTTCTTCCCTTTTGTGGTCAGAAATTTGAGTTTTGCTATGCAGATGGTGTCTGATGCGAGTAAGAAAAAGGCGGCTCAGAAGAAGGCCGCGGCCGCCGCTAAAAGAGGGGGTAAGGCCACAGCATCTAAGGCGGCTGCGCCTGAGAACGGTAGCAGCAATGTTGATAATCTGTCCAGCGGAGTTGGGAATCTTGTCATTTCTGATCGGACGTGTACCGGTGTTCTCTGTTCCCATCCTTTGTCCCGAGATATTCGGGTGAGCACTCGATCCCCTATTTTCTATTGGCTGCGTTTTTTTCTATGAACACATAGACCTAAAACAGAAATATATCCGTCCATTTCTCTTATCTGCCTTTTCCCAACTCATTTTGAGGGTTAAATGAGGTTTGGAATGGTTTGTTACCATGTGTACTTATAAGGTTTGATTTAGTTATTCAACTGTGATCTTGAGACTGTCATAGCCCTTCAGGTACTGTATGAAACTTGGAAGCAGGCTGTAGCTGTCAAAATATAATCTTCACCATCAGATTGTACTGTGTTGTGTTATGGGTTTCTAGATGTTGGAATACTTTTGATAATGCCAGTGGCATAACAAGTAGGTGAATTATGGCAATTTGACTTCCTGACATTGAGTTTGTGACATTAGTATCGTGTTAATTGGCACTTAGTTTACAGACTACGTTATTAATTAGACTAGGCCTAAAAAAGGAAATAATTAGCATCACTTGATCCTCTAATAATATGGGTTCTTTGTCTTTTTTTATGTTTTCTGGTGAAGTCTCATGTTTAGTTTATTGTTGCTAGCTTGGTGCACCTAGATGAGCGCCTTGTCTATCCAATAAGTTCAACCTTGTAAGGAATGCTCTGTAGTAGGTAAATTGTGTACGGATTGCCATTTATTTCTCCGAGCAACAATATTTATGTCCACAAATTTTGTATAATATGTACCATCTCTTGAAGGCAATCTGATAGAGGGTTTTTTATTATGTCATGCAGATAGAATCTCTTTCCCTGACTTTCCATGGCCATGATCTAATAGTTGACTCTGAACTAGAACTGAACTATGGCAGGTAAGCAGTGTTCCTGGATTTTATACTTTCTTATTTATATCATACTTTAACTTGAACGTTACGTTTGCTGCCTTATCTTTGCAGACGTTATGGTTTGCTTGGCTTGAATGGCTGTGGAAAGTCTACTCTTCTTGCTTCAATAGGTGCCCGTGAGCTTCCAATTCCAGAGCACATGGATATTTATCACCTTTCCAGAGAAATCGAAGCTTCTGATATGTCCTCGCTTCAGGCTGTTATAAGTTGTGATGAGGAGCGATTGAAATTGGAGAAAGAAGTTGAAATTTTGTCTACACAGGTATATTTCATTGCTAAAGAATGGTTTTTATTTTCTTCTCATAATAATTGCATTACTATAATGTATTTCCATGTCTTATATGTTGTAGGATGATGGTGGTGGAGAAGCCCTTGAACGTATTTATGAACGGTTGGATGCATTGGATGCAGCCACTGCTGAAAAGCGAGCTGCTGAGATTTTGTTTGGTCTTGGTTTTACAAAGCAAATGCAAGAGAAAAAGACACGCGACTTTTCTGGTGGTTGGAGGATGAGGATTGCTTTAGCAAGAGCTCTCTTCATGAATCCAACTATATTGTTGCTTGATGAACCCACGAATCATCTTGGTATGCTCAGTAGATAGTATGACCTTCAAACTATATGCATATTATGTGGCCCCATAGACTCATGACTTTTTGATTTATGTATATATCATATCAATGTCAATGTTGCTCCATTTTCTTTTAGTTCTTAACTGATCGTGTCAATTGCTTGGTTAATCTACAGACTATTTTAGCATTCTCTTCTAATTTTTTAATCTTAATTTATTCACTTTTTAATGTGCACAGATTTGGAGGCATGTGTCTGGTTAGAAGAGATGTTGAAGAAGTTTGAGCGAATTCTTGTTGTGGTTTCACATTCCCAGGATTTCTTGAATGGAGTTTGCACGAACATTATACATATGCAAAGTAAGAAGATAAAGCTCTACTCTGGGAATTATGACCAGTATGTCCAAACCAGATCTGAACTCGAGGAGAACCAGATGAAACAATATAAGTGGGAACAGGAGCAGATAGCATCAATGAAGGAATACATTGCACGGTTTGGTCATGGATCTGCTAAGCTTGCCCGTCAGGCCCAGAGTAAGGAGAAAACTTTGGCGAAGATGGAACGGGGTGGTCTTACGGAGAAGGTGGCCCGAGATAAAGTCCTTGTTTTCAATTTCACTGATGTTGGAAAGCTCCCACCTCCTGTTCTTCAGTTTGTGGAAGTGAAGTTTGGCTACACACCTGATAATCTCATCTACAAGAATCTGGATTTTGGTGTAGACCTTGATTCGAGAGTGGCATTGGTTGGACCTAATGGTGCTGGTAAGAGCACACTGCTAAAGCTGATGACAGGGGATTTGGTTCCTCAGGATGGCATGGTTCGCCGCCATAACCACTTGAGGATTGCACAGTTCCATCAGCATTTGGCTGAGAAACTTGATGTGGAAATGTCAGCTCTCCAATATATGATGCAGGAGTATCCTGGACATGAAGAAGAGAAGATGAGAGCCATAGTTGGAAGGTTTGGTCTAACCGGCAAAGCACAAGTGATGCCTATGAAGAACTTGTCTGATGGGCAGAGGAGCCGTGTGATCTTTGCATGGCTAGCTTGGAGGCAGCCACACATGCTACTGCTGGATGAGCCAACTAACCATCTGGATATTGAGACAATCGACTCACTGGCCGAGGCACTTAATAACTGGGATGGTGGCTTGGTTCTTGTTAGCCACGATTTCAGACTGATAAACCAGGTTGCGAGAGAGATATGGGTGTGTGAGAATCAGGCTGTGACTCGGTGGGAGGGAGACATCATGGACTTCAAGCAGCACTTGAGGGCGAGAGCTGGTTTGTTCGACTAAGGTGAGATGGTGGCGCATGGGCTAGTTTTCCTCATCATAGCTTTGCTGCTTGTGAAATGGGTGCTGGTTGCTGTATTATCTTTCTGAGGCAATACCCTGGCGTCCAAGCGGCGGAGGTGTCTCCTCCCTCCACTAATATGTTGATGTATTGAATTGCCATTGTCGTTCTTGAACCATATAATGTTTGAATCTAGTATTTTAATAAACAACATAATGACACACTGCCATCTCATTTGGGTGATGACCTGAAACTGTACTACTTTAGCTTCATATTATTATATCGGGATTCACGTTGTAGGTTGCAGATTTCTGGTTTAAACTGTGCCAATAAGTGAGAGTACGATTTATTTAAGTGAGCGTGTGTACGTGTAACTTTTCTCCTAAACAAACATGTTCCCTTCAACACAAGTAAAAGAGGAATGGAATTCGAATTTCCATTAAAACGAGGAAAAATGATCCCCAGTAGATGTCCTCGTTCAAAAATAGGTCAAATTCCCATTATTTTACGCAAACAGAAAGGAATAAACAATAAAAATAATACTGCATGTCCCAGTATAAAAATCTAATGGAGATTTATTAATTGACATTTAAAGTTGAGTTCATCAATAGTTAAATTCTAGTTGAGATCATTAAGACTAAAACGTCAGGCATGAATCGCATGATTGTGTTAAATACTGGATGAAAGTATAAATGAAAATACAATAACATTAGTAGTTATGGAAAAATGGGTGAGCATCGCCAGGCCCGTCCCTTGGCCCGTGCGGCCTGTGCGACCGCACATGGCCCCCAATTTTCAGGGGCCTCTGAAATATTTCAGCCCATATACATGTATTCCTATTTTTTCAGCCCAACAAAGCTATTTCTCTTGTATAGCAACGCCCATGCCTTTTTCTAGCACCGTGACTATTTTTTGAAGTCATATTTGCGTTCTACAATGACACAAGATAGACTGAATGATTTGGCCATAATCGCACTCGAGAGTGAGATGCTGGAGAAGATTGCATATGAGAACATCGTCGAAGATTTCATTTCAAAGAACACCAAAAGAATGTTGTTGTTCAAGTAAAGACTATGCAATCGAGGTTCGAAATGGTATATTTCTTTAATTATCATATAGCTTTAAAATGCATTGTCTTTTTTTCTATAGTGGTAGGCATCATTTTAGATTTTTGCACAGCGCCTCTGATTTTGTCGGGACGGCCCTGAGCACGCACATAATTAAAGTTTGACAATTTCACGAAAGGTCACTATAAAATGGATTATTAAAGGCAGGCCCCTATATCGGACAAAAATACTACTGTTGTAGTTGAAAACTGTCGAATTTTAGTGGGGAGAAAGAACTTTCATCAATCTCTTATGAGGTCTACAACTCAGGAACCCAATGTTACACATTGCTCTACTTTAATCTCAAACCGTAATTCATGTTTTTGGCCGCCTAATTATATGTTGGCAAATGCGTGTATATATCCACCAATATATTAATCACAATTAGAATTCCTAAATTATAGTGGATACATTGGAGTGTAACTATTTATGATTAGCTATTCCTATGTCAAGGCCAAGTAACTACTCCATTTACAAGGACAGCTCAAAAGCTAACTAATAATTCATTTTAATTGTTTTTTTTATACTACTCCTTTGTATTACATTTTTTCTTTCATTCTCAAACCAATTCTTTTTGTGTATTTTTATTCGTTTCTATTTTAATTTCAATTCCTTATAAACCTCTAATTTCTAATATGTTAATCTTTATTTGCATCAATTTAATAAGAGCTAAAGGTGATAGTGGTCGATTTAACTAAAATTAACAATAAAAATAAAAAATTAGTGGCAAGGTCTTAATCCCAAAGAGCCCCATGATTCACTTCACACATGAGGTGGAAAAGTGGAAATAGGAAAAAGTGGACGTACGCTAAATATTGCAAGAGATTGCATTCGTAGAATCCTAGATCATGTAAATTAACTAGTCTATATTGTACAGTTGAATTCTATGTCTGCGTACCCTACATTTTTTTTTCATACCATCTATAGCTTCAACTTTCAATGATCATCTCGCACAATTATTTTAGGAAAAATTATAAAAAAAAATCATACTAAAAGTTAGTTAATTTTCAGTTGATCACCCAACTTTCAACAATAGCCAATCATATAGTAACAATTTTATCTATTGTCTCATAGCCAAAAAATCTGGCAATGTAATCCGTATTTACTCAAATTTTCTATTGGAGTGCCCAAAAGTAGACTTGCAAATAAAAGAAAAATGCTAAAGACATCATCAAAAAATGAAGACATGTAGGATGCACAATTTTGTGGGCATGTGACAATTGAAGAGTGGGTTATAATATAATCAGAACTGAACTTTCTATTTTTAGAGAATGAAAAAGAGATTCCATCTTTACCTCGTCAAAAAAAGGCAACAAAATGTGACTACATTCAGCCATGGCTGGTTTTATCTGGGATTGTTGGTGCTTTTACTACAACGTGTAACGCAACGAGAAAACAAGGCCTTTCTAACACGAAACTGCAGCAAAACAAAAACAACAAGGCGATAACCAACCGCCATCAGAAACAGAATCACCAAATTCTTCCACTTGGAGTCGCTGTCAACAGATACATCATACACGTTTTGGAGGGCCTGATAACCTGATAACGACCTCACCTGCCCCACCGCGAACGACGTCCCACTGTACTCGTTCTCCAAGAGCCCCTGCACCACAGCACACAAGTTCGTTCATCCTATCCGAACCAATATGGGAAGAGTTTCTTCTAATTAAAGAGAGTATTGTACAAGTTGCACTGTCTTGTTTTCGGTTCAAGAAAAACGGATCTCAACACACAGCAAAAGCTTACCTGGATAGAATAAGTGTGGAAAGCGACGTATGATGTAGGATACATCCATACTGCCCGCGGCAACGCACTTCGAATCCTAAAGAGTCCGGCTGCAAGCATCATTACCATCTGAAAGATGAACAATGGCATTACGGAAATGAGAAATGTTCTGTTAGAAGAGCTCAATCCGCATAGCTGGATGCACCAACTTACATGTATATTCACCAATATTATGATGCTCCATAAAGTGTTTCGGCAGATAGAAGCAACGAGTAGCACCAGTCCATCGTTAACTAGAAGGCACATGAAGAAGTTGAGGACAAAGTACATCAACAAGCTGAAATCGTCCCTCAGCCCGACTAGGAAATAGAAGACCAAACTCGATGAGATGGAGAGGAGAAACAAGAACGGGATACTTGAGAGTAATTGTCCGACTAGAAAAACCGATGTTCCAGAGTGCTGGTTTGCTTCTTCACAGATGAAGATCTGCGTGATGTAGTTATCACATAAAGGAGGTGTTTATTTGGGTGATAGAATAGACAGATAAAAGTAATGCAGGCTCATAATCTACCATAGGAAAGTAAGGAAACTTCAACTACCTTGATGTCTTTGAGCTGTGCGGGGACACCAGCTATGCTCAGAAGTGATGTAAAAGATATGAATAAAAATACAGCTCCAACTCTCGTCTGCAATTAGGAAGAAGCATTAAAGAGAGTAGCATAAGTTAATAAGTAGAACATCCTATCACACCTATTTCAATTAGGATTGCTCAACTTGAACTATTTGTTGGAATAGACAACTTACCCCGACTGAAGATAGCGAGTGCCCCAAACCAGAGAATACCGTACCAATACATAGTGCCAGAAACATGTATATAACTAAACGAAGCCAATAGTATTTCCATTCCCTAGACATAATCAACAAAGATCTCCAAGTCAGTATTGCAATTTTGGTGGCGCAGCTTGCCCTGCCTTTGCTTCTGAGAAGCGGACCCTCCTGCAGATGTAGCAAAACATTATTTACGAATGTAACTGAAGCTAAGATCACATTAACTATTTGCCCCGTGAGATCGCAGATCGCTAGACAAACAGCAACTATCTCAAGAATTACATGTAAACTTCGTCTACGTACAGTTTTGCTTGCATGATCTGCCAATCTACAAACAATATCTAAAATATTTACATGACTATATAAATTAATTTTCTTTTCAATAATGGAGGGGCAAAGAATCCAGCTCCATGCTTAAAAATGGAAAACCCTATAAAAACAACTTAAAAGGAGACAACTATTAATGTGAATCCTTATAAAGCAAGAATGTTCGTCCGAATAATTTCTCCACCTTGTCAGTGAGCTTCAAGATCATAGTCTCGACAGCAGCAGCATCTGCAGATGATTTATATGTTGCTTCAAGAGTGCGTATCGCCACAGCAGTGTCCATATTAACTGATGAAAGCTCCCCATGGTCGTCCTGTCATAACATCGGACTTCATTATAAATACACCACATAGAGCATGCTAGTCTGAAAATACTCCCATGAATTATCTTTATATAAACTTTATACAACGGTAGGCATAAGCAGACACCGATATTTAACAATATAGTGTAACGGATGAACAAGAAAATTTCACAAGAGATTTTATCCAGCTGTTAGATCAATCGTGCAGTGAAAGACATGAGAAGAATACCTGCCAGTTTTTGCACATGGCAATAATCCTATCAAAATCTGTATTTATGGCTCTCAGAAAGTGATCGGAAGGACTTTGCATGATTGGGCAAGGGAATCCAGCATTCGAGAAATGCTACAGAAAAAAGAAAATGAGTAATTATACCTTAATCCAATGTTAAAATGGAATGTTAATAAAAAAACCTGATACCGCAAAAAGAAAGCCGGCAATATATTAACTTTACCAAATCTGACAGACTACTTATAAGGTAACATCCTTGTTTGTGGGCAAGGTATCCAATTCTAATTTATCAGGAATATGTAAAAACACCGAAATAAGTTCTACTAAACCTATATTCAGGTTTGTTACCTGCAAACAAGCAAGGGTTTCCCCGAAGAACAATGTGTTTCCATTAGAGAGAAGACAAATTCTATCGAAAAGGCCAAACACTTCTGTACTGCTCTGGTAAATGGTGAATATTAGAGTGCATCCCGTGCTTGCAAGCTTCTTCAAGGTAACCATCATTAAAAGTGCTGATACGCTGGACATGGAAATGAATTTGTCAGTAGTTGAAAGACGAGTAGGATCTTTCAGTCAAACAAAGACAGAGATGTAGCAAATAAACATGAGTAATATAGCATAGCTCTGACTGTGACACACATCACCACTGCAAGGATAATTCACTAGATTTGGGATAAAAATTGAAATGAACCTGTCAAGGTGATACAGAGGCTCATCAATAAATAAGATATGTGGTCTCATCACGAGCTCCCGGGCGATTGTAACTCGTCTTCTCTCACCACTGCGAAGACCCTTCATATAACAGTGCCCCCCTATGAGCTTATTTGCATAATCCCCCAATGACATGGCATGGATGGCATCCTCCACCGCACTCCTCTTCTTATAAAGTAAGCCCGGAAGCTGAAGCAATGCTGAGTAGTAAAGGTACTCTCGCACAGTTAATGATCCAATAAGAGCGCTTTCTCTTTCAACAAATCCCTAATTTAAGGCAACAAAATTCTAAATCAACCTTCAATACACATGAAAGTAAAATAGGACCAACATGGCATGTATAATGGTTGCATCTTGGCAATTACTTTGACTTTTGCAACCAAGTGAGTTGCGTACATTATTAATATCAAACATTAATCTTTTTCAATATTCAGTTATACAATTATTTGTTTCCAGACAATAAGATGATCGTGAACAATGAGTTACCCTATATAAGATGAAATAGGTCCCAAGAAACTATATCATGAGAATTATGGTTTAAAAACAACTCACATATGCTCCATATGGCAAGCGCGATTTGACACCATTAATAAATATCTCGCCATAAGTTCTAGCAGAATCAGGCAGTCTCCCTGAATTACAGGAAAAAGAGGAAAATCACATTTATTAGATAATACAACTAGTTCGTAAGGATAAGCAAATGAAATGGCATTAAAGACACAAACCTGCAAGAGCCCTTAAGAGCGTTGACTTGCCCGATTTGGCGGGACCCATGATCACTGTCATTGTCCCCGGGAATGCATATCCGTTTGAACTCGTAATGACCTTATCAGAGTACTTTCTTTTACCCTTTATAGTGACGGTCAAATCCTTCCATGCAATTGAGGCCCCTGCAGTCTTTCGTGCTACATTAGCACCCTCGGGCAAAGGTGGTGATGGAAGCGAGCCACTATTGATCTTCGAAAGGGAAGGGGAGACAGGAGTAGTAGCAGCATTAATTGAGTCAGCTCCCCCATCGTCCACCTTCACTTCAATATCCGTATCTTCCCAGTCAGGTGAGTCCTCAAATGAAATAGGTTGTCTAAATGCACCCGGTTTTCTTAAGTAGAAGAAATTGCTTGAAGGCACTCTACTTGCTGGGCTACTAGCTTCAGATGATGAGGACCTATAGTGATCTGATTGGGATTGTATTTCTTCCATCTTTTCAAATCCTTAGGTGCTTCTAAAGTTCTTCGTTTGTCATATACAAGCCAAACAAACTAAACACTTGCCATTAAACTTTCAAGAAACTAATCTTCAGCCTTTCATCTCAACCCGAGTGACACCAGCTATCTGACTCAGCCTCAGAAATCAATCAGAGCCAATAATTGCATATGATGAAACACTGTTTCAAGCAGCCATTTATATATCATTAATAAAATCAAACTTGAGAACTATGGCATACAAAGCATCACATATATATTCAGTTTGATTGAAGGATTTCATGCTCCCTTTGCTTGCCACAAAGTCCAGCTGAATTTGCCCAGACCTTTTAAACATTTTTTTTAATATTGTGAGCACAAGAATTCAAGAGCTTCTCATATAGTACTTCTTAGCAGAATAATTAAAATGTATAATCCTTTTCCTAATGAAATTAACCAAGTTGTCACTTTAAACAAGTACTATCAGAACTTGGCACCCAATAACACAACGGTTCCCAAAAAAATCACAAATGTGATGCGAGAAAAAAAGACTAAGCCCACAAAAATAACAAGCAGCAGCGTTTCTGGGATACCTCAAATGCTCTTAACGAGAAGACACCCTGCAATTGCAGCAAATATTTGTAGAGGGAGAGAGATCAGAAATGAGGTAGAGCGAGAAAATTCACAACGGTTGGATCTGGGTTCTGGATTTTTGCATATAAGTGAGAACTCCAGTGAGGAAATTATAATGGAGCCAAAACAAAAGGAAAGAAAAAGAAGTCCAGCAAAGAGAGAAGATGAATAAAGGCAATATCAGTTCACCGCTTATAAAAAGCATTGAAATTGTGAATATTTTTAGTAGAATATTTAAGTGCTTATCTTCATTATTTATAATATTTTCTGTATAAAAACATTTAAAACTTATACTAGTAGTAGTATTTTGTACTATTTGTTATTGTTTCTAAGCTGTATATTATAATTAAGATTTATGATAAAAAACCGAACTTCCACCGGTTGCGAGTTGTCGGATCGCCAACGTGCATTTTGCAATGTCGAGAGGCCTAGGTGACCAGTCTTGACCGACCTCTGTTGGAATTACTCTTCTTTCATTGCTACATAGTTGGCAACGACGAAATATTCTAAGCCCCAATCGCAAATTTCAGGGCAAAATAATTCACCGTCAAGCATCTATTTACTTCTTTTTCTTTTTTGATGTATGCATTGCTTAAGTGGACGTTCATTTGTTCCAAGTATCCATATTACGCGTCGTTGTTGCACCTGCATTGCGTGCCATCCTCAAAAATACCGTTGTATTCAATATTTGGAAACTTGTCATCAGCAAATGGATCTATGAAACGGGGAAAAAATGCTAGAGAACATTTGAAATAAGAATGTAAATGCTCTCTTTGTCTATAAAAAAATCTAGGTGTACTAAAATAGTTCTAATTTCCCATTGAAGGAGTGTTGGGGTGTGGTTATATTTATAGATAAAAATGGAAAAATATAGTAGTATTTGAAAATTAGATACTATCTCCATTAAAAAAGTGGAAAAGATCATTAAAGATTGCAGTATTAATGAAACTTTGGACCCCCATTTATTCCGGGAAACATGCCTTTTGTTCTATTCCACTTAGTTTTTTTTGTGTGTAATAAGGAATGGGAAAGTGTAATTAAGAGTAAAATAAATGGATAAATCATGAAATTGGTCATAGGTAATTAAGGTGCAAGAATCTTATCTTTTAGTAAGTGTGTAATTGAAGAATGGGAAAGTGTCATTAAGAGTAAAATAAATGGATAAATTGGTTCCTCAATCCAATTAAATACACATAAATGGGAAGCAAACTTACGAGAGGCATTTGTTTACAAGATTTGCTACTATTGGTATCTATGATTGGTGCATGTAGCCAGAATGCCAGCACACAATGAGGAGGATAAATTATCAAACGTTTACCTTCTCGAGGAATATATACATCATACATGCAAGTGGTTGTTTTTTTAGGGTGTCCACTATAAGGCGGACACGCCCAACAGCCCCGCCCCAGTTTTTGTTCATAGCCCCAAAATTTTGTGTCCGCCACTATGGTGGACACCTCCAATAGCCCCAAATTTTCTAATCAACTTTCATTTTATAATATTTCAAGTAATTATGAACAAATTTATCGGGCTCTTAGTGGATTAGAAGAAGCCGACTATAAGAATTAAAAATAAAAATAAAAAAAAAAAAAATAAAAAAAATAAAATAAAATATAAATTAAAATTAGAATTACACACTAAATTAAAATTAAAATTAAAATCACACACTACATTAAAATTAAAATTTGTATAGATGTTGTGTTTGAATGGTGTGAAAATAATTAATGGAGTGGGATGTATTTATACGTGAATTGAAGTGTAAAAAAAAAAAATTTAAAATCGCATGCAACCGCCGCGGCGGATATCCGCTACTATAATAGCCGCGCCTATACCCCCACCGCCGCGTCCTCGTCCCACTCGCGGCGAAGCCTCGTCCGCCGCCCTCCCCCCGCCAGCCGCGTCCACCCTCGCGGCGGAAACCCCCCCACTATGACCGCCGCGCCTACCGCCCCCCTTCGCGGCGTCCGCCGCATCCACTCCATAGTGGACGCTTTTAGAGCATCTCAAATGCACGGATGTCCCACTCGGACATCCACTAGGACTTCCCAAAAACACCTCCTGCCACGTCACTAGGACTTCCCATCTCACTGCCACGTCACTAGGACTTCCCCTACACAATCCGCCCTTCCCATCGCACTTCCCACTAGGACTTCCCGCAATAAAATAATCACAAATTCACAAATAAAGCAATTTACGTTTACGGAAATAAAATTTCAACACGAATACGAACGGGAAAAATTAACAACTTCATTAAAAAAAACATAAATGAAATGAAGTTCAACGAGCCGTATATATAGAGTTTTTTAAAAAAAAATTAATACCAGACGTCCGACCCATGCCACAATGGCGGACGTCCGCCCGCCCGTCGCCCGGACGTATGAGGACATCCGACGTCCTTACGGGACGTCCGTATCCGAGTTGCTTCGTTATAATGGCGGACGTCCCGGTCGCCGTCGCGGATGTCCGACCGAACGTCCGCCATTGGAGATGCTCTTAGCTAGAAGTTTGTTTGTGTTTTTTTGGCGGTGGCGAACCTATTTACCTTTTTTAATTAAGTGTCCTTCAAATATAACTTAAATAATTTCTGTAGGCTAATATTTTTTATTGTATCACAAGTTTCAGCGATATATGGTGACTAGTTGGAATATTTTGGAAGAATGGTGAATGCTTCCAATCAATTACGAGCTGTTAGCGATCATTAATTAACATGATTGTTTCTTAATTAGGCTTCAAAACCATTATTGTTTAAAAATTTGATTAAAAATGAAGAAAATGATGGCTATTGATAGGGTAGTGATAAAATGAAAATTTTAAATATTGTATAAACTCTAAATTAAGATCTAGACAGTTAGAACATGCCAACATGTCAATAGATGACAAATAACAACAACAAAAAATGTTAACACATTCTCAACACAATTTAAACACAACATCAACCGTTGACACTATATTGATATTTTTTATTGCTGTTATTTTGTCTTTGTTAATATATTTTAATAATCTAGATCATAATTTAGAGTTTGTAACATATTTAGAGTTTGCATTTGATAAATTAGTATATTGACAATATTATTATACCGGGCCATAAACAACAAGGGGGGATCAGGATATTGGTCCAAATACTGGGCTTGTTGTGAATACCCACACCCTAATTAGATGGCCCGTAATGTAAAGTAGTCCAAAAAGGCCCAAGTCCATACTTTGTAGTGGGCCACAGATCTAAAAACTTCTTGTTCAGATTGATGGATTGTAATTTGTCTACACTGTAATTTTGATTTCATTTGGGACGACCATAATGTATAATCACAATTTACGCATTTAAAGATAACATTCAAACGAAACACAAATAACTAATACTTTCTCGGTCCCTATAAGAGTCATTTAGACATGAGTTTTAAGAAATGAAAAAAAAGGGATTGAATAAGTTGATGGATATGACTTATGAGTCCCATTTATATAGTAGTGTAGTTTTATACTCTCTTCGTTCCTCAAATTTTGTCGCACTTTGATCGGGCACGGGTTTTAAGAAATGTAACATAAAGTGAGTTGAAAAGTTAGTGGGAAGTGAATCCTACTTTTATACATTAATTTTATAATAAAATGTGAGTTGAAATGCGTTAGTGGAATATAGGGTGGTCCACTGTAAAAAATGGTAAAAAGTGAAATGTAATAAATTTTATGAAATGAACGGAAATTGAAAAATGTAACAAAATTAAAGAGACGGAGGGAATAATAAAATGTGAGTGAAATAAATTGATGGAATAGCCTATTTATCATTTATCATAAAAATATATTATGATTTTTTTTGAAACAAATGAAAATGATTAAATAAGATTCTTACGGTGAGACAATAAATAAGAAAAAAAGAGTACTATATGGAAGGTATATATATAATCGGATGTAAATTAGAAGAGTAAATTTATGTGATGTGTATATATTAATCACTGCTATACAGAAATTTGTCACGTGTATATTTATAATTGGATGTGAATTAGGAGAGTAAATTTTTGTCACGTGGGTATTAATGCTTTAACAATAAACTATGAGGAATTATTTGAGCGCGAAATATGGTTGTAGACTTGTAGCCGTAGGAGTATTAATTACGAACTTGTGAATCGGTGGTAATTTTTTTAGATTCGTGTTGCTTTCTTCGAAAACCCTATAAATCTACACTAGATTCTCTCTCTTTCTTCACCGCCGTTATTTAGTTCCTTTTATTTTACCCCAATCCAAATAAACAAACATCATTGTGTTCGCCGATACTCGATTCTGAGCTAGCTCAAACCATGGCTCACCAACCCGACTCTGATTCGTGAGTCGGAAACCTAAATTCAATCCTGGAGCTTCTTTTTCTTTTCTTTTTTCCCGCTAATTTTTGGTGAATTAATGCCGCTGATCTGACCTTGATACAGGAAAGCTGGGAAGAAGGACTTCTCGACGGCGATCTTGGAGAGGAAAAAAGCCCCCAATCGTCTGGTTGTGGATGAAGCGGTCAACGATGACAATTCCGTCGTCTCCCTCCACCCCGCCACCATGGAAAAGCTCCAGCTTTTCCGTGGAGATACTATTTTGCTCAAGGTTTCCTTTTACCCTCGGTTTTCTAATTTCCTTGATGTTCCCCTCTCAATTTTGAATGGTGCTGGGTTAGAGTGTGTTTGTTAGTAGTTTTGTTTAAGATTCTCATAAGTTGAAATCATGTTGAATGGACTGATTATTGGGGCTGGTTGCTTACTGATTGCGGTTCACGAATGGGATCATGCTCCTATAAGCTGATTTTATATACGGAGTAGTAAAATTGGGGAATTTAAAAAGGCCGAGCTGATTTTATATAGTAATATTGTGTTAATGCATTTTACTATTTACCGATTTTGAACTAACCTATTATGGATGCCAATCTTGACCTCCAATTCCAAACTCGGTGTTACTCAACTTTTGAGCATATTTCCAAGTGTATTATTTGTGTTACTGTTTCACGGGGCATGGAGTATATGCTATTGGTTTGGCAGAGTATTAGTCCTTGGAACTTCGATATTGACCATCCTGTTTCTTATTTAGATGCATTTTATTTTAAGCTTGTTCTTGATTGTTTTCAGGGAAAGAAAAGGAAGGATACTGTCTGCATTGCCCTTGCTGACGACACATGCGAAGAGCCGAAAATTAGGATGAACAAAGTTGTGAGGACGAACCTGAGGGTTCGGCTTGGGGATGTTGTATCTGTGCACCAGTGCCCAGACGTGAAATACGGAAAGCGTGTCCACATTTTGCCGTTGGATGACACCATTGAAGGTCTCACTGGGGATCTTTTTGATGTATACCTGAAACGTAAGCCCTTAAATGTAATAAACTTAATAGTTTGTACTGCATGCTTCATGGAATATTAACTCCATTAGATTATCTCGTACTTCTAAGTCTAATGAGAAATTGATATTATCTGTGCAGCCTACTTTCTGGAAGCATATCGCCCAGTGAGGAAAGGTGATCATCTTCTGGTTAGAGGAGGGATGAGAAGCGTGGAATTTAAAGTCATTGAGACTGATCCTGGGGAGTATTGTGTTGTTGCTCCTGATACTGAGATCTTTTGTGAAGGAGAGCCTTTGAGGCGAGAAGATGAAGATAGGTTGGATGAGGTGGGGTACGATGATGTAGGTGGTGTTAGGAAGCAAATGGCTCAGATTCGTGAATTAGTGGAATTGCCTCTGAGGCATCCTCAGCTCTTCAAGTCTATAGGTGTCAAACCACCTAAAGGAATTTTACTTTTTGGACCTCCAGGTTCGGGGAAGACCTTGATAGCTAGAGCTGTTGCTAATGAAACTGGTGCATTCTTCTTTTTGATTAATGGGCCTGAAATTATGTCCAAGTTGGCTGGAGAGAGTGAAAGCAACCTAAGAAAAGCATTTGAGGAGGCCGAAAAGAATGCCCCATCAATTATTTTTATTGATGAAATTGATTCCATAGCACCTAAGCGAGAGAAGACAAATGGTGAAGTTGAAAGGAGGATCGTTTCTCAGCTTCTGACTCTCATGGATGGATTGAAATCTCGTGCCCATGTCATTGTTATGGGGGCAACTAACCGACCTAACAGCATTGACCCGGCTCTTAGAAGGTTTGGTAGATTTGATAGAGAAATAGATATTGGTGTTCCTGATGAAGTTGGACGGCTCGAGGTTCTGAGAATTCACACCAAGAATATGAAACTCTCCGAGGATGTATGGCCTGCACTTCGATAATGAAGAATTTGAACTTTTATAGTAAATAACAAGATTTACATGAGCATCTTTTTGACGAAGTTAATGGTATTGCAGGTTGATTTAGAGAGGATTTCTAAAGACACCCATGGTTATGTTGGTGCTGACCTGGCAGCTCTCTGCACTGAAGCAGCGCTTCAGTGTATCAGAGAGAAAATGGATGTCATTGATCTGGAAGATGATACAATTGATGCTGAGATACTAAACTCCATGGCTGTTACAAATGAGCACTTCCACACTGCTCTTGGAACAAGCAACCCCTCTGCTTTACGAGAGACAGTAAGTGCATGTTCTGCTGAATGTTATGCCTACCCTTTTAATCACTTGATAATAGTAAATTATGCTTGCTAATTGTCATAACTGATGCAGGTTGTTGAAGTGCCGAATTGCAGCTGGGAAGATATTGGAGGGCTTGAAAATGTTAAGAGAGAGCTTCAGGAGGTAATATAAGTTGCTAATGATGACCTGACTTTGCTTATTTGATATGCCATTGTTCATCTCAATTAATCTTAATCTGTTTATTTTGTTGTAGACTGTTCAATATCCTGTGGAACATCCAGAGAAGTTTGAGAAATTCGGTATGTCTCCTTCAAAGGGTGTTCTTTTCTATGGTCCTCCTGGATGTGGAAAAACACTTCTAGCTAAGGCTATTGCAAATGAGTGCCAAGCCAATTTCATTAGTGTAAAAGGACCTGAATTGCTTACTATGTGGTTTGGAGAGAGTGAAGCCAATGTTCGTGAAATATTTGACAAGGCTAGACAGTCTGCTCCGTGTGTCCTTTTCTTTGATGAGCTTGACTCCATTGCTACACAGGTTATATAACTTCCCCAATTTCTGTATAATTGGAATAGGCTGACTAATGTTTTACTTTCGATTATGTTACTGTAGTCTGGACGGACTGCAAATTCAGTTTTTATATTTCTGCACAAATCAGTTACAGCTTACTGGCAAAGCTTTTTGGTATCCTTGCAGAGAGGAAGCAGTGTTGGAGATGCTGGTGGTGCTGCTGACCGAGTTCTCAATCAGCTTCTCACTGAGATGGATGGCATGAATGCCAAGAAGACTGTTTTCATAATTGGGGCTACTAACAGACCTGACATTATTGATCCAGCACTTTTACGGCCTGGTCGTCTTGACCAGTTAATATACATCCCCCTGCCAGATGAAGATTCACGCCATCAGATTTTCAAAGCATGTCTTCGGAAGTCACCACTATCGAAGGATGTTGATCTCTGAGCTCTTGCTAAATATACTCAAGGATTTAGTGGAGCAGATATCACCGAAATATGCCAGAGGGCTTGCAAATATGCCATAAGAGAGAATATTGAGAAAGTATGCTTTTCTTCCCACTCTTGTCAGCTTTCCCGTTTAACATGGACCACAATACTGGTTATCATTGAAGTAGAGTTATCCTTTCAGTTTTGAAAATTATGCATACTCCCATTACACACCAGTCAACGTTAGGAAAAGCCCATCCACACTGCTCGCTGCTGTGTTATTCATAATGTCAGTTGCTATTTGAATTGACTCAATTAAATTCCCTGGTTTTAGGTGTTTGAGTAAGATTCTTAGTGGTGAAGTAGCTTATAACTAGAAAATATTGTGTATGCTGCATCTTACATTGGTATCTAGGACTTGATCCCAGTGATTTTGTGTTGATGTTGATAATTTATGCTTAAACTTTTGGCCTCTGGTATTTTGTGAGTTCAGCCAGATTGTCGCCCACTGGCATCATGCCTGCAAGCAAGGTTATTGACAATAATGTGTTTTTCAGGATATAGAGAGGGAGAGGAGAAGAGGAGCAAATCCCGATTCAATGGACGAGGATGTTGAAGAAGAAGTATCAGAAATCAGGCCTTCACATTTCGAGGAGTCCATGAAATACGCTCGTAGAAGTGTGAGCGATGCTGACATACGGAAATACCAGGCATTTGCTCAGACCTTGCAGCAGTCGCGTGGGTTTGGAACTGAGTTCCGTTTTGCTGACCAACCAGCTGGGACTGCTGCTGCATCGGACCCCTTTGCATCATCTGCTGGTGGAGCTGACGAAGATGATTTGTATAGTTAGATGCTGCGAGCTGCTTTTTAACTTTTGCTCGCCTCAGAAATACATTTTCTGCACTTACGTTTATTTACAAAAAAAAAGCTTCCTAGACTCTCAGCAATAGTCGCATGGCACTGTTCTCATATATTATGCACTCTAGATTCCCCTTCGACTGTGGATTTAGCATAGCATCCATAGACCAAAGGTTTTCATTCTCGAGCAGATGAGTCTGTTGAATGAGGATGATATTAGAAATTGTGTACGTTGAAAAGTAAAATGCAGAAAATAAAAGACTACTGCATAAAGTAAAAGACTGGAAAACTGTAAAGACTACATTGTGATTAGACTTGAATTTTTTCTCTCAATGGTTATTCTAGCTATACTTGGAAAATATATTCTAATTATACTAATATCCTTTTAATTTGATTTTCCATAATCTCTAATTGATTTCCTTCTTTATTCTTGCCATAACTTCATCTCTTGTCTTATTGTTCTCCCATTAATTGATTTCCTTATTCCAACAGTGTACGTTTCTACTCTGTTGCTCTGTGCCTTTTCCCTTATGCCATTTCACGTTTTCTTGGTATTCAGGTTTGTTTTCTTAGGTATATACGATATTTGTTGATGTATATTCATTCGCTGTCACACTATAACGTGGATTTTCTTTAAAATAATCCATATTTCCCATTTTCACATGATTTTCTCCAATTACAGCATTTCAAAAAAATTTTATTCACTGATGTAGTTCTATCTTTTACATAAAATTGTTGTGATTGTATTAAAAAGTAAAAGTGGTGGTGTAACAATTGCAATGTCGTTTTATATTGTGTGACAAAGTCAGATTAGCTTAGTGCTATTTTCAGCATTAATATTTTACTCAAATAGTCAAGACACCTTTGACGAAATAGAAAATGGACATCGTGTTTGCGTTAAATCAAGTCAGCACTTATTTTTTAGATATAGAATAAATTGATGAAATTAATCTAATTTAATTGCCCCCGACTTTAGTAATGGAGTGTTGTTGGAACGAAAGAAAAAGAATATGATGGGAATCACGTGTTCCCGTTTACTTTCAAAATACTGTTTCCCTGGAAATTAAGTTTACAACAAATATGAGTATTTAATTTATCATCTACTATAAGTTATTATTGGTAATAAATAGTATACCGCGGCGCGGCAATATTTAATTCGATGGAGCCGATCTCATTAAACCAACGCGCTTATAACTTTAATTTTACTCTTTCTACCTCTGCATTGCATCTAACATATGTGATCACTTTTATTGTATAGTAGTACTAGTATAAATGAACCAACCCTATAATTTACCAAGCTTTTTAGATGTTATCATCTATATTCATTCAAATAGAATACTACCATCTAAAAAACATTTAATTATTGCATGGTACGATCGATGTAGCAAACGTGCCCCTACCAGAGTTTACTTTAATCCGAACTCATAGTCAATAGGGCCCCCCTATTAGTTGAAAAATATATTGATCAATAACAATCTCACTTAATTTCTCCTTTATTACATCAAACCCAACAACTCCTCATTTGACAGCCACCCAAAAAAGGGCAAAAAAAAATAAATTTAAATAAATAAAAAGATAGTACAATTCTATAGACATACATGCATGCATACATAGTTTTCCAATGCGAAAACATTAGCACAAAATCTAATAAGCAGATAGAAATCATGCTTCGTTAATACAAACTTCCCTTGGGATCGATAAAAATGGCTACGGCGTTGTGGCCGGCGGGCTGCCGGAGCAGTTGGACGACGAGCCTAAGGTGTGATAATTGACGTATCGGCTCGGGGCGGAGGAGCGGCGGGACCCTTTCGGCATGCAGTTCTTGATCGCCTCGCGGTGAAAGGCTTGCTGCCTGTGGTTCCTGAATGGAGTCGTTATCTCATCCCGCGCTTCCACCGGCAGGGCTGTCGACGGCGCGCTTTGTAGAATCGGCAAGTGCCTCGACATTGCAGGGGACGAGAGTAGGACAAGGACTAGGAATGCCATGTAGATTATATTTGTAGACATGATGCGATTAAAGAGAAAAAAGATAGAGAGAGTATGTTTGATGGTTTATATGGAAAATGAGATGAAATATGGTTGCTTATATAGGGGATTCAACAAAGGCATATGAGTGCGGTGAAGTGTGTATAGGTAGACGTCTCTTTCATAGTCACACCTCCAATGCGTCCTTATAATGTTTTTTTTCTAGTGAATAAAATAAATGCTATCTACCGTATTGTGATAATTTGATTGTGTTTGGGGTTGGGGGTTTTTAATTTCAATAAATGCATACATATCATATCTTTAGGTGTGACTCTTAACTTGATTACAACTTAGAAGAGCACAAATTTGAGTAATTTCGTGCCCGTGGTAACTCCACTAATAATTAGTAGTACTAATAAAAATAAAATAGAATTACACCTCCTAGTTATTTATATTGAAATCACTTATGCTGAACATTCATATATTATAGGGCAAGATATGTTTTATTTTTATTTTATTTTATTTTATTTTATTTTATTTTATTTTATTTTATTTTATTTTATTTTATTTTATTTTATTTTATTTTATTTTATTTTATTTTATTTTATTTTATTTTATTTTATTTCGCTTGTATTAACAGCTGAAATCGACATGTAGATAGGTGGTGTTGGAATGAAGATGTGTGACGAGAGGTGAGAATGCTCGTGAATTTCTGGCAAAGAAATAAAGTCAAATAATTAATAATATGCGTGGAGGCATGCATGCCTACTTTCTACTTATTATTTGTAATTAATTTAAATGCAAGAAATGCATTTATAGTAGTACATGGTTAGATTTTGTAGACAAGAGGCCCCGTTTCTGCTTCTCTCTCATCCCTCATCCCAGATTCAGTAACTCTATGTTTTTATGGTTTTCACCATGTGCTACTCTTTATTGTCTCTACCTCTCCATCAACTTCATCCATGTTTTATGCTCACACCATATTAATTGTTATCACAATTACAACTAATTATTTTTCTTTAGGTTTCTACCTTTCCATTAATGTATTGCATCATACAATACAGGATCCAACTTCATTTTTAAGGAAATTATTGTCATTACTTGTTGCAAAGAGGCGATCACATTTAATCCTTCAATTCGTTGGTAGGAATCCTGTGGCTGGTTATTAATAGGGTTATCTATACCAAATATATCTAATTAACCTTTATTATAGATCGAACCGGATTGAACTAGCTACACAATGAAAGAAAAAGGAAATTGAACCTGGCCGATTATCTAAGAGCATCCACAATGGCGGCGAGCGGACCGGCTAGCCGATTCCTGGCACTGGCCGGTCCGCTCGCCGAACCATTGCAGCCGGCGAGCGGCAAATCGACGAGAAAAACGGCGAGCGCACGCCGATTTGCGGGCGCTAGCCGATCGGCTGGCCGCCATTGCAGGCTCCCGATCGGCCAGCCGATTTTTATTTAGTTTTGGCGGGTTTTAAATATTGTAATTTGGTCCTTTAATTATCGGAAATTACATTTCCGGATGAAGATTTCTGTATAGCTCGACCTCAGCCAGGGGCTCTGCCCCTTGGACCCCGCTCTCGGGGGCGCTGCCCCCGAACCCCGTCCAATCATAACGAATTCAAACAAGTGTGCACTCCGCACTTCCAACTTATTTGATGTCTCATTATGATCATATTGATCTATCAAGTTAATCCAATTACACTAAAATATCCAACACCGGATAGCGGCGACGACGACGAGGAGTGAGGCGGAGGTGGGGGCTCGTGTGTGGAGGAGGAGTTTTTTTTAGATTTATGTAAATTTTTTTAATTAATATACTTTTTTTTAATTAATGTACTTTTTAAAATTTTAATATTATTATTGAGTTTTCCCGTATCCGTGTCGTACATTTAATTTCGTATTTTGTGTGATTGTTAATTATTTGTTTTTATAATTTTGTTTATTGTGGCTAGGCTATGGCTGAGCTATTGCTTGTCCAGTTTTTAGTGCTGTTGATGTGACAGAAGAAGTTTTTAGTGCTGTTGATGTGACAGGAGGAGTTTGTGGCTAGGCTATGGCTGAACTATTTCTATTGTGGATGCTCTAATAAATTGGATGTAACCCAAGAGTGTGTGGTCAATTGTCATGTGTTACGTCCATCCTTAATCAAATGATCAAGAGATCGATCTCTGTCCTTGGGTAGGCTTAAATCATTGGATCAGTTGTCCCAATTTTTGAGATGTCTACATATCAACATGGGGAATAGTCACTAGATCTGTTGGGGGATAGCCTTGATATAACAAAATAAAACTGAAATTTAGAAACAATAAGTGTACTAAGGAAAAACTATTTAAAAGTATGTGAATTAATAAGCTTAAAAAGAGTTACCAGCAAGAGCTGAATTTATAAGCGGACATTTTGCATTTATCACTAGACTAGATCTGCCGAACACTTTCTTGGACAATTATATGAGTGCTAGGTAACAATTCTATTGACTTTTATACAATCTAGTGATCTACTTTTCTACTGCTCTTTTTTTTCCCTCGTTAGAGATAGACTTACCGAGTTTTAATTTTATTGCCCTCAAAATTCATAGTGCATGTTCTAATTGCAGTACTAGCATACACTCTATACATATTGGAATAGTACTACATTTGAACCTTATAATACTGAAAAAAGGGGCTTCTAAAAATTGTAATCAATATGACTAAAACGTGATCATAAACGAAAATAAAAGGGGTGTGGCCCCAAGTAAGATGTAATAAAGAAAATTTATAAAGGATTTTAATTGCATTAAATTCTATTAAATACACTACTTTATACAGAGTGCAACTTAATTATCAGTTAAGTAGTAGTATCTTTCAATTTGAATCACCCACATTTGCTCAGATATGAATCCCATTTAATGAAAAACTGTATTTTCGGTTAGACTAGGTCCAAAATTTACAATATTTCATTAAAGTTCTGTTATGCATTATAAAACTGAGGACGGTTTAAATGTAAAGCTATAATCCCCATTTCACACCAATGCATTCAAGAATTTTAACTTCTCCAACTAAATTATCCATTTGAAGTGATAGTTTAAGAAAAGAAAACGAGAAAATATATGTAAATATGATACTACTAACATCCAGGATTGCAGATTACAACTACTTACAATAGCTGTTTCCTTCAATTATAATTTTTTCTCGAAGCTTTAATTTACTAATATCATTTTAAATGCTTTGTGCAAGGTTAATTTTCATGGAACTACAGATGGATGTGGTGGATTTAGGTGTTGGCAGATGGCAAAAAAACTGAATCTTTTTGTATTTACTCTTGTAATAATTAGTTTTTTGATAGTTCAGTAAGAAATCGGGCAACTGTAGTTAATGTAAAGAAACATAGGCTGTAATATGCAGCTAGTGTTTGGTTGTGTTTTGTTGATGGGTTTTTATGTAGCCATAAGTGTGAATTCAAATGCGCAGTTGGTTTATAATGGTGAGTGAGTTGGTGAGAGTTATTCTTGTTTGAGTTAATTGAAGGGTAGCAAAGGAGGGATTTGATATAAAGTAGACTGAATAATTGGTGAGATGAATTATGGGGGGTTGGTTATTAATTAGTGGCTTACTGCTTTAGATTGTTTGATGGATGAGTCAGAAATAAGGTGCCATTTGTTGAAGGCTTTATTTTTGGACTTTTTTATTCTTCTAACTTGGTGTGCTGTGTAATTGATCACAACATCAAGTTTTGGAAGTGGCAAAACTTGTTGGGATGAAGTTGGAAAATCATGACAAAATGAGTTTGTTTTCTAGCACTAATAGATTTCTGCCTTTGGAAATTAATATGATAGATCATTGGTCTCTGTTATTGCCTATGAGTTTGGAGATAAGATGTTGACTTCTTGCTAATGAACAAGTATGCTGAATCTTGTTTTCTTTCTGTTCACGCTAAAACAAGGTGATTGCTTATAATTCAATTCTCATTGAATCAGGCCACCTGCTTCTAAATATGGTTTCTGTAATTCATTTTCCATGTATTTGTTAGAATTTCCTTTTATCTCCGTACCTATGGTTTCATCTCATTCTTTTGTCCTTCCTCTGTGTATGATAGTGGTAACAAGTGGCATTTGTTAATGCATTAATGGCTTATTTTAGATTTGGTGGTGTTATTGAATATTGATGGTTTTTATATTGTTAGAGCATTCACAATAGGCGCCAAATGGCCTCCCGATCAATTGGAGGTCCCCCATTGCAGCAAGAGGGCTGCCGATCGGCACCGCCGACCCAGCGTCCGCGCGTATCGGAGCCTACTGAAAATAGAGATGGATTGTGAAATAGGGTGTATTATTGCATGGAGCCAATTTGTTCAACAATTATCACTAACAAAATCTTGAGCATATTCACAACAAAAAAAGTACTACCTACTTTGTGAAGTTTAAGTATATGAGCATCCCAGGACAAAGCAAAAATGAAGCCAAAAAATTGTTATATTTTTCACAAAATGTCTATCAAACAGTCTCATATTACCTAAAGTTTGATTCTCCTAAAAATAACAATTTGCATTATGTAAAATGGACAATATGTGATCTCCTAGTTTCATCAATTAATCAAGATATCAGTGCTGATCTTTTGTAGGTATGGAATGGCTTAATTTAAGCAGAATGGAGAGGTCAAAACCACGGGACCCAAAGGCTATGCGAAATCCACTATCCCAACCCAAAGATGCATACAAGCAAATCATTAATAAGACATCATCGACCTTTATTCATATTTGGGAATAAGGAAGATGGTTACAACAAACATAGAGTATCAAACGACAGCAGAAATAAAGTTGAAAAAGAAGGAATGGAGGTGGTCGATCGATGCCACGCACACACAAGTCCATGTTTGAATCGAATTATTTGAGTTTAAAGGCGAAGCTGTAACAACTGACTCCCTCGTAGATGCCATCAATGAAATCATAATATGTAAGAATAAGGGATATTGCAAGTGCCCCTTGTCCCAACATAATGAGCTGTAACAGTAGAGTTTGCCGGCACAGCCGTGACTTGAGTTGTAATTGTTGTGGTGTTGTCCCACTGAAACAACCCGCTTATCTCATAAGACGTTTCAATCTTACCCTCGGCTATGAAGGGCACCCCTGTTGTGATCACCCGCGAAATCCCGCTGCTAAAAGTATAAGACTTCTGGTCTTGATATGTGATCTCCACTTCCATGGTGTCCAGTTGATCCGTGATGTTGGTGAGGGTAGAGCTGCCCGCCAGAAAAGGAGTCTCGTCGTATATCCTGGCGTCCTCCATCCGATACTTCACTCTGGCGATCTTTCGGTTCATGACCAGCTCCTGCACTTGCATTTTCGCGGATGCCTGGATGTAGGCAGCCAGACAGTCGGTTACATTAGGGTCCGTGCGAGCTATCAAAAAGGCGCTGTTCACTACACTTCGAAGAGCTATGGTGTTTTCGTCGTTTTTGACCGGCCAGAAGAGAGTGGTTTGCAAACTTGCCGGATCGTCATTGAAATCGCCGTATATTCAACCGCCATCATAAGAGGCCATAAACCAGAGCTTGCCAAACTCATCCGAACTTATCTGCACGTGTCCGTCGGCCCGCTGCACCACCGTGTGGGCCGATAATTTTTGGGTTGGATCCGAACTGCAGGCGGGCGCCAAATCTGTTGATGGCTCTGAGGTACATCCCGTTGTATCCTTTGAAGGCAACATGCGTAGGCATCTTAACCAACGCAACCGCATCCCACATCCCAAGACTCACGGACTCACCCTCAGTGATGCAGTACAAAATGTTGCTGGACTTGTTGAACTGCACGTCCCACCCGGTCATGACGTGAATGAAGTGCACCTCACCCGATGTCATGACCGGTTTGAAGAGTGTGCACGACTGGTCCGTGGTGTCTTCTATTGGCTGCTTTTTGTGACTGAATTTGCTTTTTTGCCAATATTTGTTGTTGCAAGTGAATCGGAGGTGAAAGTAGTTGTTGATTGCTCGACTGACGATCGGGCTGAACACGCTGTCGCCTCCGTAACCAATGCAACCGTCAGCCTTGCAGTATAGATAACGGTTTGTAACAGCTTCTGTCACTCCGAGCACTATGGACTTGGGGATTGCCATCTTCCTCCAACTTCACCAAAATTAACACAACTATATATTTAGTATCCAAAATAGTGTACAATCAAACTTCAATCAAATACTACTCAACAATACCACTCCTACTAGTTAAAATTTTAGACTTGACTTACCAAACTAGAAATGCCAAAGCTTAATTTGCGTCGAGTGTGTGTTTGTACAACTGTATGCAGTCCAGTCGTTTATAAATAAAGTTTAGGCCTGTGAGTCATGTGACGTGGCTACACTTTCTACTACATAGAGAGAATGTTCATGGACCCGACCTTCCACAACAAAGTGTCGTTATAAGGTGGTGTACTCAACCATTTAATTTTTTTTACAAATCGAAACATAAATGACTAGACATGCCAACTAATAAAGGTATTTTTAGAAGATAATCCCCTGGGCGCCTTAGGAGTCTCATTTCTTGACGGCACGAGTTTTAAGAAATGTTAAAAAAAGTGGGTGGAAAAAAGTTAATGGAATATGAGTCTCATTTGCATATATTAGTTTTAAATGAAATGTGAGTGAAATGAGTTAGTGGAATGTGAGACCCTAATGTCATTTATGGTAAAAGTGAACCGAGACTCCTATTCACGGAATACTAAAATGGAAAAATGAGACTCCTATTCGCGGACAGAGAGAGTATTTATTAAACCACTTTTATAGAATATTGCATAATCTTAAATTCTTAATTCTTAAAATATGAAAATTGTCAATATTTTTATTGTATTCTATAGTGCATCAAATGATAATATAAGATGTAATTCCAATTTCTTCGTATCAATTAATTAGCCTAGGCCAAGCTTGCATATTACAATGAGAAAATCGGTATGAAAATTGTCAATATTTTTATTGTATTCTATAGTGCATCAAATGATAATATAAGATGTAATTCCAATTTCTTCGTATCAATTAATTAGCCTAGGCCAAGCTTGCATATTACAATGAGAAAATCGGGTTCCTTCAATTATAATTATTTCTCAAAGCTTTAATTTACTAGTATACAACTTAATCTATACATATATAAAAGTTGAGTTTTGAGGGCATTTTGGGAATTTAAAATTTTGGTTTGGGATTAAAACAATTTTAGTTAGTGAATAGGTCTATACTATAGTCCGTCTCTACGTTTTACAAAATTAATTATATACTAATAATTAATAATCAATTAAGAGAATGTAATTAATATAATTATACCATTAATTTCTCTAAACGTTATAAGTTTTGGATACTATTGCAATTACCTAGAATCTATAATTATATAATAAGTGTAATCATATGACCATCTAAATATTCTAAGCGTTTTTCATAAAACGGTTGGCTAAGATATTGAGGTCATGTTAATTAATTAATACTAATTAATTATGAGAATGAATACTCCTGCACCATTGCTAATTAATTATGAATTAATAGTGAAAAATAAGAGTACTAATTATATACTAATAGTTGTGTATAACCGACCGTTTCATTGTTGAGGCCATGATATGTCAATAATTATATACTCCTACGTTTCATATTATTGTAAATGAATTCACGTGATTAATGATTTCTTAATGTGGTCAAATTAATTTCAAAATGATTAAATTAATATGCAATTGATTATCATAATTTTATCATAAATAGTGAACTTGAAAAGTTTTTACAGAGCCTTATGGTTATTTTTTTAGCCTATAAATATGACATTTGGAGGCCTACTATCCACACATACCTACTTATCTTATACAGTACTCCTAAAACTCAAGCTTGATATTTTTGTTCTTACTAGGAAGAAAGGTTGACACCATAGAACCATTCCATATCTTGCTGAATGGTCTGGAGTTTCCTCAGTTTATTCGGTTATCAAAAATAGTCGCATTCATATTTATAAGGCTAACACTCATGGAGCCAAAATCAATATCATCGTTTAGAGTGTGGTTTTCATGATCATGCGATATGTTGTTATGCGGTATTGTTTTGTGCATCGTTTAAAATTTGTATGCAAATTATATGTGTTTTGTTTTGTAAATATGCGTTTCTCGACAACAAACTGTGTCAGAGATGAGGGTAGATGGACTGGCCATGGATGAAGGCCAATGATGTGGTAGTATTTATGTGTAGCATCATCGCCAGCATACTCCAGTCCGGTTTGCAAGTTTGGATTTAGTCTTTTCATGTAATTATTATTAGTTTGATTAATTGTAAATTCATTCATATTTCTTTTCATAACTTAACCAATTGATGTTGTTTCAGATGATCCTCATTCATGTATTTGAATTAGAGTGTGATAAATTTTTATATTTTGTTATTAATTTATTTTGAGTTTAATATATTTTAGTCAATGATTCATGGTTAGTAAATACATTTTTTATTTACAATTTTATATAATTATATTATTTCCAATTACATTTAATTAATTTCTAATTTAAATTAATATTTTGAAATATCTTACATTATAGAAAGATTACATATCCAGTAATTCGTAAGATGTTATAACCCTTAATCTTATATAATATTTTAAATTATTAAGATATCTTTATTTTAGCATTAAATAATGTTGTAGTTATTATAATTGGAATCTTATTTCACAGGTGATGTGAGTGGATTCATTTTCTATTTCTCAGAAATTAATCAAATCATGTTGTTTCATATGATTCTCACTCATATATTGTGAATCAGATAGCTCCAAATCTTTATAATTTGTTATTAATTATTTCGAGTTTAATAAGTATGTTTTAGTTGTATAATTCATAATTAACATTACATTTTTTTACAATTTTTATATAATGGTATTATTTCTGATTCCATTCAAGTTAATTTATAATTTAAAATTAATATTTTAAAATATCCTAATCTGTGCATTCATTTTTCAAAATTTGATAACATTTACGTAACGCTTAGTTTTTAATTTTTGGGAAATTAAAAGGTTTAAAATTTTTTAATAATAGGTGAAGAAAGTGAAAATTTTGAGGAGTTATCTTCTATTTTTTGGACTATAAATATATGACATTAGGTAATTTATCCACTCACATATTTTTTTTCATCACGTTTTTCACTCCCTCCATATTTTCCAATACTCTTCATATTGTTTAACATGAAGTTATGATATTCTTTTTATTTTTTTCTATTATTAAAGTTTGTTTTAAAGTGATTAACAAAGTAAATTTGAACTGGGACGGTGGGAGGATTTTATTTATATTTGGCTCAATTATTGGTCATGATGATTATATTTTAACGTTAAGGGTTTATGATTTAGGTTTCAAGGTTTGGGTTTTTAGCGTATTAGGGTCACTATATTGCAATGTAATGAAGCTCGACTATGATAAAGTATAGTACTAATTTAAATGGATACAGAATACAAAAAAGATTACACACAATTTTGTGACAATATTATTCTGCGTCGGCGCTTTTATACTTCAAAATATAATTTTAAAACCGTTTTGAGGTTTGAAAAGTTATCGTCCAATTTTAAAACTTGCAATACTACCAATTTGTTTTCGGAATCAAAACTTAATCTTGTGTTAATCAATTAACAATTTAAAATCGTATGATAAAAAAATATTTCATTGCACTATAGTGATCCTATACACTAAAAACCCAAACCTCGAAACCTAAATCCTAAACCCTAAACCCTTAACTTTAGTAGAAATTATAAATTATCGAGCTTCATTTAATTGCAATATAGTGATCCTATACACTAAAAACTCAAACCTCGAAACCTAAATCCTAAACCCTTAACTTTAAAATATACTCATCAAGACCAACAAATGAGCCAAATATCAATAAAATTCTTTCTTTTGTTCCAGTTCAATTTTACTTTGTTGATCACTTATTCTATTTTGGGGGTTTTAGATATGTATTCGATATCTTACACTGGGTTAGCCTACTTGATAATCCTTATTGATAGTGGAGGTTTTTTATCTGAATCTTGTCTGTAAATCTGTTTATATGCTCATATCAAGAAAGTGTTTTACAATAGGGCTATGTGAACGGTAAATAAAAAAATCTTGCTTGCATTCATCCAAGCATTAAAATGAAAAGGTTTTTAAATCAAATAACATAAATGGCTATTGAAATATCAAACGTTAAATATTAGAAGTGATAATAAATTGATTTGAAAGATTTGTTCTGTTACATAACTTGTGTAATTATTTATTTTGGAAATTATGAAAGAGGACGGTTGGAATTGAGAAGGTCAAGATGCCGTTTAAATGTAAAAAAATCTGTGTGAATGAATTTTACATTGCATATGCTACTAAATTGGGGAGCTTTTGGCTTGTCATTTAATCAAATACTAATAATATTGTAACTGAAGAAATCTTTTAAATAAATTTACTATCACTTCTAATATTTAACATTTATGTTATTTGATTTAAAACCCTTTTCATTTTAAAAATTTAAATCCTAAACCCTAAACTCTAAACATATATCTTAACAATTGGAAAAACATTTTTGACTTTCCTCACTAAGACATAGCAGTATTTTATAGCAATTATATGCACGACCCATTGTATTTCCTTCAAAATTGTATTATGAAATTATTATGCGTAAAAGTCAGAGTATAAAAAAATTCATCATTAAATATAACCTATAAATAGTGATTAAAATATTTTTGATATCTAATGCAAAAACTACAAACACAACAATATATAATCAAGAACACGTGTACTTCATTAGTGAAACAACGTTAATAAGAAATATGGGTCTCATTCGATTAATTAATTGAAATGGAAAACGATATCATTGTGCAAAATCTATAATGAAGAAAATATATAAGAATTTAAAAAAAAACATAAAACTCAATCAATTTGACATTTAAATAACGCAAATACTCCGATATATTTTGACTATAATACTTTTGGATCTCTATTACAACTTTAAAAAATTATACTAATATTCAAAATATCAATATAGAATAATAAATCACAAATTATAACGTTAAATGCATAAAATATCTATGACCATAAAAGTAATAATCATATAAGAGTATGAAAACAATTTGAGTATGATTAATTATTAAAATATTACTATAGATTTTAGCTATACCAACATATTGGGAGACCATGATAGTAGTAGAAGCTCTTCACATCACCATCTCTCACACTACTCTCATTCTACTTCCCCCTTCACTACCGTTGCAAAATAACTATAGTCAGCCACTGAGTACTCAGTTCTTAAAAATTTATAGATAAATGGTAATTCCCCCGATCACAAAATAACCGAGTGAATGAATTGAGGATGAAAGCAAACATTATTAATACACAAATAGAAAAAAAAAATCCATCTTAGTAGAAAACTAATTTTGTAATAAACAATAGTGTTAAAACTTAAATAATAAAAAAATAAATTTAGCCCACTGAACTTAAATAAATAAATACTACGACTACTTAACCCTAAACTAATTGTTTTATGCTTCTAATTTTCTTCTCCATTTCTTCAGTGTTGGTCTTCTTCCTCATGTAGTAGGTAGTACTAAGTTTTTTACACTTCCTTCTACTATTCACTATACCATTTTAAAAAATAATCTATCATACAAAAAGGGAAACTCAGTATAACCATTCATCTTGCTTTCCTTGAATGTGACTTTCGTTCTTTCTTTTTTAATGGATTGGAGGTGAAGTTGTGAATTCTGATCCTGAAATAGAAAAGTGTGTAAAGTTTAAAGAACATTGAAATCATAATAGTGATCCTAAACCCATAGACTATATTAACAGTAGTGTATTATAAAATAATCAACAGCAAAAAAATACATTGCATAGTAATATAAAAATAAATAATGCATAGAACCATGGAAAATTAGAGGTGATATTGTGAATTTAGGATGCAACAAATCATATGAATAGATCACCGGAGAAAAACAAGTCTCCAATCACAAAATAATTTAGGGAATGAATTGAGGGTTCAAAGCAAACATTATTAATACACAAATGAAAAAAAATCATCATGATAAAAACTAAATTTATGTTGAAACAACAATGATGCAGAATTGGAACAATACCTAAATCCGGATTAGAAATCTGCAGAAAGTTAAGGGAAGAATATAGTGGAAAAAGGTAAGAACATGTGGATTGCAAACTACCAAATGTCATATATTTATAGTAAAAAATATAACCCTCTTTCAAAACCTTTCACTTTATAAGAAAAAAAACATTTTTAACTTCCCAAATTCAAAACCTATAAATTTGCACCTTAAATATGAAAAATTAATTGGTGTTTAAGGCTTCATAAAGACACATAAATTATTCCCCCAATATCTTGTAATGTAAAAAATATACATAAAGTTAAGTCATTAATAATTTGATAAAAAAATATTCAATTTCTATGATCAGTGGCATCATATTCTTTCGGTGCTAATAATAATTGATAATTATATATACTAATTAACAACTATGAGTGATGGCCATTAACTCGATCCACCATGTTTAAAAAACATACAAAAAATTAAATCAACAATAATTTGACAGTCAAAATATTTAATTTCTATAATAAATAGAATAGCATCATATTGCTTTTACCTGATAATAAATAATAATTATATATACTAATTAACTTGATTTTAATGGTATCATGATTACATTTATATGTATATAAAGAAAAATTGATGAGGCGGTTTTTTAAATTTGACTATTTGATAGAAATAAAGTTCCTAATATTGAATGTATTGCACAAAATTTATAAATATTTAAATTTTTACTGTAAATTTATAAATATTTAAAATGATATTGATATTTAACTCATATTTAATCATGATGGCAATCACCATCTAATTAGAGGCTCACAATTTAATTATGATGGTATAACATTGGTATACCTGAATATCAAATAATTTATTTCAAGAAAATGCTTATAATAGAGGCTCTGAACCCTGATAGGAGATGAACGATCATTACAACCCAAGAGAGTGGATAATACGATCATATTAAAATTTCAACACATATTTGTGTTGACATTTTAATAAACTATCTTGACATTTAAATATCAGACTTAAAATTAAAAAGCATTTTAATCCTGTGAAAATATGAATTAACCGTTGAATTATAACTGTTGGAGTAAGTTTACGTTGCAATAACTTAAGATTGCACTGGTGAGACACTTCCTAGTCGAGCTTCATTTCATTGCAATATAGTAACCCTATACACTAAAAACTCAAACCTTGAAACCTAAATTCTAAACCCTTAACTTTAAGATATACTCATCATGACCAACAAATGAGTCAAATATCAATAAAATTCTCCCTCCGCCCCAGTTCAATTTTACTTTGTTGATCACTTATTCTATTTTGGGGGTTTTAGATTTGTATTCGATATCTTACACTGGGTTGGCCTACTTGATAATCCTTACTGATAGTAAAGGTTTTTTTACCTGAATCTTGGCTGTAAATCCGATTATATGCTCATATCAAGAAAGTGCAATTTTAATTTAAAAAACATGATGACATTCTGTTTTTTTTTTATTTGTGCAAATCTATACACATATAAAAGAGAGTTTTGGATCAATAAGAGTCGCTCAATCGATACATTTGAATCATAAACCATAAACACTAAACTCTGAACTCTAAACCATAAATACTAAACCCTAAACCCTATTAGCTTCTAGATTTGAGATCAATTAGAATGGCTCGATACACTTGAACCCTAAACCATTAATCATAAACCCTAAAAGCTAAACATTGAACCCTGGATCTAAACCGTTACCTTTATCTCAATTATATGGAGATATGTATTAGTATTAATTTTCATAAACTTTCTCACTAACTCTTTCGCCTAATTATCATAAAAACAAAAAAAATATTTTCAACTTCTAATTTTATTGAAATATACATAATAATTTATTATTTTCTATTATCATAAAAATATTTAAATGTCTTTTGTGATTCAACATTTAAATTCCACAATTAATATTACCCTACATACATTATAAGAAAAAAAAATTTGTCATTATAGCTTTGAATGCTAATCAATTTTTAAATTTAAGATTCAGTTTTTTGACCTAATTAGCATACTTAAAACCTGTGTAAAATTCATGGTCCAAACCTGTGATGAGAACTCCATAGCCATCGTCAACCCATGAAGAAGAGCTAAAAGCTCCGCCTCGAAGGTCGACGCAGCTACAAGGGGCGTGCAAAAGGCCCTCAAGAGAGAGCCATCTGAACCACGAACCACTCCCCCACCACAGCCTGTCACGTCGAGGGTTTAGGTTTTAGGCTTAAGGGTTTAGGTTTTAGGGTCACTATATTGCAATGAAATGAAGCTCTAATAGGAAGTGTCTCACCAGTGCAATCTTAAATTATAGCTTTTGATAAACAATATCTTAAATTAATTTTACATTTCATATGCTACAAAGTTGGGGATTTTCAGTCTTTTGGTATATTTTAATAATTTTCAAAAAAATGTTCATATTTTTCAAATAATTTTATAAAATAATTATTATTGTTGGATATTTAAAATATATCTATATATACATATATAAAATGGTAGTTTTGGAAAAATTTAAAATAATGTTGTTTTAATTAAAAATTATCTATCAATTGAAATTATTTTTATTATTTGAAAGGTCAAATAATTATAACTCCATATATAAAAGGAGAGTTTTAAACAAATTTAAAATAATGTCATTTTAATTAAAATTTATATATAAATTAAAATTATTTTTATTATTGGAAAGGTCAAATAATTATAACTCATTTACATAAATGTTTAAAACTAAAATACCAGTAACTAATACCCTAAATAGTAAGCTCATTAACAATCCGTATTCCTCAATTTTAGTTTTACTCCTATTGTCATCACATTCCATCAAAATGGCGTGAGTAATGGAATGTGATCATGGGGAGCGCTTTGGCTTTTCACTTCTTATAACATTCATTACCTTAATTTTATTATGAGGGAACATCATTTTTGGTCCACGAACTTTGCTAAAGTATCATTTTAGGTCCGTGAACTTTGAAAATATCATTTTAGGTCCGTGAACTTTGAGTTAGTATCATTTGAGGTACTTTTTACTATTTCCAAGTTTTTTTGGACGAAAATACCCTCAATACCTTAAAGTGTATATATTTTTAATAAATTTATCATATATTCATATTTTTTATAAATATCTTTACAATATATTTTTGACAAATTTTCTAAATATAATTTGACCTTAAATATTATTAATTAATTTTGTGACATGCAAGTAAAATTGCTTCTTCAATTTTTTATAGTATTTTTTTAAAAAATTGAATAAAGAACTTTCTTTAATAATAAAAATTTGAATAAAGATCTTTTTATAAATATCTTTACAATATATTTTTGACAAATTTTCTAAATATAATTAGACCTTCAATATTATCATTTAATTTTGTGACATGCAAGAAAATATCTTTATTCAATTTTTTATTATTAAAGAAAAGTTTTTTATTCAATTTAAAAACAAATTAATATAAAAAATTGAAGAAGCAATTTTACTTGCATGTCACAAAATTAAGTGATAATATTGAAGGTCAAATTATATTTAGAAAATTTGTCGTAAAGATATTTATAAAAAATTATGAGTATATGATAAATTTATTAAAAATATATACACTTTAAGGTATTAAGGGTATTTTCATCAAAAAAAACTTGAAATAGTAAAAAGCACCTCAAATGATACTAACTCAAAGTTCACGGACCTAAAATGATATTTTCAAAGTTCACAGATCTAAAATGATACTTTGGCAAAGTTCGTGAACCAAAAATGATGTTCCCTCTTTTATTATTTATAGAGATTTAATTTCATGCCTTTTTATATTCTTATTTGTGCCTATAAAAAGTATCAAGTTGTATATGGATTACACACCAATAAAAGCATTCTCCCTCATCTCTCAAACTCTTGACATTTTTTTGTGTATTTTAGGACCACTATATTGCTTGATTCTCGGAGCTTCATCAACTTTGTCGGTGCTTACAACAACATAATTTGTCTTGTGGAAAGAAGTCTTCTCTCGATGCAATTATGGACAAAAGTTATAAAACTGCATTGTTTTGTTCTTTTTCTTTTTTTCATATCTTGATTATAGTGTATATTTATTAAAAAACAAACATCAGACATTGTGAGTGTTGAGAATTCAAGAGAAAAGATTTATAGGGATGAGTATTGTTCATTTAAACGCATAATATATAATTGCGAGAATTAATGTGGCAACCACAAATTTTTTATTTGACTTTTGGGATGATTTGCACATAAAAGAGCCATAGTTATTATTTCGAAATAAATTAACTACAATTCAAATACTCCTAATTAAATGATATGGTTAGATATCAATATTCCAAGCGTTTTTTTTAAATGGCCGAATAATCTAATTTAACTAACTTATTCATATAAAAGGCGAGTTTTAGGGTAATTACTATATGGATTTAAAATTATAATTATATTTAGTATTAATAAACATGTATAATAGTTTATATAAATTCTGGAATACATAATGTAAAGGGAAAATTTATTTAAATACATAAAAAATCGATATCATTTTAATACAAAGTCAGATTTAATGATTCTTAAAACCTTAGGAAGCTATTTCACCTCCAATTTTATTTGATTTTATAACTTTAGGGTAGATAGAATAAATGGCTAAAAGTGAGTAACTATTTTAGAGTTATAACAAAAGTTTTCTTGATTGAAAACTTTTGTTTTCAATCATTTCACAAATGTTATTTCGTATAATGAAATAAATATCAAACTGATATTATCCCTAAAAAGAAAAAAAAGTTATATCCTACAACTGATCCACTTTCGCATGTCCGATTTTTAATTATTGTAGGAGTTTGTGTCACAAATTAATTCACAATTAGTTGTAGAAAAGTTTATATCACTAACTATTCTCGATTGCAAAAGTTAATACCATTGCACATATTTGAGAATTTAATAAAATAAAATTTTGAATGTTCATTATAGAAATAAAGCCAATTTAAATACAAAGTTAATCTAATATAAGATGCTCGTTGTCCTCATCAGAGTCCTCCTCTGTTCCTCGTCCATTCAAATCAGGTATGTCACTCTCTTTCTGGCTTTCTATCCATTATCTAAATTTCTACCTGAATATAGTAAAATCTCATAAATTTTTTCAACAACAAATTTAGGAAGAACAAGAAAAAATTGCACGAACCCATTCACATTTGGCATGCGATCTCTAATAACGCAAACCGAAATTTAAGAGAGAGAGAAGAAGAAGAAGATTACAGAATCCTCCAAATTTGGAAACAAGAATAAGATCGGCATCAATCAGTTAGTATTTATTGAAAAGTATATCTCCTATGATTATGTAAATCTTACCTTGTATAAATAGTGTAAAACTCTATTTAAAGAGTGGTAACCAAAGAGAATAATATAACACAGTTTACTACAATCATCTTTTCTATACCATTCGCTCCATCACTATGAGTAATACCAAATTCAAGATGGTATCAGAGCGGGAGTGAGACTCAGAGAAGTCTCATCACTGTCTCGAAACCAATCTCAAACCAAAAGGCCAAAACCCGGCAGACCCTGTTCAAATCAAAACCATGTCAGAATCCAATGACAACCGAAATCCAGAAGGAACCGAAAATGAGCAATTTGCTCGATTATTTGCTGAGTTCATGCGCACCAGCATCGCACAAAGCCAACAAATCACAACCACCACACCAAACCATCCAGAAACCCAAAGAATCGATACCTCACCATTGTTGATTGGAACCAAACTCAATGGAGAAAACTACTCACTCTGGGCCATCCACATGACGGCGGCAATCAGCGGGAGGGGTATGATATCTCACATTACTGGAGTCCCAACCCCTCCGGCAAGAACCGATCCCACCTTCAGTAGATGGCAGCAAGGAGACCACTGCGTATTCACGTGGTTGATCCAAAACTTGGAGCAGAAATTAGTAAATCGGGTATCTCAATACCCAACCGCCCGAGACGTATGGAAGAGCCTGGAGGTTACGTATGCAAGCGGCGGCGACAAAATCCAAGTGTATGATCTATACACAAGAGCAAACAGATTAAAACAGACAGATGAATCATTGGAGGATATATGGACTATCCTCAACGATTTATGGGTATCGATTGATCAGAAGCAACCCAATCAAATGCAATACCCAGAAGACATCAAGATTTACAACAATGAAAAAGAAGAACAGAGGCTGTATCAACTACTCGTGGCATTGAACGACAAGTATGAGGGAGTCAAGAAGGAAATACTCAGATTGGAGCCACTGCCGTCAGTAGAGGAGGCATACGGAATCCTCCGGCGAGAGGACACCAGAGCAAGCATCCTGAAGGCAGGGGATAACGGGGCTGCACAAGGAGTCGCGGCTGGACTCAGTGCAAGGCAACCATGGATCAACCAATCCGCTCACCGCCCCTCCCCTCACCGAAGCGGCGGCAACGCCGGCGGAAATTGGAACAAGAAAACGGAGGAGGAGAAGCTACGACTCACATGCACCCACTGTGGAAAGAAAAAGCACACTCGGGACACATGCTTCGAACTCCACGGCTATCCAGAATGGTGGGAGGAGCGGAAATCAAAGCCACCGCCTCGAGGGGGAAGAGGAATGGCAGCCGTGGCGAATGGAGGAGGGGAGCCGGTAGCCGCCGCCATCGGGGGTAACGCTGAGGCCACGACATCCCGAGGCAACAACCAGCCGGAGGAGATTACCCTCGGAACATTCTCCTTCACTCACGGTGGAATCGGAGAGGACACGGCGCAAATGGGAGGCGGAAATGGTAGAGGTACACTAGGGTTTGGGGATTTATCCCTAAGTCCTATTACTTTCGGGAAATTAATAAAAGCACCTCACCCCATTAAATATCCTCACCTTCAGCCCAAACAAATCATAAATTCCGAAAAACACCCTACCAGTTTAAATATTCCCGAATCTGCCCCATTAGTTTGCAAAAATAAATTTCAACCACTTGAGAATTTATCCGATAATTTGCCCACATCATATGCTCTGTCCATTTCCTCCAGTACAAAAAATGACAAGTGGATTTTTGATTGTGGAGCCACGGATACTGTAACTTTTGATAAATCTGATATCTCTAGCATGCATATGGCACCAAAGAGTTATATTCAAAATGCGAACGGAGAGTTGACACCTGTAGTAGGAGCAGGAACTGTCAAAATTTCACCAAGTTTAACGTTATCTAATTGCCTATATGTTCCCTCTATGTCGCATAAACTGCTCTCGATTAGCCATGTGACTAAGGAACTGAATTGTACTCTCCTAATGCAACCGAATTTTTGCCTGTTGCAGGATATCAAGACAGGGAAAATTATTGGACGTGGCACTGAGCGAAATGGGCTGTATTATGTGGATGAGATAGATCAACATGGACATGCGATGGTGGCTCATGGGACAGCCTACAGGGAAGCTTGGTTATGGCATCGCCGCCTAGGACATCCTTCATCGGGTTATTTAAAGTTGCTTTTTCCTAAATTCAGTCGAGATTTGTACTGTGAAACCTGTGTTTTGGCCAAAAGCCACAGACAAACCTACAAATCAAATAACACTAGAGTTGATTCTTTGTTTGATCTAGTCCATTCTGATGTTTGGGGTCCCTCACCAGTTTTAGGGGGGCACGGTTTCAAATATTTTCTTCTCTTTGTGGATGACTGTACTCGTATGACATGGGTATATTTTATGAAACACAAATCTGAAACCTTCCAGCATTTCACCCATTTCTACAACCTCGTCCAAACCCAATTTCAAAAAGCCATAAAAACCCTTCGATCAGATAATGGAGGAGAATTTGTGAACTCCGATATGAAACAGTTTTGCCACGACAAAGGCCTTGTACATCAAACTACCTGCCCCTACACACCAGAACAAAACGGAGTGTCAGAAAGGAAAAACCGAACCCTTTTGGAAATGGCCCGTGCTATGCTTATTGAATCCAACACCCCAAGAAAATTCTGGCCTGAAGCAGTAGCCGCATCAGCCTACCTCTCAAATAGATTGCCATCAAGCTCACTAAACCTAAAAACATCGCTAGAGATCCTCTCGACACTAGCTCAAATTCCCTTACCTCTAACCCTTCGACCGCGGATATTTGGCTGCTCAGTTTTTGTCCACATTCCAAAACACGAAAGAACCAAACTATCCCCTTGTGCAGTAAAATGTGTGTTTGTAGGGTATGGAGTAAACCAAAAGGGATATAGGTGTTTTGATCCCAAATCTAATCATCTGTTCACCACTATGAACTGCGATTTCCTTGAAACAGACTACTACTTTAGCCACCTTAGCGGTCAGGGGGAGAATGATACCAGGATCGACCCACTAAGTTGGCCATCAATACCACTACAACAAACACCATCAAACCTTACGGAAGGAGGAGAGGAGGCCGACAAGATCTCACATATACAGCCCCCAACGCTCAATACCACTGTCCAGGATACTCCCTCACTGATATCCACTGTAAGTCCTTCTGCTGTGATTACTACACCAGAAAATAGCCCACTTGATTCCACTAATAGTGTTACTGAAGAGAGTCAAGAGACAAGTGCAGATTCAGGCGATGAGAACCAAGGTGAACCAGAAATTTGCGATTTGTTGGAAGAACAGATCAGTGAAGGGATTGGGGGGTATAAATTACCTCCGAGAGTGAACAGAGGAGTTCCACCAAAGAGATACAGCCCCGATGTTCACACAAAGGCCAAATACTCAAGAGTCTTCTTGGCCAAGAATCACCTCTCAGAAATGGCTCAAGCATTTGAGGCAGCACTATACGAAGAAGAGGAAATTCCGTGTACAGTGGAGAAAGCTTGGAGACACAAACATTGGAGGGAAGCAATGCAGAAGGAAATGGGAGCACCAGAGAGAAATGGTACATGGGAAAAATGCATGATACCTGAGGGAAAGAAGGCAGTCGGATGCAAGTGGGTATTTACAATTAAACGCCGACCTGATGGCTCTATTGAAAGATATAAAGCACGGCTAGTAGCAAAGGGATACACGCAGACCTACGGAATAGACTACGATGAAACTTTTTCCCCAATGGCAAAAATGAATACCATTCGGGTTCTACTTTCAGTAGCTGCAAACAGAGATTGACCCTTACATCAGTTCGACGTTACGAATGCCTTTCTACACGGAGAGTTGAAGAGGGAAGTTTACATGGAGGCTCCCCCAGGTTTTTCTGATGACTACAGAAAAGGAGAAGGGTGTCGACTACGGAAAACCTTGTACGGTCTCAAACAGTCTCCTAGAGTCTGGTTTGGAAGATTCACCGAAGCTATGACAAAGTATGGGTTCAAACAAAGCAGCTCAGATCATACACTATTCTTGAAGAAGAGGGACGGTCGAATAACCTGTCTAATCATCTACGTAGATGATATGATAATCACTGGTGACGACCATGAAGAAATTGAGAGACTCAAGGAAGGCCTATCAGAAGAGTTCGAGATGAAGAACTTGGGAAATCTCAAGTATTTCTTGGGGATAGAAGTATTGAGATCAGAAAAAGGTATCTTCTTAAGACAGAAGAAGTACATCCTGGATATTCTTGCTGAAATAGGACTACTAGACTGCAAACCAGCCGATACACCAATTCTGGTGAATCACGGATTACAGATTGTAGAAGGGGCAGAACTGGCAAACCAAGGCAAATATCAACGCCTAGTGGGAAAGCTCATATATCTGTCTCACACAAGACCAGATATTGCTTACGCAGTAGGCATTGTAAGTCAATTTATGCACCGACCGCAGAAGGATCATTATGAAGCTGCGTTGAGAATAGTAAGATACCTAAAGGGAACAGTTGGACATGGAGTACTGTTCAAAAGAAGTAAACATAAGGGGATCTATGGATACACAGATGCAGACTGGGCAAGCAATCCGATTGACCGGAAATCAACAGGAGGATACTTCACCTTTGTCGAAGGAAATCTGGTCACTTGGAGAAGCAAGAAACAAAAAGTAGTGGCCTTATCAAGTGCAGAAGCGGAGTTCAGGGGTATCAAAAGTGGGTTGATGGAAATATTGTGGTTGAGAAGATTAATGAAAGCGATCGGGCTACCACACGAAAAAAGTCAATTGTTTTGCGATAACAAAGCTGCAATCAGTATATCTGAAAATCCAGTGCAACACGACAGGACCAAACATGTAGAAGTCGACAGACACTTTATCAAGGAGAATATTGAGAATGGAGCTGTTGAACTCCCATTTGTACGATCCGAAGATCAATTGGCTGACATCCTTACCAAAGCAGTCAACTCAAAGAGTCTATCCAATGTTTTGAGCAAGTTGAGCTTTGGAGATCCCACCACTCAACTTGAGGGGGAATGTTGAGAAAGGAAGAAGATTACAGAATCCTCCAAATTTGGAAACAAGAATAAGATCGGCATCAATCAATTAGTATTTATTGAAAAGTATATCTCCTATGATTATGTAAATCTTACCTTGTATAAATAGTGTAAAACTCTATTTAAAGAGTGGTAACCAAAGAGAATAATATAACACAGTTTACTACAATCATCTTTTCTATACCATTCGCTCCATCACTATGAGTAATACCAAATTCAAGACCTATCACCCCTACAAGACGCATAGTAGACTTTAGATTAGCTTCTAACACGATTCAACACAAAGGATCTACCCCCGATTTATCACCTAATCGGTTCTAACTCGAAGGTTCCTTATCTTTGTTAGCTCCTTATTCTAAGTTAAAGAGACATTAGAATTAAGGCAATTCCCAAATTAAGGTTACATGCTCAACTCAACAAGGGTAAGAATAATCACCAAAGATAAGAACTAAAAAGCAAAGGAAATCATAAATATTCAATTAAAGAAGTTCATGTTCAACAACCCTACTACAAATTATGAGTAATCCCAAGCTCTAGCCACCCATGATGATCACAATAACAAGGAAACAAGCTAAAGATATCATGGCGGACAAGGCTTAGGTGGATAAAGCTTCAATCTTGCTCTCCTTCTTCAAGTGTGGCTTTCAAGCTCAAATTCTCTCTCTAAAAACGTTCCAGCCACCAAAAGTCCCATAGGAAGTCGTGCCCTAGCTTTTTATATAGTTTGGGCTGAAAAATCAATTTTGCCCAGTCGGGCGTTTTGTTGCTCAAAACTCGCCCGCCCGAGCGTTTTTTCTGTCTCGCGACATTCGCGCAAAACGCCCGGTCGGGCAATTTAGATCCGGCCCGCGCGTTTTTTCACTACAATGCACAGTCTTCGTAAAACAGCCGTATCTTCTTCTACCAGGCTCCGATTGAGGCGTACGAGGTATCTACGCGTTAATACAAGTGGTGTGAATGAAATGAAGTTCAACTATACATATTTATAGAATTATTAAAAAAAGAAATTAATGCAATAATCGGGACGTCCGTGGGAATCAACGTAATGGCGGACGTCCGCACGGTCATCGCTACGGATATCCGCGGAACGCCGCGGATGTCCGTATCCGTGCCTCCCTTGCACAATGGCGGACTTCCGGCACGCCGATCAGAATTCCGCCGGAACGGACGCCATTCTATAATATTAATAGTAATATATCTGCGCTGCGACGTCGTGTAGTGTGGTGCGCATGAGACAAACAAGCGATAATTACGACAAAGTCAAGGCGTGAGACGTGGAGATTAGAGAGAGAGAGCATGTGCATCAATTTTGATTGACTCTATTTAATTATTAATTGATATTAGTGTAGTACAGAAATATTTTATAAGTACGGATGTGAATTGAAAGGCTATCACACTTCGCGGGCAGATAATTAATGTGCAACAGTTGATAGCTTATTAGAGCATCTCCCATGATGGAGGACATCCAATAGCCTTCACATAGCATTCCCACTGTCACATTATCAGCACTAAAATCCATCTGCCACATCATATGAACATGCAACTGGACATCCAATAGCCCTCACATAGCCTTCTCATAGCCTATCCACATCACTAATAAGAATTATATAATTTAATTTACAATCGTAGCAACATACGAAATTTAATTTACGAGACAAATACGGGAAAATTGAATAATACTATTAAAATTTAAAAAGTACAATAATTTAAAAAAAAGTACATTAATTTAAAAAAAAGTACAAAAATTTAAAAGTACGATAAAAAATTAAATAAAAATCACTCATCGCCGCCGTCCTCACCTCCGTCGTCACCCAGCCCTTCGTCGTCGCCGCCGCCGCCTCCGTCGCCACCAACGCCGCGGCTACTCCCGCCGGTATCCCTCTGAAACCCCTCCAATTCTTCACGCATGCTCCGGAGCAATACGCGAAGATAAGCCTTCTCCTCGGGGTCCACCGCCGTCCGAAAGTCGGCTAACGTCTTCACCATTTGAGCGCGCGTTTGTTTCGGAAAATTTAAAAAAAAATTAAAAATCTGACGCCGATCCGGGGCATACAATGGCGTCGTGAGGATCGGCGTGAGAATCGGCGTCAGTCCAAGAATCGGCGTGGGCACGCCGATTTCGACGACGACGCTCGCAATGGTTCGGCGTCAGCACCGGCGTCCGCGAAAAATCGGCGTACCGGTGCCGACGCCGCCATTGGAGATGCTCTTAAGCGTAACATGTTTGTTGTACTATATCTTACTATAATTTTGATGCCCACTTGCAATTATACAGAAATCTTGAATCTTGAACTAAACATGGCATGATGCAAGTGGGCACCTAAATTAATCCTTGTTGATCATCTTAATCATAATAAAATCCATATACATTCATATGTATATGCATCAATGATCATATTCATTCAAAAATTACTTCTGATATCAAATTCGTGGAGTTTTTTTTTTTGGAATGCAATTGAACTATTTATTATATAAACAATCCGAATAAGGTATAAATACCAATATAATACAATTAAATCTAGGTTGAGTTTATGAGAAATCTTATTAGTTGTTAATTCTTTTTTAACTACTCAATTATATATTCTGTTTTTGTACTAGTAGTAGTATAATTTAATATCCTTGGATCGTAACAAGAAGCTGCTCAGCAACTTGATAGGTGTGCAATTATTTATACTACTAGTTAACAGCTTAAATTTAGAATATAGCTAAAATAAAGGTTGGCCGCAATTGACCCTGAAAATATCAAAATTTTAATATTAAGAAACTCTAGTTGACTAATACTGTTGTTCTTATTACTTATCTTATCTGGCTAGAGTTGAACAGTTGATAGGCAGCTCTTTCTTTTGCTGGATATACATTGACTTCGTATCAGTGTCATGTCCCTTGCTGGATATATATCAATTGAAGTAGTACTATATGATATATACATTCATATGGAAATCAACCCTTTCTCAAGTGATGCTACTCCCTTCGTTCCATAGTAATTGAGACATTTCTTTTCGGTACGGAAATTAAGAAAATGATGTATATTAAATTAAAACATACTACGTAAGACAGATGGAATAGTAAAAAGAATAAAATAAGAGAGAAGGAAGAATGTTGAATTTTACTAAAAATAAAAATGACTTCATTATTATGGAACGTACCAAAATGACAAAATGACTCTACTACTATGAAACAGAGGGAGTACTATTTTGCGGGAAATTAGGGAAGCTGTTTTTACGTTTGATTGTAGGGAGATGTACTAATCACTCAAAACTTCCAAGCTTTTTGTCAAATTTCAAATAGTCGCATATATTAGCTGCGCATGGCTTATTTATCAGACCACTAAAAGTTCAACAACTAATGTAAATATGTATACATATAAACATTTTTGTGACTCATAATTTCGAATAAAGAACCAACCAAATGATTAAAATATATAGAAGTAGTACGGTAGTACCTAAATTTTGAAAAAACAAATAATAGTAGTACTCAATAAATAATTATATACTCCGTACAATAATTAGATATATGCAAGTAATTGCAGCTACTAAATAACAAAAATTGAAATATTAAGAATAATTAAAGAACAAGTGGCAACCTAGTTAGTAGAAAATGTGGCGCGGATCCAATAGGCAGAGTAGCTGATTACTCATTTGTATTATGGAGTATGAAAAATTCTGTGGAATATGTCCTGTGAGAATCCAAAACTAGTTGATTATTCAAACTGAGATACGGTCCTCACCCTGAAATCCAATAACATACTTTAGCTCCCTAGCTTCTTTTCTCAATATATCAAACTCAGAATTTAAGTATTGCGATATATATGCACACATACATATGGGAATACGAAATTCTATTGGAGTAATATTTTTTAAATTTAGAAGCGAATTCGGTTTTTTCTACAACCGATCACTTAATTTGATTTATGGTCCCCGATAGGCCTGCAAATTCGGGTACCCGCGAGTACCCAAACCTAAAAATTGGGGTACGCGAACCTGAAATCTCAAAAATATCATACCCAATACCCGACCCGTATGTGAATTCGGGTACCCTAATACCCGATGCGGGTACCCGAACCCAACTAATCAGGTACCCATAAACCCGAAATTATAATATTTCAAATTTATTCTTTTATATAAATTATATTTTGATGAGAATAGAAGTTATTAAAAATAACACAATACTACTATTTATTGACTATTATTAAAAGTTTAAACTTCAATTCTAAATTTCTAATGTTTTAGCTTTCTCTATATAAAATAGACGTTAGACAAATAGATACTACTTAATTTTAAAATAAAGAAATTTTTGGCATAAATTGAAACATAAAAGAGATTAAAATAATTTTTTAAGACATTAAATGAACATGTAAATAAAATGGAGAAAGCATAACTATATATTTTCAAAAGATAACAAGTAAGAAAATAAATAATGCAACATGAACATAACACGAATGTAAAGAAATACTATTAAAGTCGAGATAATAGAACAATAAAATGTCAAAGCAACCTATACTAAATAAAAATATTTATCACAAATACATAATTAATCGGGTATTTGTCGGGTACCATAATATGAGTTTCGGGTATCCTAAATCCGAAAAATTCTAATATTAACTACCCAAACTAGTACCCGAATCCATAATTTCGGGTTTCAGGTACCCAAAACCCGTCGGGTATTGGGTCGGGTCGGGTCAGGTATACCTGTACCCGAAACCCACGGATTAAATTTGCAGGCCTAGTCCCCGAAACAATGAAGCAAGAAGCCAACATTTTGATCCATGAACAAAGCAAGCAAGTATAAGAAGTTAATTAAGAAGACAATCAATTTTAGGTAATAATTATACATTACGATACATATTATCGACTACACAACACAATCGAATCACAAGAACTAAAGCTGGTAAAAGCGCCCTTCATGGTTGTACATTTACGTACACCTATGTACAACCAATCATGATATACAACGCCTTTAGATTACACAAAATTCTAAGGGAGGGATAATTGGACTATTCAGTCGAGAAGCGTTGACGATTTTAAAATAAAGGGCTAAACATGAACCGGAGTGGATCCCGGCGGGGTCAAGGACGCGGCGATCTCGGTCCGAGTCCCGCGCTCGGAGCGGCTGTTCTCGGCGAACTTGAGGCTTCCGCCGTGCAAGCCCCTCTCCCTCTCCTCCTCGCTCCACTCCGAAGCGTAGTAGCTCTCCTCCGTGTGCTTCCCGCTCTTGGACGCCGGGAGGAACATGCTCCCCCACTGCGGGAAGTGGATCAGCGCCACTGGAACCGTGCACGCGACGGCCATGGCGCCCATGTAGGTGAGCCCTTCCGCGGTGGAGAATCGGGTGCCGGAGAAGAACACCAGCTGCGTCAGTCCGCCGCCGAAGTTCCCTCCTGCGCCAGTGAGGCCGGAGATCATCCCCAGCGATCTTCGGGAAACAAAGGGGATGATGCCGTAGGTGGCGCCGCAGGCGGCCTGGGCGCCGATGGAGAAGAGGATCATGGAGGCGACGGCCATCACGATTGAGTTGGAGCGCCCCAGCCAAATGCACAACACTCCTCCGAGTGTTTGGAATATCCATAGGATCCAGAGCCTCCCCCTCATTCCGAACCTCTTGGCGGCTATGTCCGAGGCGTAGCCGCCGAAGGGCCGCGCGAAGAAGTTCGCCATTCCAAATGTGGCCGCGATTACTCCGGCTGTGTGTAGGTTCAGGTTGAACCTGAAACAAAACAATTTTAATTTATCAATTTAAGAAATTGTTTGATTCTATAAAGAAAAAATGAGAAAATGTGAATGTAATGATTTTCTAATTAAATGTGAGTGAGGTCTACTTACTTAAAGTAGAAAAAAGTAAATGAACTTTAAATCGCACTAACGGATATATATATATATATATATATATTTAGTGTAAGAAAAGATGTGTAAGCGAACTGAGCTAACCTGTCGTAGAAATATTCAGCGATGACATTGTTAATGCAGAGTTCAACTCCCATGGAGAAGCCATAGAGAAGGAAAAAAACCCATGTTCTGTAATTTGTGACAGCATGACGGAGTACCTGCAGTACAATAATAATTAGTATATTAAATTTGAACTGATACTAAATAATTAAAAAAATTAGTGACATTAATTAATTACTGTACCTTGGAGAAGTTGTCCTTTGCAACATCACCACTCTTCTGGAGAGTGCTAAGGTTGCCATCTGGCAGGTCTTGACCCATGGTCAGCACCATGACCCCGATGATGACATGGAGCCATCCTGGGATCATGAATGCGATGCGCCACGCCGTGTAGGGGGTGGCGCCGGAGATCTTGATGAAGTGGAAGAGGAAGGGCATGAGGAGCTGGGTGACGCCGCCGCCCATGTCGCCCCAGCCGCCGGCGACGCCGTTGACGGTGCCGATGATGGAGCTGTTGAACATGACGCTGGTCCAGTACTGGCACGAGACGAACGTGGCGAGGGAGAAGCCCGTCATGAAGCGGACGGCCACGTAGCCCTGCGGCGAGGAGACGAAGACGGTGGAGAAGACGACGGGGGCTGCGAGGAGGTTGAGGACCGCGCAGCCGTAGCGGGGGCCGATGAGGTCGCAGACGACGCCCATCATGAGGCGGGAGAAGATGCTCCCGGAGACGGAGGCGACGCCGGCGTTGCCGATGTCGGAGCGGGTGAGGTTGATGTTGTCGCGGATGATGGGGACCAAGGGCGCGGCGGCGAAGGTGGAGATGAAGCAGGTGAAGAAGGAGATCCAGGCCAGGTGGAAGGATCGCATGTGTGGCTGCGCGAAGGAGGTCACTTTCAGGACTTTTGCTTTGTGCTCCGAATCTACCGGCAGAGAGAACTTAGTGTCGCCGGTGGACAAGGGTGGAAGAGGCACTTTGATTTCCCCCATTTTCGGATTTCTTTCAACACTAGGAAGTGAGGAATTGAAGAGAAGAGATTTAAGTTTTGTAGGTGTGCTCTCAAATGGAGAAGGTGGTGTGGTATTTATAGAGTTTGTGAGAGCATATTCTAATTTGATGCCAACAATTTAATCAATATTTTATTATTTGAATGTTGTCATTTCCTAACTTCAAGTGTTTATTGACATTCAATCTCTCCGATATTTTGCCATTTTTTTATAAAGAAAAGCGAGCATAGTCTGAACGAATAATATAAGAAACATTTAATTTATTATGTACAAACTAAAATCTATACCCTATAGATGGATTCTTCAGCACGTGAACTTCGTTGTAGATAATATAAGCATAAGTGATAAGTAATCAATAACAAATTTCATTTCCTTGTGCACATATGATCGAGTTAAAATCATTTTGATTTATATTAACTATGTTCATCTAATAAAATGTTACTAGCAAAATAAATTTACATATGTGATGCACACAGCACCATTAATCAAACTCGCATTCATATTAAACTAGTATAGTTGAATAATAAGCTTGATTCTATAAATGATTTTTAATAATTGTCAACGATATATTATGTTATGGTAATGTTAAAATGCAAACTCTATATATTGTACAAACTATAAATTTTTTAACGTAATGTCAACACAATATAAAATATCAAGATTTTGATGTCAACATGGTGTCAATCGTTGACACCGTGTTGACATTTTCTATTAATGTTATTTTATTGACATTTTCTAATGGTTCAGATCATAATTTAAAGTTGGTACAATATCTAGAATTTACATTTAATCACGTCTTATAACTATTTTTGTTAATTTAATAACGGTTGACATAGTGCTCCTGTTAGGTGCTGACGGTTCCATCTCATGTCCTTTTATGCTGGATATAGCAATAATATTCCTTTGATGCTTAATTCAAATAATATCTATGTTCTTTCTTTAAGTAAGAATTTGGTGCGGTAACACAATTGACTTATATGTATTGGATAGCACATTTTTATTTGTGAATGGTGATATGTAATGAAAGCAGTAAAATTTGGACGAGATGGTATTGGTAAACTCTCTAGCTAATCTTGTGATCTTCTTGCTGGATAGGCCAAACAAAATAAAAACTCCATTTACATAGAACTATATCAGCTACACCATTAATTGTAGTATGTTCAACCTATTATAATTTCAGAAATATTATCTTTTTATTTTTCTATTATTGAATTTTAACTCACATTATTAACTCACAAGATAATATATTTGCATAGATGTTTCAAATATTACTATTAGGGAGTAATTTATATTTCAAGTTTATCTGCAGGTAAACATTAGCTTCAATTCATAAATATTCTGTATACAAAAATAAGTTGACTTACATAAAAGTAATTAATTTGCCGATAAGGACACTCCCGTATTCATGAGAACATATATACCTATCACAAAACTTTGACCAATATCAATGATATAGACACGTCTTTAGGTGGTACTATATGAGTATGACCGTGTTAATCAGCATAGCATATATAGTTAATACTCCGTACAACTGTTAATTAAATTGATTGTGTTACTCAATCAGCATAGCATATATAGTTAATACTCCGTACAACTGTTAATTAAATTGATTGTGTTACTCAATCAGCATAGTATATATAGTTAATACTCCGTACAACTGTTAAATTGATTTTGGATATTTTACGTACAGCTGTTTAATTGATTTTGGATAATTTCGTTTAATTGGTTTTGGATAATTTCCGTACAACTGTTTAATTGATTTTGACGATGAGGCATTTTTCCAAAGATAAATTAATATGCTCATTATTCTTAGATTCTTTCTGTTTCCGTCTATAACCCCAATCAAAGCTTTTATTTTGGATAATTTCTCTTATATACCAATTTTAAAGTTTATCAGAAATACGACCAAAATTATAATTTTAGGGATCAATATCTCAGCCGTTTATCGTAAAACTAAAAATACCAAAGAAGCAGGAGTTTAGCCTCCATATAATGATAAAAGAAAATAAACATTTGCCAAGTAAGCACTAACAAATTAATAATTTTACGTAATTAATAGACATGGTCAATCGACATTACGGCATTCGGATAAAAAAGGGAAAGACAAAAAAAAGTTTAAAGAAAAAAAAGGATATTGACTCCTATCATGAAACTTTTCAAAAAATTTACTTTTTCGTGAACTTTGAAATTAACATATAATTATATTACAAACTTAAATAGTTGTTGAATTTTTTCCATCAGCAACATATTCTGACAAATGACATTGTAATCACATTTTATCATTTTTCAGTGGTAACTATATCTTATGTGATGTAATGTGATAACAAATGAAATGTATCAGGATTTTGTCACCACCAAGAAAAGTTTAACAGCTATTTATATTCGTGATATTGTATGCCTAGTTCAAAGTTCGTAGGAAAAAATAATTTTTTTTTAAGTTTCGTGATATTAGACAACAATATTCGAAGAAAAAATAACTAAAGTGGCTTATTAACTCAATTTTTCAATATCCTCTTTTATATTGAAGTTTTAATTATTGATTTCATCACTAAATTCGATATAAATATAAAAAAATTCTTAAGGGATTCACACTCCTCTTGAAAAGATAGAATTCACAATTGGTATTTTGAATACTCCGAAAAGAAATCAATTTCTCTCTGGTGGAATAAAATGGAAAAGACTTAAAAGACCAAGGTGATGTTCTCTTTAAAGGAACTACAGTTGTTAAAATGTTCTTTATTAAAATTAAGTGACAAATTCTCTCTGGATAGGGATATACAGCAGGGGCTGCTACTCCTCACAAACCATTAAAATAATATTATATTAATGTAATTTATTTATTTAATTTATCTGATTATTTTATTTTTTGTAAGAGGCAGCAGTGCATTTGGAAATGCACAGCAGAGGATCCTACCCCTCAGACTCCCTTGTTTAAATTAATTAATTCGATTTGATCCTTTTGGTATGAAGTATGAACCTAAGTTAATGACTCGTCTAATCACAGAAAGAGGCTGTGGAATACCAAATCATAATTAGGCCCATTTAACTGCATCCGATCTATTTCAAATACTGTATTTATTTATATACTTCACATGTAATATCTAAATAACACAGAAATTTTCACCACAGCAACCTGATGAAACATACATTTCAATGTTAAATAAATCAAGTTTTGCTAAGTCCTACTACCACTGCTCAAACAAGGATACAAATGAAAGAAAAGCCAAAGAAGATGATGAGGTTCGTGATCAAGAAAATCACCTCTTGCTGCTGCTTTATCTTCATCTTCTTGGAACAGGTTTGTAGAGCACAACAGTGACAAATTTTGAACGAAAACGATGAGTGACCCCAAGTGCAACTACTGTACGAGGAGGTTCTCGATTCTCTATGTAAAGATGATTTAGTGTAACATTCTGTGGTGATGGGAGGGGTGCACAAGGATCACTTGTCGTAGGTTGATTCAACAAAGTATGCTGCAGATGGGGAGGTAGGGCAGGTGGTTCTCGCCCCTCGTCTTCGTTTCCAGGATACACGTTGTTGTAACTTGCTTCAGGAGAGTTGGGGATATCAAATCCAGCTACACTCACTCGATCCTGCAAGCAGTGTCATTTTACGAGTTAGTTGGTAGAATGTATGCACACACAACTAATCGGAACGGGTTTTCTAGACTTACTTGGTCTTCACCATATTGGTGGTTCATTGTTTCTGGGACAAAGGAGACTGAAAAAATATTGCAAAATTCCATCTGTTAGCACTACTGGAATTATTCAGCTGCAATAAGAATAGAGAGTTCTGCAATTACCAATTGTCGGAATAATGCTATAGACACTATATTTTATCAAGCATCGAATATGGCAAATTGAGCACCACTTCCACACCGCATAATCAGATCTGATGAGACAGTTTTAGAGAGTTTAACATGATGCCCCAAAGATTGCTGGTGAATGCAACAAACTTTGATTAATGAGTCATAAATTAACTAATAGTACTAAAAAATAACATCAATCATGTATAAAGAAGACCCCAGTGCGTATATATTTTGGTAATAAGCCAAAATAAGATTTTAGTATAGGAGCCATGACATGCCAACATATACATAGCCGAGAATCCAACTAAAACTGACATGCTGTGTTAGCTATATCATGAGTTACAGTGAATATCATCCACCATACAAGGCGACTATCATTTTTGGTGCAGAGAGAAATAATGCAAGTTGTAGAGACACACATCATGAGAAAGTATATGATGGGGTCCACATCTAGTCTAGCTAAATGGTTCAGGTAAATCACTATCACCTTTACCTGATAGCTTAACTGCAATTCAAAAATGCAGAATTGGAGAATCATGGAAGTCCCACGTTAATTTTCTTCTTTATGCAATTAAATTCACATAGTATGCAACTAATTCAGATGATTCGAATTCAACTATTTTTTTTGGCACGGATTATAAATTTTCATTGGTATTATAGTTATTCTTTTCACCTATAATAATCTCTAAAGAGTTTATCAGCTCCTTAAAGTTAAATGCCATGCATCATTATATGTATATATATATTCCAAATTAAGATTCTATTCACAGGGTACCAAAAAGGATAAAGTGTACAATGACTATGATAAAAGGGTAAGGTCATAGTGATATCCCATTTCTAAATTAGACAGAGCAAATACATATGAAAATCTGTTGATAAAAAGAATCTCCATAGACCATTCATTACATTCTGAGTGTTCAGGAGTACACCTTGACTAGAGATTTGAGAAAAGATAATTCTCACTTATTATAATCTAATTTAAGTAAATAAAACACTCTTTTGGAAAATAAGGAAGTAATACTAAATTCTGTATTCAGTAACGAGTAATTCTTCTTGACCTCTTGCGGTTAGTTATCAGCCTTCCGTACTTAGATGAAAAATGGAAGGTTAAGCTCTTCCAAAATAGAGCGGATAAAAGATTTTAATCTTTTCTAAACTTAAAAGGACAGGTGACTATTTTGCTTACTTCTTTCCAACCTGAGAACACTAATCACTACGCCCAATAAAGAGGATAAAAGATCACAAATGGACTTATGACCACATTGAGTTTCAGTATCTGGGAGCTGCAAAAGTAGGGACCTAACGAATTGGTTTTCAGCAAACTAACTACAGCCCCCCTATGTATAGGATGGATCGGTGAGGAGCTCGCAACAGCAAAATTACAAATCTCTGGGTGAGCTCATACTCATGAGTCATGAGTGAGCAGAAGAAAACAAGTATGAAGCTTTATCTCCATTTCTGCATATTTCTAATGCAGCTGAAAGCATGTAAAAACTTTCAAATCATTTAGATTACTTTGTTTCCCTGTAGACACATGACAATGCACATACACTGTATTCACATTACATGGTTAACTTCTTAAGATCTAGTTGCTGGCATAATGCTGTTATGAACCAGTATTCATACTCACTATAGCATTCGTATATTGCAATAAGATACTATAGTAACAACCAACAATGCACATATATTATTTAAATATGAATAAAATTGCAATGGTTCATATGTTCAGATCTAGTTACTGATATATACTGCTTTTATGAACATGTATACATACTAATTTGAGCATTTGATGTATATCAACTAGAAATTATGGTAATACATCCGAGGCATACTTTTTCAACAGGATTTGCCTTCAATACATAAGCCTGAAGACCAGGTATAAAATCCTATCTTTTGATCGTCTCCAAGACTGATGGAACAGGGCATAGCTAAGTAGCAAACGTTAACCGAAAACTACCATAAAAATAACCTAACATTGCACCTTCATGATCATCAAGCATCTAGCATAATTCCTAAAACCATACAAGCGATGAAAGCATTGACAAGACAAGTTCCAAACTCTACCAAAATTAATCTAGTGAGAACATTAAATTAAAAGACTCGTGAAAAAAAATTAAAAAGACAAATCTAAAGGCAGTAACTTTTTCCCAATACAGAACGGCAGGGCAATGAAATTACAACTATCTTCCACTTGCTGCAGCCACAGCTCGAAGAAACAACACCCAAAATTCACCCTAGAATTTCAAGCCTCGTCTGAACAACACAATAGAAAAATTATTACTATCATACAATATTTGAAAAAATGCCCATCACATAATTCGACAAATTAGACACACAGGGTAAAGAGGATATCCAATAAATCACGAAATTGATGATACGAGCAAGATAAAACTTTGAAAAAGGAAGACAAAAATTCGAGAATTCAATTTAATCCCCGAAGAAATTAAATCAAGAACTTCAACATCATCAAATCTAGTTTTTGTACCTAAATAATGGTAGAGGTGAAAGAGTGGCAGAGAAAAATATAAAACCCAATAATTCATGACAAATTACGAAAAGAGGGAACGCGTAAAAGAAGATACACACAGCTTTTTTATTTATTTCTTAATTGAATTAGAAAGAAGGTGAAAATGTCACTCTACCTTGTAGAATCCGCCGATAGATTCTCAAAAGAATCGTATCACTCTGCTTGTCTGTCTCTATGCATACGTGTGTGTGCGTGCGTGCGTGATACAATGAGAGAGGGAGACAAGATTTACAATATTCTCATGACAAAGAATTTTCATATTCGAATAATCTCATAATTAAAAATTAAAATTTAAAAATTAAAAATGAGTTGGTCAGACTCTAGTAAAGTGAATGGGCTCAATAGAATTGAATGGAAGGGTGAATGATTTGGGCCATATTGCTAGGTTAGGCCCAATTTCATAGTTATGCCCAAAACACAACATAATGACTAACTAAAGTTAAATAACTAAGTTTTAGTTAAATATTCTAAAAAAATGGTTTATAATTTTGAGTAATACAAGAACAAAAAGAAAAAGATTTATTTTAAAATTGAATTGTATCACAAAAATGTGGTAGTAAATAGAAAGGTGGACCAAAACGGTAGTATGCTGAATAATGCGCATAACATGGTTTAATGTGCACAATAACGATCCAATCCAATTTATATGAGAGAGAATGAATCATCAATAAAACTTTTCACATCTACGTGTCTTTTTTTTTTGGGTAAGTGAGATAATATATTATGGTAATTGGTATTGATCGATCACTACTAAGAGATAAAATCTGTTTATCGTCTCAAGGTGAGATTATGTATTACCGCAGTATATATCTTGTGCCCTTGCTGTGCTCATGTTTCCATCAACTTTTCCCATTTTTGTTTCAAATTAATTAAGATAGAAAAAAATTAATTAAGCTTAATAGCTATATTATATTTGAGTTGATCATTTTTATTATTTTCAGTGTGTCCATAATGTCAAGATGGAAAGAATAATTAAGGGAATCAATTCTCTATAATCAAGGATTGACTTAATATTTTGAATAGAATAGAGTTATTTGCTTTCCATATGAAATAGTACATACCATGTACAGTGTATATGCATCCCTACTTAAAGGGATCCATATTCTATTGAATAATCAACCTATTCAATACAATTCTTGTTCTTCTCTCTAATCTCTTCTAATGCGGACGGAAGGTGTATAATTAAAAAAACAATTAAATTACTATAAAATTTATGTAAAATATAAAATATCTTGAAATACTCCGTATATGTTAAAATATTAAAACTACGTACCGTTTTCATTACGAAAAATTGAAAAAGCAAGATTAATTATGACCCTTAGATTGCAAATTTGGACGGTATTATTTTAAATGGTCGTTGTCATATTTCATTTACTCCTATTAAATATGTGATGTATTTTTAATAGCATTATATATACACATATTCAACATTAAAAGAAATGGACTAAGAGGTCAAACATGAATGATTTATTAATATATAAGAGAAAACTCTAACATATGAATTTCCTATAATTAACTATCCATTTGCCACGTATTTCTCTATTTAAAAAGAGAGAAAAGAAAAGGGAAATAGTTGTTGTAGTGGACTGATAATTTAATGCAGGTCCACAACTTTGGTGTTTGGGCATGGATGAAAATGAATCATGGTATCTAATGTGTGTACTAGGGTGGGTGAGCGTTCCACAAATCATGAGAGAGAGAGAGAGAGAGAGAAATTAGGGTTTTAGATAATAGTACTATAATTCAATTAAACTGACATTCACATGCAATATTAGCATCAGTCCAAATGCATTTTCAATGCCTTAATAGTTGTACTATATTGCATTGCATCTATAAGCCGCCCTGAGGTCTCATCTTGACTTATAGTTGAGTGTTCATGAGCTAGTAAGAGTCTTAATTACTATATTCATGGAGTATTACTTATTCCATTTAGTGGACTTGTAATTTTTGGTATTTCAAATTAAGATGTTAATGAATCCACCAGTCAAAATCAGAACGGTCTCTTAGTATTTTTAATTTCCCCCATATTAGAGTATTGCTTAATTGATTGTTGAACTTGACCGTTGTTTATACTTGTAACTGATGTATGAGCTGGAGAATCCAATGAGCATGCTGCTTGGGTTTTCTTGATTTCTGTTTCTCCCTTGTTTTTATTGCAGGAATAAATGAATTAGAGTTAGAGGAGAGATTCTTGATCCTTACTGCCATCCTCATTTTTTTTATCAGTATTTATTTAAGTACGTATCTTATATTACAACCCCCCACCCCATTCGTAGTAAGCCACATTGCGCCTCTCTCTCTCTCGATTCCATATGAATTTAAGTTTCAGTACTATTTCCTTGTCAATATTTTTTCATGTCGTCTCTCTCTCTACACATATAGTCATATAGAGTTTGATCTTGGATTGATTGGAGGCTTTTTGCATGGATCTGTCTGCGGTGCGTATACATACATAGACGAGATAGAGAGTCGTTGTTTTCTGGTGTAGCATCATCAAGATTCACAAAGCAAAGGTTTGTTGGTTTATTGCAGATGATCTCAACCCCCTCTCAGCTGATGAGAATCTTGATGATGCTGCATCGGCAATAAACGACTATCGCCTCCAAAAGGCTAAAACCCTTCTCATTTCTTCTTCTTCTTCATTTTTTACCGGTGTTGAACTTAATATTTTGCCTCTATCTATGAGTTAATTGGTTTAAATTTCTTCTTTTTATGTATTATTATTTCTGGTACACCAGTGAAAACTGATACAAATGAGTACTGAGAGAACTATATATATATATTTCAGTCTGCACTTTGCAGGTGAAATAGATCTGTCATATTTGATCTAGTTTTGATAACATAAAAACAATTTTGTTAACTTCTTTAATTTTGTGCTTACTTACTTCATTCATCAGATTCTCAGTTTCAGCAGAACACAATATATATGGCTTTCTGCCACAGAGGCGGAGGTGTAAAGCAACACAATTCAAAAACTACGAGGTGAGATAGTATTATTTTCTTTTTAAATTTTTTGACTGATTTGGTTTTACAATGTGGTTTATCATAAACTTGTGACAGAAAATATGGGTTTAGTGCACAGTAGGAATTTGGTTTTCACGTTTACTGGGATTGTTTGGTAGAAATTGCAAACATGCTTACATTATTTTATGGGATATATCTTTTCCAATTGACCTACCTAGTTTTATTCTAATCAACAATCAAACGTTTGTTTGAAAATTACAAATACCCTTGGGGGAATGGATTCTTGTCATGATGATGATTTGGATAATTTAATCAAAACCTGTTGGACAGTTGATCAAGTGGACTTACACACCTTTTAACATATACTGCCATCTTGCAACTTTGGTAATCGTCATATCTAGTACTACTAGATCTCCCTCGATGACTCACTTAAGCAAATAGTAATAATTTACTCAATTAATTAGTTTTTATAAAGTTATGGTTTGATTTAGTGGTTCATCCATACTACTATGTGATTCGTTAATCCCAATTTTTCTTGGTATTTTCCATTTTGGGTGAACATAGAATAAAAGGCAAAACTAGCTCATTGATTACATAATATGTATGTGAAATATGCAATAAATACAAGAACATTACAAGACTATAGTTTAACTGCAGAGAAGAAAGAGTGATTTTTTCTAATACGTTGTTTCATCGAATTATCAAGGCGTGTACGTATTTATTTATGAATTATCAAACACACACATGTTTGGCAGCTAATGAATGAGAGAGTAAACACAATTGTAGTACAAAATAATCCAAGTTAATAATCTAAACTACATGTTTCGGTGTAAACAACTACTCTACAGTATCTGATTCCACTTGTGCATGAAAATATACATATTCATTGATTCTATAATTTGCTAACTTTATATTCCATCCCTTCCTTTTTCTATAAAGAATGTAAAACCACAAATCTCTTTGTACTATCATAAGAAAAAGGAACATTCATTTTCATGTCATCAATTATTCATTCCGAGCCTCCACAAATATCAAATTTAGGAATTCAACATAATTTTTCTTGTGCAAACTACAAAATAGCAACATTTTCCATGATAATCTAGCTAGACCATCCATTTGTGCCAGAATGCAAAGATCGTCAAAAGCATGGCAAGAATAGATTCGAGACCTTCATGAAAAACGTACCTTAACAAAGTTTAACTTGCTCCAGCAACCCAACATGTAATCTAAAACAGCATTTGGTTCCTCTAAGTAGTAGTAGTAAATACAGGTATGTAAAGAAAATGAAACACAGAAAAAAGTCTGCCGTGGTAGCTTTATACAGGATTGGAGAAGAGAAGAATGTAGAGCATGCTGAATTAACCAGGTTCCCCCATGGCTCTGCGTGATAAATGACCTAGAACGATGGAACAAACTTCAAGTTCCATGGAGAAACAAGAGCAAACAGCGGAGCTGCACAGATAGTACCACACAAGTGCTTCTTCACTGGATTGGATCATTTACTACTGATCCACGCTTTACAAAGGAAGGAATGCTCAACGAACGTCTTGTTAATTTACATGTACCAGGAGGTGGGGGTCTCCTCTCACTTTTTTCTTTAGAAGGTGATGAAAGGGGGCACAATAGAGAATCTAACAGGGGTTCATGTCTCGTTCTCAAGAAAAGGTCAAGGTTTCGTTGATACTTATCTCCGTGAAGGCCTTTCCTGTTTGATAAATCTTCTGAGATTAAAAAATTAGCATTAAGCTCATCATCAGACACGTAACCATCATGTGGAGAATCCTCCATGGCAAGGTCGTCATACTCCTCATCCGACTTAGTTGATTGCTCATCCACGGAACCTTCCAGCTGAAAATTAACTTAAGATGAGAGTTGAATTATTCGAACAAGCAAATGTCCAGAAAAGAAGATCCTGATAATAATGTGTCTTAATGCATGAAAAGCTGGATATTGCACAAACCAAGCACTAAACCAAACAATTTACAACAATCTATAGTGTCAGATTTCTACTCATGCCTTCCCACAGCTATATAATCTTCGTGACCTCATCCTCCTTACCTCTTCGTGGAGATTTTTCCCTCCGTCACTAAGATCCTCATCACTGTCCACCTCAGGTGAAACATCAGCCTCTTCATCACTTCCGTGCACAGAAGATTCTTCCTTGAGCTGAAACAAAGCTATGTCATCAATACCAATTTTACACAAGACAGCCAGATTCATGTTAATAGAAAGATAATTTTTCTTAGTGTTGATATGATGACTATATGAATGCATATGGCCTGTTCAAAAATGGTCATAGTTTGGACAGTCTCTTGTAGATCGATAATTTTCACAATATACCCATTTTAAGGTGAAAAACTTTTGACATTAAGCTATATATAAACTTATGTTTCCCACCTTGACACAAGAAACTGCTTCAGCTATATAGGTCTAAAGAGTAAATTTGTTTGGTCAATAATTCATTGCAACTACGACCAAGTAAAGGTTTCTCCTGAATAAAGGCTATTCCTATAACTCAACTCAGTAGATTGTTACACCTATAAAGAAGTTTTTTGTAATTCATTAAGAATTTCAAGGATATGTGCTAACTGTATGGTGAAAACTTGCAGCACCAGAGGCCTAATAGATTGATAGTTGAGTGAGTCCAGGGAAAATGTTTTGTTGTTGATCCCAAACCGTGCTTTACCTAAAAGTTGATACATCTAACACAAGCTGAAAGGTTTTGAACCAGTTTTATAGCCCAACTTCAGCCATATCAGTAAGCCATGCTGGTAATAAAATAATTTTTACCTCCTTTGCAGGACCCCTTGGGGAGCTACAGCATGATGAAACGCATCGACTAGCGTTATCCGCCCAATCATCAACACTGCTAGCACGACTTGTACCTCCATCACTGGGCCACGCACTAATCCCAAAGTGACCAAATTGCAGGTTGACAGGTTCTGCTTTACCTATCTGCAATGGCCCATACATAGGTGTACCGATTCCATTTCGTGGTGGATGGCCCCAAATGTTCTTGCCACCATCATAGGTCATGTCAACAGGCCAAGCCTTTGCCACAGAACCATCATTATTCAAAAGTGCCATCAACTGTCTACTGGAACCTTTCCTTTGAATAAGCTGAAACATTCCTTTGGAGGTCAAAGAATTAGCAGCACACTGGTTCCTGTACTCCTCATAAACAACGGCGATTGTGTTCGTCGATGGGTCATAAAGCTGCTCCCCCACGACGCGCCTTCTTAGGCAGCTGAAAACTGTTGCATGAATGACAGCTACACTTTTATCAACATTGGTGTTGTTAACTTTTGGCACCAAAAGCTTATCTGCTTGGTTGCATAGATATTCTTGGATGGTTCTGATATTCCGTATGTATTTAACATACTTATTTTTAGCAGGATCCAATGTCATGTACTTGGCACGAACAGCAAATCTTTCCATGTGCTTCTCCTCACTTGAAATATAAATCATAAATGGTATGATTGAAGGATGTTTCTTCATGAGCCCTATCTGAATGAAATTAAAAAGTGGTGAGAATTCAAAGCAGATTTTATCTAACATTTTCGAGACTAAGTAATTAAAAAATAATAGCATAATCATATCTTGAAATAATACCACAAAGTTGAGACTTAAGTGAACGCCCTCCACCACTACTGATTCTTTCCTTTCCTCCCACCCAGTAATTAATCTATCAAGGCTCTCAATTACCATCTCACTTTGTGCTTTAAATCCTTCTACTGCCATCATCTTTTGACTAATTAAATCGCTGGTGGTGCTGTTCTCCTCAGGCTTTCCAGATGCATCATTACTAAATGCATCTGGTGAAGCAGCAGAAACATGAGATGATTTCTTTGCTTTTTTTCTTGCCTTGGCTTGTGCGACAGCTAATGGATCCAAATGTTCCCCGGCGTGATAGGTCGAGGCCCACAGTAATGGATTTTCCTTTTCATCAACAAAACTTCTCATCATATGCCGAATTGAATCAGTAGATACAATAGTTGTAATGCCCAACCTGCTACCCTGCAATGATAACATAAACAGAGTTAATATAGATAACATAAATAGATTCAATACATTGTCAGCTCATAACTAGAAAGGACATTCAAATAGGAAAAGCTTTTCATGCATGGGAAGAGATGCACCACTGTGCTGAAGAAAATTAGTAATTTTTAATCTAACATGGTAACACCCATCAGTGTCTAGGGCACTAATTTCACATGTCAGCATATCAAATGTCAAAGCTTGAATGAAAGCAATGTCTGTCAAATTCTCAGGCACCGGAAGACCTCGAACCTCAAAAACAAAAATGGAAACCATGTTGCCAACTATTCTGGTTCAAACCAAAGAGAATAGATATTAAGCAAAACATGCAAAGCGAAAAAAAAGGTTTCATCACTTGAATACTATGGAAAAGTAGCATTGAAAGCATATACAATGTAAAAACTTTCTTAAGCCATTTCTGAACCGTGAAGATGGCAGTAAAAAATAATTGCATCAGAAAACCAACCAGCAGGGCAGATAATGTAGATTTTCCACACCCACTTGTGCCGCAGAGCAGTACTGTAACAGATTCATTTCTTTCGCGAACTCTGGAAGTGCAACAATAATAGTCAGGAAAGCTCGTAAAAGGAATACCAAATTTTATACATCAACCCTTGTAATCTAGTATATCTAGCAACAGCTAAAGCAACCAAAGTGAACCAAGTGAAGGCGACAAAAAAACTGATCAACCAGATTGTTAGTTTCTTCCTCTCTCTGTTGAACGGAAAATTCAACTTGTCCATTCCCTGGATAAGCACAGATATACCTAAACTCTCTTCCCTCCCTACATAAACATGAATACCAATGGATATTCTGACCAGATTACAAAAGTCAGAGATAAATACATTTTGACTTTAGATCTCGGTCAAAAGTTACCTAAACTTCGATAAGTGAAGTTGATATTTCTATCTGATACACCAAAAACAGGATTTTTAAATTATAGTATGTTTTTAAAAAGCTAAGAATGTCAAGCTATGGGAACATGAGCACTAGTTGCAGAGATGATCTGTAGAGATATACTATAGTTGACAGAACAAGCTATGAATATCATTAGATACTTAGCTATATGAGTAATTAGAGAGTACAAGAAGAATATTTTCAGAACTCTCACATTTGTATAAACCTACATAATTCATTGTGGATTCTAAATGTAACTGTACCTGCAGGCAATCACCAAATCAGCCCTCTGATTTGGCCCGACATACTTGTATTCGGAGAGAGCTTCACAAACAGTGTCAAGAAAAAACTTTCTTCTAACAACAACAGTAGTACGCCTTTTGTACAATTCAAATGGCTCCTCCTTACTCTTATCTTCTTCTAAAGCTGAATCAACAACATCTGCTTTGTCCAAGCAGGCAACAACATGGCTTTCCATCTCCCTGTTATCACATGCTTTGACATCTTGAGCTGGCACCCCAACAAGAGGGGAAACGAACCTCTCCAGTGCATTTTCCAGCCTTATTACCTCAAATACTCTTTGGCTGATCTGTATAAATAACATTGCTTTAGGAACAACACCAGAAAGTTGTTGCAATGTCCCCAGACACAAGCTAGAAAAGGCCAAAAGGGGAACTTATATATAGTTCCCCAAAAACCAAATGCAAGATGCTCAATTCCAGTCACTGACAACATAGGATCCATATGCAGGTTCTATTATGAGAAGAACACATGTTCTGAATATGTTCGTTGTCAGTCCATATTTTGAAAGTCAATCTATTATCACATTCATGTGGCTTTGATTGGACCAAATTCTAAACATTGTAACATATCAGGCGTAATTAAGCTATAAAGATGTCTAGATCAGAATTAGAGCCAAAAATCAAGAGTCATCTGATCCAACTAGAGAAGCTACATGTAGGGATGTCATAAACATATTGTAAAATGTTTATAGTTTATTCAGCTCAATTTGATAATCCGAAGAAGAATATCACCTTCTCCCCGAAATGAAGAAAACAATAACTTTTGAAACAATATCAATAACCTCCATATAAATTGAACCAGTCTGTTTATGCGAAGATCTAGAAATTTGATAAATTCTTCTTTTAATCTGATTGTCCATTTCACACGCACGCATATTTCCGTTCATCATGAAAGGCATGCATGCAAATGAAGATTGAAAACGGACGAATCGGATAAGAGATATCGACCTTGAAGGAATGACGAGGCTTGCAACCAATGAGCTGCAGAGTACTCTGGAGAACGGGGCGCGAGTACCGAAAGGACGACGCCTCGGTAGCATCGGAGGCATCGTCGTCCTCCACCACCACTACGTAGAGCAGCTTCGTGGCCAATCCCTCCGGCACCGGCATCCTAGAGCCCTATTCCAGCCCCATGCACGCAAACATTACACAGCGGAATTCCGAAATCGAGCGAAATTGCGGCAATGCAGGCGGAGAGATGAGACCTAGATTAGAAGCGGAGGGGAGAGATTGAGAGCAGATGGAGTGAGAAATGGAAGAGGCAAAAACGTAGAGGGAGAGGAGAAGGAAAAAGAGGCGGGTTCCGAGGCGATCTGGCCATTTGTACTACCCACTCCTTCCACGCATCATAACTGTCTGCTTCCACGACTCACTCTAACCGATTCCACCATTTTACTCATTCATCCAAGGATACTTTCGGGATTCCAAAACCCACGCCGATTTACTCGTTTCCCTCTAACAAATTCTAACTTTCTACTATAAGAGCATCTCCAATGCCGGCGTCAAAATCGCGACGCCGATTTTTCGCCGACGCCGGTTCTGACGCCGAACTATTGGAACCGGCGTCGGCGAAATCGGCGTGGCCATGCCGATTCGCGCGATGACGCCGGTTCCGACGCCGATCCTCACGGGGGCACCCGGGATGCAGTCACCGGCGCAGCAGATGATTCCACCGGCGCAGCAGATGATTCCCCCGGCGCAGGGGACGCACGGGGGGACAACGCCTATCGGCCGACTTTTGATTTTTCCACCGGTTCTTCCCACACATCGACCCCAACGGATGTACAGTATACGGAGACCTTCTCCTTAGCGGACTTGGGTTTTGATATTAACGAGGTTCCGGAAACTCTCATTCAAAGCCAGGGAGTAGGGCGGGGTAAGAAGAAGGGCAAGGCCAAGAAGGTCGGCGAGTCGTCGCAGCCGGAGGCCGAAATCAGGGGCCGGAGGAAGTGGACGGACGCGGAGAACGTTGCGGTTGCCAAGGTGTGGGTGAGTGTCTGCGACGATCCTCTCGTTTCGAACAACCAGAGGATCGTCAACTTGTGGGCCAAGATAGCCGCAGCCTACAGGGCATTTTGCCCTGAAGGGAGACCGTGCACCGGGGAGGAGGTCCGGAAGTGCTGGGACCGAATCAGGTCTGGCGTCTCTCGATTTTCGGGTTTGTACGCCAACGCCCTCCGCATGCAGACCAGTCGCCAAACAGAGGAAGACTGCAGGAGGATTGCGGAGAGAGCCTACCCCGATCCGCAGAAGAAGTACTATGAGTTCATCTACTGGAACTGCTACGTTGTGCTCAACGAGTCGGAGAAATTCCGGGCAGACGTCGACGCTGGCTGGCCGAAGAGGCAGAAACTGAACTATACCGGAGATTATAGCGGCAGCAGCGATGGTTCGACAGACCTCCCCGTGACGGCCCAGGAGGTCCCGACTCCTCGTTCGTTCGGTCGCCGACCTCGCCCGGTTGGCCAAATGCGGGCGCAACAGGTTGCGAGGGGGGGAACCCCGAGTTCCCAGGGGGTCCATTCGACATCCCCCCTCGGCAGGTCTACCGAGGAGCTCAAATTCTTCGCGCGCCAACAAACGCGCGCTCAAATGGTGAAGACCTTAGCCGACTTCCAAGCGGCGGTGGACCCCGAGGTGAAGGATTTTCTTCATGTATTGCTCCAGAGCCAGCGTGAAGAATTGGAGGTGATGAGGAGGGACACCGGCGGGAATAGCCGCGGCGTAGGTGGCGACGGAGGCGGCGGCGACGACGGTGAAGAAGCGCTGGGCGACGACAGAGACGAGGACGGCGGCGAGGAGTGATTTTGTTTTACTTTTTTAAATTAATGTACTTTTTAATTTTTGTACTTTTTTTTAAATTATTGTACTTTTTTTTAAAAATTAATGTACTTTTTAAGTTTTAATATTATTATTCGAATTTTCCGTATTTGTCTCGTAAATTAAATTTCGTATGTTGATACGAGTGTAAATTAAATTATATAATTGTTATTAGTGATGTGGATAGGTAGTATGAAGGCTATGTGAGGGCTATTTGATGTCCAGTTGATGTGGCAAGCTGATGTGGCAGGAGAATTGTAGTGCTGATGATGTGGCAGTGTGAAGGCTATGTGAGGGCTATTTGACGTCCAGTCTTACTGGAGATGCTCTAACATGTCATCACTTTATTTTAGCTTCTTCAAAACTAACTTAAATTGTTTACTACTCAGCGGATTAAATTCTACACTCAATTTTTTATAATAAATCTACCTCTAATAAAATTACAAACTGTTACGATTTTGATTTGATTAGTTTGTTTAGATTTTAATTATCTTCCTATGACATAGTATAAAGAGGTATATAAATTTTTTTATTATGATTAAGAATTACTAATAAATAATCATTTATACATAGTTTCTCCCTTTTGAAGAAAACGATCCCTTACCCCTCTCCTCAAAAATCAAGCCACCTCTAATCCCTTCCATTCTCTCTATTCTAATAATTTCTCTGATACGTAATAATTAAGAATTATTCCTAGTTAAATACGTATTAGAAAAATATAAATAAAAGATCTTGACAAAAGTTAGTACTAACATAGAATATGTAGCAGCAGTGGCGGATCCAGGATTTTCCGTTTGGGGTACAATAAATAACCAATTCTTTTTATTTATTTTTATTTGTTTTCTCGATCAAGATTTAAATTTTATCATTAAAAACATCATAAAGATGTGCATTAGAAGGGAATTAAAAAAAATAAAAACTAAATTATATATTATGAGTCATGATGAAATAATTTGGAATTGAAATATTGTTAACATAAAAAAAAGCAAATATGATGAATATATAAAAAATAGTTTTAAAATATTTGAAAAAACAAAAATAATAAATATACGTGTGAATTTGGGTAGGTTTACTAATTCATTAGAATATTTTTAAAAAGCTAAATTGATGAAAATGTAAAAAAAATACCTTAAAAGATTTGATAAAATAGAATAAATAAATATATGGAGTATATAAATTGTGTAGGTTTCAAATGCATTCGAATATTTTAAAAAACAAAAGAATGAAGAATTTAAAAATACATAAGATCTAATAAAACAGAAAAAGAACGATTTGTACGGGTTTCTATTTTGAAATGCATATTAGAGTATTTAAAAATGATAAAAAGTTTTCCATGAACAGAAGTGTAGAGTGTATACAAGAAAAACATCATTTTTTACTGTCAAAAGGGTCTCCGACTCGGGCCATTTAATATACACTAACAAGTTGCGACAAAAAACTCTAATACGGTAATCAACAAGTTTTAGCTTTATCCTGTTTAATACATGGGAAGTGTTATATTGCTAACTCAATACTTAATTATTAATTATAATTAAATAATAGATTTTAGATATTCAAATCAAGGGCCTAGATCATTATCCTTAAAATGTCAATAATATAAAAAAAACGTTATTAAAGTCAATTTACAATAAATTAGTTGCAACTAACTTTTGAAAAATATCACATAACTTAAAACGCATATAACTTTCTCGATTTAAATTATTTTTTCGCATAACATATATCAAATTAAATATAATTTCATAAGGATTCTAACGAGATCTCACTTGCATAGGTTCCGATGTCAAAATTTGAAAAAAAAATCGAAAATTTTCAATTTTTTCGTACACAATAAATGTCAACATAGTATATAAAATATGTCAATATAATACATGTAGAATGTTATTCTCAAAGCAATGTGTTGACATTATCAAAGCATTGTGTTGATATTTTCAAAACACTATATTGACATTTTCATCCAAAACCCTAATTTAATATTTTTTTATTTTTTTTATTTAATTAATAAAAATGAAAATGACACGTGGCAAATTTTAGACCACTATACTTCTAAAATCCTATGATTTTAAATTAATTGTAATTAGCAAGAGAGTGAGTTAGCAATTGATCACTTTCCGTTTAATCATATAGTTAGGATGACAAAATTATAGTATTATGATAAATATTTGTAATACTACGATAGTACGATGAGTTTACTATAACCTTGCGATAGAGATTTTGTCGTTGCATGACAAAAGAAGAAACATTAATATTGAGTAACATGTCCGAGTTAATAAACTTTAAATAATATGATATTTACTAGAGAATTGTGTAACTAATTAACATTACCAAATTAATATCAAATTTTAGCCATCTCCTTTATATATATAAATATATCTTCGAATATTGAAACATACTAATAAACATTAAATTATCATCTCCAAAACACTAATAAGCGATAAACTAATGCAATTTCCTTTCCAAATGGCAAAACTGTTTTTATGTTACGCAACAACAACAATAACAATACTTGAACTCTCTCTCCCGCGCTGAATGAATCCTACAAAGTAGAAGCATGTGACTTCCCATTTCAAAACCTATTCTACACTGAATAACTGCCGACTGGGGCATCAGTAGCAGAGCCAGCAGCTGCAGGGAACGCCCTCGGCTTGGGTTTATCCACCACAATGGCTTGAGTGGTTAGCACCATTCCGGCCACAGAGGCTGCATTCTGCAATGCACACCTCGTCACCTTAGCTGGGTCGATCACTCCGGCTTCCAGCAAGTTCTCAAAGGTATCACTCATCGCATTGTACCCAAACTCCCACTCCTTAGCCCTCACCTTCTCCACAATCACCTCTCCCTCCACCCCCGCATTCTGTGCTATCAGAGACGCCGGTGCTATAAGCGCCTGCACCCACAAAACAACCAAAAACATGATTACCAAAGCTCAATTATCATGGTCACATATCATGCATGCATATTACATATACATATGTTATACCTTCTGGATGATGTCAGCACCAAGTCGCTCGTCTGGGTCCTCGAGCATCTCCTTGATGGTGGAGACATAGCCCGACAGATGGACCAACGCAGCTCCACCTCCGGGGACAATCCCTTCCTCAATGGCTGCGAATGTTGCATTCTTGGCGTCCTCTATGCGCAGTTTCTTGTCCTCCAGCTCCGTCTCCGTTGCTGCTCCGACTTTGATCACAGCAACTCCTCCCGACAGCTTAGCGATTCTCTCCGCTAGTTTCTCGGTGTCGTACACAGAATCAGTCTCGCTCAACTCCTTCTTCAGCTGAGCAATCCTCGCCTGCAGCTCATCCTTAGAGGCAGCATCTGCGATCACCGTTGTCGAATCTTTGCTGATTGTGATCTTTCTTGCAGTTCCCAACTGATCCACATCAGTCTTCTCCACAAACAGGCCCAAATCAGTTGCTTGATACTCAGCTCCTGCAAAAATATTAATCATCAGATGCAAAACCAAGATGGAATAGCTCACAACAAGAATCACTCTTTTGTACCAGTCATAATGGCAATATCTTGAAGAAGGGCTTTCCTTCTCTCCCCAAAACCGGGTGCTTTGATTGCTGCCACATTCACAATGCCACGAAGCTTGTTCACGACGAGGGTGGCCAAAGCCTCCCCTGTGACATCTTCTGCAATGATGAGCAAAGGTGCTCTCAACTGTGTCGTCTTCTCCAGCAGAGGGATGATGTCCTTGATTGAGGAGATCTTCTGGTCCGTAACCAGCACTTTCGCATTCTCAAACTCCACGAGCAGCTTCTCAGGGTTGGTGACAAATTGTGGGGAGATGTACCCTCTATCAATCTGCATAACAAGCGGTGATCAAACTTTAGCCGATCTAAAATTCGGATTGTGAGGAAGAAAGGTGAATTTGAATGGATACAGACCTCCATTCCTTCTTCCACATCGACTGTGGTCTCAAAGGAGGAAGATGACTCGATTGACAAGACACCATCCGGTCCAACCTTGTCAACTGCATCCGCAATCATAGTTCCAATGCTCTCGTCGTTTCCAGCAGAGATTGCAGCAACAGCTGCAGTGTTATAGATTTTTCATACCAACAGTTAGTAGGCTGCAGATGACGGGTAAGGAAGCTAAAGGATGAGCATACCTTTGATGTCATCCCTTCCCTTGATGGGCCTAGCTCTCTTCTCAAGCTCGACAATCAAACCCTGCACAGTTTTATCAATGCCCCTCTTCAGCGACACCGGATTGGCACCGGAGGTGACATTGAGGAGACCGAGTTTGATGATTTCACGAGCAAGAATCGACGCTGTAGTGGTGCCATCACCAGCAGAATCATTTGTCTTGCTAGCAACCTGCACAGCAAAATTCAAAATTGAAAACATGAAACAACATTACCAACAATTCCAATTACATCCTGCACAAGAGGAAAAAAGTTGGGGAACCAACCTCTCTGATCAATGCAGCACCAGCATTTTCCATGGGATCAGGCAACTCAATGGCCCTCGCGATAGTCACCCCATCATTCACAACTTTGACGCTACCAAACTCATCTAAAACAACATTCCTCCCTGCAGATTAGGTTAGAGTAAGGCCTAAGTGATCAAACAAGCTCATAATTGCCAATTCCATTAAATTATGCATATACTGTTCAAATCGAACACACCTCTAAGTAAAACGAGACCTAAATTATCCTTGAGGTCATACTAATTGCAATTGAATTGGAAGAAGTAAGAGAGAAATTACCTCTGGGGCCGAGAGTGAGGCCAACGGCGTCGGCGAGCTTATCGATGCCGGCCTGCATGGCAGACCTGGATTTCTGGTCGAAAGCAATATCCTTAGCATTAGCCCTCACCACAAACCGGTTGTTGCTCTGCTTCTGCTTCTGTCCCTGCCGCAATTGGGTCGCTCTGCTGTTCTTCAATCGCCACTGAAAAAGAAAAACAACCACTTACCAAAAAAACGAGAACCCAAAAATTGAGAAGGAAAATGGTGGATGAAAGCGGAGGAGATACCTCTTTAGAAGGAGAAGGAAGGATGGAAGCGGAAGAGATAGCGCTGGCGGAAGCCATTTCTGCGAGAGAATTGAAGAAGAGAAAATGGGAGCTGTGTTGAGTTGGGTGAAGTTGTGGATAAGGCAACGCCCAATGTGGCTCTAAGTAGACACTCGAGAGTAGGGGGATTATTCTAGAAGATTGGTTACACACTAGGCAGTTAATTTTGTTGCACGATTTCAATTATTACTTCATTTCATCCTCCGTTGATTTATTGGGCCGATATCTCGGTGGGCTATTATTTGGGCCTGTGAATTATTTGGGCCTGGTGGTGATCTGGGCTTGTGGCTGCCCTAGCTCAGTTTCTGGATGATATACCCCCTCTCCCTCCATCTGCCGCTTGACATTCACTGCTCTCTCATTCTCTCTCTGCTCTCTCTCGCGTCTGTGTGATTCCCTTCTTTCTGTCTTCTTCTCTGATGAGTCCCCGATTGTTTCACGGTGATCTTTCACAGTTATTTGAGTGATTGATCTTGTGTAAGTGTGGGAGAAGTAACTGCTTCGGTCGCTTGGGTGTTGGAGAAACTAGGGTTTATGTTCCGAGAGTTTCTTGTAAGCTTGTGTTCGGAGAGTTGTTAGATCCGGCATTGTGGAGTGGATTGGGGTTGGTATCTGGTGTGTGAGGTTAATCACTTGTGGATTCAACAGTGCTCCCTTGAATCTTGGTTTCTGGATAATAGATTCGTACTATTAGCGGGTGGCTGAACCATAGCTACTAGATCTATTTGAATCCTTTGTTTTCCTTGTTATTTTTGCACTGTGTTTGTATTACTATTTTAGATCGAGAGGATCTTTTGTGTTTTACTAACTAGAGTTTTGAGTGTGCAGGTTCTCGGTGGTCCAGTGGCGCATCCGATCAAGGATTGCATGGTCCGAGAGTAATAGCTAGTTATTGTAATAGCTAGGGATTCATATTGTATAAATCAGCCGCGTAGGTGAGAGTTTGGCTAAGCTCTCTTGTATAAGAACAAAGAGGTCTCAGTAATTTGTATAAGAACAAAGAGGTCTCGGTAATTAGTGAACCCGAACTTATCTGATCCCTATATCTTCAATATAAAATTCAACAATTTTGTATGACAATTTGTTGATTAATCAATGGTGTAAATATCCTTCCTGAAAATGCAAGATTCCATACACGGTCTCTATATACTAGTAAAATTTTAGGAAAAATAAAAAATAAAACATAAAATTAAACAAATAGAAAGGTAGGACTAACATTATGTTTTCTCACAAAGTTCTTTATAGGATAGTAGTAGTACTAGAATTTTAGGAAAAATAAAAAATAAAAAATAAAACATAAAAATAAATAAATAAAAAGGTAGGAGTAACATTATGTTCTCTCACAAAAACACTTGACGAAATCGAAGCATTAGCACCTAAAATAAGTAAGGAATTATCCACCAATAGGTCCAGCAGTCGAGTGATCACGGGGAATAGATAAAGAATCATTGTTGATCCTCTTAAATAATAGAAAAAAAAAAGAGTAAGAAATTATCCATGTTGGCAAGTAAAAATGGAAAGTACCATGATATGTTTCCTGCCTCTAATAAAACTGCATCAACTAAATATAAAGGTCCATAGATCCACAGAAATTAAAAGATGGTCATCAAGAGAAAATTTTCACTCTCTCAGATTTCATTTTATTCAGAAAGAATCAGCTCTTGTTGCCTTGGTAGAGATAGTCGATAATAGAGTTGGCGGTTAGCAGAGGCCCCAAGCTCTTTCGCCTGCAGACGAGCTGCTTATTCCGCATCATCAGGTCATCAAGTAACGCCAATAAGTCCATATCAAAGTTAACTTGAGGTGCCTAGCTATTGCCATATCATTCATCAGTTATAGTCTTCTGGTGACTCAACGTGCTCGTGTTGAGCAGCCTGCCACCTCTTCTTCTTCTTCTTCGTCCGAAACCTGGGGCAATCTGCAGAAAAATGTCTTAATACACAAGGTTCTAAAATATTGTGTTTGCTTGTTTAGTAGGCTCTGAGTATGAAATATGAGAGTACCTCCGGCAGGATATATCGAGTTGTAATGAACCTCGGACCAGAAGCTAAGGAAAATAACTGCACAAGACACAATACATATTCGTTTAACCATCGTTGGTGGCAAGAAGTTGTGCATACAGTATAGCATAAATGGGCACACGACGTAGAAAAGGAACAAAATCCCCAACAAATTTTTTACCTCTTTCTGACTTTTGAATGTTCGGGAGAATCTCAATGTAACAGGTATCCTTGAACGACGTTATGACAAATATCTTTATACCATACTGCAGGAAATGAAGAGCGACAATCAGTGGATCTCCCAAAAAACGGCAATCAGTGCCTGAGACACTTGATATGTCACCATGCATTGCCCAATATGGATACTATTGACATACAAAAAACGTATCACGACATTAAAATGAAAGAAGATACTAAGGGAAAACATACGGAATCTGCAGCAGCTTGCAACGTGACATGATCTCCCCACTCCCCATTCCTGATGTCCATTCACATCTTGTTAGAAGTGGTCGTATAAGCACAAAAATGAGTCATCAATAAATGAAGTGCAGAGATATACTTTTTCATCTTTATCAGATATTGGTCATAAGCCATGGGCACATATCCCTCGTAGATCTCTGGGAGAGACCTAAGCTAAAATGTGGAAGACATAACATCAGCTCAATAAAATCGATCTTAAGTTTAATACAGATGTATGGGCAAAAAAATCCTAACCTGGTTTACAATCTGCTCCCGGACAAATTTGTGATGCTCAGGAGTACGATAAAATTGGTCTGACAGAGCTCGGAACTGAAAAGGTAGAACATCTACTTAGTCATGTTCGGTCACTTAACGAGATTGTATGACAATGCAGAATTTGGTGAGAACAAAACTAACCTGGCAGTTACCATCTCCTTGAACCTTGAATTCGACCAGTTCATAGACCTGTAATCTACAAAATGTATCATGACAATAATTTATACATTGTGATGGGAAATGTATGAGACAAGTATGATTAGCATTAGGTATAAGAGATATATATGGATACAATTTATTTTTAACCAAATTAGCAAATAAGCTATTGCAAAGAAATCTTCCCGCCCGAGGCAGCAATAAATAAATCTCATTATTTTGGTGAAAAGCAATGTATTTATTTTTCCTCTTATATGGCAATTTAATACTTCGTTGAGATTGGCAATCATTTTACTTCCGTTGAGCAAATAAGGTATGCTGGGAAGGTTTCTATTTTTTTCAAGTACATTAATGACATAAAATGTCTTAAAATGGGATAAGGATACTCATACTCTGGGGCCGGGGTGGAGTACTTTTTTCTACGTCAAAAGCTCATGTAAAAAAGATAAATTGATGGTACCTGTCCAGAAGCCTTTGATGATCTAAAGTTGCTTCATCTACTGAGGGTATTTCACCGTTAATTTTTGGAATGTGCTGCAGAAATAAGGTCCATGGATAAGCGAAAAAGTAATGCATGTCTCGTTTTTTCGCAGTCAAGCATGCAAATTGTTTAAATATATGCAATTCAAGTTGAACATAACTACAACTATACTATAAAAGTTTGAATGGTGTAAAAAAATTCAAAAACAACATATTTCTACACGTAAGGCTTAAAGCACAAGAAGAAGAATTTAACGAGTCGCTCTGTTGCCTGATTGCAGACAAAGTAATATATACAACTAACTCAAACAGTTAAAAACTAAGAGTGACTAGAAGAGAAACCAGGGAGCATGTTTTTATCTAAGAAGCATACAGATCAAATGAAATATACATACGATATTATATCTATGCCCCTGTAAAACCATAAGCTAAGACATGTGACTCAGAAAGCACTCTAAATGCAATTAGAATCCACATATACAGAAACATGTCCCTTTCTGTTCCCGCTATACTCACAGGAATAGAGACCATCTGGTTCAATCTTTTGCCTACTTCACCATCAAAAGCATGCTCATCCATTAGTTCTAGTGAACTCGACCACTCTTCTTCGCAGTACAATTCATCTCCAGGGCTACAACACGAAGCCGGAATTCCCAAAACAGTTTCTTCTTCATGTTGACCATTATATCCTACAAGTCAAAGAAATAGTCCATTAAACCAAGACAGCAAAATTAGGTAAGCGAAAAATAAGTTTAGAAATCAGCACACCGTCGACAACATAGTTGTAGTTCCCCAACGAATGCGGGAACCAATCCTGTGAACAAAACGAAGTTTGGTGCTCCTGTGATAGTTGTTCGTGAAGGCTGTCTACATTAAGGTTCTGGTCTCCTGCATAATTGCAGTCTGCCTCATACTGATACCCTTTCAAATATTGCCCCGGATAGCAATCCGTATTATGTTGGGAGATGGAACCACAATATCCAAAATTAGAATAAGGATCGCCATCAAAGAGCTCAAGTCCCCAGCGAATAACATCCGGATCTTGGTCGTATGTGATCATGCTAAATGCAAAATATATCTGCCAAACAAAGAAAATAATCAGGACTAGTAAGATCCATCAACTTTTACTCTATACACATTTATTCATAAGAAATCATATTTCTTTTATTGGAAAGACATATAGATGCTATATTGATGGCATACAACAACCTATCAACATGTTAGTTCTTGCCTTAAATCAAGCATTAGTTTCCCTGAAGCCCAATTTTGTAGCAATGCCTCACTCTAGTACTCCACTTGTAGTACAATTAATACAACAACAAATAGATTAATCGATTTAATTCTCACAAACAACACATTGATCATCATCAAAATTTACAAGATTTGCTAGCTGCATCTGCATCTGCATCCTTAGACTAGCAAAATCCTACTAGAATTAAACCCTTGGAAACAAAATCGAAAAGCAAAAATCCAGATCAACGAAAAAACAAAACACTATACATATATATAACTTGCATAAAAAACATGATTCCAAAACATCAAAAGTTCATAAAGAAATCAAAATCCTTATCCCACTAAGGATTTAAACAAGATCAATGGATGTACGAACGATCAATGCCATAGAATAGAACGTGAAAGTAGCAGAATTTGTTTAAAGACGCAAACTTGAATCCAAAATTTCAAGAATTGTGCAACAAGCAACACTCACATTGAGTCCTGAGTGATGTAGAAATCGTTGTCGCGAGCATGAACGCCGTTATCATCTAGACATGACGCTCGAGAGGTGGCAGAGGAGGGAGAGGTCTGAGAATTGAGAGATAGAAGTAATGATGATTATATAAGGTGAGGAAATAATGGGATTGATTCGGGAGAGTGAGAAAATGTCGTGAATTTCGGGGGGGTGGGGTGTCATGTCACGAGGTGAATTGAATTGCTGTCTGGAGAGAGAGTGAGAGAAGACAATGGAATTGGAATCTCAGTTTTGGGGTCTCAATTCCCAGTGTATGCAGAAGCTCTTGTACTCAAACTGACGGCGATTCCTTTACGTTTGTCCGTTTTCCCGTTTTCTTGTCCTTTTCTTTTTCTCTTTTTTTTTTCACAATTATCGTTTTATCATTATCAAACTCGTATCGCCCTATTTATTGTAAATTATACTCTTATATTATTAGGATATATGTCATAAATAGATAGATTTAGTTGCACAACTCAATTAGAGCAAAATTCCTTGGATAGTTGTAGTGACAATTATATTAATAACGTAAGTCATTAATTTGATGGAGTGTCTAACTTTTTCATTTTTATTTTTTTTATCAAGATGTAGATCATACGACGTTGAATTGGTAGAAATAAACACAAAAGGATATTTTCGAAGAGTTAAAAACAAGTCGACGTATATTAGATATGGACAGTCTTCTGTGCACGCCGACACTATACGTGTCATAAGATATTAGTGTATTTAATGAATGAGACTAATATACGATATGATTACGTAATTTGATGAACTAATAATTATTAAGCAAACATATACGCGATGTGCGCATCTGAGACCTTTTCATTCCAAATTTAAAAGTAACATTTGATTAACACACGTGTTGAGAAAACCGTTGATACATACATTTTAAATGGATAAAAAGATATTACTAAGTAGTATTTCATTAAAAGTGTTTTTTGTCGTCTACGAAAAAAATATAATCTTAATTAGCGCACATACAAAATGTATAATTATCTCAGTTTTATAAACCCTACTTAATTACTAAAAATCACATTTTTTTCTAGTTAAATAGGGCATACGCCGATTCTCTAATTACATTTCAATATAATTCGGTACCAATACTATCTCTTGTTTCCAAGTTTTTGTCACGCCCGCATTTTCTAAGGATAGAAAACACGGTTGATCGCGACTAGGGGAGGATTAAAGAAGTGGGGAAGAAAGGGGAAAACAACACAACTCAACCATAGCCCGAAACAAATGGGAATGGCTCGAATAACATCAGAGTATCTCAACAATCAACAACTCAAAAGAAACAATATTTAGCGGAAGCATTTCGAGAGTAGAATAATGCTATGTATGAAGACACAACATATTCTAGACATTTGATAGACATTCTTCACTGTTATGCTCAACACCCACCGCACTCGTCACAGCTCAACCTGCACATTTTTAAAAAGAAATGCAGGGCTGAGTACTTGATGCACTCAGTGGACTCATGCCGAAAACATTTTATAAAAAGTATTTATCATGCCACCATTGAGTGACCTTGGGATTTTAACTTTAGAAATCGTCCAAGACACTAAAATCATTTCCATTGAAAAATTCGGTTGATCAACCATTTTCTCATAGCTATCTACCATATCTGATCCATTGATGACAAGGAACGTGGCCACATTCCAAGTCACTAGACCGGCCGACCCAAAAGACGGCTCACGATCTCCATAGGTGTACACTAGCCTGAATAGGGACTCACTCCCTAGACAGACCCGAATTCGATTATCCATTGATGGCAAAAGCCACATCAGATAGGTTCCATAGAATAAAACAAAACACGGCATGACAAATATTCATATCATTTTCACATAAATATACTTAGGGCATTGCCCTTATTTAAAAAGAAAGCCCACCTCGCTTACTTATACCACACAATCACGACTTTACGCAACCTTTTACTCTTGGTACCCTCGTACGTGCAACAACCCTTGTCAAAATCACCACATAATCAGGTTTTCCATTATTACAATTATCATGCATGTCCTATCGTTCCTTTCATCGTTTTCTTAGATTGCCCATTCCCGAACGTTCATCAACATAAGGAAAAACATGCCATAATACTTCTCAACGTGTTACACATAATCATGCCATAGGATACCTTCTTAAATCATACATGCATCATATAATTCATTAAAACTTAGCAACAAGTGATATTTTCACCTAACAACAAAACTGACAGAATTGCGCGGTTGGTTTGTAAAAATTATTTAAAATTCATCCGGTCTCCGTTGGGGCTGAAACTTTTCCACAATACAGTAGACACATAAAATATCATTCAATTAAAATTTCACATCAAAATAATCTTTTTAGGTCGGTCAAATCGAAAACGTAACTCCCTGGTCGAGAAAAACAATTTCTGGCAGAACTGCGCAGTCAACTTCAAAAAATTCACCAAAAATACATCTTTCGTCCAAATAGGTTGAAATTCACACACCACACAGAAGACACCTTAAGGTTTACTCAGAAAAAAGAATCGTATAAAAAGGAGTTCGTTTGGTTGGTCAAACATGCGTCGGAACCTACTATCCGAATACTACAGATTTCATGCTCCAAAATTCGAGTTATCCTAAATGAATGCAAGGAAATCAAGGCTGGGAATTGATCGGTGATTACCTTCTTAGGCGGCAGAAAACTCTCTTCTCCAACTCGGTTCTTTCTCTAAATTTTAGTTCCTGATTTTTCTTGGTATTGAATTTATGTGTAGAAAGATCGTGGGATTGATTGGATATATATAGGCAAAACTGATAGATATTGATGGATTTGTTGGTTGGAGAGATTTTAGGGAGTATAGATATGGGGAAATCGTTTGGTGATATGGTTTACAGAAATATATTTGACCAAGTCAACTAGGAAAAGATTTAATTAGATTTATTTGATTTTTTTTTCTTTTTTTTTACAGGTGTTACAATCTACCCATCTTAACAAAAATTTCGTCCCGAAATTTGCTTACGTCCTTCGAATACAGAATTTCTCCATCATCTTGTCTTCCAAGCAGCTTCCGCATGTCGCTTAATTAACATTGTAGTTGAAAGTCACATCGCTGCCACTTTTAATAAATTACGCGAGATTAGACTATATTAAATTAAATTGCGCACTTCGCATCATCCCTCCTTGTCTTGCACCCTCTTTTGCATTTGAACTTCATTTCGTCTTCGCTATCTTCCACTTCTTGAAATCTTCTTCGTCTTCTTTTTGTTCTTGTCGTGCCTTGACAATTTAGGGATTCGCCCCACACTTTCAGATTCTCGTTCGTTTTTTTGTCACATGGGAAAGTGATAGATTATTTCATCTTAAAACTACGGTTCGCGCATGTTCCATCTAGCTTAGTCTTAGGCACTCTAAGTTCACAACACATTTCACCATCTCATAGATCAACAAATATCACATTTAAAGTCATTCATACTTCCAATAACAAGTATAATACACAACATTTTCACATCCCATAGCAAAACACTTTCGAAATTCACATTTCTTTTCAAAACTTTCAAAACTTTTGAAACAAAAATATCTTTACACTTTCACACTTTCCTCAAAAATTTCCACATCTCACTTTTAAAGTAAACGTTTTGACTCAAAACTAAAACGTACTTTCGCATCAATTTTCATCTTTCGTATAAAACACTCCATAGAATAACGCATCATACTTTGCACCTCATAACATAAATATCATCACACTTCCATAGCTCAATTTTCCAAACGAAAAAGTTAAAAACTATTTTTCTCGAAACTCAAAATTTTTTGAATTCATAAACACAACATTTTCCATTGATCAAATCTTTTCATAACAGATAAGTCACCCCATTGCATAACATATCGCGAAACACAGACGCACATATATTTTTATATAACCATAGCTCATCTATCCTATTGTAAAACATACTTTGTTTTCATAACCATAGCTCCTCTATCCCATTGTAAAACATACTTTGTTTTAATAACCATAGCTCTTCTATCCCATTGTAAAACATACTTTGTTTTAATAACCATAGCTCTTCTATCCCATTGTAAAACATACTTTGTTTTAATAACCATAGATCTTCTATCCCATTGTAAAACATACTTTTTTTTCATAACCATAGCTTCTCATCTCCTTTCCTGAAAACTTTCTCATAAAAAAAAAATTCCATAAAAATAAATTACCACTTTCTTGATTGAGCGCGGCGAACCGGGATGTTGAGCCTTCAATGCATAATTATTATCATTATTATTTTAGTCTAGCGAAACAAGTCTAGACTAAGACTGAAAAAGACTCTCGGGTCCAGAGCGGAAAGAAAAATTGCTCTGATACCACTTTGTCACGCCCGCATTTTCTAAGGATAGAAAACACGGTTGATCGCGACTAGGGGAGGATTAAAGAAGTGGGGAAGAAAGGGGAAAACAACACAACTCAACCATAGCCCGAAACAAATGGGAATGGCTCGAATAACATCAGAGTATCTCAACAATCAACAACTCAAAAGAAACAATATTTAGCGGAAGCATTTCGAGAGTAGAATAATGCTATGTATGAAGACACAACATATTCTAGACATTTGATAGACATTCTTCACTGTTATGCTCAACACCCACCGCACTCGTCACAGCTCAACCTGCACATTTTTAAAAAGAAATGCAGGGCTGAGTACTTGATGCACTCAGTGGACTCATGCCGAAAACATTTTATAAAAAGTATTTATCATGCCACCATTGAGTGACCTTGGGATTTTAACTTTAGAAATCGTCCAAGACACTAAAATCATTTCCATTGTAAAATTCGGTTGATCAACCATTTTCCCATAGCTATCTACCATATCTGATCCATTGATGACAAGGAACGTGGCCACATTCCAAGTCACTAGACCGGCCGACCCAAAAGACGGCTCACGATCTCCATAGGTGTACACTAGCCTGAATAGGGACTCACTCCCTAGACAGACCCGAATTCGATTATCCATTGATGGCAAAAGCCACATCAGATAGGTTCCATAGAATAAAACAAAACACGGCATGACAAATATTCATATCATTTTCACATAAATATACTTAGGGCATTGCCCTTATTTAAAAAGAAAGCCCACCTCGCTTACTTATACCACACAATCACGACTTTACGCAACCTTTTACTCTTGGTACCCTCGTACGTGCAACAACCCTTGTCAAAATCACCACATAATCAGGTTTTCCATTATTACAATTATCATGCATGTCCTATCGTTCCTTTCATCGTTTTCTTAGATTGCCCATTCCCGAACGTTCATCAACATAAGGAAAAACATGCCATAATACTTCTCAACGTGTTACACATAATCATGCCATAGGATACCTTCTTAAATCATACATGCATCATATAATTCATTAAAACTTAGCAACAAGTGATATTTTCACCTAACAACAAAACTGACAGAATTGCGCGGTTGGTTTGTAAAAATTATTTAAAATTCATCCGGTCTCCGTTGGGGCTGAAACTTTTCCACAATACAGTAGACACATAAAATATCATTCAATTAAAATTTCACATCAAAATAATCTTTTTAGGTCGGTCAAATCGAAAACGTAACTCCCTGGTCGAGAAAAACAATTTCTGGCAGAACTGCGCAGTCAACTTCAAAAAATTCACCAAAAATACATCTTTCGTCCAAATAGGTTGAAATTCACACACCACACAGAAGACACCTTAAGGTTTACTCAGAAAAAAGAATCGTATAAAAAGGAGTTCGTTTGGTTGGTCAAACATGCGTCGGAACCTACTATCCGAATACTACAGATTTCATGCTCCAAAATTCGAGTTATCCTAAATGAATGCAAGGAAATCAAGGCTGGGAATTGATCGGTGATTACCTTCTTAGGAGGCAGAAAACTCTCTTCTCCAACTCGGTTCTTTCTCTAAATTTTAGTTCCTGGTTTTTCTTGGTATTGAATTTATGTGTAGAAAGATCGTGGGATTAATTGGATATATATAGGCAAAACTGATAGATATTGATGGATTTGGTGGTTGGAGAGATTTTAGGGAGTATAGATATGGGGAAATCGTTTGGTGATATGGTTTACAGAAATATATTTGACCAAGTCAACTAGGAAAAGATTTAATTAGATTTATTTGATTTTTTTTTCTTTTTTTTTACGGGTGTTACAATAGTTTTATAGAGTGTCTTTAATAAAATGGAGTATTCCACAATATTAAGTGGGGAAAAGAATTGTAATCCGTTGCTAACTTTCTTAAGCTGCTAACTCATCAACGCAATGTATTAAAAATGTCAACACGATAATATTGAAATGTCAATATAAACTTAAGTTGATATTTTAATAAATACATTGATATTTAAATGTCAATACGGTTTATAAAAATGTCAACACGAATTTGTGTTCATATTTTAATGTGATCGTGTTGACATTTTTAATACACTGCGTTGATGAGTTAGCAAGTTAACAATGTAACACCCGTAAAAAAAATCAAATAAATCAAATAAATCTAATTAAATCTTTTCCTAGTTGACTTGGTCAAATATATTTTTCTAAACCATATCACCAAACGATTTCCCCATATCTATACTCCCTAAAATCTCTCCAACCACCAAATCCATCAATATCTATCAGTTTTGCCTATATATATCCAATCAATCCCACGATCTTTCTACACATAAATTCAATACCAAGAAAAACCAGGAACTAAAATTTAGAGAAAGAACCGAGTTGGAGAATAGAGTTTTCTGCCGCCTAAGAAGGTAATCACCGATCAATTCCCAGCCTTGATTTCCTTGCATTCATTTAGGATAACTCGAATTTTGGAGCATGAAATCTGTAGTATTTGGACAGTAGGTTCCGACGCATGTTTGACCGACCAAACGAACTCCTTTTTATACGATTCTTTTTTTTGAGTAAACCTTAAGGTGTCTTCTGTGTGGTGTGTGAATTTCAACCTATTTGGACGAAAGATGTATTTTTGGTGAATTTTTGAAGTTGGCTGCGCAGTTCTGCCAGAAATTGTTTTTCTCAACCAGGGAGTTACGTTTTCGATTTGACCGACCTAAAAAGATTATTTTGATGTAAAATTTTAATTAAATGATATTTTATGTGTCTACTGTATTGTGGAAAAATTTCAGCCCCAACGGAGACCGGATGAATTTTAAATGATTTTTACAAACCAACCGCACAATTCTGCCAGTTTTGTTGTTAGGTGAAAATATCACTTGTTGCTAAGTTTTAATGAATTATATGATGCATGTATGATTTAAGAAGGTATCCTATGGCATGATTATGTGTAACACGTTGAGAAGTATTATGACATGTTTTTCCTTATATTGATGAACGTTCGGGAATGGGCAATCTAAGAAAACGATGAAAAGGAACGATAGGACACGCATGATAATTGTAATAATGGAAAACCTTTGTGTGGTGATATTGACAAGGGTTGTTGCACGTACGAGGGTACCAAGAGTAAAAGGTTGCGTAAAGTCGTGATTGTGTGGTATAAGCAAGCGAGGTGGACTTTCTTTTTAAATATGGGCAATGCCCCAAGTATATTTTTATGTGAAAATGATACGAATATTTTTCATGCCGTGTTTTGTTTTATTCTATGGAACCTATCTGATGTGGCTTTTGCCATCAATGGATAATCGAATTCGGGTCTGTCTAGGGAGTGAGTCCCGATTCAGGCTAGTGTACACCTATGGAGATCGTGAGCCGTCTTTTGGGTCGGCCGGTCTAGTGACTTGGAATGTGGCCACATTCCTTGTCATCAATGGATCAAATATGGTAGACATCTATGGGAAAATGACTGATCAGTCGAATTTTACAATGGAAATGATTTTAGTGTCTCGGACATTTTCAAAGTTAAACCCGAGGTCACTCAATGGTGGCATGATAAATACTTTTTATAAAATGATTTCGGCATGAGTCCACTGAGTGCATCAAGTACTCAGCCCTGCTTTTCTTTTAAAAATTGCAGGTTGAGCGTGACGGGTGCGGTGGGTGTTGAGCAAGACCGTTGAAGAAATTAAGTGTTTAGAATGTGTCATGTCTTCACACGTGGCATATTCATTCTCTCAAATGCTTCTGCTAAGTAGTTGTCTTTCTTTTGAGTTCTTGTATCGCTGAAATATTATTCATTTTTGAGTTATTGATTGTTGAGATACTCTGATTTTATTCGAGCTATTCCCAGTTGTTTCAAGTTATGGTCGAGTTGTGTTGTTTTCCCATTTCTTCCCCGCTTCTTTAATCCTCCCCTAGTCGCGATCAACCGTGTTTTCTATCCTTAGAAAATGCGGGCGTGACAAACAATTTAAGAAAAGTTAACATTATAACGCACCCAATAGGTATATATATTATTTTTTGTAGAGTATGTGATTTTTCCGATATACTTTTTCAGTGGGCGACTTTCATGTATTTGACTTTTTTTTCCTTTTTTCCTTTGTAAAAAATGGAAGTTTGAAATAGAGAGAAAAACAAAAGAAAAGGGAATATAAGGTAGGGTCAAATGACAACATGAAAAGTGCCGTAGCAGCATCGGTTCATTATTTTTGTCCGAATTTGATAGAAAGTTAAAAATATATGACGTACCAAAAAATTAAGTATTATAATTTCAATCATTCAACTTCTCCTAAATATATAGAACTATACTACTTTTTTTATTCATTTATCCATTCAGGAGGTGCTAACATTTTTTTTCCACTGAAAATACTTTCAACAATTTTTGTTAAAATTTATATCCAATCTAATAGACATCTACGATAATAGATGAAGTAAAATGTAAAAAAACCTCGGTCATATTCTATTATTGCTTTGATACTTTAATCTTTTCGAACAAAAAGAAAGCAGCAAATTAAAAACTACCACGTCGGTATTTTTGGGTCTCGTAAGAATCTTTTTGTACTACGATATTTGATAATCATACATACGTTGAAAATTACTGAGTTATAATTTGAAAAGGTAAATCATTCATTCAAAATAGTCCATTTAATTATTTGTTTAAAGCAAAATACGGTCTTTATATTTTGGTCTCAATAAGAAAGCTCATTTTAAAATTTTCGTTCAGTCTCATTAAATGTATCAGTAAGAATTTATTAAAAACGACAATAAATCTCATCTTTACTTTTCATCCTTATTGCATTAAATGTCATTATGAAAACATTAAATAAATAAAGTCAAACCTAAATAACACAACAATTAAAGTGAGGCCCAACATATCTCTCATAAATACAAAAATATCTCTCAAACAATTTATATCTCTAGTTAAATACAAAGTTAAATAATTTCTTAAAAATAAACTACGCAAACAGCACTTGAACTTTCAATTTTAAACAAAAATAGTCTTTCAGCTTTAAAAATATTATGGGTAGTCCCTGAACTTAGAGATAATCTCACATATGATACTTTTACACTATTATATAGTATATACCGAAAATAACCACAAGGCACACGGGATATTTTTATAATTTCATTAAATTTAGGTACTTTGATTGAAAAAGAGAAAGACTAAATAAGATTTGATATACAGTGATTAAAAAAGTGAAGTGAAAAATATTATTTCAAGTTTCCAAACTATTGGGAAATATCATACCCAATACTAGAGATTGAGAAAAATATCATACCCAATACCTTGGTACCCTAGTTTTATGAAAGTCTAAAAATACCCTTCATGTCTTGGAGAGTATTTTCGGTTGAAAAAATAGGCCAAACAGTGAAAAAGTACCATGGATGAGATTACTCCATATGTATAGGGACTATCCATGATATTTTTAAATTTCAAGGACTATTTTATGTGCAAACCTCAAAGTTCAGGTGGTGGTGAATTGTAGTTCATTTTGATTTAAAAGGTTCTTTGGTAATTTTCATTTTATAGATTTCATAGAATAATTAATTTTTTGTGTGAATTAATTTTTTTTATATTTTTTGCTCTTATTTATTTGTAAATTAATTCAATTGCAATATATGTCATTGAAAAAATGATAATTTATAAGACGAGCAATATCAATAATTTTATTATTTTCTCAATGATTCTTGAATCGAATTGCAACTAAAATAACTTTAAAATAAATATGAAAAATTGAAAGTAAATAAATTTAAAATAAATATGAAAAAATGAAAAAAAATAAATTTAATTAATACAAAAATTAATTACATTATGAAGTTTTTTAAATAAAATTCAACAAAAATAAAATATAAATATAAAAAATTAGTAAATCACAATTCATTTGTATATACATGGACTTAATCAACAAAAAAAGCTGTAAAATGACATAAAGAAACAAAACGGATTACTACAATTACTTAATGAACCAAAAATTTATAGAATAATCTAATGATAAATGTATAGTACAATAATCTCTAAGATTGTTTTGCCTTTATTTAACATGCTTTAAACATAATGCATGGAGATGATATGCTCACAATCAGACCGTTTAATTAATACTTTCTCCATCACAACAAATGAGTTTTTTTTTTAAATCATACACGTTAAAAAATATTTAAGATTGTGAAAATATAATTTATATGCAATTGTTATATTTTTCTTTTATTTACGGTTGCTTATATTATTTGTGCAAACATTGAACAAATATATTTTAACACCGCATCTATGTTCCTTATAAAATAAATTTAGGAGGAAAACAAAAGATATTGAAAGTCAATCCAACGGTCCACAATGTCCAGCTCCTAAATCACCTCCCCGCCATTTCTTGTCTCCCTAGAAAAAACAGAAACCCATGAAGAAGACGAGTTTCTTGAATCAAAACAAATGAGAATGAGACGAATGAGAATATTGTCGTGGGCGATAGCAGTCGCGCTAATCCTTGTGTTGGGTGATCAGGTATGGCTGGCACAAGCACAAGACCCCGCTGCCGTGGAAACCCCCGCCGACCCCGCAGCCGCAGGCGACCCCGCTGCCACGGCCGATAACCCTGCGGCCATGGAGCTCCTGTCGCAGGCCATGTTCAAACGCTTCAACAATTTCTCCGCCTTCTTCGGCCCCGACGTCAAGAAGCATCTCAAGTACTGCATCAGAGATATGTACGTGATTCATTAACCAAACATCCTCTCATGCTGATGCTTAGAAATCATTTCTTGATTTGGTTTGGTGATTGTTGTAGGGATGCTGAATGGGATAAGGCGTTTAATTTCTCTAAGAACACCAAGTTTCTGGCGGAATGCGTTAAAGGCGACAAAGGCATGCATAGTTTGATCAATGCTTGTTAGATAACACGGAGTTCATTATTAGTTCATTAAATTTTCTGTGCAACCATAACACACAAATTTATAAAATGAACTAAAAAACAAACTAATAATGAACTATGTGTTACCTAACAATGACCTTCATGACATGGAAACTAGCTTTGCATATAAATGGTTGCATGTGCAGATGCTATGCAGCGGCTGTGCACGGCGGCGGAGGTGAAGTTCTACGGGCAGAGTCTGTTAGGGGGAGAGGACGGAGAAGTGAAGAGAAAATATAGTCTGAGGCCTAACACGAACTGCAACATGTCGGGGTGGCCCGAAGGGTGCGAGCCCGGGTGGTCCTGCAATGTCAGGAAAGAAGATAAGGTTGACATAAAAAATGACAAAGTGATACCGGAGAGGCTTCTTGACTGTCAGCCTTGTTGCCCTGGCTTCTTCTGCCCTCTTGGCCTTACTTGCATGATACGTGAGTCTCTTTCACTTATCTATAACTTACTAGTTCAAAATTGTGATTTCTGTAATTCTTTCTTCAAGCCTGCCCCTTGGGAGCCTACTGCCCTCGAGCTCAAGTTAATGAAGCCACCGGTGTCTGTGCTCCGTAAGTCTTCAATTCCTACTGCAAATCCATTTCCAATAATTGATGTTGACACTCGAGAATATTTGGAAGGTACCGTTATCAACTACCTCCAGGGCAGGTCACCCACAGCTGTGGCAGCGCTGACATGTGGTCTGATTTTACATCTGGCCACCCGTTGTTCTGTTCCGGAGGATTCTACTGTCCCACCACAACCCAAAAGAACCCCTGCACCAAGGGGTATTTCCCTCTCCTGCTTTTTAACATACATCATCAGCATCACTCTCCTACTCATAACTTTTTCTTCTTCTTCTTCAATGTGTTACAGACATTTCTGTAGGTCTGGTTCCACTACTCAGACGCGTAAGTCAAATCTTGTGTTTGTGTGTGTGTCTTGATCAGTTATGAATCTGATCATGGATGAGTTTGCAGCGTGCTATCAGCTCGCAGGCTGTCACAGTCAAACTGAGAATCAGAATATCACAGCTTACGGACTCATCTTCTTTGTAAGCTTCTTCGACTGTGCTTCATTTGATCTTGTAAGAGAGAAGAATTTCGTTGAAATGTGGGTTGGTGTAGGGTGGGATCACTATGATCCTTCTCATCATATACAACTGCTCCGGTCAAGTCCTGAGTGATAGAGAGAAGAGGCAGGCCAAGTCGAGAGAAGCTGCTGCTAAGAGCGCCCGGGAAACGGTGCAGGCACGGGAGAGATGGAAGTCAGCCAAAGATGTTGCAAGGAAAGGTGCTGAGCTCACGGCACAGTTGTCACGGACATTCTCCCGTAAGAAGTCCGTGCTGAATGAGCCACATAAAGGCTCCGGACAACCTAAACCGGGATCAGATGGCGCGTTGCCTCCAGTCACTGGTGACTCAAAAGGGAAAAAGAAAAAGGAAAGCAACTTAACCAAGATGCTGCGCGACCTCGAAGAGAATCCCGATAATGATGAGGGGTTCAACGTGGAGATCGGAGACAAGAATCTGAAGAAGCATGCGAAGGGGAAGCAGCTGCACACGCGCAGCCAGATCTTCAAGTATGCGTACGGCCAGATCGAGAAGGAGAAGCAGATGCAGGAACAGACCAAGAATATGACATTCTCCGGTGTCATATCCGTGGCTTCCGATTTAGAATTCTCGAGTAGGCCACCTATTGAGGTGTTCTTCCAAGACTTGGCTATCACGTTGAAGGGTAAAAACAAGCATCTCTTGAGGTGTGTGACAGGGAAGCTCGTACCTGGCCACGTTTCTGCTGTCATGGGTCCGTCAGGTGCTGGGAAGACAACATTCCTCTCAGCCTTGCTGGGAAAAGCTGCTGGATGCACTATCACCGGCTCCATCCTCATCAATGGCAAGAACGAACCTATGCAATCATATAAAAGAATTATCGGATATGTTCCTCAAGATGATATAGTTCATGGAAATTTGACAGTGGAGGAGAATCTCTGGTTCAGTGCCAGATGCAGGTACATTTCTGCCAATTTATATGATTACTCGTGCTATGTTTATAATCATGGATTTCGTGATCTCCTAATCCCTAAAATTTCTTTAGACTCGCAGCTGATCTTGAAAAATTTGAGAAAGTTTTAGTTGTTGAGAGAGTAATCGAGTCCCTAGGGTTGCAGCACATTAGGGACTCCCTAGTTGGAACAATCGAGAAAAGAGGAATCTCCGGAGGTCAGAGGAAACGAGTCAATGTCGGACTTGAAATGGTTATGGAGCCTTCACTGCTAATCTTAGATGAGCCTACGTCTGGCCTAGACAGTTCTTCTTCACTGCTACTCCTCAGAGCCCTACGTCGTGAAGCTCTTGAAGGAGTAAATATATGCATGGTGGTTCACCAACCAAGGTAAATCTAAGGAGTCTATCACTATTTATGAGCTAATTGGGTCTATTATTAGAGAAAGTTAAGGTGTCAGATTATGCTAATCAGCGACCATTTTTTTCTGTAGTTACACATTATACAGGATGTTCGATGATTTGATACTTCTAGCTAAGGGAGGCCTTACGGTGTATCACGGACCAGTGAAGAAAGTCGAGGACTACTTTTCTGGTCTAGGGATCGTTGTCCCTGAAAGAGTGAATCCTCCTGATTATTACATTGACATATTGGAAGGAATAGTGAAACCAAGTGCAAATGCAACAGTTAAATTTAAGGAACTTCCCCTCAGATGGATGCTTCACAATGGTTATCCTGTACCACCCGACATGCTAGATTCTGCAGGGGTGTCATCTGTTTCCGCTGATGACTCATCCCATGGAGGAATGACGCCTGCCAGTACTTCTACGCCAGAGCAATCTTTTGCCGGAGATCTTTGGCAGGATGTTAAGTTTACCGTAGGCCAGAAGAAAGATCACATATGGCTTAATTTCAACAGATCACAAGACTTGTCTAATCGAGAGACACCAAACGTTGTGATGCAGTATAAGGTTTTCTTAGGGAGGTAATATCTACACTCATTTTGGCGGAAACTTTTTCCTATTATAAGCATAATCTAAGATTTTATGAGATGAAAGCTTAGATTGATGAGGAAAAGCAGTAGCATCTCACCTCTTCATTTCTGATGCACTAAAGTTTAATCTCAGACTCGGAAAACAGCGACTAAGAGAATCCAGAGCACAAGCTGTGGACTTTCTGATCCTCCTACTGGCAGGAATCTGCTTAGGAACACTTGCAAAAGTGAGCGATGAAACCTTTGGCTCATCGGGATATCTGTACACAGTCATTGGAGTGTGTAAGTCCTGAATTCCATGAAAATATTTTCAATGTCTTAAATGAGACATGGAATGTACAACACTACTACACTGATGCTTACCAATGTTTGTGTAGCCCTGCTCACCAAGATTGCTGCTTTGAGATCCTTTTCTCTGGACAAGTTGCATTACAGGAGAGAGAGTGGTTCTGGCATGAGCAGCTTGGCTTATTTCCTAGCAAAGGACTCGGTCGATCATTTCAGCACCATCATAAAGCCTGCTGTCTATCTATCAATGTTCTATTTCTTCAACAATCCCAGGTCTACCATTTTTGAAAACTACCTGGTCTTGCTGTGTCTCGTATACTGCGTTACTGGCATAGCCTACATTCTTGCAATCTACTACGAACCCGCTCCAGCCCAACTGGTGCGCAATATTGTCTTCTCTGAGAGTGTGTTTTCTTGAGTATTTGAGTCTTGAATACATCCTGTGTTTTTTCACCTCTTCAGTGGTCAGTGTTGCTTCCTGTTGTTCTTAGTCTCATTGCCAACCAAGATGCGGAGTCATTCGCATCAAAAATAGGAGACTATTGCTACACAAAATGGGCTCTGGAAGCATTCCTGCTTGCAAATGCAGAAAGGTAGGAGCTGTCCTGCATGTCATACTCTCAAAAAATATTTGTAAGAATATTCAGCACCCGTTGCCTTTTGTTGCAGGTATTCTGGGGTATGGCTTATTCAAAGATGTGGCGCAATCAGAAAGAGAGGTTATGACCTTGAGGACTACTACCCCTGTTTGGCATACCTCATTGCCACTGGTATATTCAGTCGAGGGGTGGCCTTCTTCTGTCTGGTCACTTTCCAGAAGAAATAGTTACAGAGAATCTAGCTGTTTTTTATTTTCTTGTAGCAGAGAGGTAAATGGAAGGGCAAGATTCATAGTTAGGAAAATTCTCAGGCAAGCATTGTCATGGGATACAGTTAGCAGTGAGAGTTAGAATTCTTATTTATACTATGTTTGTATCCTAAGAAGGTAACGAGTGGGAAAACAGAGTAGGTGTTGTTGTATCATATTCAAGCAAAATTCTTAGCTCCGGGGGTATATCCCCCGCCAACCAATGAAAGACGAGATTAAATATAGACAAAGAAGAAACTGTATTTATTAGATTTGCAAAGGGTAAATGAAGGAAGATTCGATTTATCAGATTCTGTCTTAGTTCCATCTACAGATTGCAAGATGCTCCCTCGCATTTGAAACGGGACGATAAATAAGATATCTAATGAACTTCTTGACACATATATCGAAGTGAGATGAAGAACAACTAACTATCAATATGAATGCTTCATTTCCAAACCATATCCCCCATAAATTTGAGAGCTGGGACACCCCTTATCTCTACATCAACTAGGGGCGATTCGATTAGCTTCAGTTTAGCCAGCTCAGGGTCTTTCTCGATCTTATCAAGAGCACGTCTTTGGTCCTAAAGGATATACAAAATCACAAGCTTCAGACACGTTGTCATATCGTAACTTATTTATTTTTTACTTTCTTATGATTAGCTTCTTACAAATATTAAATTCCATCCAGAGTGGTTTTCAAAATGTTGAAAAATACTTTATCTGATTCAAGTATCTAAGCATATTTTTGGAAACGATTTTTTATTTACTAGGCCAAAATCAAAATCAAGATAAAGCTGAGAAATGAGTTTTGATTCATATCTTACCTTTCTTCTCATTGAGCAAAACTTGCAGTCAGAAGCAGATGGAGGTAGCAATTGATTTATGACTAGTCTGTTCACTGGAACCATCTCCTTCCTCAAGGATGCACATAGTCTTGAAGATTCATTGACTGCCATCACCTACACATTATTACACCAGGAAGCAGTCAGTTTAACTTAAAATGGATGTGTTGAATACCCTTTTTTTCTGAATCATATAAGGATAATGATCGATTAAGAGCATGTTACAGCAGTTGAGTGTGGTGAATCAAATTATAAGAAAAGTATGGTCGTGCTGTTGTCAGTATCATCTATAGCATCAAAAGTAGTTCTAGCTAAATCAGAGATCAATTACGAGAAATTGATGGCAGTTATTCATTGATCTTATAAAAAATTTAACTATCTGTGTAGGTTCATTACAGTGGGGATTGTTACGATCACAAACTCTGTGGTCTCTGGGTCACGGAAAAGATCTCGCACTCTTCCCATGCTTAACCTTAGCTGCTCTAACTTGTCATTCTGCACAGATTTAAAAATAATAATAAAGCTGTACTTATCCTTTCTGAATAGTAAACTGTTAAATACTCGAATGCCTATTTTAAAATAAGAGTAAGAAAAACAAAAAAAAAACGGATTTGCTAACATCATCTTGCTGTGGTTCTCCTTTTCCGAATGCAGATTTAAGGGCTGCTGTTGCTGAAGCTATCTTCTTCTTGATCTGAATCCAGTAGAATAATTTTTATATTAATTCTATACCCCTCACGAAATCGCTAACTTATGGGTGGGGAAGGGAGGGTAAAGAAGTCGAGCATAGGAAAATTGCAAGTGCAAAAACACAAAAATGCACTCACCTTCATCATCTTGCCTATAGATGCATCAAGGAAATCTGGCAACGACAATAGTCGAAGTGTGTGACCCTACAAAAACCATATTAGCAGCCTGCAACTGTCGGCCAAGAAACAAAGACTAATCCCTTACCGTGGGAGCCGTATCGAACACAATGTGCCTGAATTTGCTATACTCTGGTGAGTCCAAAAATTGCATGACCTGTAAGATAATACAAGTAATAATTCAGCATTAATTCAGAAACTAGTTAGTAAAAATAATTTAATTACATGCCTTGGAAATTGCAACAATTTCATCTAGACCAGGAGGGGAAGTTTCCAACAGCTCGTCAAGTTTGAGGTCTCCCATCTGCTCATGAAAGAAGCAAGTACCACACATGGATAAATCATAAGTACATCATATTTCTAGTTCAACAAAAACCTAAAATGCTAAATATATTATAGAACATGCAGCAATCAGCCTAAGTTTAAGATATTACTCATTACCTAGCTCTGGCGAACTCAAAGAAACTGTCAAGACCCAATATGAAAATTACAAACAAGTACTATCTGGTATGAAGTACACCATGATCATCCTAAATCAGTGACGACTTTAGCCTGCACAAGTGAAACTAAAGCCTAATTTGCTAAAGAAGTGCAACGATTACATCAGTTTCATCTTTGAATGTCTTATTTTCTCATAAATCCACAAATGATCAGTCTGCGACAAAATATGCCATAATTCAAAGCAATCAATGATTCTATAAACCATGGGAAGTCAAATGTACCAGCAATTCACCGAAGGTCGAGTAACCAAATATATCTCTGGAACTAAAGGAAAACTAACCAGTAATGAAATTTCTCACCATGCCAGCAAACCCCCCGAGGCCCATACTGTCCATGACGTTTCTAACTGCACCTTCATCATGTTGCCCTTTGGAACTCAACTCTTCCCTTGCCTTCTCAGGGTTTAACTTTCATAGGACAAATACAACATTACGATTGATAAGCTTGATGCTTAAACAAAGAGAGATATTTTCATCTTATCAAGAAATGGATACCTCAATAGCATATAATGAAGAATCCACACCTTGTACAGGAACAAGCATCCCTCCAGTCAAATTCTACAGAATACACATTGAGCAAATGGCATTGTCTTCTAAGGAAAAAATCAAATTCTCAAGCATTCACATGAGTACAAGATATTACTTGATCAAAAGAATCACTTAGTGAATGCGCAGGATCTGTAGACACCACAATAGTGGGGTGACCCCGATTGGCTAATTTTACAGCAAGAGATGCTGCACAACTTGTTTTCCCAACACCACCTTTCCCACCTAGCAAATAAAATTTCCTCTGCTTGCTAGAAACCATTTCATCAAAGCCAGCAACTTTTGTCATAGCAGTGGTCATATATCTTGCTGCAATAAAAATACACCAGGGAAAATTAAAAGGTTACCTTAATTGAAAACAGTAGGCTTTGTAGACTTGTAACTCATGTAGTAGCATTTAAACTCAGCCATGAATACAGGTCGCAGTTAATGTTCGAAAAAAACATGTGTTTCACTCAAAATTCTAGCAATACATTTGCATTTTTCTCAAAATTCTTCCACCATACCACACATGTACCTTTGTTTCATTTTCACAGCAACCCTTTTTGCTTCTAGCAGTTGAAAACTACCTAAATCTTCAGTCTCAACACATACTCTGCCTAAGAGAATCAACTATGTTACACTGCCCAAGCATTTTCAAATTGTTTTCGTGGACACTTATTCAGATTATTTCAGCCCAAATTCTTAAAAGGAACTAAAATTATAGTACAACAAGAAACTTACAACATCGAATACAAACAATATCAAGAAAGGGGGGAAAACAACAATCCTTGGGGAAAAAAAATTAAAAATCACCAAAGAATAAGCAATAATACTACTAAACATTCAACCAAAATACTCCAAAAGCAAATAGCAATACAACGAGACAATATATCGAGGAAATACAACAATCGAACTTTGCGAAAGGGCGCATTATTGCGCGTGTCAATGAGAGCAAGTCGCACCTTGGAATGATGGGTTGAGTGGATTTGAATTGATATAAGCTGATACCAAGTGTTGTATGCTTCTGCTGAGTTTAGCAGATGAATGTTTGTGAGGCAATGACTTGGACATGTGATTGAAAAGAGAGGCCATAGCCATATTGGGTTTCTCGAAAATTCTTCGCTGCAAATCGAAGCGTGGTTCCTTCAGCGGCGGGACAGGGGAACTGCTTTAACTCGAAACAAAGGTGGCGCCGCCGACGACGCCGTTTAGTAGTATAAAATATATGGACTAAATTAAAATATTCGGTTTAAATTAATTAAAACTGGATTATCTTTTTCAAAATTGAAATTGAAATAAAATAAGATAATTAATTACGGATGGAATTAGCTGGTGTAACATGTATTTTTAATTAGAAATATCTGTAGCACCTTATATTTGATGAACTCCAATAATCTTTAAGTGAGTTGATTGAGTTTATTTGCTTGGAACTCTAGAACATAGACTAAAATTAAGATCAGTGCTACCGTGTTGGTTCCGAAGGTGATTACGAGGTTTGACCTTCTTGTTATGCATTAGCTACGAGAATATTGTAAAGTCGGATTCGTGACATGTTTATATTAGGGGCCGCCGATGTTCGGTAATGGTGTGTCTTTATTAAGATGCCCTAATTATCCCCATATGCTCACAACAACTTTCATGAGTCGCAAGCCCTACGGTGGATCTTCGATAGCTTCCATTCTATATTGCTAATACGATGTCGGCGATCAAGGGTTTAGGAAGATTTTTTAGCTTATACTAGTTTCAGAATTTCTTACGTGTCACTCATGCTGACAATCAGATGATTAGTTTCTTATCACAATGATCAGTACACTAGTTGTAGGAGACTGATAAAAGTTTGCTCCACTAACATAAGCATAGATTGAACCTTTAATCTTATGCTTAAGGATAGAGGTGCTGAACCATCCTCCAATCATTTTGGTTAGATTTTCATTTTCTTATTGTTCTAAACCGCCATTTTGTTATTCTTTACTTATTTTACCCACACTTATGTTTTCTTTTAGTAACCACTCCCAATTTTTCTTAATGTTATATTGCATATATAGAGTTATGTCAGGATAGTAGGTTATCGCCCTCCCTTAAAAGGCCATTGAATACCCTAATTGAATACTCAATCCTAATTGAATATTCCTTACAGTAATGTCGGGTTGGAATATGGAGGGCTCTTGGGTTAGGGTTTCAACTTTCAACCCATAAGTACTAATCTAGAAACTACATCATATAAATTTTGACGGAGTCGTGTTGTGCAACTAATTAAATAGGTACACGAGTTTTAAAAGTAGGATGTCCAACCAAATGCAGTACTGATCATGACCTTGTCGGTGTAGGCCCAAAATATTATTAAATGGGCTTTCTGTATAAAATACCGAGGGCCCTTTTTAGACCAAATTTTAGAATAAGGAGTACGTACTCGTACCATAACGATTTTATCTTCCCATCAATTATGTTATCCATCTACAACGATAGGGAGTTGTACTATTTTTTATTTGTGAGTGTAACGGTGGGGTCTGATTGTTTGATACTCTGATCTCTGGACCTCTAACTTATAAAAATATACTAGATCAATAACAACACTAATAAAAATTATTGATAATACTACTGTAATTATGCAATAGATTCGTCACTGCATACACGGAATAAAAAAAAGTATAGAAAGCTGAATTCAACAATAATATCTATTACCACTGCATATTTTGACATACATTAACAAAAGAAATGATGCAAAAAGAAAGAATATGGGGCCAATTACATTTGATAAAAAGGAAAATTCCTGTTTCTAGTCCTCATACAAAAATTCATCAGCACCACCCTATACATATATTCTCTTGCAGATATGGACCCTACTTTTCTATTGAAAGCTTTCTTTAAGGAGTCAATAATCAATCACATGAATGGTCTTTGTAATTCATGTGAATATGAATCATATACTACTTCTCTATTTCGTAGGAGTATTTCTTGTAAGGAAAACAACAGAACATTTGCCTATAATGTAAGAGTTTAGTCCCTATATGTTATCCTCTATTCAGACTAGTAGTATAGTTGAGTGAAATCAATATGTAGTACAAAGCTTTCTAATCTAGAATAAAACAATTTTGATACAATGTTGTCTCAACGAAATTGTCTATGTGCTGGAACATCGAAATTCAACTAAACAAAGAAAACTATGTGGTACTACAAAATAGAAAGAAAATATGCTAATTAAATTGAAAATTTATAATTTGAAAACCCTAAGTTGGCAAGCTAAGTAGAAATAGAGGAAGGAAGAATTACTAGTAGCAATAGGGATAAAAGTTCGTCTCAAATATTTTACAGTACATTCTAAATTGTACTATGTGATGATCAAGCTCTATTACTTGGGTGTGTTTATGAGAGGAATTTGGAGAGAATGTGGCTTAATTAATGTTATTTTAGAAAGTGGATATTGCTATTAAAAAGAGAATTTGGGTGGTTGGGTGTAGGGAGGTTAGGGCACTAAATGGTAGGGTTTCGTGCTGTGACGCAAAAGTGTGACGTCCAAAGGTGGACATCGTCGTCCAGGGAGTAGATCCCCTGCTGTGGTGGGGAACACAGCAGCCCCTGCTGTGCCTTCAAAACTACGACGTTTCCATTTAATTACTCCAGCCTTTACCTTCTCAACTTATACTAACCTTAATCTTTTCCATCCATTCAAATTGCTTCCAGCTCTCGCCGGTAGGCTGCTCTCACCAATCCATAATATTTTAGTGATTTATGTTGAATAATGATTTAAATTTAATACTCCGTAATGACTAATTAATTGAACAACTCATTTAAAATTTTGGTTTAGTTATTTTACTAACTAAAATTTCACATTTTATATTTAGTTGCATGTTCATTTAAATTTAATTTAACGACTAAAATAATAATGTTAGATCAATTTTATATTTAGTTGCATAGCCAAAATTCAATGAAAAATTATAATTTAACACTCCTTAAACGTATAAACTTTTTTTTCCTTTTTAGTCGATTCCTAAAAAGTATGAACATTCTATTTTGAAAACTATTTTTTCTCTGCTAAGGAAGACTCATTCTCCATTAACAATACTGTAAAAACTTTTTCTATCTCTCTTTTATTTTATCAATTATGCATTAAAACTCGTGTCAAACAAATGTTCATGCTTTTCAGGGACAAAGGGAATAAATGAGTTTTCAAATTTTGATAAATTTATAGTTTAAAACTAGTCTCTTCGTCCCCATTATGTGTTCCATTTTTTCATTTGGTTCGTCCCTTATTAATTGTTAATTTCACTTTTAAATTTCTGATAATGGACCATATATTCCACTAATGCATTTCTCTCTCCGATGGAAGATGACCTTTTCCTTGAGCGACACGATACATTATGCAAATGAATTTTGTTGGTTGAGTTGAGAGAAATAAAGTAAAAGAGAGGAAATAAAATAGGAAAAAATGTATTTCTATTTTTAGGAATGAGTCATTTTGATTGGGACTAATAAAAAAATGAGTCATCTTTAGTGAGATGGAGTGAGTATATAAAAGTACTAATATACAATCCACATACCATTGACACTAACTTTTTAAATCTAGTTTCCTTTACATTTCATAAAATCTGTGTCGGGTCAAAGTGAGATATATATTAGGACGGAGGGAGTTTGAAATAAAAACTCTCTATTGCAATTAATAAGCTCTAATTATAATTTAAAATTTTAAATATTAGATAATTTACTAGGAGTATTACATTTACTTATAACTATACTAGTTAAAATAATTTTAAACGATCGGAGTAGTACAATTTTTATTACTACTAAAAATCAATAATTAGCAGATTATTAAATGATTATAATTACATCAGTGACGATGTGACAGTAGAATACTTCTTATACTAATACATTATAAAATTAAATCATTGATAACATATAATTATAGATTCTACAGCTTCAAGTGTAGCTAGATTCAAAAGGTAAAGGATGCAGTAATTAAATGAAAACGCCGTCGTTTGAAGGTACAGCAGCTCCTGCTGTGTTTCCTCCCCAACAGGGGATCCACTCACAGTCGTCCATGTCCATGTCCATGTCCATGTCCATGCCCATGCACAGCTGTTATTCAATTTTATAATTAAAATGAATTTATTATGTAACAGGAAATCGACTTTCTATTCAAGTTATGCTATGAATTTATAGTATGTTGGATCATATCCTTCAATTATAATACTCTGTTAGTCTAATAAAAATAGTCTATTTTATTTTTTTAAAAATTTCTCCAACTTCTTATTCATATATATCAATTATTTATATCACTAGGGCTCATCATTAAACAATAATAAAGTAATAATAATGTAGGTACTGCTGCCACTAATACTATTTTAACTATCATTCACTTCATCTCCTTTACTTTACCAATTATACATTAATTTCCATGTCGTTCCAAATGCCTCTATTTTTATGAGACGAGGGTACTATTTTTCTGGCAAATTATGGTACGTAATGTTGTCTAGTAACAATATATTAAGTGTTAAAAGATTAAATTAAATAAAAAATAGAATAAAGTGGAGATAGTGTTATTTTATATCCGGTATTTTAAAATGGAAAATATTTAACTTTGAATAAGATAAATGAATTAAGTATTTTATTTGGTGCGCTTTTCAAGCAGGCAAATATAAAAATAATACTAGTACTAGAAAATTACAGAATATTTAAAGGACATTTGAATCAATTTAAGTAAATATAGAGATCATGTATCACTGCTCATGCTATTGAAAATGAGTAATGAGTAGCAACTGAAAATTGTTGAAAATGATTCGTGTATAAATTAAATTAAAGCCATAAGAATGTAAGATATGACTCCGACCCTTTTTGACAAATCTAAGAGTATGGTTTGTTTGGACATTTTTTTTATATAAATGTTGAGTATGTAGATTTTCGCCCGTAAAAGTCAAAAAGTTTTTTTTTTAATTTCTTTTTTTCTGGTCATTAATTTTCACTTAACTGTTGAATGACATGTTCTAATAATTGACTACCACTCCATTAGTCTCACAATATATAAGAATCATTTAAATAATGCCACGAGTTTTAAGAAATATAAAAAAATAAGTTAAATAAATTAATAAAACATGGATCTCACTTATATAAAATTTTATAATAAGAGTAAAGGCTAAAATTGGCCATGAACATATGCTCATTTTACAATTTTGGTCATATACTTTATCTTTTACCACTTCGATCCGTCTCACATTAAGTGTCACGTTTTTCCACTTTGGTCCGTCTCACGATGATGTGAATCCGGGTATTCACAATCATAGAATACAACGATGTCGAGAGCCATGGGTTGATTGGGGTCCGAGAAGAGGGTGGAGAATTGACAAGGAGCCAAGCCGAATTTAGAGGTCTGATTCAAACTGGAATTTCACTATGAAGATAAAATCCAAATGCACTCCTCAGACCACCATTGTCTTCATCGTCGAAAGAGCTTCGCGTGAGTATCTTGCATGCCTCAATCGGAGCCCGGATAAGGAAGTTATGATCATTTTAAGAAAGTCGCGCAATGTAGAAAGAAACACACGGGCGGGTGTTTTTGCCAACACAAAAACACCTGGTCGGGCGTTTTTGCCGAGAAATCAGTTTTTGTCCAAAGACTTCATGCGGGTGGGTGAAATGAGCCGTGGAAAACACTTGGTCCGGTGTTGTGTCCGGGATGTGACTTTTTGACCAATAAATGTTTTATTTCGCTTTTTTTTCACTCCTAGCTGGTATAAATACTCTTGCTAGGGTTTATTTCATGGCAGCTTTGAACATATTTGTAAACAAACAAAGTCTCAATATTGAGCATCGTTCTTCATCTTTGAAGACTTATCAAAATCCTTTGTGTTTGCATTTTAATCTATTGTCGGACTTAGATTGAATGTTAAGGTATGCAATTCTAGTTCTTGTATTGCTAGTTTTGTGGAGTCATTAGATTCTTGCTTTGGTGAAAGTTGTTTTGGGTTGTCTTCATTGTTTTGTAGAAGGTCCATAGGTTCCAAACATCTATCTAAATCATAACACTTTCATCTTCTTCCTTTTCCACCATTTTTATTGTTTCAGTTCTTGTTGGGTATGTTGGGTTGTTGAAATATTTAAAAGAGCAAGTCTGGGGCAAACATATGTGCCTTGAATCCTTAAGATTCACATTACACAATAAGGGTCGCATTTCACTTTTACCATAAATGGTAAGTAGAGCCCACATTTTATGCACCAATCAATTCTACTCACATTTTATTATAAAACCAATATATAAAAGTGAGACTCATAATCTACTAACCTTAAAAATTAAATAATACTACCTCTGTCCCACATTAATTGTCACGTTTTGCCACTTCGGTCCGTCCCACATTAAGGGTCACATTTCACTTTTACTATAAAATGGTAAGTAGACCCCTCATTTTATGCACTAACCAATTTTATATCACATTTTATTTTAAAACTATAATATATGTAAGTGAGACTCATAATTTATTCAATTTAATATTTTTTATATTTTTTAAAATTTGTGTCCGCCTTAAATTTGACATTTAAAGTGTGACTGAGGTAGTACTTGGTAATTCAGGACAAAATACAAGTGCATTAATATTTTGGAACTTTGTCGGTAGTATAAGCACAGTGACTGAAAAGTAAAACTGGTAACTCCACATTGACTACGGATAGTGAAAAATAATCAGATGTGGCTGCTGTGATTGTACAACATTATTATATAATTTATTTTTGATGTATTACCATACATTTGTGGACTTTTTAAGTTTATTCAATTTATTTATATATGTTTACACAAATAATTTGGGCAAGAAGAATATTTTTGTTTTCACAAATAATTTGGGCAAATCGGTCTTATCAGACGTTTTACCTTTCAATTAACAAAATGAGGATGAGTTGCTTCACTGTGCTATTCCATCCGTCTCAACTAAGTTGAGTCGTATTTTTTTTAGTATGTCACAAATAAGTTGAGTCGTATTTTTTTTACACAAAAAAAACTTCATATCACTTTTATTTTATTCAATCACCTTACTTTATGGACAAAGTTTAAGAAATGGATGTATAAAATAGATAAAGTAAAGTGAATAAAGTACTCCTACTCCTACCGTATGAGATCTAGAGAATGACACTAAACCCTACTCTCTCCGTCCAAAGATATTAGACTCGTATACCACTTTGTTGTGTCCCAACATACTTGAGTCATTTCAAGTAAAAATTTACTTTATTACCAACCTCACTTACACCACTAAACAACACCTCATAAATTCTTGTGCCAAAAGAAATGAGTCTAATATCTTGAGACGGAGGGAGTACTATTTATAGAGGAAGCAAGGCATAAGGATCGATTTCTCCTCCGTCCCAAGATATTAGACTCGTATACCACTTTGTTGTGTCCCAACATACTTGAGTCATTTCAAGTAAAAATTTACTTTATTACCAACCCCACTTACACCACTAAACAACACCTCCTAAATTCTTGTACCAAAATAAATGAGTCTAATATCTTGAGACGGAAGGAGTACTATTTATAGTGGAAGCAAGGCATAAGGACCGATTTCTCGCTTACTAATGATATATTAATGTTTTACCCTTTTAGGCGTGATTTACACACAAAAAATTATAAGTATTCCATATCGCCATATCGGGAATGCATAATACTTTCACATGTGAATTGAACTTTTTTACTACTTTTATTTGTTATGAACAACTTATAACGGCAGTATTATCTCGACTAGTTATTACTCGACATATAAAAAACTTAAGCTAATCAACTTAGTATTACTTATAAGAGTTCAATGAACTTACTAATTTGTTCTTCAAACATAATATTGAATGTGGAACTTTAGTAACTAGTATCACTTTCTTACAAAAATAATAAGATACCAAGTAGATTTTACAAATCATGTTTGAATACAACTAATAATCTTTAATTATTTAATAAAATAATATTTAATCCGTTCCACTATATAGGTAGTACTATTAGACAGTCTTCTTTTATCCCCACCACACAATGTACGCATAATCAATTTTCATTGTTAGCAAAAAATAACATGATATTTACCATTTCGGTCTTTACTATTTTAATTTTTTATTTAATTAAAATATAGTAAATCTCACGATTTTTAATATTCTCTCTCATATTTTATTTCTCTCTCATATTTTATTTCACTTAATATATTTTTCTTAAATCTCACGATTAAAGAAATTCATTGCTTGTAATAACATGGTGGGGGTAATTAACTAATTTTTAATACTCATCCGTCTTTTACGTCGCAAGTTCGATTATCATTTCTACCTTCTACATTGAGTGTGTTATGTCAAATTTTTGTAATGAAAATCATTAACTATTTCCCACTTTACAAATTATTGTCATTATTCGAATAACCACTTTCCACTTTAGAAGCCATGAGTAATTAAAAAGAAAAGAAAATACTAACGGTCATAGCGCAGTTGGCAGTGCGGAGCTCATATGGTGATCTTGAGATCACTATTCAAACTCCAGACTTTCAGTCTTATTCCGCAAACCTGATCGAACAGGATTAGTCGGATTCTGCCGTAGGCAGATTTAGTACACCTATAGTCAAATAAATAAAAAAGAAATTTATACTATTTAAAAATGACAGTTAGATGGAAAGACATTTTTACCCTTTTAGGATGGAAAATGAGAAGCTTGACTGTGTAATTCTTTATTTTCTCTCTTTATTCTGCATCTTCTAATATAAAATTTAATATTGGACCAAATGATTGTCCAATACAATGATAGACAATAGCTTTCCAAACAAGATTGAAATCTCTGGAAATAACCTTACAAGTTCCAAGGGGAATTTTACAATGAAACAATTTTAAAAATTGAATCTTGGTGAAGAACTAAACCAAATCAATCTTAAAAATTAAACTACAACACACTACAATTCACCGGCGCCGGAAGGAGATCCAACGAGACTTAGCGGTGGACGTGGAACAATGAGGAAGGACGGTGGCGCGGCTGGGCAGCGGCGAGGCGCGACGGGTGACGAAGGCGGGGAACGGCGGCTGGGCGAGCTATGCAGTGCGGCGGTTTTGGAAGAAGCAAGTGGGCGGCAAATCACCGCGGTAGACGGCGAGGCGAGACAAGGCGTGCCGACGAAGTGTGCCTTTGAGGCAAGCGGGGCGGGCGGGCGGCGGCGCATGGCGGAGAGAGAGAGAGATAGGGGGGCAGCGGCACATGGCGGTGAATCACGGCGGCGCATGAAGGAGGCAGGAGGCAGTTGGGGGAGAGAGAGAAATATGATTTAGGGTTTCACGGAATATTAGTTATTGTATACTAATTGGGTTCTAATTTTGGGCCTTTAAGAGCATCCGCAGCGGTGGGATTTATTCGTTCGTCTGTCCGTGCCAGCGGCAAGGACACCCCTGTCCGCCGCTGCGCTCTTGCCGCTGGCACAGCGCTGCTATTAGCTAAGAGCACGTCTGTGCCAACGAGCAGGGCTATGTGGCGCGTTTCTATTGGCCGTTGGCATTTTTTTCTATTTTTTTAAAAAAATCAAAATTAATACAAAAAGTAAAAAGTATATATTTTCGGATTCCCAAAAATATAGTCGTTTTATTACCGTTTTTTAAAAAAAATTTGAAATTAAAAAAAAAAATTAATCCCAAAATCATCGATAAATACACACATTCATCATCCATTTCGACGAAATTCGGCCACTTATGAATTTTATTATGTAATTTTTAATTTTTCGGATTAAATTTATGTAATTTTTAATTTTTAAGACTTTAATTATGAAATTTTCAATTTTTAGGATTTTAATTATGTAATTTTTAATTTTTTTGTAATTTGTAATATTATTCCGGTTATTTTTAATGTATTTTAATATTGTGGAAACTTTTTTTATTTAAATTGAATAATAGAATGGTGGGACCCTTGTCCTTGCGGAAGAGCACAGATGTGGCTGTTGTGCTCTTGCCTAAGAGCAGGGAGTAAAAGTGGGTCCGGGTCCACATCCGTGCTCGTTGGTAAGAGCACGGATGTGGATGCTCTAACGTGGCATATAATTTGGATTCTAATAGTGTAGTGTAGATAAATAATGTTTTTTTAATTAAATACTACTAGAATTTTTGTTAAACTCTATTATTATTAGCTTGGTTCTAATTTAGACTTTAATTTATTGTACTTTGTATATATTTTTAAAATCAAATTAAATTTGTATATTAATTTCTTGAATATTTTTTATTACTCTTTGGTATATTAAACATATTTTTAGAATTTTTAGAATTTGAAATGTTTCATTTATTAGGAAAGGAAGAAGAAAATTATTAATTTAGAGTAGGACAAGATAAGTATTCCCTATTTAGAGTAGGACAAGATAAGTATTACCTCTGTCCAATTAGAAATGAAACATTTTCTTTTTTGGTTTGTCCCATTAGAAATGAAACATTTCTAAAAATTGAAACAATATTCTTTTTTACTCTCTCTTCTTTAACTCAGAAAACAACACTAGCTAAAATCTCGTGCCTAAAAGCAAAGGTTGCATGTTTAATGGGACGGAGGGAGTACATTTTTTGTTTTTTTGAATCTTTCTGTTGTTTTGAATTCTATTTTTCTACAGTTTTATTAATACTCCCTCCGTCCCATAATAATTGTCACTCTTTTCCATTTCAGTCTGTCCCACAATAATTGTCACACTTCATTTTTACCATAAATGGTAAGTACGTCTCACATTCCACTAACTCACTTCACTCACATTTTATTATAAAACCAATATAAAAAAGTGGGTCTCACATTTCACTAACGTTTCCAATCAATTTTTTTTAATATTTTTTAAAACTCGTGCCCACAATAAGAGTGACAGTTATTGTAGGACGAATGGAGTATAAATTAAGTAATTAAATTGATATAATTAAATATTTTTTATTACTGTTTAGTATATTGAAATTATTTAAAATAATTATCAATTTTATTTATGTTTAATATTCAAGTCATATAATTTATAATTATATTTATATTTAAATTACTAAAGATAGTATACATAGTTAGAATTGAGTTGAATTTGATTTATTATATAACCTAGTACTCCTGTGTATTGTTGATAAGTCGTATTCTAGGCCTTGGTTACTGGTCAGTATGATGTGCATAATTGATTATATCTGCAAAACGTTGCTCAAAGTGTGCAGGTTGAGTGTTCTAGCCAGTAGGCAAAGCTTCAAATACTTCATGTGAAAAGGGCATCAGGACGATTACGTACTGACCAGTATACATGCAAAAATGGCTCGAGATGGAGAAGAAGGATAGCTGGGACTGATCAACCACAATTAAGGGCAAAGAAGTCATCTCACCACAAGGTTTTACCCTAAAATCAAGGGTAAGCCTCCCTATAAAAGGAAGCCACTTGGAGAGAGAAAGGAGGACTCATTCATCATCATCCATTCTTAGGTAGAATTCTCTCGGTAGTTCAGTCCTCCAGCCCAGTCCAGAACCTCGTTCCTCGCCACATCCATGGTCACTTGAAGATCATCAGTTCGCCGGAGTTCCATTCTCTCGTTCCAGTCAGCACTATCGTAGTTAGCAGTTCCATCGCCCGTAGTGGCAAAAATAATCTTTATTTGCTTTCTAGTTAATCTTGTTTGTTTTCTCTACGTTAGATCTTTCGCATTTCCAGTATTTTGCTTATTTTGAAGCCTTGGTTGTGATCCAAACGTTTTCTAAATGTTATGAAGTTGTTTTTCCAGCATCGGTTCATGTTTGTTTTTGCTTCGTTCTGCCTAGATAGCTTAGATCTAGCTGTTACGGTAATTTCCAGTGTGGAATCGCATGTTTTAACTTCTGTAGTTAATCTCTCTGAGTTTGCAAGTCTAGATAGCTGTTAGATTCTAGATCTGAATTAGTTAAGTGTGAAAACCCAGTTTACGTGATTTCTGACACCATGCATGTTGACCAGTAAGCATAATTGCAGTTTCAGTGTTCGATCTTTCGATTCGAAGTTTTAATTGTAGATCTGAGTTGTGAAGTTTGTTAATCTGTGTTTCTCGTTCATGAAATCTGAGATTGTTGATCTGAGTTTATTCATGTTGAAGAAGATAACATCCACATCCAAGTTTGGGACCACTTTTACTTTTTAGTTACTTTTGCTTTTGTCCTTTACTTTTTCTACCTTTTCAGCTGGTACCCTTCAGATCTGTCAGCCTAGTCACCACAACTACCACTACCTTCTGATATTCTGTTTAGCCCAAAATAGAAACCTAGTACTTTTCGAATATTTCCTGTTTTCACCATGTCCACGTACACAGCTGCATATCAGAATCCTCTCACACCTCATAGCCAGTAGGATACCACCTTAAATTTCTTGCCTAGGTAGAGACTCAACCCAAGCATGGTAGCTAACCAAAACTCTCCAGAATATCACCACAATCACTCCAACCGTCACCATCTCTGTGGGATTCGACCCCTACCTTCACTATACTACCCAGTAGAAGAGGGTTGGGGAATTATTGATACCAGGTTTTAGGCTTAGCAGGGAATTGTTCATCCTGATCAGTAGGATACGTCCTTGTTTGAACGACACCTACGCAAACTTGCGCTTTCAATTGTTATTCAAGATATTTACTCATATTTTTAATTTTAGGCTTCTCAAAATATTGGGATATGTGTGTATAAATATTACTCTCTTCGTTCCATGTTAATAGAGTCCTTTTACTATTTTGGAAAGTTCCAAGTTAATTGAGTCATTTCTATTTTTGGCAAAAAGTAACCATATCTCATACTTTATTCTCTGTTACTTTATCCACCATCCACTTAACTCACTATTTTTAAACTTCGTGCTGAAAAGAAACGCCTCTATTAACAAGGAATGGAGAGAGTATCTATTAAATTTAAATTTTGCTAAAGCGAATATATTAATCGTGAAAATTTTACTGTATTTCAGTATTTGCTTGCTCGTGTCGGCCTATTTCTAAAAAGATAGCAACTGCATGTTGTATTTTAAAGAGGCTCAAAATTTTATTATATAGTGATGATGTTGATGATACTCTTGATCCTATTATTTTCTATGATTAAAGTGTAGGTGATTTTTTCTATATTAATTTCAAGTACTTTAATCTATTTTTTAAAATAAATATTGATTTATAATCTCTGTTTAATGTTAGTATTATTCTATAAATGTGGGACCCTTATTCCACTGACTTTTTCAATTCACCTTTCTTCATTTTTCTTAAAATCTGTGTCAAGTCAAATTTGGACAATATTTCATGGACGGAGGGTGTATAATTTAATTTAAATGTTAGTAATGTTTATTAAAAATATACAATACGCATATTAAAATTTTCAATAATTAATTTTTGAATATTAGATGTTATTCCCTCCGTCCCCAAATAATATGACATCTCCTCCTGGAAGTCCTACATTAGTTGATGTTCTCTAAAGACTCGAAATGTATTCACTATTTGAAAAAATATAATTCAATTTGGCACGAAGATGATGTCGCGAATATTATGTTAGCATGTATCATATTGCATAATATGATAATAGAAGATGAAGGATTTGCGGCAGAGCGATGGGCGCCGGAAGAGGGTGCAAGTACAAGTCACGGTGTCGCCTCCGCGCCGATCCAGATGGGCGTACCACGGAGCAATGAATATTTGATCCAACGCTTCGTTGATATGCGCAGGACCACATCACATAACACACTGCAGGCCGATTTGATTGAAGAAGTGTGGGCACGTAGGGGAGGTAGTGGCGTTGTGTAAACTTGATAATGATTTGTACTAGATTCAATGTAGTGTGTGATTTTAATTTTAATTTAGTGTGTAATTCTAATTTTAATTTTAATTTTAATTTGTATTTGTATTTTATTTTTATTTTTATTTTTATTTTTAATTCGTATAGTCGGCTTCTTCTAATCCACTAAGAGCCTGATAAATTTGTTCTTAATTACTTGAAATATTATAAAATGAAAGTTGATTATAAAATTTGGGGCTATTGGAGGTGTCCACTATAGTGGCGGACACAAAATTTTGAGGCTATGGACAATAAAATTGGGGCGGGGCTATTGGGCGTGTCCGCCTTATAGTGGACATCCTAAGATAAGGCAGCAGTATCAAGGCAGCCTTAGATCGAGATCTGACTGTTTCAAATCTTTATCAGTTTTCAAACTGTACTTACGTTTTGGTTTCCCAAACTGACAAAAGGAATTTTTAACTCTCGTTGCACTGTCCTGAATATTTTTTCTCATAATCTCATGAGATTCTCATTATTAATTAGCACTTATTCAACATGAATCATTTTATGTCAAGTACTTTGATAGTTGGGTTGAATATGCACATTTTTTCTGTTATAGAACAAAATGATCGATCAATTAAGAATACCATTTTTGTTCAAACGTTGCATACTAATTTATTTTTATTGTTGAATATGCACATTTTTTCTGTTATAGAACAAAATGATCGATAAATTCATAGCAGATCCTTTTTTTCTTCTTAATTGAACATTTAGATTCAAAGATCACGCTTTGGATTTTTGTTGAATTAGAATTGAGACCATTGGTGTCATTACAATCACTCTAGAATTACGCCGAATAACGCTGGCAATTTTATAGACATATTTTAAGCCTAGCATTTAGTTATTTTTAAAGTAGATTCTGCGTTCTTTTTTCTTTGAATTGGTAACAGAGAATTTTAATTGAATTTAAATTTATAGTTATTGGATGTTTTGTTTTTTATCAAAAAAGGAAATGAATCAATTTAGTTGGGACATTTCAAAAAGAAATACGATTCAACTTAATTGGAATGGAACGAGTATTTATTTTTAGCACAGAGTTTATGAACTTGATATTTAATTTGTTAAGTGGGTAGATAATAAATTAGGAAAAAAATATAAAAATGAATAAAGTAGGAAACCGTAAATAAATTATTACTACTATCATAAATGAAAATTACTCAACTATAAAGAAAAGAGAAAGTGTATGTGCACGTACAATTCACGTAGTGTAATGGCTATCTGACTATCTCTGTAGGGAGTAGTAATTTATACTATCTCCATCTCGTGAAAATATTCATATTTGCTCTCTAAAAATTTGTTCTCCCTTCATTTTTTTGGGTACTGTACATCACTACTCTAAATTCATACGACTTCATATTTTACTTTTATTATCTCTACTTATATACGTAAAACTTAACCCCTTTTGTTCCACTTCCACATTTATTTGTCTCACTTCACTTTGCATGTTTTCTTTTTGGACAATTACCATGTTTTCTTTTTGGACAATTACTCTCTAAAGTCTAAAAATATCATATTGATAATAAATTAGCGAAGTTGTGCGGACTGCGGGATTAATGAAGTAGTACTAATAAGAGCATCCTTAACCCTTCTCACTCATTTACCCCTTCCGTTTTACAATATGAATCACTCTTGTTATAGGCACAGATTTTAAGAAAAGTAAAGAATTAAGTTGAAAAAATTAGTGGAATATGAAGTTCATTTTTCTATATTGGTTTTATAATAAAATGTAAGTGGAGTGAGTTAGTGGAATCCGGGACATACTTTACTATTTATGGTAAAAAATGAAATGTGATTTTTATTGTGGGGAGAACAAAAATTACAAAATATGACTCTTATTATGAGACAAAATGAGTGTATATTTACGTAATTTTTATTAAAATTCATTACAAAAAATGTTAAGTAGCACTAGAGAATTCTATCTGTAATTTGGTCGAAGATTCAAGATATGCAGCTAAGACATTGATGAAAATGTGAGAGAATTATTAGTATGTTACTAGTTCTTAATAAATAATGTGGAAAATGAACTAGAAGGTTGGTCTAAAAAAATATTTTATTTTTGCGAATGTAAGAACGCTTCTTAACTACACTGTACTCATTAGTGATTTACAATAAATCTGATTTTTTTTTCATTAAATTACTATATTTGGTGAATGTAGGATTTGGTGTTTCAACTTATTAAGATTGCAGTCAATAATAAATTAGGAAAAATAAGGAAAATTGAGGCTGACGAAAATTATTATAGGACGAAAAATAGCGTCATAGTAGTTCCAAATCTTAAAGCTAATTAAAAACATAGTCCTAGAAATTATAATAAGTTTGTGAACAAAGGCAAACTGGAAATTGGATCGAAAGTTGATGTGATATGAGTGTGAATTGAGAGAGAGTGGACGATGAGGTGAAAGGAAAGGACTGGTTGTAAATCAAGAGAGATGATTACGTCACCTGGGGGTGAGGGTGACATGCCAGCTTCTGCTTTGAGATCTTTTGCTTCACTGCACTCACCAAATCGCCATATAAAAGGAGTTGATGTACGGCCAAAACTGGCAGTTACAAGTTACGATAAAACTTTTCCCCGCAATATCCGCCGTCCAATTTGCTTCCCTTCAACATCTAGCGGTTGCCGCTTAAACCTTCATTTGCAACACGGAAAAAAAAAAAACTTAATTCAAATTAACTTAAATACTGTCACTATTCTACTCAGCGTAAAGAAAGAGAGAGAAATATTTAAATTATGTCATTTGATGAGAATTCACAACAGGGGCGTCCTATACCACTCAACCACATCAGCGTTAGCCTGTCCTATTATTTTAACTACTATTTATATTTATTTCTATGTTAGCAATCCTATTATTTTAACTACTATTTATATTTATTTCTATGTTAGCAAATACTCCCTCCGTCCCAAGCTACTCGCACTTATTTCCTTTTTGGGCGTCCCAAGTTACTTGCACTCTTTCAATTTTTAGTAAAAATTTTCACCTACAGCCGGCATTTTTGACTTTCCTATACACTCATTCCTTAATCTCCGTGCCGAAAAGGAAAGGAGCGAGTAGCCCGGGACGGAGGGAGTATATATGGGGATATAAAAGAAATTAAAATAAAAAATAAAAACGTGTAGCATCCTCCGAACCTATCCTCCTTATCCCCCACAATGGGTCGGAGGATAGGCCGGAGGATGCAAAAAATGGTTCTTCATCCGCGCTAGTGATACGCTCGGATTTTGCACTATTTTAAGGTCATTATTTGGTCCGTTTTGAATGTCAAAGTTGCACTACATGTCCATTATTTGCATATTTTATCCATTTTGATATTTTTAATGTATTTTGTGAGAATGTGCAAAATAGAGCTTAAAAAGGTCAGAATTCCGAAGGTGGAGCTGAAGCGTAATCCAGCGGGTTGCTGAAAGCAGTCCAGAGAGCTCGGAAACTTCCCCAACGGCCCGTTGGGCCTGTTCGCGCGCAACATTCCCAATAACTTAATTCATAATATTCACACCTTCATAGCCTCTAAAATTGGAGAGCCCCAAAAGGCTACTCCTCCAACCCTAATCCTTCATCTATCATTCCATTCACCGTTCTTGGAGATTGGAGTAAGGCAAGAGAAGACTAAAGATGACACAATAATTTATCTTTGGGGTTTGTTTGCTTTTTCTTTATGTTTTATACTTTAATTTATTGTTTTTGCTATGTATCTATGAGTAGCTAAACTATAAGAATTCTTGGGTTGTGTTAGTAACTTTTATTAGTTTATACAATTCATTTTTATTTAATATTCGTTTTGTTCCTTACTTCGCTTCTATTCTAAGTGTTGAATAATTGCTTGCAAGTTAGAAGAGCTTAGTTAACGTTACAATGAGCTTCCCTTAACGAGCTTCCCTTAACGTGATTGGATATATTAATTCGATAGAGAAAATTGTTTAATTACTCCATCCATTTTACATATGCAGTTGCAATAGAGCACGTCACAAAATCTAAACAATGTAAAGAAAATTTAATTGAAAAATGATACATGAATGAATGCCCTATTATCATTATAAAAAAAATGAACAATGACTTCTAATAGAGAAAGTATTTAAAAAATGAAAGTATACAATCTTATAGGAGACCGATTAAAAGGAAAATTGTGTCTATCTTAACTGCGATGGAAGAAATGTTACATATTTTTACTAGTATATGTATCCCATGCATTATTTGAATAATTTGTTATGCATAGGTTTAAAAATGTACTTTCTTCATTTTTTTTATTAATTGAATAGTTTTTTTTCGGCATAAAGATTAGAAATAGATATTAATGGTGTTGAGTGAGTGAGAATAAAGTAGGAGTAATGATGAGAGAATAAAGTAAAAAAAAAATTTATTTGTCTTAGAAATATATATGATTCATTTATATTGGAACTTTGTCAAATAGAATAACGATTTAGTTAACAGGAAATAAGCGAAGTAGTTTAAAGGAAGAAAGAGAAAAAAAATATAAGAGTGCCCACAATAGGGAGCCGCGGCTCCCGCCCAAGGACATGGCTACGCTGCGGCTCCCTATAGCTGCCAAAACGGAGGACCACGGCTGGGAGGGGGGATGGGCGCGCCACCTAGTTGGTGTGGACACGACACTGCCCGCGGAGCTCTATTGCAGGGCGCCGCGAGATGCGGCTCTGCCCATAAATTTATACTCCCTCCGTCCCGGGCTACTCGCTCTTTTCCTTTTCGGCACGGAGATTAAGGAATGAGTGTATAGGAAAGTAAAAAATGACGGCTGTAGGTGAAAATTTTTACTAAAAATGGAAAGAGTGCAAGTAACTTGGGACGCCCAAAAAGGAAATTAGTGCGAGTAGCTTGGGACGGAGGGAGTATTTTATAATTTTTTTATTTTTTATAATAAAATAATGTGATCTGTGGTTGTGGCTTGTCCACTACTAAGTAGAACAAGTTTTTTTTAGCAGTGGATAAGAATTTGTTGCTTGCCTTATATTTGACTAAACTATTGTAGACACTCTAAAAATGACTCAACCGTAAAAGAACTTTTCTAAAATGTAAAAATGATTCTTTTATGAGAGAATGGAGGAAGTAAATATTTATGTTGATTAATTAGTTACCAAGGCTATTGATTGCTATCATGATTTGATCATATCGATCCTCTATGGAGTCCTTCGTATCATCTTTCACTGACTGAACATTTTGTCTCCTTTTATTTGGTGGAGTAATGTTAATGGAAATGAAAGTAAGAATACAATTACTCTATTTATAAGTAAAACTAACTTTTTAATATCGGAAATATATAATCGATAAGTTAAAGATAATTCGATAGGGAGTTTATAATTCTGCTCGATATTAAATAGGAGAATTTATCAAAAATTAATATTGACTAATTAAATAGGAGTATAGAATTGTAGATAAGTTTGGACATTTCTATGTCGCAAAAAGGATTCGAGCAACATACTTAAGTTAGGCTTAATTTGTGCCCTCCTCATATCATATTATCCTTTTTGATAGAATGCTGAACGAACATTTATTACTTGTATTTTCGGAGGTTCGAAAAATACCGAACATCTAAAAATGAATTACTCCACTTTCTACCCATAAATTCAAAATTGCCAACTTATCATTTCATTTGTTTTTTCTCATCCATAAAACCACTCACAGCTTGACCACTCATAAATGCATTTGAGCACACTTTTACTCTGGGTTGTCTATCCGTCCCAAGTTACTTGAGTCGTATTTCATTTTAGTTGTATCAAGTTACTTGAGTCATTTATTTTTTTAGTTAAAAATAAAATATTTAATCACAATTACTTTATTCTTAACTTACTAAATATAACTTTCTTAAATCTCCTTCCGAAAAAGAAACGCCTAAAATAACATGGGATCAATGGAGTAATTTCTACTGGAGAGAGTATATAGTACGTGGAATAGTTATAGATGGCATTTCCGTAGTTAGTCAGCTACTTAGGGGGCGGATCCAAACAAGTTCCTCTGCCCCCTTTCAAATCGACATTATTAACTAGGAGTAGGCCCCCTTTGGAGCCAGATTTTTCAATCTTGAAGATCCGTCCATGTCAAATGTGATAGATTTCTGCCCAATTCATACAGTCCCAAGATATTCGCCGTCAACTCTAACTACCACGTTAATTCCATCTGCATCCATCCAATTAGATATAATTATCATACATAACTTAATTAAATACGCCTAATTTCTTAAGTAAGTAATTTAGCTAGCGTCAGTGAATATTTGTTAAATTTAATACTATTATTTACACATTGGAAAAAGGATGGTTGGATAAGAGCATCAACCATGGCGCCCGACCCGGTGAAATTCCGACCGGCGTGCTAGAATTCCCCGACGGACGTCCGCCATTGTGCATGGTAGGCATGGATACGGAATTCCGTCGAGGACACCGCAGTTTCGCAGCGTTTACGCGGAATTACGTCGCGACGCCCCGCAGACGTCCGCGCGGAATTTCGGTTTTTATTTTAATAATGTATTTTTTTTAGTAATTATGTAATTTTTTTATGATGAAGTATGTTTTTTTAAAATAAAGTGGTTGCATTTTCTTCGTATTCGTGTCGACTATTTAATTCCGTAAATTTCTTACTTCCGAAAATTGTTTAATTTGTGAATTTTTTTAATTGTAGGAAGTCCTTTGGGATGTCCTTGGGGATGTCCGCCATTGTGAGGTGAAATTCCTTATGACATGGTAGTGCAGTGGAAAGTCCGTATAACGTGGGAGGATGTGTTTTTGGGAATTCCGCGCTGCTAATGCTCAATAATAATAGGTTATAAAAAGCCAATGGGCAATAATAAACGGAACAGCAAATGCAATCATTGTCCTACATTTGAACTCATACTCTAGCTCTGCTCTCCTCCGCTCCTACCCCACAAACAGCTCTAACTTGGAATCTTTGCCGGAAAATCCATCGGAAAATCCACTATTGCCTTTGATTTCGATTTGGATTGATTGAAGCAAGGTAACAACATCTATATATATATATACATATCTCATCACGTCAAAACCCTATTTCAGCTCATCTAGCTTTCAAATATCTTTTGATGATGTTGTTGCCAAATTTCTTGATGGAACAACTGAACATGCAGATTCAGGAATTTACTGTTTTTGTTTCTTTCCTTTTGTTATCTCAGAATATTTCAAGCAAGATAACCAAAAATTTCGAGTTGCTCTCCATGTTTTTTGCACGAGGAGATCGACTAATGTTTGATTTCATGAAATTAGGGTTTGGGTTTACTATTAAATCCATTGTAAAAGCTGCTCTGGTAATTTATTGCGAAAATTCAAATCTTGAAATCTAGGGGTTCGTGGTGTTACGTGAAGCAGTTAACTTTACCGTCCACAAAAATAATTTTATACATACACAATACTGGTTTTGTTACAGTATTTAAATCCATTGATTTGTGCTCATCTTTCAATTCATTGCCGTTTTGGGCGGATGATTTTGCTTATTTTTTCTGTCTTTACTTAAGCTTTGAGCCACATGATTCAACAGTGATTTCCATGTCTATTTACTGTACCTTTGTCACTCAATTCTTTCTCTCTCAATCATCTTTCTCTTTCTTGCTTGAGACTCGGATTTCTCAAAATTATCTTGTGATTACTTTTCCTGAAATTGCTCCTCTCTCTCTCTCTCTCTACAACATGTGAGCACTCCAAATTCGTCACTGCTTCTTCTTCAAGTGAGCTTCTTTTCAGGCTCTATTTTCAGCTTTGTTAGTGATACCGTTTCTTCTTCATGCAGGATTGAAAGATGACCTAATAATTGTTGGTGGATATGAACAGCTTAAGGCCTGAGCTCCACATCGCGCAGCAAAGCCGTCGAGACAAGTTGCGAATTCAGCAAGACACCTATTTCCCTCACGATATTCTAAGCTACGATGCGTCGGAGATGATCAATTTCTCTGTCAATCCGCTGCTCAACACGGGCCTCCTCAAGCGGCCCGAAGAGGCCCCCTTTCCTACCACTGTCGCTGCCACTGACGCACAATACTTTAGCACTTGGAAAACCATCGGCGGCTCACAAGATTGGGTGGCTAATCACTCCTCAATTTACAATTCTACTAATCCTATTTCGGCGCTGAATGTGAAGCCTAATTATCAAGGGTATGATCAAGAGCTGCATCCGTCTCTGGCTAATTCTGACATAAACGGCGCCTCCTCCATTTACCAGAATATTGCGTTGCAAGACATCGAACTCGCCTCTCTCCGCCACAAGAGCTCAGTGGAAACCGGCCACGGTTCGCCCTGGGTGGTTGGTGGGAACAGCTCCAGCCAATGGTGCGGCGAGCTCGATTTCTCTCGCTCCAACGCTCAAGCTCTCTCGCTCTCGCTCTCGTCCTTTCCACCTCCGAAAGTTCACGAGACTCAGATTGCTGAGAGGGGTTTGCTGCAAACGAGAGGTGTCTGTGGAAGTAGTAATGATCAGGATTTAAGAACTTGGAAGCCGGAGATGCTGTTGCCTCCGATTAATCAAAATGTGTCTAGCGGTAGTAGAGCTCCCGGGGCGCAGGGTTTGACTCATCGGAACCCTGGCCCGTTGGGTCCGTTCACCGGATACGCGACCATTCTCCGGAGCTCGAGGTTCTTGAGGCCGGCACAGCAGATGTTGGAGGAGCTCTGCTGCATTGCCGGACCTAAAGATGACGAAATTTGCGATGTTTCTGATGAGATTTTGGACGAGGCTAGGGTTTCCAGTGAAGGTGCTACTAACAATAACGAGCATTCCATGGGGGCGTTCGTGTTCGATGGTTCTAGTGGTAAGAGCCAGGAGGCCGGGGGTACGAGCTGCTCGTTGGATGCTCATCGGCCGGAGAATCATCAGAGGAAGGCGAAGCTGTTGTTTATGAAGGATGAGGTTGGTAAATGTTTGTAGGGACTTAATTATGCTTTTTAGTTGGATGTTGGTGTTACAAGTTTTATTATTAGCATGCATGTGATCTTGAAAATTTGATTGCTACCTCATCTGCCATTATTGATGTATGTAGGTGATTAATTAAGACTTTGTGTCTTAAAGATAGGTCATGCTTTAATACTAAGAAAATCATCAAAACTGATATTGAAAATGACTTATGGTTGCCTTGTACTTTTACTTAGGCGATAGATAATACAGTATGAATTTCTAAACTTGGCCATATACTACTTGGTGTTCTTGGATTTTAAGAGTCACTTTGTTGAAGTACTTCTAAATTCATAAATTTCCAAATTTTTGTTCCTAGTACATGTTTTGTTTGTCCTATAATAAACTCTTTTGGTTTCTGTTGATGTGTCTTTGTCAATTTTGGTACTAATTCAATTATTTCACTAGTGTGATTTTCTTAAGATGTGGCATTTGACTATTATGCGAAGACATAGTTTTCATAATTCTTTTGCTATATTTTAGACAATTTTTTGGGTTATTGCATAAGTGAGTACTTTTAAAATCTTATTCGATTTAATAATTTCTGTAGAGTTTAATTTCTACGTTCATTCACTTACATTATTTCAATCTTAAGATTATAGATTTGTCCAAACATGATTCAGTTCTATATATGCGTTTGACTTCAAATATTTGCAATTGTAATTGATTTTACGTTAGGGATCTTTAGTTGTCTCTATTTTCCCATCAGATACATTCATTAATCCATTTTCTTGCTTCTCCCCAGAGTTGATTCTTGGAGACGTCAATTTAGACCTTAGTTAGGTAAAAACATGACAATGCACGAGGCAGTAAATATTGCAATGCATGCAGGAGAATGTGGGACATAACTTCAATTTTAATTTTTGAATTTCTCAAAAACTATGACATGCATGTGACTTGTCTATATTAAACTGTAAAGCTTTTGCATATGATGAGACATTTTAGTTGTCTTTTCTTCTCTTCCCTACCCTTAAATAGTATGCTAATTTGTTAGGTCAAAGTGTTGTTAAAAGCTTTAACAATTAAACAACTTTTGTTTGGTGATTAGTTGCTTTATTTTTTTCAAATACCTAGCAGCTGGCATATCTATCTTGATCATGTTTTTGGCCGATTGTGCAAGTGGTGGTACAATAAACTTAAAGCTTTTTCTTAATTGAAATACTACTGTTATTCGATTCTCTCTAGCTAGGCATGCACAAACCGAATCGAACCGTTCGTAACCCGGAACCGGCCGCGGCTGTTCGAACCGCTGGACGGTTCGGTTTAGGTTCACGATTTTTAGAAACTCGAACCGCCGGTTCAACAGTTCGAACCGACAGTTCAAATAAAAATAATATTTATTATTTATATAAATTAATTTTTATATTAAAAAATTATTTTTCACAAAACAATAAATATAAAAATTTTATAGTATCCCATATTTATTTGTTTGGGCCTCAGAATTCTAAGAAACCATTCTAAGAAATTATTCTTGGTTGTTTCTCTTTTATAAATACGTCCTTGAATATTTTATGTTTCACTTTCGATGCAGGATAAAGTATATTGAAGTATTTTTTTATAACTATATGTTTAGATCATTCATTAATCTTTTTCCAATGTAGAAGACAACTTTCTTTATTTTTTACATTTTATTATTTAGTATTTTTATATTTATTTTTGTCATAATTCCTTTTCTAAGACAAATTTATAGTTAATAATAACATTAACTAGAATAGTCTAGTTAGAATAGTTTAATTAAATTTGAATGTGGTATGTTGCTCATAATTTGTATATTTATAGAACGTGGATATGTTCAAATAATTGGATTTAAATATAGGTATGTTATTCATTTTTCTCAATGTATGGATTAAAATGTGCAAACGCCTAAACTCTTGGCGGGCCGGTTCAGGTTCATGATTTTTTTGAACCGTGAAACGCCGGTTCCCCGAACCGGTGGTTTTTGAACCGTGTGCATGTCTATATCTAGCATTTACCCTTCCCTAATTAGATGTGTCACCTATTTATTATCGAAGGGACAAATAGTTTATGTTCCTCCATTTTGTACAAGGTTTGCAAAAGGTATAAACAGTATCACCAGCAGATGCAAATGGTGGTGTCATCTTTTGAATCAGTGGCCGGCCTCAGTGCTGCCACTCCTTATGTGTCGTTAGCCCTAAAGATGATTGCCAAGCATTTCCGGTGTTTGATGAATGCGATAATGGACCAGCTCAAGAGCATAAAAAATGTGCTGAGGGATGAGTTCTCGTCCCCGTCTGCTGCCACAGCCGGAAACAAGGGCGATGCCAATGCTTCGGGGTTGAAGTTTTTCGATCGAAGCTTTCAAAAGCAGAAAGGGGCAGGGAATATTGGCATTCTTGAAAACCAGCATATCTGGAGGCCTCAGCGAGGCCTACCAGAACGTGCAGTTTCTGTTTTGAGAGCGTGGTTGTTCGATCATTTTCTTCATCCGTAAGACCCTCTCTCTCTCTTCTCTCTTAAGCTGTACATCAGTACATCTGACATTTTTACTAACTTGAGTTTTCTTATATATGTGAAGGTATCCTACAGACACTGACAAGCATATGTTGGCCACGCAGACCGGCCTTACTCGAAACCAGGTCTTTTTATTTCCGCCTTTTTAAATAAATGTGTCTTTTCTATGATAGGTGTTAATTAAAAATGAGGGTAGTTTTTTAAAAATAACAAAATCCTACCAATTAGATCATTTTTAGATCGATATAGTTCGTAAGAGTTCATATCCTTCGTGTGAGAACAAAAACGATCTTAAAATGGCCTAATTTTGTCTCTAGTTATGCATCAGAATTGGGTTATTTTTTCATCACTACTCTAACAAATGAACCTCAATTCTGTAATAACTCTATTGACCTTGGTAAATAACTCAGGTTTCCAACTGGTTTATCAACGCTCGTGTTCGTATATGGAAGCCGATGGTCGAAGAGATACACATGCTCGAAACCAAAGTATCTGATAATGTTGGGAAAAGTAGTAATGGCAAAACTGCAGTCGAAGGTTGCAGTCAAGACGACGACAGCAGCCAATCTTTGAACCGGCTGAGATTGCATGTTGTCCCAGACAAGCAGGGCGAATGCTCGGGTTTTGGCCCTCCCGGGCAGGAGGGGGATAAGTTTAAGGCGAGCATGTGGAATCAAGAGAAACGTTCAAGAATCGAATACCACGTCCAGGGCAGCGTTGATGGGCCAATGATGAGGTTCATGCCGTCTCACGGAAGTGGCATTGAGGGGAGCGGGATAGGGTCGGTGTCGCTGACTTTGGGTCTCAGGCAAAGCCCGGAAGGCAGTCAGCTGCCTCCGACGCAGCAGGAGAGACATATGAGGCATTATGGAGGTCAGATAATTCGAGACTTTGTTGGCTGATGATGTTGAAATTTAAATCTTTGATGTAGACTTTGGGGAAATTAATTAAGGTAGAAATAAATTATTTAGACGACAAACGAAGATGGTGAGATTTGGGAAAATGGAAAGTAGGATAAGCAAAATACCTCTGCGAAATGTAGGAAAGAACATTTCAACGTAGTGGCGGTGTTTTGTATTGGAAAACCGTTTCTTTCGGCTATAAAATATGGTGGGATTTGTTACATATTTTTTTGTATCGTCTATTCGTGTTATATTTTTAATTTTTTTTTGTCGTTTTCTGATTTTTCATTAGACTCTTTGGTGTGTCGCTACACTTTTAGGAGCTTTTCTGTCGTATAAACAAAAACTTTATGCCCAAATCAGTTATACTCCAGACATGGTTAAAATACTTCTGTTCGTTCGGTCCATCAATGGGAGTTGATGGAGTTCTATTGTACTAATAAATATAGAATTAATTAGATAGATAAAACATAAATCGAGTATTTAACATATAAGGTCTAAAATACAGGATTTGAGGGCATTTTGGTCTATAAAAAAATTTGAGGGCATTGCTAAGTATTTTTTCTGGGGACAGCATGTGTTCGAACTTCGAACTCAATAGTACCATGCTCGTTTATTTTTGCTTTAGAGCATGAATAACCCCGTCCCCAGTTCTGGCCCCAAGTCTCCTCCATGTCATCATTCCTCTACAGTTGCGGCTCAGGCCCCAACTGCTCTAACCCTGCAGGCCGCAACTAATAAATGACATTATTTACAACTTCAAAATATGTAACTTGTAAACGCAATTCGTTGAAAAATTAAAACCGGGAAAATGCATTGTTCATTAGAAATTAACATTACATTACTAAGCGAAGCAAATTTAAAATACTAGAAACCCGGACCACGACTACTACTTCTTCATTTGGGCGCGAAGGTAGGCGATCATCTCACGGTGCAACTCGAGATCGAACTCCGACATCGTCGAAGTATCCTTTGATGTCAACTCCGTCAGCTGGCTCATCTGCCATGTAACACTCATCTCCGACAAAGATTCGGACATCTTATCCAGAGACGGATTGATCGGCGGTGGCACCATAGCGGAGTTGCTCGCAGTTGCCTCCCCCTTTGCTTTCCTCTTGGCCTCCTTTGTTCCCATCGGGCGGCTCTGAATGCTAGGAGAGGAGCCGAAGACGGCGTCGTCCGTCACGTTGAGGTCGATCGTCGGACCTCCTTCGCTCGAAGAGTAGTTTCCGGAGGCGGAAACTTTGGTTCTCTTCACCGCCCCAGTTGCCGTCAGCTCGGCACCGCTGGTGTACGTCGGGCTCTTCTCGACGAGCTTCCAAATCTCGAAGTACTTGAAGGCTTTCTTCCCGTCAGTGAAGAATGCATCCTTCGCCTTCTCGACGAGGTCCGCCTCGCTGTGCCCGCTCGGCCACATCCGGACTACGTTGGCCCACTTTCCATTCCACTTTCTCATATCCGCCTGGACCCGGCCCCAATGCTTGCGCAACTTCACGTAGCTACGCTCGATCGACCCTTTAGGACGGACAACGTTATACTTCACGGCAATCCACTCCCAGAAAGCCTTGCTGGTCTGCTGGTTGCCAATGATAGGATCCTCGTCGACGTCGACGTAGTTCCTCGCAAGCCACATTGTCTCTTCCGGACTGTACTTCTTCTGCCCATCCTCCTCGCCGACCTTGCCCCTTGCCCGGCTCTTGGGCGGCCTCCATCTCACTGAGCTCGAACTCTTCGATGTTGACCGGCGATGTTACGTCGACGTTGCTACCGACTCCCAGACTAGGCGTCGGCTGCGATGGTGGCGACCCCGGTATGTACCAATTCTGCGAGTTAACGAACTCGTCCATCTGACGTTCATCGCTGTTGAACCAATCCATTGACGCCGAAACAAATGGTATAATAGAGGATTGAAATGTAATGCACGTAAGAGTGATGCACAAAAGGCTCGTATTTATAGACACAAAATTTCGAATTTAAAAAAAAGGTTACGGCCCGGCCCGAACACAAATAACCCTGGGCTGGGCCGCAACGCGTCACGTCCCGCGCCGTGTAACGTGCGCCCAGGCCGGGCCACGGGACGGTCACCGGGCCGGGAACGCGGCCCCAGGACCGGGCCAGGCCGTGTCGCTTCTCTGTGTAACTCGTGGGACGGGCCGGGACTCGCGATTTGCGGCCCGACCCGTAGCGTTATTCATGCTCTTATAATTTATGTCTTACAAATGATCACTTGGTTAGACTAGTTGAACCTTGAATGAATAATTTTGTTGATTCGCTTACCAAATTACTATCTTTGTGTTTGAAAATTAGAAACTTTTAAAATAGTACGGATTTTAATGCATAATTGGTAAAATAAGAGAGAAAAAGAAAAAATAATTAAAGTATTATTAGTAGAGAATGATTTCAATCCCGCGTACAAGTTGCCTATGGTTGTAAATTTATTAGGTTACGCAAGTTTTATGAAATAACTTGTCGTAGTATGATATATGGATTGGATTGGATTGGATTGCTGAAACTCTCCGCCACAATCTTGTCAAACTAATACTACTCTACAAGATTGATCATCTAATGTGGCCGGTCCCATACGTGCGTTAACTGCGTATTTATCATAAACCTCTTTACAGTTCTTGACCAATAATAAGTTTGTAAATATTTCTTTTAGAAGAAATGATAATTGCAATGTCAAACACTATCTATTTTTCATCTAATCAGTAATTATGAATACTTTTAAAAGTTCATAATAATATCTTTTTTCGATTTCATCGGTAAACGAATATCTATTGTGTCATGTATAATTGTGCTGTTTCGTTAATAAAAAGTAGTATTAACATTTTGGGGTTGTGTTCGAGAAAATATCAATTTTTTTAATGCATGGATGGTTATAAATATATTAAATTGTTAATGTATATTACTTTGAAAAACCTAACCGCGCGTTAGCTAGGCTAGGGTGACAACCACGTATTTAATTTGCTAGGAAAAATACTCCACAGACGTGGAAAAGACATGCAAACAAATACTCCCTTATATATTATGCCACATCAATTTATAGTACTCCATATCTCCATTAGTTTGTACATACACACAACATGTAGACCGTAGAAGGTTAAGCTTAAACAAACTTAGCTTAATTATTTCTATTACTTAATTATTTTTAAAAGCAGCTTAATTATTTCTACACACTGACTCTCTCTCTTTTCATCTCTTTAGCTATTTTGTGATCAGGCTGGATCACAGGTACCCCTGTGATACGAGCCTCTTTTTCATATTTTGTTTGGATCCTTTTTTTAATTATATTATTTTGTTTAGATATTATAGGGATTTAACATATCCTTTTTGTATCCACACATATTATAAATATGTGTGGAGTCTTTCATATGGAGTCAATTATTCAATCAATACATGAAAATTAACGTGAATTGGCTCAAATATTTGTGCTTCAAGAAACCTTCTTAAGACTGCCGACGAGATCATTCTCGCGCTCAGCCGCCCACCGCCGGAGCAATCGCCGACCCAACGCGTTGGGCGCTCGATAACTTCGGCACTCGTTTCTTGATTGTAAGTGGAACTCTACGTTGAGGAATTAGATCCTTAACAACTGGTGCTTTCATCCCGAGTTCACCCTCCGCAGCACCACCATCACATGCCACCACTTGCATCCGTAATAGACTTTGAGATGCCAAATTTGGAAGACTCCTATACAACCAAGTTGTTTGATCGCATACATGCTGCAATTGACACACTGGAGACCCGGTTGGACGCAACCAATCGACGCATTGGCTAACTTCGTGCGCCTCGCCGGCAGGAGCCACCGCCTCATCAGACTCCAGACCCGATGTACTCGCAGCGAACCCGCCGCTATCCGTGCCACAGTCAGTCGCGGCCTAGAACACCTCCATACACCTCTGGGCCGTCATCGTATTTCAGCCCAGAGACGTACGGCCCGCATCCGTATTCGTGTTCAGACTGGGAACAACCTGGAGTGCTCAGCGACTACCGGCCTCCGTGCAACGCCTTCACCTCTGGGGTTCAGTTCGCGGAGCAGAAACGGCCACTCCGACAGCCGCATTGCGCTCGCCAAAGCCCAAACTCGGGTTGGACTTCGTCAGAATCGCACCAGCAGCCGTTTCTGCATGCGAAAAACAAGACTTGCTGGGATCTGCCCTCCCAAACATCCGATCGCCGTGTTGGAAAGATTCGCGCTCCCGCGTTGCCAGAACATCCGCCACAGCTGACTCCGTCAGATCGTCAGCTACAGCAGCCAAGTACAACATCGACTATTGAGCTTCTGCCCTACGCCGCCGCATCGAGCCCTTGCTATCGATGTCCATGAAAGCTCCATTATGCGCCTCTCCTCGTCAACCGCAAGCGGGTGTCTCAAGCTCAAGGAAAAAGGAGTGGAAAATTGATTCGCACGGTGGTGAAGAGAAGATGGAAGAGAAGTTGATAGTACTTAGTAATGTGTGGAATCAAAAAGAGATAAGGAAAGAGAATGACTCTATTACCAAAAGAGAAGATGAGGTCAACAACACTTTTCTGAGGCTGATCGAGAAAGAGATGAAACCTGAAGCTTTTGATTCTAGTTTGGAGTCGAAAGAAAAGGATTTAAGTATGCATCCTGAAAAGCAGAGCAAAATCGAGAGGATGGAGAGTCTAAGCCTCGTTGAGGACGACAAGGCTGCTTTTGAGATACAAAAGTACAACCTTGAAGAGGACCTAAGTGACGATGAGAATGGGGTAGGACATGTGAGTATAACAGCAACAGGGACGCTACCTGCCCCGCCCCACGCCGCTGAGTCCCAATGCTTCTCGCATCTCCATCTCCACCATAGTCCATATACCAGCTCGCCACTTGCCGTTGCCGCTATCCTGTCCCCACAAGCTACAATCTCGCCGCCGTGCAGCCCCGATGGGATTAATATTGTCGTGCAGCATAGAGGGAAGTCTTCCACACCAAAAGGAGAGATCAAGTCAATTTTGTCCAATAAATGGATTATTGGGAAAACTGCTTCAGGGAATCAGCCGATGATCACGGGATTTGGTTGTCTTAAAGACACAAATATGGAGCAGGAAAAGCTTAATACTACGGACTCAAGCATTGGATTTAGCTATGTTATGGCTGAAACAAGAGACCATTTGCTATTAAGTATGTCTACATTGGACATGAGATAGTAGGTTATTGGAGTGCAAAACAACAATCTTGTGCATTTGATCCAGGAGGGGCTGCCTCGCCAAAGCATATCTTCGCGAAGATCGTCATTGTGTTGTGGTTCCTACCTTGAGGACAAGGTGGATTTTAACCGTGGGGGAGTTGATACGAGCCTCTTTTTCATATTTTGTTTAGATCCTTTTTTAATTATATTATTTTGTTTAGATATTATAGGGATTTAGCATATCCTTTTTGTATCCACACATATTTATAATATGTGTGGAGTCTTTCATAATATGGAGTCAATTATTCAATCAATACATGAAACCTTCTTAAGGCTGCCGACGAGATCATTCTCGCGCTCAGCCGCCCACCGCTGGAGCAATCGCCGACCCAACGCGTTGGGCGCTCGATAACTTCGGCACTCGTTTCTTGATTGTAAGTGGAACTCGACGTTGATGAATTAGATCCTTAACACCCTGCTGAAGTCGGCCATGGAACAAGCGTGGTGGTTATCCAAACTACTAACAACTCAGTCGTCGTCATCACCTCCGACCTCCTGCTGCTCCACCTCCGCCGCCTGCTGCTTCTCTAGTGGTTGAAATAATAGCACATAAATTCTATTTTAAATTTAAAAAATTATTAAATAAACTTAAAGGGTATTAATGTCAATTCTTATATATGCTTGTTAAAATTAATCACTTTCTGTCTCCTTAAAATATTGAATTTACGTGATTCTTTCTATTTAAATTATTTTTTTTGAAAAATATATCAAATTAAAGGTAATTTCATAAGAATTCTAACAAAATCTCAATTGTATATGTTCCAACGATGATCGGATGATGAAATTTTATAATTTTTATTTCAATTTTCGTATATGTTGATTGACATATTTTATATCAACAAATGCATCAAACAATCTCAATATAATTCATATACAATATCAATAAAACTGTGTTGATATTTTCTAGTACTTGTGTTGAGATTCTCATGTCACTGTGTTCATATTTTTAATACATTATGTTGATAAAAAAATCATTGAAAATTATTACTCCATCCGTCCCTGAAAATTCGTCCCAGTTTACCATTTCGGTCCGTCCCTGAAAATTCGCCCCAGTTCAAACTTACTAAAAATGGACATATCTTTATACTACTCCATATTCACGATATTTACACTCTGGTCCCTCTCTCTCTCCTCTCAAACCCACTACCAGCAGAAGACCTCTTACCCGCCGCCCAATTAGCAGTCTCATCAGCCCTATACGGCGCCAATTCGCGATTCGACTCCCGATTGAAACTCCCATGGCGCCGCGGCTGCTCATCCCTCATCCCGCCGCCATAGGATCTGAATCCCCCTCCTAGCTTGTTCCGATCGAGCTCTTCCGTCGTCCGCTCTCGCGGACCCGTCGGGAGAGCCATCAGCTCGTCCGTCGTCAACCCCTTCGCCTGGAAGGCCGCCGGCTTCGCAGTGCTGTAGGTCGAGAATTCCTGGAGTGTGAGGACCTGCTTCTTTTTCTTCTTAGTCTTCGCCAGAGCCAGGGACGGGAAATCCGCCGACTCGGAGTGGCCGTTTGGCGCCACCACCGTTTCCTCCTGCTGCTGGAGGAGCTCCGACTCGTTCTCCTCCGCGTCCAGAGCCCACGCGCCTGGCTTCGCCCACGCTGTCTTCACCGTAGCCGCCATGATTGCTGCTTCTCGATTTCTCTCTCTCCGATTTATTTTCTCTCTCTGTCTCTCCCATTAATTAGTTAATCACATTAATTATGTAATCACATTAATTTCGCATTACTTTTTTAATCACAGATTTTTATAATCACATTAATTTTTTAATCACACCTCATTTAAACAACAATAAAAGAATAGCATCATGTGGGACCCAAACTCCACTACATTCCTTCATTTAATACAAAGTCAAACTACTCCTTAAAACCCGTGCCCGGTCAAACCGGGACGAATTTTGAGGGACGGAGGGAGTAATATATTATAAGATATTGACTATTTTACCATTTTGTTAATGTTTTATCTACTATTTATTGAAATCCGTAAGCTTTAATCATATCAATTCATTTTAAGATCTAATAATGTAGAATTGACTTTAGTTATGGATTGTATACTATATGCATTTTAACATGAGTCCCAAAATGAAAAAATACCGTCAAATTTTGGCAAAACAAATAAATAGTCAATTTTAAACACCAGTTATGATTATTTGGTCCATAATGGAAAGAATCAAACAAAAATCGAGTGATTCGATCAACAACAATTCGCCCAATTATTCAAAAATTAAGATATAAAAAACTTAACCCAATCTCTCCTGAATAACAACCTGCAGAAATCAATCCATAATTCAAATCACAACAAATTAATAAGCTGAAAAGAAGAAAAGGAATTGAACCAAAAAAAAAAGAAGGAACAGAAGAAGCTCAAATAGATAAACCATCATTGCGACATTGCCTCAATTCGATCGGTGCAGACCAAATTTGATATGCAACGATTCAAATCAAACTCAACCCAATTCGAACAACTCAGAAATCTATAGGAACAAACCAGAAATCGATCCTAAATGCAAATCATAACAAATCAACATGCAAACTGAGTCAACTGAGCCTGAAAGGAAACAAATTGAGCCCAAATCAAGTTGGGTTCCATAATAAATTTATTCTTTAGAAATTAACTTGTAAATTTATGAATTTCATTTCTATGAAATTCTTGAGAATCGGCGAATCTTCTAAATTTTTTTGCCAATTCATCATTGGTGGCATTAGTTGCAACCATTATTGAATAGTATCTAGAAAGTTTCTATGTAATTCAACTTGTTCCGATTTTATCTAAACTACGAATTCTGATTTAAATACATATTAGATTTATACACGTCTGTTTTGTGTCTATATCCAATTTGCATGATAATGCCCTTCAAGTAATGAAGATTGAAGGATATCTAAAAAAAGTGTAGCCTACAATTTTGAGTATACTTAAGTAGGGAGATGATCAAAATAAGTATGTGTTTAAATCCAGAAATGCAGACCAAATCTTGGCCCTAGGATTAGATGATCTAATGGTCAATAATTAACCTAAAACACGGAAGGTCATAATTAAGCAATTTTAGGTCATATTATAATATTTGAGTTTAATGTCATGCTAAGATCGTTTTAGGTCATGCTTTGTTAGCATGACCTAAAAATTACCTAATTATGACCTAAAAGTGACCTAATTATGATATTGTTCTGCGTTTCTATATTTAAATCTAGTTTTGCATAGATCAAAACCCTACTTAAGTATATCAAAACATGATATACTAATATACAAACTAATTTTATAGTGCTAACGTACATCCAATCTCGTGCTGCCACGTGATACAAAACATGAAATATTGTAAATACTAAAATGCAATATACATTTGTAGAAGTGATAGATGGATTTCGGAAGATTGCATTTTTATTGTTGAGTTTCGCATTTTAAATATAGAATGTTTAATTTGCATTTTATATAGATGGATTGCCTTTATATATAGTTTATTTTGCATTGTAGACAATTTATGTTAAAATGTAAAACTTAACAATATAAAATACAATTTGCCTATAACTAAAATGCAATATGTGGAAATGCATATACAACTTCATAAATGTATATGGCATTTTAGTGTTTATAATATTGCATTTTTCATGCCACGTGGCAGCACGCGTTTGGATGTATGTTAGCACTCTAATTAAGGATGTGTCATAGTGCTCCTCCTATCAAAACTCTTACAAGAGCTTCCCAATAGTTTACTTAGATCGTTCGTGTAACGATTCAACTTAATCACAATGTAAGTATAAGCTATGTCAAGTGCATTGTGAGATATAGTATTACACACCTAGACCAATGAAGGTACGTGGTCATATCAATGAAAACAAATCGACTGTAAATCGGCTAAAATAATACATTACCTTTTGGGGGGGAAAAAACAATACTAACCATCACATAAGGTGGAAAATTAATCTTATAAGTAAACTGGAAAACATTATTAAATACTAGCCATCACATGTGAACTACAAAAATTGTCCAAATATGATCAATGGATTATGGATTTATCTCGTCCATAGTCCCTGGATTTTAAAAATATCGCCAGACAACCCTGGACTAAGGGTTTATCTCAAAATTGGTCCTTTTGCCTTTTTCCATCCGAAAATGCCCTTTTAGGGTGCTGGACAATTTGCTTTTTTTACACTTTTAACTTTTTAAATTAGATATTATTTCAGTGATGTACTAAATTTGATATTATTTCAAAATTATCATTTTCTTCCCTTTTTTTCATTCTCCACTTTATTTCTTTATTTTAATAATAGATTTAATTTTATAAAATTAAATTTTAAATTTAGATTTTTAAATATCGATAATTTTTTGTTAATTCTTAAATTATTAAATAATGAAAATTAATAGTTTTAATCAATATTTGATAGTGTCTAATATTTAATCAATAAGGTATGCCAACGCCAACTTAGTATTAATTAATATTTAATAGTTTAAATCATAAATAGATCATATAACGCGATTTATTCTAAAATAAATATGCATCTAATATAAGACTATAATTTTCATTTATTTATTTGAAAACAATCAAAATCAACTAGAAAATTTAAACAAAAATACTCCTATATAAATACTTCAATTGGGTAAGTAGTAGGAAATAATGGATAGCGAGACACATACTTATTATAGTACGGAGTATAATGTTTTGATAAAAAGGTTTTCAAAAAAATATAAAGATGAACTAATTTTGTGGGATGGACAAAAATGACAAAAAAAGACTATATTTTTGAAATGGATGGTGTATAATAGAATAATAGTAGTCTCAAATTTTTAGTCAACTTCATAATATTTTATAACAAAAATTATAACAACCGAACGAAGGCTAAGTAGAATAGCTCTTATATTTCCATCATGATTAATGTTATTTTTCTATACTTCTTCAATCCAGCTGAATATTATATTAAATAACAAAAATTAATAGTGTTAATCAATATTTATAATGTCCATGAATTAATAGTTTTAATTAAAAAATTATTGATATTTAAAAATTTTAAATTTTATTTTATAAAATTAAATCTAATATTGAAATAAAGAAAAAAATGAAGGATGGAAAAAAGAAAGACGAATGATAATTTTGAAATAATATCATATTTAAATAGTCAAAGTGTAAAAAGACCAAATTGCCCAGCACCCCAAAAGGGCATTTTCGGATGAAAAATGGCAAAAGGATCAATTTTGAGATAAACCCATAGTCCAGAGTTATCCGACGATATTTTTAAAGTCTAGGGAGTAGGAGCGAGATAACCCATAGTCAGTTCACTCTAAATTAAAATAGGAGATTATGGTAAGCGTGGTACTGAAGCAGATTCGAAAGTTACATTTGGGATTTATTTTACTACTGTAGTATTATGTATAGATTACAGATTATAGATTTTAAGAATAATGTATTAATGGGAATAATTAATTGCATTAGTATGCGGAAACCAAAACAAATTAAAAGTGCCCATCTTTTCAAGTCAAACTCAAATGATTATTATAAGAGTAATTTTCCTCAATAGAGAAGAATTAATGTTTATACAACATGACCAAAACGTCAATAATCAAATCAATTCGCTCAAGTGACATTCTTTCTTTACAACAAAAATTAGTACTCCCATATAAGCATGGCCACCACCGAAAATAATAAAGAAGAAAGTCTCCATTATTGAATTTGAATTAATGTGTAAAGTTTTCGTTTTCTTTATTTCTAGAAACTGTCCAAGTTTCTGAAATTATCTTATTTGACTTGGGAAAATCGCTAGTAAGTTGCTTTGCCGCTTGAGTTGAGAACATCTGGTAATTTTGCAATGTAAAAATATTATTTTAAATAGAATTTCGATGTATATATACTCTATTTCAATCAAATGAGATACGAGAATCGCATGCATCTGTAACGATGGAGTAGTTTTTGTCGTCTTAAATTTTAGTTGCAACACAGAATTTTCTTATTCATATTTCCATGTGTCCATACATATAATATAAGTAACTATTAATGTATTTGAAAATTAGAGCGCAGCCCAACCCACAGTGACGAGGGCGACGACGAACAAACCGATCTATGTGGTAAGAGTCAAATTTAAACAATTTTAAATAATATACTTTCAGAAAACATAGAGGGGCAGGTGAAATATGATATCAACTATTCAATTATTAGAGCATCTCCTATGGCGCCCCTCCGGTAGGACGTCCGGTCGGACACCGGGAAGGGCGACGGGACGTCCGCCGTTGGGAGGTCGGAGGTCGGATACGGACGTCCCGTGAGGACGTCGGGTGTCCTCGGACGTCCCGGGGACGGGCGGGTGGACGGGCGCCACTGTGGCGAAGGTCGGACGTCCCGGTCGGACGCCCGATATTTGATTTTATTTTTTTTTTTAAATTCTATATATACGGCTCGTTGAACTTCATTTCATTTGCACCACTTGTGTTAACAAGTTTCTCTCTTCTTTTACTACAAATTTCATTTCTACAAATTAAATTATTGTGATTTTTTTAATTGCGGGATGTCCTAGTGGGAAGGGCGATGGGAAGGGCGGATATGCAGGGGATGTCCTAGTGATGTGGCAGTGGGGTGGGATGTCCTAGTGACGTGGCAGGAGGTGTTTTTGGGATGTCCTAGTGGATGTCCGAGTGGGATGTCCGCCCACTGGAGATGCTCTTACAGCCCACATTTAGAAAAGTGCGCCCCTCCCCTTTTTGACGCTATAACACGTGGATGACTCCCACCAACTTTCTAAATCTTTCTAAATAATGAATCATGTGATATAATGTTGTCTTAACTTAGTTAAATAACTTCAGCCCACCGTTAATATAAAGTATTAAAATATTCACCTTCTTCCCAAATTATCTTGAATCCTGGATCCATTAATCACACACTAATTTCAATAAACATTTCAAAACAATTAGGGAACGGAGTGCTGGAGTTTGAATGCTATTTAAAATTGGAAATTATGATATGCACATAGTTTAAAATGACTTGAACTTGATGTCTGGATCCTTGAAATTTTATTAAAACAGCTTGTAGAAAATCTACTACTACTATTAAAGTAGGAATTTTTGCACTCTTATTCAATTTGAAAGATTATTATCATCAGGTAGATTTTCCTGTCCATGTCCAAAATAGTTATGATGCGTCTTGTTTGAATAACACACCGATCAAAATCAACATCTTCTATTGAGTGTTCACATTCATTAAATATTTCCTTAACTCGCATACATAATTTATTAATATTTCGATTCTATATAAACATCATGCCTCCCACTCCCTTACCAAAACAACATTTCCTATTATTTCAACAACTCCAATCCAATCCCAAATTCATCGATAAATCTTACATCAAAAAGCAGGAACCATGAGGTTTTCAAGTAGAGTTTCTAAATCCTCCCTTATATTTCTTGTTCTTGCAATCTCCATTGCAGCTTTGGCAAGAGCTCAAGAAGTTGGTAAGTTTAACCATCTTGCTCTTTATTTTTTATGGGAAAAAGACATACTACTAGTATTATTTTCTATCATTTTTAGTTTTGTATATTAATTTGTTGTGGTGAATTGATGTAGATGATGAAAGAGAGTTCAGTTACGACGAAAAAAGTGGGATCGGGCCATCACGTTGGGGAGAGATCCGGCCCGAGTGGAAGGATTGTAAGGCGGGGGAAATGCAGTCTCCCATAGATTTGCTTAATGAGAAGGTTCAAATAGTTTCCCATTTGGGAAAATTACGTAGAAGTTACAAACTTGCTAATGCTACTCTCATCAATAGAGGCCATGATATGATGGTATTTTTATTTTTAACTAACTTCTTTATAAAACTTGAAGTACTTATTTACCTAAATCCACATACATATATAATTATTTGCGAGTGCAGTTAAGATGGACAAATGATGCTGGGAATATGCAAATAAATGGAACCTTATTTCACCTCAGGCAATGCCATTGGCACTCACCTTCCGAACACACTCTCGATGGAAGAAAGTAATTTATTTTTTCCTCAATTTTTATTTCACATTCTGAAAATATTTTTAACATAAGTTACTAACTCTCATAATAAAATGCATTAACAGGTTCGACATGGAGGTTCATTTGGTTCACGAGAGCGACGACGGCCGCACTGCTGTAATCGGAATCATGTACAAAATTGGACGCCCGGACTCCTTCATATCACTGGTAAATTTGCACGCACACTTTCATATAATTTTGGAAAGTTTCATGTGATATACATCTCTAAATTATTGTTTTTTGTATTCATTTTAGTTAAAACCAGGGTTTAAAGCATTGGGTGAAACAGAAGATATCGAAAAAGCTATTGGTATGATTGATCCCAACTTGATCAAATTCGGGAGTAGAAAATATTATAGATACATCGGTTCACTTACGGTTCCACCTTGTACTCAAAATATCATATGGTCTATTGTAAGAAAGGTATGATTTAAAAATAGTATATATGCTTAGCTTTCAAATTTTATGATCATTATAATGTGAAATTATTTTGAATTTTCTAATCTGTGGCATATGCTTAATCAATTGATTAGGTGAGGACGGTGACAAAAGAACAAGTAAAATTGATCCGGGAGGCTGTGCACGATGTAAGTTTCCACACAATATAATGATTTAATAATTGATACTACTACTACTACTATTATTTAGTTTTTGTTTTATTTGTTTTAATAAACTTATGATAATTTGTACAGACCTTGGAAGTAAATGCAAGGCCAATCCAACCTGCCAATGGGCGTTCCATGGAGCTCTACAGGCCAAATGATATTAAGAATTGATGATGATTTGAATGATTTATATTGAGTATTTTATTTATTATAGTTGGGGTATTTTGTGTTCCTTTATTTACCAAGTAGTATTGTTTTGTGTTTACTCACACGGCTGGTTTTGGTTGTGTATATTTGTTTATTTGTTATCATATGTCCTATTTCAATAAACACATTATTATTTTTTATTAGCCTTTTTTTTCTTTTGCCCCCATAATTATGTATGGAATGTATGAGATGATTTAACCTAATTAAACAACAGAAACATAACAAGATTGAAGGATGTTCTATTGATATTGGTTGCAGTCAAAGTCAAAGACATAAGATGTAGGCTTGCTCCTTTTAAAAAAGATGCAGGCTTCCAAGAAAGTAGTACTATACAGTTACATAATTATTTAATACTAGTACATAAATTGTAATTTGTAACTAATAAAACGTTAATTAATGACTAAAAAGACCACAGTCAAATTTAATAGGATGAAGCATGTTAAATCAAGGACAAGATCTTATGAGCTAACATATCTCAAGGTGTAAGCAAATTAATTTATATACCTATATTAGTATAGTGTTTTTGGAAATAAAAAAAAATGTATTTCCATACCTTAAGGTGTAAGCAAATTGATTTATATACCTATATTAGTATAGAGTTTTTGGAAATAAATAATACTATCCTCTAATTAAGAATTTAAATAAATATGTTAAATCAAACATTCAAAGATAAGAAACCATCATGTATATTTTATAAAAAAAATTGTTTTATTGTATTTTTGCGTGTTAAACAGCTAAAGAAAAATGCCTTTAATGTGCGTGTAATGTGAATTTGCTTGTGCATGTCTCTGTGGTACAGTGGTAAAGTTATCAATATTTGAGGCCAAATAAGTACACTATGACACAAGCTCTAAATTTATGTTCATTTGTTAATAAAACAAACCTTCTAATTAGGCACGCGAAACAACTTAAGACAACATGACACAAATATTAACTATAATGTGGTGCTCAGTCACATCAACCTACATTTTTTATCCATTCTCTTGGTTTGTTTCACAACGGCCAGATTTATCTTGATTTAATGATTTGATGAAAACCCAAACAACGCATCTCGAGGTTTATAATGTCTAGCATTGTATAATATGTAGTCAAACTTTATAGCTTAGAACAAATCACTCTCTAAAATCACCGCAAAATAAAAATATACCACTGGATATAAAATTATGTCCAAATACTGTGACGCCAATATATTACACAATTTATTCGCATATACTCTCTGATCAGTCCCATAAAATTTGTCATATTTTTCCATTTTCATCTGTTTCATAAAGTTTGTTATACTTAAGTTTTTACCATTTTTTATAGTGATTCAATATTCCACTAACTCATTTTCACTCATATTTATTAAAATTAGTATTAAAATATAAAAATATGACTCATGTTCCACCAACTTTTCCAACTCACTCTTCATTATATTTTTAAAAATCCGTACTTGGTTAAAATGAGATGAAATTTATGGGACGGAGTATAGTATATTTGATGGGATAATATAGTGCTAACACTATTACACTAGAGCATCCTAGCAAGAATCTTGAGCGCATCTTCTATGGAGGGCCTATGCATGGGATCATGGTCTGCGCATGATCCAGCCAAAACAGCCAAACACAATGCCTCCGCTAATGGATAATCATCTCTCAGAGAAGAATCCACAAAACTCCTCAACTGATCAAAGCACCCTCCTTCCTTCTCTCCCATAAAGCCCATCGCCTCCCTCACCCCTCTCTCATCCACCTCCACTTCCTTCCCTCCGATCACTTCCATCAGCACCACCCCAAAATCAAACATCTCTCCGCTCCTATCCACACTCTCGCCCGCTCCCGAGCTTCTCACATTCTCGCCTGAAACAAATATCTTCGCCCTCCAGCTCGAGCTCAAGTAAATGTTGTCGCTGCTCAGCCTCAGCTGATCCGTGTAGCCCGCGACGGAGTACCGCAGGTAGTAGAGCCCCGTCGCGATGTCGAATGCGATCCGAGTCCTCCTACACCATTGAAGCGCGCCAGATGAACTTTTCAAGCAATCTCTTAAGCTGCCATTGAAGGGGAGCTCGAACACCAGATAGCAGCAGCTAGACGTCGGATCCTCGTCGTCATCGCCGCCGTAGCAGATGCCGTGGAGCTTCACGATGTTCACGTGATTGATTCTGGAGTGGACGTCGATTGCCTGACGAGTATTCTCCAATCTCATCTCTTTGATCATCATCATCGCATTCGCCTCGCCGCCGCACCTGTAGATCCCGCCGCTAGTCTTCACCTCGCCGCTGAAATTCTTCGTCGCGGCGCTGATCTCCTCAATGCTGTAGCTCCGGAGAGAGTATTTCACTCCGATGAGCAGATCCGGCTACAAGCATGAATTCGTGGAGCTCCTCGTCGGCGGCACCGAGAAAGCAGAGCTGATCGGAGTCGAGCATGAGTTCATTGACCGAATTCTCTCGATTTTGAACTTCTTCAACGCCTTCATGTACAAACAGCAGGAGATCGTCAGAGCAGCGATAAGAAAAGTCCCGATTACCGATCCGGCGATGTACAATTTCTTCAATTCCGGATCGTTTGGCCTCTTTTCAACCGGTAGCGTCGGCAGGAACTGAAGCGTCGGCGGATCTGCATCAGGAATGCTGAAATTGATCCACGGCTCCTCTCTCACCGGAATCAAAACCGTCGTGTTAGGAAACACCGGCGGCGAGAAGGGATCCATGCGGTTGAACCTCCATATCTCCTCCTCTGCAACGTTGAATTTTCCCGCCAATTTTTTGGTGTTGTCCCCTTCGATGAAAGGGTAGGTGACGAGATATTTCACTGAATCCTTTTCGGAAACGTCATCCAAACAAGCACACCTGAGAGGCAAGCGGAGCGTGGAGCCAGCACTGACGCCGTTACCTCGGGCGTGATTTTCCTCCGTTAACGCGGCGGATTTCACCAGGCCTTGGTAAACGGCGCAAGCGATTTCTGAAATTGAGGTGTTTTGTGTGGCGGTGTAGGTGAAGTAGGAGCGATAGAAGCGATCGGCGGCGCAGGAGCACGTGACCGGGATTAGGAGTTCGTGGCCGGAGGGGAGAGACTGCGACGGAGTGGAGACGTTAGGGTTGACGGAGAGTAAGGAGTGGGAGTCGGTTTGGAACAGGGTTGAGATGGCGGAGACGGTTGAGAAGGGGCGGTTGGCTCTGTAGACGATGAATGAGGGGCAGGAGGTTCCGGCGGAGGCGCAGGTGTAGGCGGCGGCGGGATTGGTGGTGTGAGAGGAGCAAGGAGTGTGATCGTAATATTGCTGGGAGAAGGTGGATCGCAGAGAGAGGATTATGATGACAAGTTGCAGAGGAATCATCGTGGCGCGGGCATTGTGAAATTCGTTTTGGGATTATGTGATGTTTTGATGAGTGATTCGATTTCTGGTAGGAGAGGGACATGATGTAAGAGATGACAGTGAGCTTGTTTATGAAATACTACTACTCTACTAGTATAGAGGTGTTACATCAACATTCATGGCCGGCTGATTTTTAACTCTGGATTTTGGTTCACTTCTTGTTGGAACTTTGTTCTTTTTCTTCTCAATCCAACCAACATTCTGCATTAAATTAGTCATTAGTCTTGTCAATCTTGTGGACTGGCTAGAGTTATTTAACTTGGAAGGGCACATCCATTGTATTTGCTTTTGTATCCTCCATCAGAGTATTAATCAACATATGCAGGAGGCCATAACTCATACTATAAGTGGCCAGTTTCTTGTTTTGATCACTCTAATCTGGCAACATAGTTCCAACATTGGGATGTGATCCTCTGCTTGGACATTTCACCGTATATTGTATTGCTCTTTTTCTTCATAACATTTTTTTTCTTTTCACATTAGCTTGGTAGAATTGTCGTGTGAGGTAAGTAATATCATCATGCTTCAAAAACTAAATTAAATGAAATCTTGATGATTAGTGAATATTCAACACAGTTTAATCCTAAAAGTGTCCACAGTAGTCCGGCACAGCCACACCACAGTCACAAAAACTTGTCCAACACAGTAACAATTATGCCATAGCCACAAATCACATTATTTTATCAATTGTTGGTATATTTCAATTGGATTAGAATAAAAATTATCGGACGAAAATAATTAGAAACAAAATCATTTATTTTAAAAAAATGAAGACAAATATTCGTTGTATGATAAATAGGGGATACAACGACATTAACTAAAAACACTAAAAAAACACTGCCGTCGCTCATTCCGTGGCATCATTAGAATAGGTTGTATTTATAGATATAAATTAAAAAAATAAAAAACAGATCCAGCGGCACGCCGCCTCGTCACCGCCCCTTCCACGCCACGTACGTGGGTCCCCCCCCCCCCCCCCCCCCCCCCGCTGCGGCGACCGCACGTCCAGCAATAGACCGCCGCGGTAGTCCTATTGTGGACACTCTCAGAAATGGGGAAGCATTGTACTATGTCCATAAAAAATAGTCTCAACTGTGGCCGATATGCATTTTAATAAAAATTAATAAAGTAATAGAAAATGAGAAAAGGTAGGTAAAATAAAATAGACATGGAGAAAAAGTAAGTAAAATATGAGAGATATGAGAAAAAATGGATAAAGTATGAAAGATAAATTTCTCATTTTAGAAATAAGACTATTTTTTATGAAAATTCTAAAAAGGTCAAATGAAACTATATTTTTGACTGTGTAGTAGATGGTCCGTTAAAATCTCAGTTTCTTAGCCCACGTCTTATATATGTTGTTATGTCATATTTATGTATTTATTGATAACTCTCTGGCTCAACTTATTTTAACACTAGTGATACCCGCAAGTGTACGGGGCTAGTATAATAATTAGTAAGCAAGAGTATCGTATCCCACAGAGATAATTTTGTATCAACTTAACTACCACGAACAAAAATCAACTACTATCTAGACAATCAAGAAAAGTTTGGTTTGTTCTAACAACTAATAAAAGCATATAGTAAGCAAATAACAATTAAGAACAAGGAAACACGATGTGAAAAGGATATGAAAAGATAATATGGAGAAAATTGCAGAACTCGAGGATCCGATGCACAATTCCAAGCTCTTATCTAATCGATTTGCCTTACCTTTTGGTGTCTCTAGAATTACTAGGCCGACCAAAATTATAGATTAAACCCTCCTCCGAGGTGAGAAACCTGTAGATTAGGTGCTAGGATCGAAGTCCCCTTCTAATCCTAAACTCCTAACTCCCAAAAGCTCGATTAGGTCAATGGCCTCACTCAAAACCTCAACTCTCCCGAGTTCTATTGTATTAAGGTGTGCATTATTCTTATTTCCAGATTAATTATTTCATCTCTCGATTAATCTAATTAGTCCTACACAAGCAATTGGTGATCAAGCAATTGAAAGGAATAAACCCAAGAATAATCAAATAACTACAAGAGCAAGGCAAAGACAAAATCAATTGGATAAAAACTATGAAATCAATGGATCATCACCAAGAATTCTACAAGAGATGTTTAGCTACTCATGTTCATAGAGAAAACCATGTTCAAAACAAATGAATTCAACAAATACATGAAGTAAAGATACTAAGACTCCTGTGAGATCAATCGATGGAGAGGCGACTTCAATCTCCCGATTGGAAGTCTTCAATCTTCAATTCTCTCTCTCAAAGGTGTGCTTGGGGGTGTGTATGAGTGTTGGAGGCGGTAGGTGTCGAATGAATCTCGTCCCCTGCAACCCTAGCTCTTTTCTTCTTTTAATCCCCATCAAAAAATCGCATTTTTGGCATAAAAATACGCCAAAACAACGTACCAGGCCGGGTGGAATTATAAAGGGTAAAAATCACCCGGCTGGGTGATGATTTTCGACTCAATTTGCGACACCCGGCCGGGTGGAATTATAGGGTAATAATTCACCCGGTCGCGTGATATTTTTTGGACAGCGCGGCTTTCGTAGATCGGTCATATCTCTCTCATCCGAACTCCGATTGGAGCGTGTGAGGTACCCACGCGAAGCTCTTTCGATGATGAAGACAATGGTTATCTCAAAATAGGATTTGGACCCCATCTTGATAAGCAGATTAATGTTTGAAGCAGACCCCAGTCTCGTCTTGGCTCATTTTGACCCTTTTTTACCTATTTTAACTTCAAACACTAGATAAACTCATCAAAACACCTTTATAGTGAAATATGTATTCGAAGTTGCCTGCTAAGCTTGAGTGCCAAAAATAAGATAAGCAAGCCATATTCAAAATGAAGGTATAAAAGAGATATGGTTGTGTTGCTGCTGTGACTAATGTCGTTTCATTAACGAGGCAATGCCTATTTATACATGTACAAGATAAACTACTTAACTGAAAGAGAAGTGGATGGTACCCATTTACACACGTTCTCATGATCCTATTTTACACATGATATAAAATTACTCTGACTAGGAATGAGGACACGTTCAGGACGTGCGTGCAGTTTATCCTTACAAGCGGTTGCTTGAGATTCTTCAACTGTGGCTTTACATGCTGGTTTTGAGCTATACGACTTCCCCTTACTCTCAACTTCTTTTCTCATTTAAGTTGAGATTCCAACACTTCCCCTCAATTCGATCGAGGATAAGGGACATACATTGAGCTTATTCCTTAGCCTTGAGAAGAATTGGTATCCAAGCGGCTTCGTGAAGATATCCGCAATTTGATCACCGGTAGGGACATGTCGAAGATCCAATTGCTTTGCTGCAACCTTGTCTCGAACAAAATGAATGTCTAATTCGACATGCTTTGTACGAGCATGTAGGACAGGATTGCTAGCCAAGGCTATCGTACTTAGATTATCCACCCAAATAACTGGAATCAACCTCGGCGCAAGATCCAGTTCACCGAGAAGGGATTGCATCCAGCTCACTTCAGAGGCGGCATGAGCTAGGCTCCTATATTCAGCCTCGGTGCTCGAGCGAGATATTACAGATTGCTTTTTGGAGCACCATGAAATGAGATTGGCTCCGTAATAGGCACAATATCCAGAAACTGACCTTCTGTCATCGGGGTCAGATGCCCAATCCGAATCTGAGAATGCCGAGATGTTGCTCCCTGTCTTCACAATGTGTATCCCATAGTCTAGGGACCCAGCTAAGTATCTCACAATTCTTTTTACAGCCTCCAATGTGTATCAAGTGGGCAAGCCATAAACTGGCTGACTTTGTTCACACAGAATGAGATCTCAGGCCTAGTGATTGTGGCGTACTGCAGCGCACCAACAACACTTCTGTAAAGGGTTCCATCAACTGTGGGATTACCATATTCCTTGGATAACTTCAAGTTAGAAACCATAGGGGTGGGACAACCCTTTGCTTCTTGCATACCGAGCTTGGCAAGGAGTTCTTTGATGTAGGTCTTTTGATTCAGATGGATTCCTTTAGCTGTATTAGTAATCTCAATCCCAAGGAAGTGTTTCACTTCCCCTAAATCCTTTAGAGAGAAGTGCTCACTAAGAAGTTTAATAACTTGCCTGACACCAACAGAAGAACTACCTGTAATAAGTATATCGTCAACATAGATAAGAAGATAGATGGTTTCTGATTTTCTGATTCTGTAGAAAAGAGAGGTATCAGCCCGAGACTGAGAGAACCCCAATGATAATAGCACAGCCCGAACAGTGGAGAACCAGGCTCGGGAAGCTTGTTTCAAGCCATATATGGCTTTATTTAATTTGCAAACCAAGTGGGGAGATCCTTGCTCAAAACCTGGGGGTTGTCGCATATAGATCTCTTCCTGCAAATCTCCATGTAAAAAAGCATTATTCACATCCAAATGAGTAACACACCAGTTAGAGGAAACGACAATGCTCAAAATAAGTCTGATAGTGCTCGGTTTAACCACATGACTGAATTTATCAGTGAAATCAAAACCTGCTTGTTGTGAAAATCCTTGAGCAACCAATCGTGCTTTATGTCTAGCTATCATGGCATCAACATCCTTTTTGAGTTTGAAAATCCAAGTGCAGCCCACAAGATTTTTGCCGGGAGGTAATGTGGTTAAAATCCAAGTCTTATTTTTTAGAAGAGCTAAGAATTCTTCCTCCATAGCCTTCTTCCACACAGGCACCAAGAGAGCAGTAGTGTGAGATTTAGGGACGACAAGGGAGATTTCCAAGGTGGAAGAGGTGGTGTGAAGGTAGATTTTTGGCCTGAAAGTACCTGCTTTTGATCTTGTTATCATACTGTGAGTGGGAAGAGCAGGAGAAGAATGATGAGAAGGTGGAGCAGTATGTGAAGGAGAATTAGCTGGAGTATGAGTTGGGAGATTGGGATCATCAGAATGTGAACCAGGATCAGGAGAGGTAATAAGTGGAATATTATCATGGATAAGAGTAGGAGTGGATTGAATATGTGGAGATGGAGAGATATGAGGTGATGATATAGGAAGACCAGTAGGTTGTACACATGGAGGGACAAATGCTGTAGTGGGTGTATTGATGAAAGTAGAAGCACGGATGTTATTATTGAGAGATGGGACAGTAGGAGAGGGCTTGTTGTGAGGAAATGATGACTCATCAAATATAATATCTCTAGTGATCATGGTCTTACCATTTGAGAGGAGAGCTTTATAGCCTTTGTGATGAGGGCTATATCCAAGAAATGTGGCAGCATCTGATCGGAATTGAAGTTTGTTTTTATTATAAGGTCTGACATGAGGGTAGCAAAGACATCCAAACACCCTAAGCTGGTGATAATCCGGCTTTGAATTGAAGAGCTTTTCAAAAGGTGATGAGTGAAGTATAGTTTTGGTGGGAATTCTGTTGATGAGAAAGCAGGCTGTGGTGAAGGCATCATCCCAGAATGATGAGGGTAGAGAGGACTGTGCGAGAAGAGCCAAACCCATTTCGACAATATGTCGATGCTTGCGCTCAGCCATGCCGTTTTGCTGTGGAGTATATGGGCAAGAAACCTTATGTTGAATGCCATGGTCCTGCAAAAAACTGGTAAGAACTTAAAATTCTCCACCCCAATCACTTGGCAAAGCTTTAATGGAGCAATTCAATTGATTCTCAGCCAATGTCTTGAAATGTTTGAAAGCAATGAAGACATCTCCCTTAGATTTCAACAGATAAAGCCAAGTATATCTACTATATTGGTCAACAAAAGTAACATAATAAGAGAATTCATTTGTAGACAAAAGAGGGGCAGGACCCCAAACATCACTGTGTATGAGCTGAAGTGGAGCAGTGTATTGAGTTTGAGAGGAAGAAAATGGTAACTTGTGACTTTTTGCAATGCAACAAGGATGACACAATAAACTTGATTTCGTAGCATTGAATGGAATATTACAAGAATGTAAAGCTTTTTCAACTGCTTCAAAATTACAGTGGCCAAGTCTTTTGTGCCAAAGATCTAAATTCAACTTAACATTGGAAGAAAAGAAGGCTGAAGGAGAATATGGTCTTAATATGGCAGTACATGCAGCTGGGAAAGAAATGCATTTGCTTTGTAGAGAGCTATGAGCATGAGAGGACTTCTTGGGCCTGTGAAGGAGAAAATGGTAGAGACCTTCTCTAAGAGTGCCCTTGAGGAGTATAGCTTTGGTGGTTTGATCCTTCACAAGACAAAGATTTGGGTGAAATTCAAAAAAGACATTATTATCTTTAGTGAATTGAGCAACACTAAGGAGATTTTTAGTGATGTGAGGAACATGGAGTAAGTTTTTCATGACAATAGTTCTAGAGTTTGGATTTGTAGAAGATAGAAAAATAGATTGACCAATATGAGAGATGTTAATACCTTGACCATTACCAAGTTGAAGGGAGGTACCTCCATGGTATTCAACACTGGTGTTTAGATTGGAGAGATCATTGGAGATGTGGTTTGTGGCTCCCGAATTCGGATACCAAGAGGTGGCGCAGCTCCCATCATAGTTATATTCAGTGGGTTGATTGCTCACGATGTGATGAGTTGGAGCAGCTCTATGATGCACAATGTTGGCAGAAGGTCCAGGATAGAAATTAGGCTGCTGGTGTTGGTGTTGAGACAGTCTTTGTTGTCCAGAAGAAGGTGAGAATCTTTGCTCAAACCTGTGCCAACAACGATCAGCTCCGTGTCCTGGCTTTTGGCAGAGTTGGCACACAAGTCTAGCTCCTGAGAACCTGCCTCCTCGACCTCCTCTTCCTCTAGAACTTCTTCCACCAAAACTTCCACGACCATATTGCTGATATCCTTTATTTGACGGAGATTGACTTTCAGATCGGTGTCCAGCGGTTTGAATTACATTGGCAACCGGCTAAGTTCCATCAGTACTTATGTTGGATGCTTTGGAGGATTCCAACCTAGACTCAAAACTCAGCAACAAAGCAGTTACATCTTGAAGACACCATACATCTCCTTTTGAGGTGATAGTCACCATGACTGGATCGTATTCAGATCCAAGTCCAGCCAGAATATGAAGAATGTGGTCTTCATTCGAGACCCTGCATCCGGCTGATCCCAACAAATCACAGCAAGTTTTGATCTTGTTGAGATAATCTGTCATTGACAGATTCTCCTTTTTTAGAGTTTGCAATTGCAGTTTATACTGCATTTGGTAAACAAGGATCGGTTTTTTAGAAAGGTACGGAATATATCGTCAAATATTCAATATGATTCCACAAGATCCAGTTTCGTTCAAGTAACGGATTCTAGCCAACTGAAAGGATCTTCTGATCAATCCAGAGATCATTTGGATTCCATTAGTAATGAGGATTCGGAATATCACACATTGATCAATCAAAGAGAGATTCAACCACTAAAAGAAAGATCGATTCTTTGGGATCCTTCCTTTCTTCAAACGGAAGGAACAGAGATAGAATCAGACCGATTCCCGAAATGCCTTTCTGGATATTCCTCAATGTCCCGGCTATTCACGGAACGTGAGAAGCAGATGATTAATCATCTGCTTCCGGAAGAAATCCAAGAATTTTTTGGGAATCCTACAAGATCGGTTTCTTAGCCTTAGATTGGCTAGAGTAGTTGGTCTCCAAAGCCTGCCATATTTTATGGCTTGAGTCGAGTCCTACGACCATCACCATGGTGCTCTCCGAGAGGGAAGTTGTAGCCACGCGGAGAGGAGTTGATCTTGTCGATGCCAGGTGGCGTATGCCGGATTTGCCCGCATTTCTTCTGTTTCTTCATCGAGTAGATAGCGTGGATGAATGTGATCTCCCGCAACAAGGTATTCCTCCAAACCAGAACCACGAACTGTAGCAAGAACTTGCTGTTTCCACATAAGAAAATTTGCATCTGAAAGTTTTACAGACACAGAATGATTTTGGGGAAGAAAGGGAATGGGAGAGGATTGAGCAGAGGAACTATCAGCCATTTTTTAAAAATCTAAAGTAGAAGAGGAGTATAGGTAGCAGATTCCTAATATGGCTCTGATACCATATTAGAAGTTGCCTGCTAAGCTTGAGTGCCAGAAATAAGCTAAGCAAGCCATATTCAAAATGAAGGTATAAAAGAGATAGGATTGTGTTGCTGTTGTGACTAATGTCGTTTCATTAACGAGGCAATGCCTATTTATACATGTACAAGATAAACTACTTAACTGAAAGAGAAGTGGATGGTACCCATTTACACACGTTCTCATGATCCTATTTTACACATGATATAAAATTACTCTGACTAGGAATGAGGACACGTTCAGGACGTGCGTGCAGTTTATCCTTACAAGCGGTTGCTTGAGATTCTTCAACTGTGGCTTTACATGCTGGTTTTGAGCTATACGACTTCCCCTTACTCTCAACTTCTTTTCTCATTTCAGTTGAGATTCCAACAATATGGACATAAACTCTAAGATAATGCAATGAAAGCACACAAAAGATCATGTTTAATGTCCAATAAAACAGTTAAAATCCGAGTTTATCACTCTCCCAGGTGAAAATCCAATATGCATTCTGAGTTTCAACATTGGCATGTTTTTTTTTTTTTTTTTTTTTTTTTTCCTCAAACACCTTAGCGGTGGGGGGTTAGGCAGACCCCCAACCTGTCCATATCATCCAAAATGGTAAAAGTCATAAACATACATAGTCCAAGCCCAAAAGTGACTTGAACTAGAAAATCAAGCTAAGACAGCCCCACAAGTCGGGCGCTATCTATCAATCAATCAAGCAAAAAAGCTATGTAACAAGGAACCAAAACCTACGTACCCATGGCTGGCCTAAAAGTGACCAACCCATAAGGAAGAAAATAGTTATACAAATAAAAAAAAAACTAAAAACCTTGTCGATCATCTATCTCGGTACCTGAATCTGAAGTTCGGATAGCCCAACTGGTCCATCCTCACAAGTGCCTTCAAGTACCGAGGTGCTGTATTCGCATCGAAGAATGTGAGGGCAGGGGTCTGGACCCCCTTCAACATTGGCATGTTGAAACGGTGAAACCTCCAATTCGGGTTTCACATAGACTTATTATGTCATATTTATATGGAGTAGTACTCTAAGATCACTCTTTCTAAGCTGTAGGAGTATATTATAGTAATAGAGTACATTTGAATTTTGTTACTGTTGGAATAATTGAGTGAACAATTACATAAAGCTCTCTATGATGATTAACCAAGAACGACGGAGAAGGAGCATAAAACATAATCCTAGATTTCATGAATTCGCCAAAATATGCAGGATCGAAAACCTTAATCACTTGACAAGAATATACAAATTGCAAATTCTCAACATAAACTGAATTAATCAAAGACGTGTTAACAGAATTCTCAGAAATTTTATTTCTTGATCCAAAAGACAGACGCAAACATAAGGCCGTATTTCTCCTTTTCCCAATTCTCAGAGAATCATCAATAGAGTGGCTCTGATACCACTTGTTGGAATAATTGAGTGAACAATTACATAAAGCTCTCTATGATGATTAACCAAGAACGACGGAGAAGGAGCATAAACTGTAGAGCGGAAGCCTACCTTGATCCATAACGAATTAAACGGTGGAATTGCTTTGCAGCGGCTATGGATCTTCCAAACGATCAGAGACGTCCTTCACAATAGTCTGCCGAGAGAATACAGAGATATTGAACGTTCTTCTGACGTCTGGGGACCATAACCTAATCTTATATTTATATAAATATAAAAACCTTTATTTTCTATTCGGTCCCTCATCAAATAGAAAATCACAAAATGGTATCTACACTTATTTCCATAACAAATAAATACCCTTTAAGCCCAAACTTAATCTTTATTGAATCACTTTAATTGGGTAACTAAAAGTTAGCCATACACATTAAATTAGTCATGTGGAAGCCCAAAAATTCTAACAATCTCCCACTTGGGCAACACATGACACCAAATAAATGTGTACAAACCGAATGAGCGCTCAAAAGTGCTATCACATAGTGTATTTCCGAACAATCTTATTATCAACCATATCAGCATAGGACTAAAGAGGCAGTCACCATATTTTTTCATGATTAAACCCATCAGTAATCACATATGCAAATATAATCAACAACAGATCAATTATGGAGTGTAGCATGGAAATTTCATGCAAGGTGACCATACATGTCTATTTCCAACTGGTCCTTCCAAATTCTTAATGAGATCAAACCCAAACTAAATAACACAAATAATGGACAAAACATAATACTTTATTTCTGCAGAGAATAACATGAGTTTTATAACTACATGTTCAAAACACAATATAGAGCAATAACCAAAATTACTCCCACTGAACGGAAGTACCCTTAAACAACATAACACTTGTTTGGGCTACATGCCCATGAAAGACCTTAAGTGTTAGTCCTTTGGTGAACGAATTTGCTATCAAATGCGTTCCCTTATGCTCTATAGGTATTTGTCCATTCTGAACTTTAATTCACAACCAAGAAACTATGACATAGCAGAGCTCTTGTTGTTTGGAATACAATACTGCAGGGTTATTGTCACAACATAACTTTAGTGGTCTTTCAATACCTTTAACAATATGCAGCTTAGTGACAAAATTTCACAGTCATATTCAATAACTAGATGCCCAAACCAAGTTACGAATTCTGTTGTCATGGCAGAAGTAGCTACAAGTGTTTGCTCAGCACTTCTCCACGAAATGGCTCCACGGCCAACAGACACACGTAACCTAAAATGGATCATTTACTGTATTGGCATCTAACAAAATCAGAATCAAAATGCCTAAAGATCTCTCCAAATGATCTGATTTTCTGTATGCAAGCATGTAATGCTTAGTTCTCTATAAATATCTCATAACCCGTTTCGCTGCTTCATAATGATCCATATCGGGTTATTGAGATATCTGCCCAACATATAAAAAATTAAAACCAAATTGTGTCTAATAAACACTTGAGCACACATTAGGCTCCCAATTGCCGAAGCATACGGAACCTTCTGCATTTTCTAAATCTCAAGATTTATCTTAGGGCATTGAATGAGACTAGGTTTGTCTCCCTTAGTCATAGGGGTATTTCTTTAATTGCAATTATGCATCTCAAATACTTTAGGCACTTTTTCAATATATCCCTTTTGTGACAACCGAAGAATATCTCAAGAGTTATCTCAATTTATTTCGATTCCAAATACAAAAGAGGTTCTCCCAAGATCTTTCACCTCAAATTTCTTCGAGAGTGACTCTTGGTGTTGTGCAATATTCCCCAAGAAGATGCATATGCTCCCACTGAACTTGTGATACACACAACCATCAATAGCATTCTTTCTGAATCCAAATGAAAGAACTACTTTATAAAATTTATGGTACCATTTACGAGAGTCTTAATTGAGGTTGTTGAGATTGACTTTAAATAACATTATCCACATGAGATTAAATGTTTATAACATTATCATCTTGAGGTTCTTAATCTGCTTCTTCTTCAATGATAGTAATTTATACTTGGACATTGTCAGAAGCAGTAGTAGGTGTCTATACAGACTCCTCCTCAAAAGTAATGTTCCTTAATACACTCTTCCCCCCAAACTCAACATCCTCAAAGAATACTATATATCTCGTCCCAAATTAGTTCCTTTAGTAGGATCATAAAATTTAAAAATCCCTAAATTTTCTAGATGACCAAATGAGAATATATGCTATAGTCTTTAATGTCTCTCCCCAAGGCGAATGTGACAAAGAAGAATGATAAATCATACTCCTTCACATATCTTTAAGAGTTATATTTCATCTTTCAGCTACACCACTCATTCCGTGCGATCCCGACATGGTGTACTAAGGGACGACCACTCTTCCGAATAGAGGACAAAAGGTCTTTGACATTGTTCACTTGAGCAGTCATTTCTATAGTAGTATTCGCCACCACGAACTAGATTTGATTTTCTTAATGCCTTTGTCGAGTTGGAGCTCAACATTAGCTCTGAATATTTTGAACTTGTCTAGAACCTCAGACTTTGCATTGGTTAAATATCGGTACCCATAATGAGAACAGTCGTCTATACTTGATATAAAATATTGTTGACCATTCCATGAAACCAAAGAGAATGAACCACAAATGTCTGTATATATCAATTCTAAGACGTCTATACCTCTGTCGGCACCTAATTTCTTATGTTTGGTTTGCTTTCCTTCGATACATTGAACCCACAAATCAACATCTGAAAAGATAAGTGTATTCAATATACCATCTGACACAAGGCTCACAATCCTTTATTTCGAGATATGACCTAAGTACTTGTGCCATAAATTAACCAAATTTTCATTATTTAATTTGTTTAGTCCCTTTTTGATTCAACATGTAAAGCTTCTGAATATGAAGTAACATAATTGAGCATACAAAGATCGTTATATGCACTTAAGGAAACAGTGCCCACAATATTAGAATTATTTGAAGGAGGAACTTTACTATTTCTGAATGAACAAGAAAAATCAAATTTGTTCAAAGCAGAAATAGAAACCAAATTCTGTCTAAAGACAGTACAATAAAGTATCCTTCAAAACAGAATAATTCCAGTCTTTAATAACAATCTACAATGCCCAATAGTCTCTACTTCCACCGATTTGTCATATCCTATATAGATGTATCTTTCACCATCAATTGACTTTCGGCAGCTCAGACAACCTTACATTGATAACCTTAATGTGAGCAGTAGCACCAGAATCTACCCACTAAATGTCATTAGGGATTAAATCCAAATTAACTTCAAAACAGACCAAAACAAGAATTGCAACTTCCTTTGCATGTCATGCGTGATATTTACAATTCTTCTTTATATATTGTTTACCACAAACGAAACAACTATCATTATCCTTATGTTGTTTCTTTTGTGATGAACCCTTATCTATAGCAGAATTCTCAATACACTTTTTCTTAATGCCCTTTACTTTATTTCTTGATACATTGACCAGATGTGCAACACCAAATGCACAAACAAGTCTTTAGAATTCAAGTTTAAGTGAAGCAACATGAGACATTTTCATAATGTGCTCCCTCATGTTGCCCTTGCCTTTATACTTTATTGAGATCATACACGCTTGTCTCAGCCTTATCGTTTTTCGCAAAACGTTCCTTAATTTTTGGCAAGGTATATTCACCGCCTTAGTGATATACTTAGATGCAGTTCCTCGAAAGGCTTCTAGGATGCTAAACCCAATGATCAGTAGACTTACGCGATTCGAGTATTCCTACTTCTCGTAGTTTCTCCTTCGATAAGAAGTACTACCGTCCGTAGGAGAAGTAGGTTGCTCAATCCTTAGCGCGTAATCCAGATCCATGCAACCCAGAGCAATCAAATATAATCATTGCAATCCTTAAAATCTGACCCATTCAACACTAACATATTGTTCATGTTGGAAGAAACCGCATAAGCAGACATCATAATTGAACAGAGAACAAAACCGAAATAATTGTCATGCTCACATAATGAAATTCAAATAAGAAGGTAACATCTCGAGGTACCAGCACAACATTTAAATCAAGTCTTTGGACAGTAATATAAATTTGTAAGTGGCAACCTCTTTGTAGTGATCAAACACTGACAATAAAATCATGTCAAGCAATGTCCACCTTTGGGCATCACACTACTCACACGATAAACTAGATAATTGTCACGTACTTACCACCACAGGTATGTGTGTATCTCGTGCCAAATAATAATCTTCCTTTGAACCGACTAATATCCGCATTAAAATACACACACATCACCGTCCTAATATTCGCAATAAAGAAGTCTAGACAAGAGAGGTTACTTTGGCAACGTCTAGCTTCGACTAATCTACCTTGAACATTAGTAAAACATTACGATGTTCCGAGCACAACATCCACATCAAGTCTTTTGACAGTAATATGAACTTGTAAATGGCGACCTCCTTACAGTGGTTAAATACTGACAATAAGATCCTGTTAAGTAATGTCCACCTTTTGGCATCACACCACTCACAAGAAAAATGAATAATTGTCACATATTTATTACCACAAGTATATGTGTATTTCGTGCCAAATATTAATCTTCATTTGGGCCGACTAATATCCGCATTAAAATACACACTCATTAGTAGAAAATAAGGAACATGAGATGTACCCAAAAAAAATTTGAATTTATTATTTTAAAACTGAATACAAACGCTTGCAAGCAAGTCGTTGATAACTTTCTGGAATACAGTGGCTAGCCAACGAGTCACTGGGTTCGCATACCTTGCAAACTCAGCAAGTCGTTAAATCCTTACGGCCAGCCCAATAGCTCCTCAGCAAATCGAAAATTGCTGACTCCTAATGGGATTCCATATAATTTTGCCAAATCCAATTTTTTATTAAAATCGACAAAATCTGAATTTTGATGTTCCAGAACGAACAAACATAGATAACCATAAGCAACATCAAAACAACCAGACAAATCCATAAAACAGAATCCTAGATTTCATGAATTCACCAAAATATGCAGGATCGAAAACCTTAATCACTTGACAAGAATATACAAATTGCAAATTCTCAACATAAACTGAATTAATCAAAGACGTGTTAACATAATTCCCAATTTATATGAACAAATCAGACTTCGTTGCGGCTGCCGCAGCATATATACTTTAAAAGCACGGATTGTAAAAAAAAGGAATTCTCAATTAATCAGTTTCCAAATAACCTTACGCTTGAAATAAGGAATCAAGAAATCAATTCAGTCATATATTTCTTCACGGTAAGCACGAGTTCAATTCATCAAAATAATCCATGTATATACATACCTTGAATTGAAAACCATTCCTAAACCATATTATATACACAATATTATAGGAACAATTATGAATTGAATTATTGAAATCAACGATTCACATTCCATTGTTTCGATGTGCATAACCAATTCCACAAAGGAAACAAATCCGTTCATATTTCTCTAAACACTAAAAGGAAGAACGGCGGCCATATATACAAATTATAAAACGAATCGCAAAACCCTAATATCAAGAAATTTTATTTCTTGATCCAAAAGACAGACGCAAACATAAGGCCGTATTTCTCCTTTTCCCAATTCTCAGAGAATCATCAATAGAGTGGCTCTGATACCACTTGTTGGAATAATTGAGTGAACAATTACATAAAGCTCTCTATGATGATTAACCAAGAACGACGGAGAAGGAGCATAAACTGTAGAGCGGAAGCCTACCTTGATCCATAACGAATTAAACGGTGGAATTGCTTTGCAGCGGCTATGGATCTTCCAAACGATCAGAGACGTCCTTCACAATAGTCTGCCGAGAGAATACAGAGATATTGAACGTTCTTCTGACGTCTGGGGACCATAACCTAATCTTATATTTATATAAATATAAAAACCTTTATTTCTATTCGGTCCCTCATCAAATAGAAAATCACAAAATGGTATCTACACTTATTTCCATAACAAATAAATACCCTTTAAGCCCAAACTTAATCTTTATTGAATCACTTTAATTGGGTAACTAAAAGTTAGCCATACATATTAAATTAGTCCATACAAAAAAATAGACTCCATACAAATAAATAGGTACGCCGCCACAATGAGAAAATTAAAAGGTTTACAATAACTTTGAAGAACGACTTGAATTTGTCAAGTCTGGTTTAGGTATAACTTTTGATAGCTTGTGCTAGTTACTACGTTTGGACAAATAAAAAATCAGTCGCATGCATGGACGAATTACGAAAGAATTCATCAGCATTTTTGCTCACGTATGTTCTGCTATTCAACACCCGACTTTCTTCCGCAATCGATACCATAAACACCTCTACAACAATCAGAGATGGAGAGGCACTCGTTTCTCCAAACGGAGTATTCAAGCTCGGTTTCTTCAACCTCTCCAATTCCACAAACCGCTACGTCGGAATTTGGTACAACAAAATAACCGTCCCCACATATGTGTGGGTCGCAAACAGAGAATCCCCACTCACAGACACATCCGGCGTCTTAACGGTCACGCTTCTTAACGGAACTAACGGCATCCTGGTGCTTCTTAACGGAACTAACGGCACCGTCTGGTCGTCAGCGTCAACTACAACCCCAAATCCAACCGCTCAATTGCTCGACTCCGGGAATCTGATCGTCAAGGATGCAGACGATGGCGATAACTTCCTCTGGCAGAGCTTCGATTACCCCTGCGACACGCTGTTTGCCGGAATCGGGCTGGGGCGGAACTACGTCACCGGCGTCGAGACTTACCTTTCGTCGTGGAAAAGCAACGACGATCCGGCAAAAGGCGAGTATTCGTCCCACGTGGACCCCACCGGATACCCTCAGATGCTGGTGAAAAAGGGGGGAGAGATTATGTACAGGATCGGGCCGTGGAACGGTATCCGGTGGAGCGGGGCCCCCGACACGATCAACGACCCGACCTACGGCGGGTCGCTCCAGATAACCCGGGATGAAATGCGCTACTCATTGCGCGCGGTCGCGGGCTTGGTCTTGTCGAAGTCGACGCTGACTCCCAACGGCGTAGGAGTGCGGTCCAAGTGGAACGATCGGGCGAATTCATGGACCACTTACTCCAACATCCCGGCGGACAACTGCGACGACTACGCGCTCTGCGGTCCGCACGGCATCTGCAATGTGGGGACGTCTCCATCGTGCGGATGTCTCAACAGGTTCGTGCCAAGAGATCCAGAGAGCTGGGATGGGATGGACTGGTCGGGGGGGTGCGTGAGGAGGACTGCGCTGAGCTGTGATGGGGATAAGTTTTTTAAGTACTCTGGCATCAAGCTGCCTGATGCTCGCAACACTAGCAACAATAACGAGAGGAGGAGCCTCACGGAGTGCCAAGTGGATTGCTCGAGGGACTGTTCGTGTGTGGCATATGCGCAGCTGAATATCAGTGGAGATGGGAGTGGATGCTTGTTCTACCATGCCGACTTGATTGATATCAGAACTATGGCTTCGGCTGGCCAGGATCTTTACATCAGAATGGCTGCTTCTGAGGTTGAAGGTAAGTAGGAAGCTTCAATGTATGAGATAGTTTGATTGTGATGTTTGGCTTGGTTTGATTTTGTTTTATTGAAGGTGTGGTGGGCGATGGCAGTAACAGAGGGAGAACAAGAACTATCGTTATAGCAAGTGTTACGTCTCTGGCTTTTGCCTGCCTAATCCTCGGTTATGTTTTTTGCCGGAACACACAGAAGAAGAATCTCAGTATGAGTCAAGGTGTGATAAAATGTTTACTAATTATGTGCTTGATTTTGATATTGACGTTGATTATGTTGTAGGGATGTTCAGTGCAACTCATGTTAAAGACGCGGAGCTGCCATTCTTTAGCTTGTCTACAGTTTTGAAAGCTACTGATAATTTTTCAGACAAGAATAAGCTGGGTGAGGGCGGATTTGGACCTGTGTACATGGTAAGGATACTACTAGAAAATTTTAACATTGTTTTGTATGGCATTTCACATTTCCACAATGGTGTACAGGGCGTACTGGAAGAGGGGCATGAAATTGCTGTCAAACGCTTGTCGAAGACCTCAATGCAGGGAGTGAATGAGCTGAGAAACGAAGTAACGTTGATATCCAAACTCCAGCACCGTAATCTGGTGAGGACTCTGGGATTTTGCGCTCAAGGAGACGAGTACATGTTGATCTATGAATACATGCCTAATTATAGTCTCGACATAACATTATTTGGTGAGAGCCTTATGCCATTTAAACTCACAAAGCTGCCTTTGGCTCTCTTCTAATCATTGTCTATATTTGGACAGACCAAGAAAAGAGTAGGCTCCTTGACTGGCAAAAGCGCTTCAATATCATCAGCGGAATCGCTAAAGGGCTACTGTATCTTCACCAAGATTCGAGGCTGAGAATCATCCACCGCGACCTCAAAACTAGCAACATATTGCTAGATGCTGACATGATTCCCAAGATATCGGACTTTGGATTAGCTAGGAGCTTCGGAGGAAACCAAACAGAAGCTCAAACGCGCAGAGTTGTTGGGACTTAGTAAGAAAATCAAGCTTCTGACTATACTAAAAACAAGTATCCTAACATGTAGTAATACTCTGTCACAGCGGTTACATGTCTCCAGAATACGCTATGGACGGGGTGTTTTCAGTGAAATCCGACGTTTTCAGTTTCGGTGTTCTCGTGCTAGAGATTGTTAGCGGCAACAGAAACAGAGGATTCCTCCTTAAAGACCAAAATCTCAACCTTCTTGGACATGTAAACAGTGTAACTCTTTTTGCTTCTTTTTACTGCTTAGTAATCTAAAGCAACTGAAACTGTGTGCAGGCGTGGAGTCTTTACAAGGAAGATAGTTTGAGAAAACTAGTCGATCCTTGTCTGGATGAGGCGTTCGACTTGGGACAAGTGGAACGTGCTATACATGTGGCGCTGCTGTGTGTGCAGAATAGCCCGGACGACAGGCCAAGAATGTCGTCTGTGGTGTTCATGCTGGGGAATGAAGTGGCGCTGCCGCAGGCGAAGCAGCCGGGTTTCTTCACGGAGAGGGACATGGCTATTGATCACAGCTCCGACCGCTCTAATCCCACAGCTTCGCATAATCAACTTACAATCACTTGGACACAAGGTAGATAGGAGCAAAACTGTTGTACTGTGTGTTGATTGTATGGTGTAACTAAGAAAAAGATTGAGAGAAAATACTGCCATTTATTTGATTTTTTTCATGCTAGGCATCTTAGTTGTGAACCTGAGATGTTCCAGACAAACAATATTTACATCATTTCACAGGTTTCCACTACTGCTAAATGACTTGAAGAATGATAGTTTTCTATAATAAAGTATTGGCATGTCACATAATTTTGATTTCATATGGTACAGGTCAGTGGTTTCTCAATTTGTGGGTGCTTGTTAGTAGTTCAATTTCGTATCTGAAACTTCCTTTTGTAAAATGCTTGAACACAACCTTTTGAAAATGGAATTGCAATAATAAAATGTTAAAATCTTTACACCGAAATCACAATGATGACATATCGTAGTAAGATTTATTGGTGCCTATTGATATTAACTGTCGGACTAAACTTAATTATTACTACAATCTGTCTATAATTTGAAAATTGCTCCTAATATGGATTCAAAGGTGCCCAACTCTAATTAAAACAACATGAATATTATTCTATTAAATTAATGCTATATTTATTTGGTTGATAAGATTGAATCTCACCTTTAATTTTAAATGAATAATTATTTAATAATTAGTTACAATTACTCATATTTAATTAAAATAATCTTATAATTTAATTTTAAATAAATTATTATATGATAATTAGTTTTACCAATCGAACGAGCATTTAGAGTTGGAGGACTTTTTGGTTATAAAAAAGTTTATAAAGTGAATAGACCTCAGGGGTATGATTATAGTCTAAATTTAGAAACTATTACTAGTATAATATTATTTTCTAAGAATCGTGTGCCTTCAACCGTCATTTTCTATATAAATATAGAAACCACTAAAGAATCGTGTGGTTTCAAACGCAAAAGATGACTAAATCCTCTTAAACTACTCCGTTTAAAGTTAAGACGCGAGCTTCGTATCAGATTAGGTAAGCGCTAGAAATTAAGATAAAATTGTAGGAATGATTTTAGAAATAATGTTGGGTTTGACTACGGAAACCCAACAAAAATTGAATAATCAAATACACAAACAATGTACAAATAGGACTGGCTTGTACTGTTTCTAGTCAATTAATGTTTCTAATGCAAAAAAGACAAACACAAACCATATGAAGATGGTGAGCTGTCGCTGATGGTCCAAAAATAAAAAACCCAACCATAAAAGGAACACACTGCAATCAGCCACTGCTCTGCAAGTCTTCATCAGTAAAGACCCGGAATAGCAAGAGCAAAAAGCCTGAGCAATAATTACAAATATCCAATGATTTTAATATTTTAAAATATTTCTACTAGTAGCTTTCACGGAAAATGTGTAGCATCAAACTTTTCATAATGCATTTTGAGTTGTAGGAGTACATCGTTATATCTTAGTTTTGACATAAATTAATGTAATAATAATTTATTTATATTTTAATACTATCAGATCAATAAGTTATTATTTAGACTACTATATACATATTTATTTGCAATGTAAAATGCTCGGAAAAAAACAAAATCCAAATCCAATCTCAGGCAAAGCTGCGACTTCTTTCATGCGCGGAATATAAAATTGAGAAGACGCAACACAACGCTAGAGAAAGAGCAATTAATGCAAATAAAGGAGCAGAAAAAATACATTATTAAAAATTAAAATAAGAGAATAGAGGATGAAATTAATCATTGTAAGTATTGAAAAGAGGAATAAATTAATATGGATAAGAGGAGAGAGAAAGACAAAACTTACTCAATCGGTATTGATAAGTCTTTTAGGCCATCCACAACGCTGTTCCTATACCGTTCCTAAACCGTTCCTTAAACCACTATTTGAGGGCCCCACTGTACTTTTTTACTCCATTCCTTAACTAAGGAACGGAACCTGCAACCCTCGTTCCTTAACCGTTCCTTAACCGTTCCTTAAATTACTATTCATTCAATTTCATTTTTTTTAATTTCAACTCAATTCAATTAAAAAAACAAACACATTTTATTAAAAAACACACAACATTAAAACAAAGTTACAACTTAAACTTAAAAAAATAAAAAGCACACAATTAAAATCATAAAAAAATAAAAGTACACAATTTTAATAATTTCATCCGCCAAAGTTTGCCCAAATGTGCTCAATTAGATCATGTTGAAGTTGGGTGTGGGCGCTAGAGTCGCGTGTCCTTGCACGAATAGATAACCGTTCTTGTATAGACGGATGCACTCCACTTCGAGGCGGACTACTTGCGGTTGAGCTTCCGGGGGATTCGGGGTCGAACCAATTTCCCGCCTCGGGTCCTTCGTCTTGGACAATCATGTTGTGCAAGATTATGCACGTATACATGATGTCGACCATGTTCTCCATGAACCACGTACGAGCCGGGGCTTTGATGATGTTGAAGCGCGCTTGGAGAACCCCGAACGCCCTCTCCACATCCTTGCGAGCAGCCTCCTGCTTCTGCGCAAAAAGAGCCTGCTTTGGGTTCGCAGACCCACTGCACGTCTTCACGAAAGTAGGCCACTTCGGGTAGATGCCATCGGCGAGATAGTACCCCATTTTATAAAGCCGATTGTTGGCGACGAAGTTGATGGCCGGCGCTTTACCATCCAAAACTTCGGTCAAGAGGTCGGACTGGTTGAGCACGTTTACGTCGTTGTTCGACCCGGGGACCCCGAAGTACGCGTGCCAGATCCAAAGGCGGTAGTCGGCAACGGCCTCGAGTATAACGGTTGGGTGGGTACCTTTGTGGCCGCTCGTGTAGGACCCCTTCCACGCCACCGGGCAATTCTTCCATTGCCAGTGCATGCAATCGACGCTGCCGAGCATCCCTGGGAATCCGTGCACTGTTTCGTGAAGGTCGAGAAGGAACTGACAATCGGCCGTGCTTGGCCTCCGGAGAAATTCGTCGGTGAAGGCTGCCCGGACGCCTTTGCAGAATTTGAGCAAGCACATTCGCCCAGTGCTATCTCCGATGTGGAGGTATTCGTCGAACATGTCGGCCGTTTGTCCAGTCGCAAGCTGGCGGATTGCTGCAGTACATTTCTGCAGCGTCGTGTGGCTGGGACGTCCGACCGCGTCGAACCCTTCCTGGAAGAACTCTTCCCGGGCTGCCAAAGTATTCGCGATGTGGAGAAATAACGGTTTCCCCATGCGGAAACGGCGACGGAAGTACGTATCTCCCCAAACCGGGTTATCGCAGAAGTAGTCGCGTACTAACCTTGCGGCGGCTTCCTCCCGGTTACGATGGATGTACGTACGGGAGCGACGTTGGGGCGGAGCGGCTTCTTCCGCCTCCCGTCGTCGATCTTCTTCAAGTGATTGTTCCAATATTTGACGCATTTGTTCATAAGGATCCATTAGTTTGATTAAATTTGGGAGAAGGAAAATAGAGTTGATTTGAGATGAAAATTGGGGTGGAAATAGAGAGAAATAGATGTGTGTTTGTGATTGAAATGAATATGAAATAGGAGTATTTATAGAGTAAATAAATAAAATAAAAAAAAACGGCTATAAAATTAACGGTCTCATTACCGTTAATAAAAAAAATTTTATTTTTTTTTTATTAAATTCGAATTTTTTTTTAAAAAAAATGAATTATTGCGTCATCGGGACGAAGCCCACTCGCGGGGCAGCGAGTGGGCTTCACGCGTCGAATGGGAGTCCGCCACGTCGCCTCGGCGCGTGGCGGAACGTTTCGTTCCGCGTTCCGGAGGAACGAAACGCGGCACGGCATGGGAACGGTGGCGGCACGGAATGGCGACGGAACGCACGCTGCAACGCGTGCCGCCGCGAAACCGTTCCTCCGGAACGGCATAGGAACGGCGACGGCACCGCGTTGCGGGTGCTCTTATTATTGGTTGGAGGAGGGTAATTTATTCCCAAAACAAAGGGTACTAATAGTATAATAATATATAGTTTAGTCCATTTAAAAGGATAGGTTAGGATAGGTTATTTGATCACGTTGCCAAAAATGGTCACCTTTTGCGGGAATTTGAAAAAAGTCTTGCTCCACAATGCTGCAAGGCATACATTTGGGCTGTAAACCAGCAGCCGCACGGCAGATGATCAGTTTCCTTCTCCCTCCTCTCTCTTCATCACTCCAAATTTATTTTTCCTTGTCGTAAACCTAATCTAATATACACATTTCAATTGCAATTTGCAAAGGCTTGCCTGTTCAAAATCATTTCTCGGAAATTTCCACTTGCAAGGTACGATTTTCACTTTTCTTTTATTCACTTCAAACACTCTTTTCGTTCTCTGTTTTGCTACTTGTTTCCATCAACCATTACTTCCTTACTGATTATCATTACGAACTTGAGCTTTTTTATATGCTCAAATTCTATTGAAGTCGCATCTTTGTGTATCCTGGATGATTCTTTTGCTATATGAAACTAAGTTCAGAATTTTGTAGCGGATTGCTGTAACCGACTTCGCCCGTTTCTGAATAACACACGCTCATAGTGTGCACGAAACGATACTAATATTTTTGTTTCAAGAGTTTTTTTTTGGTTTTCGGCTCTATTTTTGTCAAAATTTCTTGTGAGGCTGTGTTTTGGTATTGGGTTTTGCTGAGTGAAAATGTTCGATATTCATTTTCACTTGTTCTTTTGCTGTTCCGATGATAGCGTGATGCGATTTGTTATTTTTTCTCACTGAAATCTAAGATCCGTATAAGCAATTGTAAGTTTTAAATTCCATCCTGTTTTATGTACAAATCTTAGTAATGATGTTTTAGTGTTGCTTCCTTTCTACAGAAATACCAGGAAAGATAGTCCTTACTCCTTAGCCATTGTGCATGTCGACGTCTCAGAATCTTAAGTTTGGGATACAGTCTTCGCCTCGTATCACTACTAAGAAATCAGAAAGTGTTCAGGAGTATATGAAATCATCATGCATTCCAAGGAGGTGTGAAAGTAGCAGGCCAAATTTACCCTCAAGTTTATCTGGTTCCAAGCGGAATGGGAGGCTTGATTCGTCTGAGTCGAATATGAATGTTGAGGGAATGAGGAAGAAGCATAAGTCCGTATCGCAGGTGACCATGGAAGCTGAAAAGTCTAAGGTTCCCTTAGACTCAGTTGTTTCAAAGCCAGCAAAGTTGACTGGCCGTAGTTTCAAGATTAGATTCAAAAGAGGGCGCAAAGTGGAAAGTGTATCAGGCAAAGGAACATCTAATGTAGGTGGAGGGAGGTCGCCCATTCTATCATCCAATCTAAAAAAGCTGAGAAGTAATGAAGATCAAGAGAAGCTCCCTTCACAGAAGAGGCTAGCACTGGAGGATAACAGTGCAGATATTGGTAAAACTGTAAAAGAAATCAAGGAAAAATGTGGAAAGCGGATGGAGAAGCTCATTCAGGAACAGAAGGGGAAAATTCAGGAGTTCCATCGTGTTTGGGAGGATAATATGTCAATATTGGAAAAGGATCGTAAACTGGAAGCGGCCATTATTCATTCTATATACGGCAAACAAACAATAACGATAGACAGGCTTGCGATCTTGGATGATAAATTTGCGAAAAAAATGGCAGAGAACAATCTCAAAAAGGACAAGCAACTTAGAGATCTTGTGGCAGAACACTTAGCTGCAAAAAACGAGGAGATCCAAAAGGAAGCTAACTCTCTGTCTGAAGCAAAATCCCACGTCTCTAGCAAGCCTACAGCATACCGCAAAGAACAGCCATTTGGTTCACAACATGAAGAAGTTTCTAGATGTTCTAAGTCGAGAACGCATATCCTAGGTGCTAAGGATGCAATGGCCCTAACTGAGCAGCATGGACAAAATAGTGATTCAAGTATAACTGTGAAGAGGAATCATGTTGAACGATCCAAAAATTTTGATCGTGCTACAGCTAAGGAAGTAGCATGTAACCCCTCTTATGGAAATCTAAGTAGTGCGGCCATTATTCTAAAGTTCTTGGATGATAAATCTGCAAAAAGAATGGCAGAGAAAAATCTCCAAAAGGACAAGCAACTTAAGGATCTAGAGGCAGAACAATCAGCTGCAAGAAATGAGGAGATCCAAAAGGAAGCTAACTCTCTGTCTGAAGCAAAAGCCCGCGTCTCTAGCAAGTCTACAGCATACAGCAAAGAACAACCATTTGGTTCAAAACATGAAGAAGTTAATTCGAGAATGCATATCCTTGGTGCTAAGGATGCTATGGCCTTAACTGAGAAGCATGGACAAAATAGTGACTCAAGTAGAACTGTGAAGGGAAATCATGTTGTGCGATCCCAAATTTCTGATCATGCTACAGTTGAGGAAGTAGCATGTAACCCCTTTTATGAAAATTCAAGTGGTGAAGCAAATAGTAGTCAGAAAAAGGAAGGTAGCATATCTTACTCAGATACACGGACGCCGGCTGTTGTTGAGAAGATTAATCTACCAATGCATTTGGGTGCTGGGGGAAGTATCCTTGCCAATCTGGCGACTTCTGGTGAAGGAGTTCCTGGTGAAATGCAACTGCTTGAGCTGCATGGAGAGGTTCCATCTAAGATGCCTGAAACAGTTGCTTATGAAACGTTGGATGAGGATGCAATTGATTTACCTGATGCAGAGCAGCTTACTCAACCAGTGCATTTTGGTTGTGCTGAAAAAATCTTTGTGAAGCCCCCTGATTCTGGAGAAAGAGCTGCCGTTGACATGCAAGTGCCCAATCTGTGTAAAGACATTCCTACAGAATGGACTGAAACTGATGATGAAATTGTGGATAATGTCAACCCAATGGAATTGAGTGCTAATACTTCTATTAATGGATTTGGTGCGGGGACTGCAATTAATTTGCCTGATGCTTTGCTAAACCAAAGAAATGAGACTGACAGGACCACCATTGATGATCTTGATTTGGCTGGAAAGGTATTGAAAACTTTGGAGCAAACAAAAGCTTTGGAACATCCTTATCCCCCGTTCCTATATATATGCTATTTCTTGACTTATATTTCCCTTCTTTTATCCTTATAGAGAACTTGCTTAAAAGCTAGGAATTCTAATACTACTCCCTCCGTCCCCGAAGAATATGCACTTTGGGTTTCGCACGGGTTTTAATGCAAAATTGATGAAGTAAGAGAAAGGTAGAGAGAAAAAGTAATTGAAGTATTGTTAGTGGAGAATGGGTCCCACCTCATTAGAGAGAAAAGACTTTCCAAAATTAGAAAGTGCATATTCTTGTGGGACGAGTGCATATTCTAGTGGGACGGAGGGAGTATATGTTAGTGTAAGCCTTTGAAGACAGGATTCAAGTAAAAGTTTTTTCAACGTGATTTTTTTAGAATCTAGTATAATATATGTGTGCACGTGTTCATTACATACATGTGCATTCACACACACATACATATACCCAATACCCTCTCAAGACCATTTTTCCTCCCTCTAATACCAAATTCATCAGACAGTGGTAAATTCATTGTTGAAATAGCTTGTTATGAGATATGACAATAAGGTATGTGATGTAGGTACGAAAAGAGCAAGATGTGGTACCTTCTGAAATACAAGGCCATGGTATAGAGGAAGCAGGAAAGGTAAACTCTTCTCTCTCTGAGATTGACACTGCAGAACTTGTTGATACTGCCAGAGAGTCTCTGTCGAATATTGAACCACAAGCCAGTGAGGAGCTTGCAATAGAAACTCAAAGTTCGTCAAGAGCTGAAGCTTCAATGTTGAAAGTCACCGACACTGTAATAGCTGAGCAGTCCTCTGCACAAATACAAGATCAGAACACCTCAGTTGTTAAAGATCAAGTTACTTCACTGATAGAAGCTGCAGACTCAGAGAGAGTTGACGCTGCAGCCCCTGCTCCATCAGAACTTGTTGGTACTGTAAAGACTTTGGAATCATATAACAAACTCCAAGACAACGCTGAGCTGGAAATAGAAACTCGAAGTATGTCAAGGATTGAAGTTTCAGCCATAGAGGACATGAACTATAATACATCACATATGCTGTCCAGTATAGAACAGCAGGATGAAGATGCAGTAATTATTACCAATCAGGTTAATTTGGAGACTGAAGCATCAAATTCACTACTACCTGACAATGCAACCCCTGTGCAATCCCATACTGATGCACCATCGATTGAAAGTGATGTGCAGCTGCAGCTCATGAATATTGATGCATCTCCAAGCCGTAACCAGTTGCCGTCCCCTGAACATGAAAGCCAAAATCATAATCTGGGAAGAAGTTCCTCTGGAGCTGCTGTGACTGAAATGCTTTCACATGCATCCATGTCTCGATTAAGGGAAGGTTTGGAACAGCAGAGTAATATTCCTGATGTCAGAGATGAACAAACAAGTCTTCAGATATCTACTTCTGTCCAGAATAATGTAGCTACAGAAGTGGTGCCAAGTACCAATGAAGCCTTACATGATGCTGTTCTACAGTTCGGAGGTCTGATCCATCTTCCCATTAATCAAGTTTCTCCATCTCTGTTTGCTGATCCACTTAAAAACGAATTGGAAAAAATAAAAAAAGAAACCGAAGAACTGCAGAAAAGTCATGATGAACTGGTTAGTATCTCAATTCTACTAGATAATAGTTGGTTTGTTGTCTCGGGCAATGGTTGTAACTGATCCTTCTCTTTTAATAGATAAAAGGGCTAAAATATGAATGCGGAAAAGAGATGCAGGAACTTTTCGATGCAGTACGAAAGAAATACCAGCTCAAAATTCAGGATACTGAAGCACAATTTGCACTGAAGAACAATGGACTTTGTCAGAAGGAGAAGAAAATTTTGATGAATAAGATATTGGCTGATTCCTTCAACGATAATTGCTTGAATATGTCGTCTACCTGGCCTATGTTGCTGCAAGGTAAATTATTGACTGCCCATTATCTACATAGTGTTTGGATTCAATTCGGATACTTGATTTCAATCATAATTACAAAAATTTGAGGCTGTATGGATTAATTCATTCTACTAATAATGTGTATTAATAGCTCTAATTTCTACTGGTTTGGTACTTTAGCTTAATATTCAATCATTTCCTCTTTTCCCTGAACTATTTCCCTGATAATGCATTGTGTTTTACTAGCTCTAGTTTTTACTGGTTTGGTGTACTTAACTTAATATTCAATCATTTACTCTTTCCCCTGAACTTTTTCCGTGATAATGCATTGTGTTTTACTATATGTCCACCTAAAAATAATGAATAGAGTATTAGATATCCTTGAGACCTCACACAGTAATGGATTTAAGCTACTGACTAAAGGTGGCATATATATCATTCCTTTTCTTTTACTCTGGCAAAGTGGGTCACCGAATACACTTGAAAAAGTCACATAAACATTTGCATATTCCAAAGTCCAAACTTCTGTACTTTTCCATATTTCATTTTTAGGTATCATGCATTATGAGTAGTTATTTTCTGGTTATAGTACATTATTTGAGCTGGTGTCTTCTTATCTTAGTTGAAACGGAGCATGCATTAATGATAAATGCCAACCACACAGAGTAGGAGGACAAACCTTGCAGGCTCTCCTTCAGTTACAAATTTAAGGAACTGGAGTGCTGGTGAAATTTGCAACATTATTTTGTTATGGTTCAGGCCAATGACTTTGATTGACTCTGATAGCATTTGCTATAATAGATCGCTTTATTTTACATGTGTGCACATACGATGAGCTTATAAATGTCGAGTGATTGCTGGAACAATGGTGATTCTTGTTGCAGGTTTTCCTTCCAGTTCCATGCAATATCATCAACACTTGGTTAGGCCTGCTGGGGCTTGTGCTCCCAACCAGCAGATTGCAAGCCCAATTGGGCAAGCCATGCCGCAGATACCAGTACCTGGTTCTACGAGAGTTGGCCCTATCACTAGCCAACATTTTGCACCTCCATTTATACAACCTACTCCACATTTTGAAGCTTTGCAAAGACATGGGACCATCTTTGGAGTCCATCCCATGAGTCTTCCGCGTTTTGGAGGAGATATATATTCTTCAGCTCAGCAGTTTCAGTCTTCTATTCTTGGTCCAGCACAATCCATGCCCAATGCTACTTTGATATCATCCTTCCAAAATCTGCAGCAACCGCAACAGCCTCTAGCAGCTCCACTGTGGCCATCAAACTTTCACAATCCTCGACATCGTGGTTATCCACCTGCTGTGATGCATACATCTGCATCATCACAGTGGCCATCAAACTTTCACAATCCTCAACACCGTGGTTATCCACCTGCTGTGATGCATACATCTGTGTCATCGTTTGATTCGCTAATGGATGTGGAGCATCTTCGTCGTCATCACCAGCTACTTGGTAAGTTTTCTTCAACTCTATTGGAATTATGTTGGAGTTATGGGTCGTTACAACAGTGTTACTTTGATACAGATGCTGTGCGGGGCAACCAGAGCTCTTGCACCGGAGCAGCTAATGCTATCTGCTTATCTGATTAACACTAGCTTTTCTTCTACGATCATTTTGGAAGCCTCACCGTCATATCCTCACTGGTAATTTGGTATAGTTCTACAAAGTCTAACTCAGTCTATACGCATATATTGCTCACTGCTAAAAGTTGCATAGCTGTGCAGAATGTTCCTATCATCGTTTTTGCACCAGTGATGGTGGTTAACCTTACATAATCTAAAAGAATGGAAGAGAAAAAAACCATTCTTTTCTTTAATTCGTGTGGAAGAGCACCTTGCCAAGTTTGAAAATTTGTTCATTAATTGGTATTGGTATTGGTATATGCGAAATAACTAAATTGGGAAAGTAAATTTGGCTGAACAAGTATTTGTTATTTAAGTAAAAAAACGAATAGCTGAATAATGATTACGATATTGTTATTTATATTCTAGAAAAAGAACTGCAAAGTAATATCGGCCATTTTTGTTAAGCACAAACCTGTAGTTTCCTCTCGACTAAAGAAATTTTTCGGTGGTGGAATATTGCATTGTTATTTTAATGATGGTGGGCTTGGTTGTTTCAGCATAAAATGCTCTTATGTTATTTTTACTTGTATTAGCATTAAAGTATTGCTATACTCTTTTTACTGTTATTGTATAATCTAGCCAATAGTTGTTTCAGCATAAAATGTTCTACAATTAATTTATAAATATATTCACTGTTTAGTCATGGAAATTTGAATTGTTAACTTTCCAAAATATTGTTATACTATTTCTATATATAGCCGTTCTTGTTTATAATTTATTAAATGGAAAATTTAAATATTGTACAAACTCCAAAATATGATATCATCAGAAAATGTCAACAAAGGATAAATAACAACAATAAAAAATATCGACACAGTGTCAACGGTTGACATTGTGTTAATATCAAAATCTTGAAATTTTATAATATGTTAGACTTTGTGTTGAACAGTTTGTTTGTATTTTACCAGTACCTTATATACCTAATTATCTTTTTATGTAAGGTTAAATCTTTAATGTATAATATCATGTGAGCATTTATATACTTTTCATATCAATGTGAATTATATCAAATTATATAATTAAAAATTAAATAAAAAATAATAGAGTCTATCACTCTTAAATTATATAGTACTTCTAGTATTTGTTTAGTTATTCATGGACAGAAATAACCGATTAGGAAAAATTCGTTGGGTGAATTTTAGAGTCTTTAGTTTTTTTTTTTCTTTTTGGTCCTGCTCGTTAGAACTTTTACAACTGGTATGATTTATGAATGATGTGCGGAATGTATGATAGTTTCGGCTTGAGGGTGTAAAATATTATAGTGAATTCAAGTTTGAAATTCTGATTGATCTTTTAACTTCTCTTTAATCATATATTTTCAATCACAACTACTACTATGTCTTTAATTTCTTGACTTCTAGTTACTATTTTGATGACTTCCACTATTTAAAATGAAGATTCTTAGTTTTATTATGGATATTTGATTTCAACTTTAACATTATTTTTTAATGAGAATCATCTTTAACTTGTTTAAATAAAGTTTTAGTTGTTTTAAAAATTGAAAAGATACAAAAAAATTAAATGTAATAAAAACAGAAAAATATTAAACAAATGTGTTATTTGTTGTTGACGGGGTATTTCACTTTCGGACCGAGGTGTGATCAATTGTTAACTTGCTAACTTATTAGCACAGTATCTATAATTGTTAATAAAAATTTAGTTGATATACTTATATATTTGTGTTGACATATATTTTTAAAATTCAACACAAAGAGATAAGTATGCTAACAAAATTTGTATTGACATATTAATATAATTGCATTGATATTTTTTAAATAATGTATTGATGAGTTAATAATTTAAGAAAAGTTAGCATTATAACTTGCTACACTCGAATGTGTTGAGTTTTCTCTCTTGCATTTATTTTGTAATGTTTGGATCAGATTTAGTATGATATTCATGGTTTGTGACAAATCATAATCACGCTAATATAAATATTTAAAACGTTTAAAACGTGTATTATGTACACGCAAGGGGATTTTTGGGTACTCGTGTATCTGAATTTCCACGTGGCAGTAACAACTTTTTATTCTTTATCTTCTGCATAGACATCTGTGCTACCTCAAGCTGTAACTCCTTCACCGTTACATTACATCTCTCTCCCTCTCTACACTCCCTTGGTGTCGGGGGAAGCTGTGTTTAATTCGCTTTCGATTCTCTGCATTTCACGAGATTGGAGCTGCTGAGTTTTCTTCTCAATGCCAGAGATCAGATTTTTCAAGCAGAATTGAGTTTTTATTGGTATGCTTAGCTGCTAATTGTTTCAATGTGAGACGGATGTCCCGGCGGACATTCCGACGGACTTCCCAAAAACACCTCCTGCCACGTCATAAGGACATCTCACTGCACTGCCACGTCATAAGGACATCCCACTGCACAATGGCGGACATCCCCAAGGACCTCCTGACGGACATCCACAATAATAAAAATTCACAAATTCACCAAATTAAATAATTTACGGAATTAAAATTTCGACACAAATACTGCTGAGAAAGTGCAATTAAATTTCATTAAATAAAAAAAATAAAAAAAATACATTTCAACAAAAAAAAGTCTAAACAAATTACATTGTAAATATCAAAGACGACCCCTCCGCGTCCATATCTCTTCAATAATATCGTTCTGGAGTCGAATATGAGCTTGTCGTTGGTGCATGTCGGCAAATGCACGGACTCGATCGGCATTTTCATGGGGTATTCCCATACGTACATTGGCAGTGGCCATGCCGTGGCTTAGACCGGCAGCATCAACATCATTATTGGCCCAATCAGTCAGTGCTGGACCTTCATCTTCGACAATCATGTTGTGCATGATAATACATGCGTACATGATATCAGCGATGCTGTCAATATACCACAGTCGTGATGGACCCTTCACTGCCGCCCTTCGAGCCTGAAGCACACCAAATGCCCGCTCCACATCCTTGCGCGCTGCCTCCTGACGGCCCGCAAAATAGACATGTTCTTCTGTGGGGCATCTAATCGTCTTCACAAAGACGGGCCACATAGGGTATATCTCATCCACTAAATAATAGCCCATGTTGTGATGGTTGTCGTTGGCGACGAAACTGACGTTCGGACCAACACCCATACACTGGTCGTTGAAAAGGGGCGATGACTGGAGGACATTGATGTCGTTGTTCGACCCGGCTACTCCAAAATATGCATGCCAAATCCACATCCAGTAGTTAGCTACTGCTTCAAGGATCATCGTAGGATTCTTGCCCTTGAAACCGGTAGTGTACACCACTTTCCAGGCGGCGGGGCAGTTCTTCCACTCCCAATGCATACAATCTATGCTGCCCAACATTCTCGGAAACCCGTGCTAAATCTCGTGCATATCCATCAGAGCCTGACAATCTTCGGGGGCGGGCTTCCGAAGATTCCTATCCCCGAATATCTCTCTAACGCCCTCACAAAAATACTTCAGACAATCGCGGGCAGTCGTCTCGCCAATGTAGAGGTACTCATCGAACATGTCGGCCGCACTTCCGTATGCCAGCTGCCTGATTGTGGCAGTGCACTTCTGTATGGACGTGTGGCCGGGTTTACCAACCGCATCATCCCTCATCCTGAAATACTCGTATCGACGCTCTAAAGCGCCAACGATACGCAGAAATAGCGGACGATGCATCCTAAAACGTCGCCGGAACATGTTCTCCCCAAACCGGGCTCCGGAGCGAAGTAGTTCTCATAAAACCGACGGTGTGGAGCTTATATACTATGGCATGTCTATCGGAACAACAAGCATCCAGTCCAATGGGCTTCATCTTCATCAGATAGACTAACAAGTTGCAGTAGTGCTGTAAACATAATGAGCCACGGTTCTTCTACTATGCCAGTATACAAAGGATATCTAGATTCCTCTGTACCTTGTATGGGTAAATATTCATATATGCCATTTTTATTGGACTATGACTATATTTTCTGCTTCTAGTTATTCTCCAGCAGAAGTAGATTATTCAACTGAAGCAGGTCTCATGATTGATTTTTAACATCTCTATAATCTGGCTTTATCTTTTCTTGGCTAAAGGATGCATTCCCCAGAATCCATTCCTGCTGAGAAGAGGAACAAAAGCACTGCATGGAACGATAATACAGTTTTCGTATTCTGAGCTGGAAAATGCAACAGACAAATTTTCTGATACTAATTCGGTTGGAGTTGGAGGATGCAGCCACGTCTACCATGGTAATCTGAGAGAGATGGTAGAACAGTTGCAGTCAAGAGAATGAAACTGGAAGGTGGCCCGGATGCAGAACATGTTTTCCTGACTGAGGTGCTAAACTAATTCACTGTTTATTAGTCAAAACAATTTTCATAATTAGTAAGTAGAAGGATGTGAATTCGGACCCTCTTTTTGCAATCAAATACAACTAATTGCAAGACTTCACCACATAATTAAAGTTGTGATTGAAAGCTATAGTTAATTATGTATCATTTTAAAACACTAATGTATTCGTTTTCAGGCTGCTATACAAGACTACTCAATATTTAATGTGTGCAGATTACAGATCTTGGCATGGCTAAACACCTTCAGAATGATGGCATTCTCAGTTGTTCCGGATCTCCAGATAGAATGCAAGGGACCTTCGGTTACTTTGCACCAGAGTATGCTATTGTTGGACGACCTTCTCTTAAAGTCTGATGTTTTCAGTTTTGGCGTAGTTCTTCTTGAACTCATCACTGGTCGAAAGCCCATCCACAAGTCATCCAACAAAGGGACCGAAAGTCACGTGATATGGGTATGGGAAGTTTACTTGATAGCTTTAGCCAAGTTATGTTGTAGAGGTGTCTGCTAGTAGTAGGCATGTTTGAATGAGAAGGGAAACTCTTTTACAATCGCTTTGCAGGCAACAGCTCGTCTGCATGACAGTAAGAGAGTGATACATGAGTTGCCAGAGCCGCGTCTCCAAGGCAAGTTTGAAGAAGAAGAGATGCAGGTAATGGCCTACTTAGCAAAGGAGTGCCTGCTGCTGGATCCTGATTCTCGACCAACCATGAGCAAAGTGGTCCAGATTCTTTCGACTATCGCTCCAGACAGATCTAAACGGAATAATCTGCCAGTACGCGCATTTCAGGTACCTATCTACTATCCACATGGCTCCTGATTAGCCTAATTTGTTCTTGAACACATGGTATCTGATCTTGTGTTTGGAATGAAGAGTGTGAATCCAGAGATGATTGATGGAGATGTTCACGATTCCTCCTCCTCGTCGACAGATCATCAAGAATGATAAGGAAGCAGATGATTGATGTAGAGAAGCTGATGCTCCTCACCTCAAAGAGACGAAGCTCGCGGGGCCTGGCCTACAAGATGAGGAAGTGGTGGTGGATTTAACAGAGCCGAGGTTGGAGTCATTTTGCCTTCCAAACGTCGAGTCCCATGTTCTCAAGATTTCATACACAGGTACATAAAGTAGCACGGATGAGCAGCTGCTTTGTTCTAAGTAACATTGTTGATTTAGCATTGAGGAAATTATAGGTCAAGTTTGCTCATGAGATGCTCTTTTACAGTTTTGCTTGCACTACTTTTACACTTATTTCTTGTGTTTTCTACCCATATAATTAAAATTGTAATTTTAAATCATCATTACTTTCAAAATTATTAATACCAATGAAACATAATAAATATTATTGGACTAGTGAGATCATTCTGTGGAGTATTAATTTCTCAAGAACATACTACACATTAAAGTAAATACTATAAATCTATAAATGTGCCCTTAAGAGTAGGGTTACGATTTACCTGACACTGTGTTTGGGCAAAATAATCATTTAAACATAAATTCAAAAATATTTCTCCAAAATAAAATGCATCTTCTTACAAATTTTGATTATGAAAATGAAATGCGTTATTAAGTAAAAAAAAGAAAAGGAAAAGAAAAAAAGGTTGAGAGAGAGAGAGAGAGAGGGGGTGCAATGGCCGGAAAACCAGGTGCTGCGGCTCCGACATATTCACCATCGACCGGTCACCGGAAGAAGAGGCCCACGATCCAAACCGACTCTGAATGGGTCCGACCTGACGGCCGCAGCCTTCACCAGTGCCGCCCTGCATGTACGTAACCTCATTCTCTACAGCCCTTTCTTTCTTTACTATCTCAATGACCTAATTATGTACCCTCTCAAGCTTGTTTTTGTGCTTAGCTTATTCTTTTTGAGTTCTTGAAATGGTTGTATGTTCTGCTTTGAAATTCATCTCAAGTGGACGCGCTAGGGTTTTCAGTTGCTGAAATCTGGGGTGATATGAACTTTTGTTCTTCATTTTGGGTTTTTGGTTAATTGTTACTGCTGTATAACGTGATATTTGTTCTCATCAATGTGTTACGACGTATTCTTATTTGTTGTAATGCTCTAGTTCTCCTAGTATTTGGTTTTATTTCATTCGAGGTTTATGAAAATATACAATAACAAAATACACACACAGTGGATGTGTGTGAAGGAGGAATGCAGCTGATAGTTTATGCTTAGGTAGTTCAGAGTTAAGAGGGTTCAAAATCTTATATCAATTTCATTTCCTTATAATTTGCTCAACTGTTGGAAAGTGCAGAGCTTGTCTAAAATGAAAATTGCACTTGAGAAGTTGAGTTAAAATTCCACCTCTCATTTCGAGCGATTTGGCTTATATGTGGCTGTATTATTTTTTTAAAAATTTTAAGAACCAGATTTAGGCTGACCTTGTCTGTTGCTCCATTGGCATGTTTCATGTTTGTGAGACACTTTTGTGTGTGCAGTTCTTATTTCTCTCATTCTGTTTGCTTGTCTCATTTAGTTACAATGCTTATGCTGCATCATCAGATTAAATCCCTGTAGCACTATTATATCCAGCAGCTAAAACTTCCGAGTCTATCCGGATCATGATTTGATTTGTTACAATTTCAATACTGTTTTGTGCTTTTGTGACTTTTCCTAATCGTTTGTTATCTGTGCCATTGGTAACTTGCTTCCATTATATGGGAGTATAGTTTACCTGATATTTAACTTATGACTTATTTGCAATTACTCTGCTTGTAATCTTGCAGTTTTGAAGACCGGGGCAGTGAATTCTTCCTCAGGGTCTGCGTATGCAGAGTTCGGAAGCACCAAGGTCATTGTATCTGTGTAGGTGCATGCTTAATCTGATAGATGACACCTAAACGCATATTGGAGTGAAATCTAATATTTTCAATACTATTCACCAGTCTTTACTTTTTCTAGTATATTGTAGTGAAGAATGAGAAAAGATTTACTCCTAAAAATGGGAAGGTTTGAATATCCTTCAAGAAATTGTCCTTGTGGCGAATTACAAGTATATATATATCATTTTATATGATTGAGGCTTATTAAATTTCTTCATTTTGCTCCAAGGTTGGAAAAGCATAAGTAAAATTTCAAATATTGCCTTCTAGTCAAAAAATTTAGGCCACTTACCTCAATTTTTTTTTCTCATTTTATCTCGACCCATTGATTTATCTCATTTTCTTGTCTAACTTCCTCTGAATTCTACATATTTGCTTTGGAGTTTGAATTGGATATATGTGATGTAAAGGTTTGAGATAGAATTCAGATTTCAGAGCATGATGTCTTAGTCTTTCCATACGTTTGAGATAGAATTCAGAGCATGATATCTTAGTCTTTCCATGAAGATATTATCTTTCTATAATGGAGCATGATGAAATGTTAAATTTCTCAGTTTTTCTTTTTTGTTCAGATTTGGCCCCAGGGAAAGTAAGAAAGCTATGATGTATAGTAATGCTGGACGGTTGAATTGTAATGTCAGTTATACAACTTTTGCTTCTCCTGTCCGTGGTCAGGTTAATCATCTTATTTTTTCAGTGATGGTGTTCTATCTTTCCTTATATACTCCATTAGTTCTCTGTGTATCTGAAACTTATACTGCTTGCTGTCCAGACTCCAGAAACCAAGGATATTTCGGCAATGCTCCACAAAGCTCTGGAGGGCGCCATTATACTAAAATCTTTCCCTAAGACTACTGTTGATGTCTTCGCTTTGGTATTGGAATCTGGAGGAAGTAAGTATTACCTTTGAGCTTCTTTTGGGAAAACTCTTTTTCAATTCGTTCATGAATTAAGGGGTCAAAGAAAATATCAGAATCGTATCTTTGTTGTCATCTTCTCAAAGCAATTACTATTATTTGAGTAGTTTCTCTGTCTCTCTTGTCTAATGATGAATTGTATTTCTTGACTATTCGATAGTAGTTTCTGGTGAGACAATTTTGGAGTGATGCTTGACATGCTTACTTGAAACATATAATGTTTGTCACAGGTGATCTTCCGGTAATCACGTCGTGTGCCAGTCTTGCTCTTGCGGATGCAGGCATCATGTTGTATGACATGGTTGCCTCTGTTTCTGTGGTATGAACCCTATGCTTGTATCTTTTCTTTCTTTGTATTTTTGTGTGAACAATTCCTCATATGTATGTGATCCTGATTGTGACTTTCTTCACTTCATATTAGTTATATAGGATAAAATAATCTACTCTAATTTTTTTTACCAAATACGAATGTCAAATTTGTACATATGCTTTTCATTCATCTTATTTTATCATTTCAAATGTCGATGCACAGTCATGTATTGGGAAGAATCTTCTCATTGACCCTGTATCAGAAGAAGAAAGCCATCAAGACGGGGCTCTTATGATCACTTGCATGCCATCGCATAATGAGGTCACACAGATGACTGTCACTGGGGAGTGGTCGACAGCTAAGATCAATGAGGTATAGAGAAACATGCTGTCCAAGTCCTACTCTACAAAAACCTATTTCTGAAACGAGCACATTTGGAGCCTCGCTTAGATAAAGTTCTATAATCAGAATCATTGCAAACATGCTGCTGCCTTGATAGGAAAAAACTTGATTTACTCTTCTTTAACTTGATGTTGTTTGCAGGCAATGCAGTTATGCCTCGATGCTTGTTCGAAGCTGGGGAAGGTCATGAGATCATGTCTTAAAGAAGCTGCTTCTGCTCCACAGGATTAGGAACTCTTCCTCATCGTATATAAATATTTCACTTCCATCATCAATTTTGCTGCATTTCTGGGTAAGAAAATTAGGACCTACTAGTTTATATTATTACCAGTATCCTAGTTTATTTATTGAAACCGTGAATTTTGTGTCCATTTCCTTTGACAAAGTCATGTGGAATTTGTCAATGATATGAGTCTTTGCTGATGCATATAGAGATGATGATGATGATGATCCATTTCCTAAATTTGCAGGCCATATATACTAATTTATGTGAAGCCCTTAGTTTTTATACTAAACTGTTTGGTGATGTACATGTCTTGATCAATGATTCAGTAGAAGAGAGAGAGAGAGAGAGAAGAGCATTTAATGGATGACGGTGGGAGCATATTCCGTGCTGATCGTTAGGGAGCAAGTGTTTTAAATGGAGGTCACTTGTAACTCTGTAGGTGGGACGACCTTCCACCTATCATCAAACTTTCGCCATCATATTACCATACAATACTATAATTTCGTATTATTGTGTGATTTTATAATGTGGTGAGTGTCTATTGGAGTTTCATTTTGCTTTTGTTGAGGAGTATATGATCAACCTGATCTTAGTTTTAACCGTTCATTCGTGTTATAACTTGTTTGTCGTTGACAGCTATGGATAATCCTAATATGATATTGCAATTAAAAAATACTTTTCTTGCCCCATAACTATGACTTACCTCATTTTATGTCTTACGCTACATATTTATTCAACTCAAACTTTTAGGCATCTAACAATACCCAATCATAGAGATGCCGCCCTCGTGAAAATGAGGAGGTTTTTCAATGATTATTGCTCCTCCCTCCATTCCATTCAAGATGACTACTTGTCTTTTTTTATTTGTCCCAATCAAGATGACCACTTTCCAATTTTGGAAATAACATCTTCTCTCCGCCCTCATTAAAATATTCAACTATATTTTTCTCTCTACTTTATTCTACCTAATAACACTTCTTAAAATCTTGTGCCACTCAAGAATATGGTCATCTTGAGTGGGACGGAGGGAGTACTATATCTTGATGAGATAAATCACTTTACACGTTTCATGAATCATATTGGGCCTGTCAAGATGGATATCGGGAATTGGATACTCGATATCCGAACCCGAAGTATCGAGTAATTGGATACCCGAAACCCGATTTTTCGGGTTTCGAGATCGAGATCGGGTATAGGATTTTTGGATTATTGGGTATCGGGTATACCCGAATTACCCATAACCCGATACCCAATCGGGTATACCCGAATTACCTGATTTTTTTTATTTTTTTAAAATTTAATAAATTATATATTTATTTTATTATTTAAAAAATTTAAATGTACTCCCAAAATCCTTCACTCTTAACTTTTATTTCTAATAATTTGGAGTAGTTTTTTTTATCTTAAACTCAAACTACTTCAAGTTTGTATCAATTCGAACTACAAGTTTGCATTTCTAAAATTTTGTAGTAGTTAATTTTCTTTTAAAAAATAATAAAAAATGTGTATATAAAAAATCCATAATTGGGACTGGATACCCGAGTCGGGTATCTGGATACCCGAAATCATTTTTGGATCCGGTATCCGATATTAGATTTTTGAAAATTCGGGATCGGGTACCCGAAATTTTTGACTCGGATATCAGTGGATACCCGACTTGACATGCCTAAATCATATCATAGTGCGAGGCCTAATTATAACTTTAATAGATAATCCAGTTATTATGACGATTAGTTATTTTTAATTAATTAACATAAATTCAAAATTGTAACAGTTTTTTTTTTTATTTCAAACACATTATATTTGAAAATGAGAGACGACTATTTTGTAGACCATAATTAGGAAATACTACTAATAGTAATGGTATATTCAAGCAAGTAGAAACAAACCACAAGAAATGGAGTATATTTAGGGAGTACTATGTGCATAAGCCACCAGCCATATAACAACGGGCAACTATTATGTGACTTAGAGTCAAAGATTTCCGGTTTAAATTTAAAACAAAAGTCATAATTTGTAACAAAAAAAGTCCCCATGCCCAATCATAATACCATACACACCATGTACTATATGATTGTAGCATAATTTCATTTTGGTACTACTAATTTCATATATTAAACTGATTTCAAATACTGTGAACGTGCAAGATGAATTTTAAACTAAAATTTATAAAAATGATGTTCAATGCAATATGCAATATCTATAAAGTTTCACATCGACCGAAATTAAATCAACATAAAATTATCCATGCTTTGAGCGACGACCAACATATATTTTGTCTCTTGGATTATTTTAATCAAGGACATGTGCCCATATAGCCTCTATTGATTTTTTCAGATTGAGCTACATAATAATCTTTCGGTTTTGGCATCGACATGAAATATTATTTGAAGTGGAGTGATGGCCTTGTAACTAGAAAATTGTGTTCAGATCCTACCGATATTTTCTAAACAATTATTTATAAAACTAATAAGCCATGATCTAATTGACTTTTAATTGGGATACATTTGTGTAGCATACATATTGCATCAAAAATCAAATATACTACTCTCTTGGTTCCATGATAATTGAAGCTTTTTCAATTTTGGAATATTCCATGGTAGTTGAATCATCTCCAATTTTACAAAAAGTAACACATTGTTTCACTCTTACTTTATTCTCTTTATTTTTCCTTCTCTCCTATTTTATTATATGGAGTGCTATTTATTTAATACACTATTACATTAATTTCTTAATTTATGTGGCGAAAAGAAATGACTCTACTGCTACAAAGAATGGAGTAAGTACTATAATTTGAATCAAGAATCAAATTACTTTCAGAGCATAATCTGAGAATTCTATCAAACAAATTTGTTCTAAAAGAATAGAGAAAATAGTGAATTATATTAACTCACGCGATAGTTGGCCAAATATTGTACTATCAAATGAATTAAGCAACGCTATTATCATTCACAAATCACAACTATATAATGAATGGCAATGCAAATTTGATGATATTTCCAATGTAGGCAAGATGGAAACAACTGATCCATCAAATCTCAACAAAATTAGTTAAAAAAATTCGGCTACCATTTATATCGAATGCAAATCTTGTCCAGGTAATACTTAAATTTATTCTAAACTAATCCACTTGGGAAAATCCAGTTTAGTGGAGTTAGTGCCGACTTTAACTTATTCTTGTGAGTTGAGAATATATTTATTATTTATAGACGTATTTATTAGTCTTTTTATTCTAAAATCTAATTTTGTTTTTTTCTAAAACTATTTCATCAATCATTACTAGTAGATGTAGATCTGTACTTGTGCTCTACGGACTGTGAAAACCGCGCCTTATTAATGGGACGAGAACGTATATACACGTGTCAATAGATAATTGGCTGCAGTCCAATTCAGTCAACTCCTGGGATCTTTACAAAAAAAATTTACTAAATTATTTTTATTGCTAGTTGAATCCATTAAATTTTCTACTGTAACTGCCACATTAATAAACAGACAACCTCCCTTTCCCCCGCATCGGCCTCCACCCCATTCTCAACCTTCTCTACTCTGGACTATCTCGCTCAATCTCATTCTCTCTCTCACACACCAACACACACATCTGCATACATACAGATACAGCGTATATGGAATCACTAAATACATTGCCATAAATTCGATTCATTTATTTATTTCATTTTCCCATATCCATGCTGTCATCTCCTTCACAACAAACAAAAAACTGATGAAACATTAATGAAATATGGAGGCTATTTGTAATCAACCCTCTTAATTTTCTATCACTTTCTTGTGTCAATTTTTTGGTTTCTTCTTATTTATTTTCGTCTTTTTAAATGTAATAAAGCAAAAGCGACAGCTGCAAATGGAGGATGAAAGGAACAATCTTTTGCCAAATTACTGTAAGTTCCCTTTCTTAATTTTCTGGGATTGCTTCTTTCTTCTCTGTTCATCCTATGAAGTCTCAAAATCTTGACTTGTTCAATTTGTTAAAATGAATCAATCTCCTTGACTGGTTCTAGTGGAACTAAGCATTCAAATTCGGAGAGGTTTGACATTGTAGTGTAAAGGGGTTTTAGAATTGACAAGAGTTAAATGAAAATCCAAGTGCATTGGTCACATGTTTGACCTGACTTAATGTCTGAAAAGGCAAGAAATGAGAGCTCTTTTTCATATTGGTGGATATGAATTCATAGTCCATCTCTTTCTGCCAGCTTTAGCCCCAATTTTCAGCCAAGTTCTTGCTGCTGGATGCCCTATACACCAAACTATTTATTCATAGGAAAGGAGGACAAGCTTTGGTGTTCAAAGAGCCATGGCTTATACTAATTCAAGATCTGTGAGGTGTGTTGCATTTACTTTTTTTTTTACTCTGAATATCATGATCAAAATCTCAACTGTTTGATAGTAGAAGAGGTTTTTTGAGTCCAGTTTTTATCTTGCAGATTTCATGATGATGTTGAATTTGGGAATTTCAATAGTGACAATTTGTTTAAGGTGCACTACAAGATCGATGGAACACGGGTGCCAGAGTCGAGCACTAAGAAGACCGAAAAGCTGACTGATAAGGGTGGAAAATCGTTGAAAGCCAAGGTGTTGTCTCGCGTCTTTTCAGAGGATTATGAGAGAGTAAAGAAGAGGATTTTGGATCCTCGGGGGCCTGCAATCCGTAGATGGAACAAGATTTTCCTAGTAGCTTGTTTAGTATCTTTGTTTGTCGACCCCCTATTCTTTTACCTGCCCGTGGTGAGGCAGAATCTGTGCATCGACATAGGATTCACCCTTGAAGTTGTGTTAACAATCATAAGATCAATAGCAGATGCCTTTTATGCAATCCAGATTTACATCAAGTTTCGCACTGCATATGTGGCGCCTTCCTCTCGTGTATTTGGGAGAGGGGAGCTTGTGATTGACTCGAAGAAGATAGCTTCAAGGTACCTCCGGTGCTACTTCTGGCTTGATGCCATCTGCGCCCTTCCTCTCCCTCAGGTTTGTCAAGTGAAACTCATATGTCCTCGTCTTCTCCTTGTTGCTGTCGAAAGCAAAGCCTTATTATAACTATGATTGATATTGTAGATGCTGATTTGGGGGATTATCCCTAGCCTGAGAGGTTCAACAATGACCAACACCAAGAATGTGCTTAGGTTCATAATCATATTCCAATACATTCCAAGACTTTTTCTTATGTTTCCTCTCTCCTCACAAATTGTGAAGGCTACTGGTGTTGTCACAGAAACAGCTTGGGCTGGAGCTGCTTACAATCTCATGCTATACATGCTTGCAAGCCATGTAAGTCAACACACACACACACATATATATATATATATGTTTCTGAAGAAACAAAATGTAATATTACTTTCTTACATTTATACAGGTTTTAGGTGCTTCTTGGTATCTTCTATCAATTGAGAGGCAAGAGGCTTGCTGGAGGCATGCCTGTGACCTTGAATCCTCGTCATGTCTGTACAAATACTTTGACTGCCGTAGGGTCATGGAGACCGGAAGGAATGCATGGTTCTTGTCCAGCAATGTTACGAATCAGTGTAATCCGGATAAGAGCCATTATCCTTTTGGCATCTATGGAGATGCTGTATCTTTCGACGTCACATCAGCAAGCTTCTTCAACAAGTACTTCTACTGCCTCTGGTGGGGTCTGAAGAACCTTAGGTAGATGCTTTTCCTTTAGTACTCATCCCCTTGATAGTTAAAGAATGACTTTGTGGATTGTTTTGGAAAGGATTCACATTGCATTGAACAGACTAGTATATTGAATATAGTATTGTGCTTTGTGATTGTGCAGCTCTCTGGGGCAGAATCTTGCTACAAGCACCTATGTTGGAGAGATTAGCTTTGCCATCATTATGGCGACGCTTGGTCTCGTCTTGTTTGCGTTGCTCATCGGAAATATGCAGACGTATCTTCAATCGACAACGGTTAGATTAGAAGAGTGGAGAATACGAAGAACAGATACCGAGCAGTGGATGCACCATCGGCAGCTGCCTCAAGAGCTGAGGCAGTCGGTGCGCAAGTATGATCAGTACAAATGGGTTGCCACGAGAGGCGTTGACGAGGAAGTTCTGCTCAAGGGCCTCCCTCTCGATCTGAGACGCGACATCAAGCGCCACCTCTGCTACGACCTTGTTCGAAGGGTTCGACCTCAAAAGCCTTTTAAACCTCAGTTTCCTTCAAGATTAGTAGTAGTAGTAGTATATGCAAATTTGGTACTAAAGTTGTTGCAATGGTGTTTGGTCTTTTGATTCCAACAGGTGCCCCTCTTCGACCAGATGGACGAGAGGATGTTGGACGCGATATGCGAGAGGCTGAAGCCCGCGCTGTGCACAGAGGGCACGTGCCTAGTGCGGGAGGGCGATCCCGTTAATGAAATGCTATTCATTATACGGGGGAACCTTGATTCCTACACCACGAATGGCGGTCGGACCGGGTTCTTCAACTCCTGCCGCATCGGTCCAGGGGACTTCTGCGGGGAGGAGCTTCTCACGTGGGCCCTCGACCCCCGCCCGAGCGTCATCCTCCCGTCCTCTACGAGGACGGTGAAGGCCATATCGGAGGTCGAGGCGTTCGCCCTCCGAGCCGAGGATCTCAAGTTTGTGGCGGGGCAGTTTCGGAGGCTACATAGCAAGCAACTAAGGCACAAGTTTAGATTCTACTCCCACCAGTGGAGGGCTTGGGCTGCTTGCTTCATTCAGGCAGCGTGGCGGCGATACAAGAAGCGGAGGAGTGCGGCGGAGCTCCGGGCGTTGGAGAGTGTGGATGAAGAGGCATCGGAGCAAGCGGGTGAGGAGAAGGAGATGCATGTTTATGCAGGGAGATTGGGTGCTAGTAGGAGAGTTCTCAAGCATACTGATTCCGGTTCGAGTACAGCCGGTTCGCTGCAGAAGCCCACCGAACCGGACTTTTCCACCTTAGAGGATGAGTAGAAATCGGGAAAATGTACAATGTAAAGCTTTTATTTGACATTATTCTTTTTTATATATGTATAATATTTTCGGTTACAATGGATTTGAATGGTGATCTTGTGAAGGACATAGATAAATAAAAACTATACTTAATTTAGGCTCTTGTTAAATTGTGACGAAAATCAATGCTGCGAGTAATGAGTCTTATTTTTCTGCCTAGTTTGTGTATTGACTAGATTAAATAGTATTGTAAGAACAACCAAATCATTATTAGCATATTTTGAAGGGTAGTAATAAAAAACAACTAAATTCTAATACTCCTATATAATTAGAGATCAAATAGTAATCATTAGATTTAAAATAGAAGAATGAGATTAAAAATACAAAGATAATTTTTAGATGTCAACGTCATGTTTTAGACTTTTACTTCATAAGAAGGATACGGACTAAAATAATTTGAAAATAACCTTCAGTTATGAACTAAATCAATCAAAAAAGACCTAAAAATGACCTAATTGGTATCTAAAATGACTTTCGTGTTTGGTTAAGCATTATGATTTAGTAATTTTTTTTAACACTGATCATATTTTTTATATTGATGAGAATTTTATTATTTTGGTGCATCAGTATATTACATTAAATGGAAGGCGTATTATATACTCCAGCTTCAAACCTTTAACAATTTAATTTAAAGGCTATCATATTATACATTATTATTAAAATGCCCAAAGAATCAACGTCTAGCTAATTTCAACATCAGACTTTCCCAATCCAACACTTATAGCTGTGTTCCATACAAGAAAGCTAAATTCAATCATCATTCCATTCCCTCTTTTCTACATTAGAGTGGGTGATGCAACTTTAATTACTCGAATTTTGACAACTCAGTGTCTTAAAAGTCCATTGAACAAGGTCAACGTTTCCAATCGTACAAAATGTGTCCTTGCAATCCGTGTTCGATTAATTTCTCAGCTGCCCAACATTTATATAAGTTGATTACATTTTAATGAATTACATTGCTATTAAAAATATATAGATATTTTTGGAGCTGTTAAACACTCGAATCCAACCAAAATCTCCAACCTCATGATGAAATTTCATTGGGTAAAAAAAACGTAGAAAACACATATTGAGAGTATATATGTTGTGGAAAGATGAGTTACAAAGGTTGACCTGGCCTTTTACAAGAATACAAGACGAGGACATGCTCACATTTGATGATCTCAATTGCATTGACTTATTAAAGCTCCGATCTTGGTGTGGATAAATGTCTACTAAACATCTTCCATATTTCATGCGCAAATTCCAACTCAAATTTTCGCACGTCAATATTTGTAGATTTTCACATCTTAGGCCATCTCCAACTAGGGATGTCAATGTAACCCGAACCCGTGGGCCGGCCCGGATAACCCGATAAAAATACAGGGTTAGGGTTGTAATTTCGCAGCCCGAATTTAAAATCGGGCCATTCGGGCTGACCCGTTCGGGTTGTCGGGTTAGGCGGGCTGACCCGTTCGGGTTACGGGTCGGCCCATCGGGTTGAAGGCTTCTGCACAGCGAGCAGTTTTTGTAACGGTCATAACTTTCTCTACAAAGCTCCGATTGAGGCGTGCAATATATCCACGCGAAGCTCTTTCGAAGACGAAGAGAGTGATATGTATTAGAGGTTTATCAGACTTCAAATTCGAGAGAAACATTGACTCAAACAAGGCTGCTGCACATCCACATATTTTGTGTACATTTTCTAATCAATTTTCTATCATTTCTCAACAAACATGTAAACATACCAAAATATAGAAATATAATCAAAATCATCCAAGACAACTCTCTAAAACCATGCAAAATCCAAATACGTCAACCGACTATATAAGATCACAAAAAAAAAATCACCATGTGGTTCATGGATTCATAAATACGCGTATATAAAAGCTTTCTTTTAGTATATTTCCAATATAATAGTGCAAAGTGTTTTGACGCTGCTTCGTCATTGAATTATGCGTACTTTGATGATTCTTAAAACAAAGATAAATTATTATTTGACTTATTTACAGCTGGAATAAATTAAATTTGACCAATTATAAATCAAGAAAACTTAGAGTTACTCCAATTAGCTAGCATCTTGATAATTCACTCTTTAACAATTCAAAATATTTTTGTTACATCTACGATGCACCTCTCACGTTATGAAATTTTTATTTAATTTTCTACGAATTGATTTATGTTTGAATTTTGAAACAAAGTGTTGATTTATGTTTTAAATACATAATCATAAACATACTACTGATAGATATTTTGTAAATAATTATGTAATGAATGAGTTATTTAAATTTAAATAACTTAATCTTTTTTAAAAATATTAAAGAAAATTAAAAATATGTATTTCATTATTGAATGATTAATTAAAAATATGTATATAATTAAAGAAAATTTAAAATACATATTATTTTTTGAAAATATTAAAAGAATTAAAAATACATTGGCCCGAATAACCCGGTGGGTTAGCCCGAAACCCGAAGGGTTAGGGTTAGGGTCGAACTTTTATAACCCGAAAAAATCATAACCCGAATAGCCCGTACCCGAATGGCCCGACAACCCGAACGGGTTGGCCCGAACCCGAACGGGTTGGCCCGATTGACATCCCTATCTCCAACCATGCGGCAAAACGCAAATTTCCAGTGAAAATCACCTCCAATCATACTCCAAAACGCATCTCAAATCGTCCCTTTTTTTGCGTTTTTGAACAGTATCTGCATCTCACTTTTTGAAGTTCCTAAAATTTGTAATTAGCTCCCTCATCCTTTGTATTTTCGAATGGAAGCAACAATTGTGGAGAGTTGTAGATGGTTGAAGAAGATGCGAAGGAAAAGCAGAGATGCTGAGAAGAGAAATGAAAAATCAGAGAAGGAGAAGAAGACGATGCGGGCGCTGGGAGAGAGAGAAAAAAAATTAGGTTTAGATTATATTTGATGGCATGGACTAATTAAACCACCTCCAATTAAACATATGTGGAAACATATGTGGAGTATTTATTTGAGAATTAGGCTAATTAATTACTATTATATGTATAAATTTAATGGTGCATAGTATTTATTTGTTTTATACGGTTTTATCAATATTTAGTTCAAAAAGTTAATTGATATTTAGTTTATTTTATACAAATTATTAGCATTAATTATTTATTTTGTGTGATTTGTGAAATTATGTTTAATATAATTTATTAAATAATTTATTGAGTATTAGTTATTTTATTGAGTATGAATTGTAATATTAGTATTTAATATTATAATATAACAAATTAAACAATAGTACAAAATTTAGTAATAAAAGTACTCCTATTACATAACACATCCTACAAATGGAAATTATGTTACAACGACATAAAACTAAAATAAAGACAACAACATATTACAATAACAAGCCCCTTAGCTCAAGTGGTTGAGGAGGGTGGCAAGGATACCGCGCCATCCTGGAGGTCTCGAGTTCGACTCCTGGATGGCGCAACTTGTGATTAATTTCCCCTGTGGGCCTAAACAAGGCTTGTTGCCTTGGGGCTTTGCAAGCTTACGAGCCTGGACCCGTCTGAGGGTGGACAACTTACGGGCCTGGACCCGTCTTGGGGAGGCTAGTTCGTGCGGCCACGAGGGGCTGGGGACGGCTAGTTCGCTTGCCAATGTATCTTGAACTCGAAAAAAAAAACATATTACAATAACAAAATGAAAAAAATAATCTAATAATCCGGTAAACCAGAACCATAACCTCATATATTATCGAAGTACGAAGGATATGTTCCAGTTGCATAGTCATTTGGTTGTTCTTGTCGCTGAGCTCTTTTTTTGTAAAATGCGTCTTCTCCCGGCTTGAAAATAAGCACGACTATCAGGATCGACTATGGAGCTCAAGTCCATAGCCATGATTTTATTTTCTTCCTTCACAGTTTTGAGATCATGGCTATTCTTTTGTTGTTTCAAAAACATAGACATATTATCGTTTGCTTGTTTCATGCCTGCAGTATATAGCTCATTTTGTTTTTCTAGAGTAGCAATAATTGATTCCGAGTTGAAGATGAGCATGACTTGAGTTCTCCAATCGAAGTTGAGATGACGACAAATGAAAATGTTCGATTTCAAGAGTACTTGACTCGGTATGCCGCAATAAGAAATAAAAATGCACATCTAGAAATTCGAAATGCATTAGTTGATCATTTGTGGGAAAATTTTTCAAATACGCAATCTTGAATTTTAGCTACTTTTTATGTGTTGTCCTTATGTTTTATATAATCATGATGTCTTTGAATGTATTTTAGTTTATGCTTGAATGTTATTATAGTACATTTGATGTATTATAATTTGGAGTTAGTGTATATTTTATTGAATGCATAATATATTTAATATATATTATAAATAATTATATCAAATTATTTAATTATATTTGGAAAATTATAGACAAAATGTTGTGGGGTGAATGTGTAATTTAAATAAATATGTAGTTAAAATTGAAAAAGTAAAAAAAGTAGGTGAATATGGAATATTCTTTTGGGTTTTGAGTTTGGTGTAAATAAGTGGAGTAGAATTACTGTTTGATGTGACAGAACTGAAAAAATGGGTTTGAGTTTAGTGTAAATGGTTGGAGATGGCCTTAGTCGAAACGTTACTTATATCATATTTAAATATCAACGAAGTTATTGAAAAATTTGGTACTCCACTAAGTAGTAGTAGTACAATATTTGGGAATAAATTAATTTTGAAAAAAACATAATGAAACGAGTGGCCTATAGAGTTATTAATTGGGCCCATGATTCCACTATTGATAGGCTTAGCCCATTGCAGTCTGTTTTGTTTTATTACATTACTCCTGTAGTCAACGTGGGTATTACTAAAGAAAAAAGACAAACGTAAAAGAATAATAGTACTCCGTAAGAATTGAATTAGGATACATTTCAATGATTTCATCCATCCCATAGTGTATACATTATCAGTTACCTGTTATTTTTTTTCATAGAAAATGGTAGCTAGCTTCTATTTTCAGTCATGTGTATTAAACGCAATGAGCGCTATACCAACATTTGTCCCTACTCCTAGGCATAATTAATAAACGAAAATTATTATAATTTGGCATAATGTATATTGATATATGGTTAATGAATGCCAATTGTGTTATGATAAAACCATTGACGTTATTCTTATCATATTTTTTTTCTCTCGATACGTTTAAATTGAAGACATTTCAAGATTGTAACCATGCTAATATAATGGAGTTTATACGAATCAAACGACAAGAATGGACCTAACGAATGTTTATATTAATATAATTAATGTTTGTCAATTTTGTATACTTACACCAAATTTATCCAATCCATATATACTTAATTTTGTGGGTCGCATAAATATTCCTGAGTTGTAAACAAAGCGATTATTTCTTCAGCCCACCAAAAAAATCGACCTTCTAAGGACTTTTTGCTAATTTTGTGCCTAAAATTCTCACTAGTTGCCAAAAAGAGTGGCAATTTAATAGACTAACGCTCTTAGTAATTTAATAATGTAAAAAATAATTGATTTTCCATGAAGAAAGATCCAAATCATGTGAAGATGCCTCGATAAAGTCTATTTAGGCATTACTCCACTTGTATTTTTGTATATACTCTATAATTATTTTTAATTTTTTTGGAACCATGTATTACTCAAACAAACCGTCACCCAATTGAAAGGCCAAATTCTTAGCGCTGACCAAGTGTTCAACAGGCAACCAGTAATTAAAAATTATGGCATAACATAAAAATTGAATCTCGTATGTTTAATTTTATAAAGAAGCATGCTTGGTTATTGATTATAATTAGTATTTTTTTTTTCAAATAGAGCATATATACAAATTTATACCTACTTATAAATTGATATCCTTGGATGTGTGCCCTCTCTTAAAATCCGGTAAAGGAAAAATAGTTTGAAATAAGCGTTACATTATATTCGTAGTGGTATTTAATAAAATGACGGATGAGAAGACTGGATCATCAAGAGTTAGTGTTAGTACAACTAATTTAATGTAATCACAAATTTGATTTAGGATGTTGAAATTGTGGGTCAAGTTTGGATTGCTGTTTTGCCTCGTCTTGATATAGTTTGTGATTGTATTTGGCCGTTTTAAGTGTGTACGTAAATTGAACTACGCTGACTTCTTCAGAAAAGTAAAACGAATATTTTAGCTTTTGACCATGATAAATATTACTAGTATAATAAAATTGTCAGACAATTAACTACAGTGTTAGGTTTCGATCGTAATATTTGATAAGAATTTTTGCGCCTTTTATTCACGTGAATTAGATCCAATCTGCGTGCCATGTTAGCGTTTACTCTCTAAGAAAATACTATAGATTAATGTTTTGTCTTGTTTCAGAAAATAGATAAATGTTTAATTTGTTTTATTTTCGATAGTTTTTGAGAAAATTTCTTTTAATTTTTCCGTTAAAAAGAAAATTAGTTAGCCGTATACCACAGAATGCGTAGACAATGAAACTATGATAGGAGTAGTATATTACTGTATAATCAAGGAAAAATATTAATGCAACATATTTTTTTTAATCAATGATGCCTTATTAATAATTAATCAGTCTGAGAAGTGAGTCTAATTTCACTTATGCAGTAGTATATCTCATATACCAAGCTCTATAAACGATAAATAAAATATCGATGTTGTCTTATATACTGTATTATTGTTTGAGGTTTTGAATATTTTTTTGTAAGTAGAATTAATGTAAAAATTAGAAGTATAAAAGTTGTAAGTGTATTGTATTATACTTCCGTGTTCTTGGCCAAGAATTCAAGAAAGCGTATAGTTGTATTTTTTCTTTTTAGGAGGGAATCTATTAGGGTATCAATGTATCATATCGGCAATAAAAATAACCAGTGTGGAATTTATAAACTAAATTGGCTCTCTCTTCTAACAAGCTAGTCTTTTGATATCAGATTTCCTGTTTGGTCTGTAATATAATCTATCTTTTTACAATTCAATACATGATTTGAGTAATTTATTAATTTGCTTTCTTTCTTTTAGTTTTCTTTTATTTGCTCTCTCTCTCTTTCTCTGATTAATGAACAGAATGAGAAGTCAAGCCTCCTCAATGTCCTCATAGAGAATTGAGGAAATTAAGCTGATAATTATTTGCATGTGAATCTCTAAAAGTACAACTTCATGTGGGAAAGGTATAAAAATTATCGTTTATTTCACTATTTTCAGAAGTTATGGGATTAATCATATGTCAACTAATATTTATAGAATACTATATAGTATACGAACCTAGTGAAAATTGAATTTGTTTGTGAGAAGTAAGAATGACAAACAAGTGCATTAAATTACGAGCAAATACATAAGAATCAAATGAACAAGAAATGTACAAAATACATATATAAAATTTTCATCCCAATCAGTCTTCGAATCTAGGTGTGGCATTTATCCGGTATGGAAACATATTCACCGTATTATTTAACAGAAAATTATATATATACTACCTCAATCCACAAAAAGTAGTTAACTATTTTTGGATTGTCCATACCGTATATACTAACTCCATCTATTTTCGACAAATTTTTTTTTATCGGATGAGTGAGATTTATTTTTGTCACTAATGATATTTCAATTATTTTTTCTCTCATTCTATTCCTTATTTTACTAATTTTACATTAAAATGAATATAATTTGTCTTCTTATTTCATAATGATTACTCTATTTTTTAGTATTTTGGCATTCACATCTTTCAATTGTATTTTAAATTCCCTTCTGGTCAAGAAGATTCACTTCGATCACTTTTCTTTTTGTATATTCATATGTTTCTAGAAGCCCCATTATATTCATTATTCAGTAAAGTTTTACTCAAAGGGGAAATCTTGTTTGCATTATTGCTGATTGGATATCAGGAATTTTGTAGGTACAGTCTTAATTGTTTTGGGAAATAGAGAGATCTTCGGGAGGGAGTGATACGATTTGGGAGAGAGGTTTTCAAGTTGTTAGTCCTCAAACATCGAATACAGAATTAATAACACACAGAATGAGTGATAAATCTTCAATCAATTTTAGTTTCGACATAGGATAGACGTCAAAATTTGGGATCCAAAACTCATATAAATATAGAAGAGATAATTTTATTTAGGCTAAAGTCCTAACTTGGTCCTTAACATATTGCGGTTTTTTTTAACATTATCTTTTCAATTATTCGGTCCCTCACAGTTGAAATCGGATCACATTTGGTCCATTTTGGACGGTTCCGTCAAATTCTTGACGGTTTTAATTACCGGGTCACAAATCCGTCACTAACTGGGAGAAACTGATCCGTCACAAATCCGTCAATAATTATCATTTTAGTCATTTACGTGTAAGTTACATAAATTAGGAGGAAATTGAGGCATGAAAGTACTATTATTAGAATAATGATAATTAAAGTAATATATTAACTAACTAAAATATAGAATATTAAGTGGTACCAAAAAGTAGTACTTCTACATTTTATTGTTGAAAATCGACGGACATGTATTTACATGTTTCTATACGTAGCCTAATAAAATTTGGCTCTTTTTCTATAAGTACACAATTACATATACTTTCATTTAATTATAAAGTCTAATAAAGTAAATACCTATATTTATATACTTTACAAATACTAATTTTATGCATGTGTACGTAGTGACGGATTAGTGACGAATTTGTGACGGGTTAGTGACGGATCAGTTTCTCCCAGTTAGTGACGGATTTGTGACCCGGTAATTAAAACCGTCAAAAATTTGACGGAACCGTCCAAAATGGACCAAATGTGATCCGATTTCAAATGTGAGGGACCGAATAATTCAAAAGATAATGTGAGGGACCAAAATAAAAAAAAAACGCAATATGTTAAGGACCAAATTGAGATTTTAATCTTTTATTTAATGCTCCTGAACAAAATTGAAAGGTTGGGATTTATTTAGCATTTAAACTTTCAGACCCTAAACAAAATTCCCACTTATATTAGATTAAATTATACCGCATTAATTAGGATTTCTTTTCAACTTCATAAAATTTTGGAATTTGTTCAACCTAATTTGACTTGTAGGATCCCACAGTAGTAAATAAATAAACGAGTTCACTACACTCAAAATAATTAGCTTTTCCATCCATGCACAAACTCTTAACTGATTCCATTAATGATATGTTAAAAAAATATATGAAACAAACTTAATCATTTCCATAACTAGAAAGTTATGCCTCGCATGCATTTCTTTTTTTTTCATGCACATAATAAGTCTGACTTAAATCACTAAAAGCATCTCAAAGAGTCAGAAATCAATTTAAAACTTTTAATTCAACGTTGCAGTTGAAACTCCATCCAATTATAATCATATAAGATCAATAACATTTCAGTTTTCCCCATAATTAAATTATTTCTAATTCACCTAACTCTTATTTCAAAATGTTCTTCTCCTCCTAACCCCTGCAGAAAGAAAACAGGTGACAATCCAAATAACAAATATAAATTAATTAGAATAATTACCTGGAGAATTGAATCATCCACAAATGCAAGCAAAACCAGTCCAAAGAAAGGGGGGCATAAAAAAAAAGTTTAGGCCAAAAGCCATTAGCAAAGAAAAATAAGAGATTGCTGCAAAATGCATCCAAGCTTAGTACAAAGAAAACAGGTTCAAAAAGTCAACCCCTTGAAGCCCACCATTTTCTTTGCCTATATAAGTTTCGTAGAAAGCAATCTTCAATATTCACTCAAATAATCTGAAAATCATTTACGTGTCTTAAATCTTAATTATGCATTCCATAATTAGTTGCATGTTCTGAGATTAATTGGCTGTGGTAGCTTTAGTTAATTTGTTGAGGAAGAAAAGGGCTCAATCGACGTCTCTCCCTTCCCCCTTAATCTTCTTGATGGTTACTTTATTCTTTGATTCGATCAAGGTAATATATCGATGATACTCTGCTATTTTCAACGCTTGTTTTTTTTTTGTGGTTTAACTTGTATTTTCAATGTGTGATGATATTTTGACATATTTATGATTCTTAATTTGGTTCCTAGCTAGTTTTGTAGTGTGTGTGAGATGATAATGCGAAGAAAGAGAGTTTGAGTTAGCCCCATTTCCATCTCCATCTCCAACATTTAATGTTGCTCGAATTCATTTCATATGAAAATCTGTTAATTGTGCCTTCTTTCGCGGCGAGGGTGGAGGCTTTTGTGATTAGGCGCTTAATGATTTCCTGTGTGTGTGAAGGAAGTGTGTTGAAGTCGTTCACATTGATTAATTTAAGCTTTCTTAGTGGCTAACCCCATGTGACCACCCTTTGCTGCATTTTTCATGGTGTTTGTTTTCCTTTCCTTCACACTTTACTCACCCCTTCCCCTATATATGCACCTTCTCCAACTTGCTTTGCTAATCAAACCTCCTTCCTCTGCCAATCTTGAAGTTGAGCATACAAGGTTGCAGATTGTGTTGATGTTTGCATATTTCTGTTAGTGAAAATCGTGGTATGGGAATGTCGAGAAACGCGAGAAGTAGTGATTACTTGGAAGGAATGCTGAGCGAATACATGGGCAATGGGAAAGGGGCTAAGCTGAAGGTGCAAAAGAGCTCTCCATCTCGGCTCGTCACGATGCTGACATGCCTACAGTTCGCCTTCGCCGTCTACGCCACCTTCCTCCTCTACTTCATGAGCCCCGCCGTCGATCTCCGCGCCAAGCCCGACTTCTCCTGGGCCACTAAAATCGCCCACCAGTGGAAGCAGTTCATGGTCACCACCCCCCACACCGTCGCCCATTTCCAAGACCCCGTTGTTCGGATCGGCCCGCCCTCGGAGGTGTGCGAGCACGAGCAGATCGACTTCGTGCAGAAGAAGTCCAACGACGAGGTGATGATCAAGTTCAAGAGGGATCTCTACCACGACGTGCAAACCTTCCAAAAGCAGAGCATTGGAACAGAGACGCTCCCGGAGTTGATGGGGTTGAAATCCAAATGGGACTTGCACGGCCCCACCATCCCCAAAGTCACCGTTATCCTCAACCACTTCAAGCGCAAGACGCTCTGCGCTCAGCTCGATTCTCTGCTGCACCAGACTCTCCCCTTCCACCATGTTTGGGTGCTCTCCTTCGGCAGCCCCAACGAGCAGTCCTTGAAACGAATCGTCGACAGCTACAACAATTCGAAGATCAGCTTCATTAGCTCAACCTATGATTTCAAATACTATGGCCGGTTCCAGATGGCATTGCAGACGGAGGCGGACCTAGTCTACATTCTTGATGATGACATGATCCCCGGGAAGAAGATGTTGCAGATCATGTCTCATGTTGCTGGAACTGATAAATATAAGAATTCTGTTCTAGGCAGTATTGGGAGGATCTTGCCTTTTAGGCAGAAGGATTTCACCTTCCCTAGCTATAGAAAGTTCCGCTCAAAGGAGGCCGGCTTGTATCTGCCCGACCCGGCTTATGATATCACTATTGACAGAGTTGTGCAGGTTGATTTCCTGTCTAGCTCCTGGTTTCTATCTGCTGAGCTTATTAAAACACTGTTCATCGAGACGCCCTTCACTTTTGCCACCGGTGAAGATCTCCACTTGAGGTATGTGTTTTTGTTTGGTATTGTGGTTTGTTTAGTTTTGTTTTAAGTAATGATGTCTGATATTTGGGATGTGCGCAGTTACCAGCTACAGAAGTATAGGAACGCGGGCTCATTCGTGGTCCCTGTGGATCCGAACGATAAGGAGACGTGGGGTGATAGTGAGCACAGGCTGGCCTATGTGTCTGAGACTACTGTGATCTTCAAAGACATTGTTCAAGTTCGAGATGATCAATGGTGGAAGGCTCTCTCCAATGGGTATGTGACGCAGTGGGCGGCTATGTACCCTCAGAAGATCGATGCACTCTTCTACGCCCACTCCATTGGTGAGGTGAAGGCGCTCGCCCCTCTGCTTGAGAAGTTCAGGACGACCGTGGGGAAGAAGGCCTACATTGTGTTGTCCGGGGGCAGTTTCTGCCCCTGTGAGGAGGCTGTCGTGGCCCTCAAATGGCCTAAGGCGGTCTGCAGGGAGAGGAGGTTCAAGATCTTTGATCTCGGGATTGGGGCCATCTCGGGCAGCCTCTCAAACTCGGAGGTCCCCTTGTTGCAAGGTGTGTACGCTAGTATCAAGGGGCTGATCAAGATCCACAACCCTAGCATCGTGATCACTGTCTCGGACATCGACTCCAACGTGAAGAATGCGCTCAAGATGGCAACAGAGTCGACTTCTCTCGATAAGAATGGCACCACTTCCACATTGGTGCTCTTGCCACGAGCCTCGGTCTCAAAAGCACTCTGGATGGCCGATCTCCGCCCCACGACACTGCCTAGTAAGCCGACACCCACCCCTTCTTAAGGCTTCCTGTTTCCATTCTTTGCTGACCTATTTTGAACATGAAACAGATTGGAACAAAATGAGGCTGACAATAAGCATCATCACACAAAACCGGCCCACATCCCTAGCCCGGCTGCTCAACTCCATAAAGAACGCGTACTACCTAGGCGACGAGGTGGCCATCAACTTCAACATGGACAGCAAAGTCGACGAGGCCACACTTAAACTAGTGAACGTGTTCCCCTGGCCACACGGCCCCAAGGTTCTACGCAGGAGGATCATCCAAGGAGGCCTAATACGCGCTGTGAGCGAGAGCTGGTACCCTTCCTCAGACGACGATTTCGGCCTACTACTAGAGGACGACATAGAGGTCTCCCCATACTTCTACTTGTGGATCAAGTACGCCCTACTGGCCTACCACTACGACCCCCAAGTCTCCCTCCCCGAGCTCTCCTCCATCTCCCTCTACACGCCCCGCCTCGTGGAAGTGGTGAAAGAGAGGCCTAAATGGAATGCCACAGACTACTTCAAACGCATCCATCCAAACACGCCCTACCTCCACCAGCTCCCCTGCAGCTGGGGCGCAGTCTTCCTGCCAAAGCAATGGAGGGAATTCTACGTCTACATGAACATGAGGTTCACCGAGGATGCAAAGGCGAACCCGGTCCAAATCCCAAAATCAAGAACCAATGGGTGGCAGGCCTCATGGAAGAAGTTCTTGATTGACATGATGTATTTGAGAGGTTATGTTACTCTGTACCCGAACTTCCCGAATCAGCAGAGCTTCTCCACCAATCACATGGAGCCGGGAGCGCACATAAGCGCCAAGGACAACGTGGTGAAGCATGATAAGTCGGATTTTGAGGTGCCGTTGATGAAGCAGGATTTTAGGGCGTTGCTGCCTAATGGGAAGATGCCGCCTGCGTCGAAGCTGCCGTCTTTGAACTTGTTCAATCAGGCTCTGTCTCTGAAGGGGCTGAAGGGCGCGGGGGCGAAGCTGGGGCAGGATGTGCTCGAGTGCAGTGCGAGTGAGGTGGTGATGGTGAATCATGAAACTGGTTTGCCTTCACATTGTGCCAGATTCTGATGAGGAGCAGATCATCGATAAAATGTCATTCGTTTTTCTTTTTTGCTTCATTCATGAAATTTGTTTGTTGTAGTAGTAATATATTTACAGAGATTGTGTGGACAGTGCAGGGGGAGTGTGCAATTGTACAGAAACAATTAATTGGGTTCCCCATTTGATGAAAGAAAGAAATACTATAAAATATATATATATATACTGCATGCCATTGTGACTTTTTCATAACTATATACTGTATGATTTCCAAGCTATCATATGTTTTCTGATAATTGAGTTTTTTTTTAGTGGAAAGTAGCTAGTCTAGTTAAATGAGAATGATGCAAATGTTTATATGTTTGCTATTGGGCCATCAAGGACCAAATTAGAATTTGGTTGGGCCTCCTTTTAGCATAAATGGACCGCGTAAATTGAGTTAGCATATTTTGAGCCCAGATCCTTTAATTTTTAGTTTTAGAACTATTCATAATGATCATTAAACTAACAAAAACAAAGATAGCAGTTATCTTCACACAAATAAAATGAGAAAATGTTATCATGTGAGTTCGCTAGAAAACTAACATTTTTCTGATGTTACAGATTCGGGATTAATTAATCATAATCCATCTATCAAATTCTTTATTTGCTACATAAATAACCCGGTTATGAATTTATTATGATTATTTGACCAATATAGAGTAGCAAAACCCTTAAGGCAGCACAAGCCAAATTAATTGGTTTCCTATATTGGCTAATCATAACACAACTAATTTCCTGCATCTATAAGTAGGATTAAGGACGCAACTAATTATAATATTTAAGATTTGGTGTTGAATATAGTGAAATAATAATTAATGTAGATAGTATAAGTTCATACACAATGTCTATTCCTACTAATATAAATGATAAGATATTGGATGTTATGTTGACCGCAACATAAGACTTTTAAGTTTTAAGATTAAGATATTGGGATTGTCTAACTAGCAAGGTGAGGCCTTAACTCAATTTTAAAATTTTCACTCTTCACATTTATTTTTTGTTATTTATGGTTTATGTATTAAATGTACTATTTCTAACTTCAAAATATGTCCCACAAACAATTTTGGCAGTATCAAAATGCTAATAATGAACACCAATATTCAATGAGTTGTTCAACAGCCCTTGAAAAAGGAGTGCTTGGGCTATAAATAGCTAGTATTTCTGGAATATTTTATTGGTTAATATAAAAAGAATTAGTAATAAAAATATAAGATTGTGCACATTGTGAATCGGTTCAAAACATTTTCCTTTTTCTAATATTCTTTCTTCTAAGAATTATCGTAAATAGCACACTTATCTCAAAACACTTTTGAAAACATTGCATTCATAATTTCATTATTTCACCATAATAATCTTTTTTTAATAAAAAACGCCCTATGTGGGTGGGGGTTTAGGCAGACCTATTTCACCACAATAACCTAAATATGTAAACATTGCTTAACTTGCATACTCTCTACAATTCTGTTTCCAGCAAATCTATTCTAAAAAAGCTTATCTTTTACACATCACAAAATCCCCTAATATGTTTTATTTTCTTCGAAGCAAATAATTCTTATTTATAAAGGATGCATTAGTTTTCAAATTATAAAATCATCTAAAAAAACACGCCTGACAGCCGCAGCTCATCTTAAAAGTGACCCAAAAGTTACTTAATTGTTACCGATCTTGTTAGTTGAACTTAGCCATCAGATTCAGAAAATTCGACACACAACCTACACGAATTTTACTTTTTTTTTTGTGTGGAGTACTTTATATTTGAAGATTATTACATGCATTGGTGATAGAGGAAATTGCACATGCATTGGTGATAGAGGAAATTGCGCGGATCAAGTTATATGGAAACAATAATCAACCGGGTGTATCAGTTTACAAATGTCGTTGCGACTTGATCAAGACGCTTCTCTCTCTCACAAAAATATTTATAACTCCCTAACATGCAACCTACTTTTACGGTAAAGCAGCAAGTACGGGGTCGAACCCACAGAGAAACTGGTGAGTTGAGTGTGTGTTTAATGAACATGGTTTGGCTGCGGCCACGCTTTAAGTTGAGAGTTTTAAACTACTGGATTAAACTAAGCAGAATGTAACTATCTACTTGATCAAGGAACATATCATGCAGAAAACTGTAAACTAATCAGGTAGCGACAGACTGAAAATAAATGACTTAGCTACTTTAACATGCTACAAATCTACGAAACACTTTTCCATTCAACATTATGCAAGCTCAAACTTTGGATCTATGTATTTAAGACTAAACTAAGCTCAAACAGTCAACAAAATTTCCGAAAACAAACAACTTTGATTTAAAACAGAACTCAGAACAGATCTTGGAAAATGCGGAATACAAAACAAAAGCGATCGTTTTCAACTACTTTAACAAACACGAAAGTTAACTAGGTAACTAGAACTGAAATGGAAGAAAGCTATAAATCCGAGAGGTCCTTGGTCGGAACTGAAACGGTGGCGAACGGTCCAAATCTCTCTGTCGTGCCCCCTTCTACTCTCTAGCTCACCATTCTAACTCTCTACTGGAAAACGGAACTAAAAACTACTCATAAAAGAAAATAAACGGGAGAAGAAATAAAAAAAACGAAGAACAAGAGTCCCGAGCTATGGTGATGCGCCCTCTATTTATAGGCTCTTCGTAACAACCTCCAGCTGTGATAACAAATTTGGCAGCGAATCTTCGTCCTTGCTGGAATTGCGCGTCTCATCTGTCGATACGTGTCTCCCTTTTCTGTTTCGCAGTGGTCCTTGGATAACTGATTGAGGATCGTTTTCCAGCGCATAGGCTATACATGCCCTCTTTCTGTTTCACAGTGGTCCCCCGGCTAACTGCTTAACCGTCAACTTGATCAACCCACACTCTTTTTAGTCTTTTCTGCCTTTTGCGCTAGCATGATCAGTTTGGCCTTGCTGCTCTTGGTCAAGCAGCATTCCTGCACAATTAACACTCGCTTTCCGCGTAAAACTGATCAAATAGCATACATTTTACCCTTTAAATCAATGCACGAAAAAGGACTTATCAAGAAAGTTATTCTCCACTCTAAATATTCGGTGTCAAGCTCGAATAATAATTGCGACTATTTCCTTTTCTTGGGGCGTTTTTTGAGTTTATTGCAACTTATATTTACATTATAACTATTGACTTCTCAAATTCCAAAAGTGTTGGTGGTAAATCGTAAATCCATGGAATGGTCAAAGTGGAGGGGCATAATTTGGTTTTTGTATTAATTAGCTGACTTTATATTTTAGTGGAGACTAATTGAATCCATATTTAGGATAAACGCGTTTTAATTTTTAAAAATGTAAAATCATCGATGGTTCGAATTATAAATTTTAGGGAGTCAAAACTTACGGCTGGATACTGAGTATTTGACGACATTGGATATCACTAGCGGATCTATTAAGGAACAAGGGGGTACGAGTGTACTCCCAAAATTTCGTGCTAATAGTGTATTGAACTAATATATATGAGTTATATTAGAGTGTCCACTAGGGGTGGCAAATCGTGCGTGTCGGGTCGTTATCGTGTCGACACGATAACGACACGAACACGATAACAACAAACACGAACACGACCCGTTAAGAAAACCTCAAACACGAACACGAACACGACACGAAATCCTCAGACACGAACACGACACGAACACGACACGAACTCATTAACGACACGAACCAATTCGGGTCAACACGACACGATAACAACACGTACACGAGATGACACGATAACGACTCGATAACAACACGACCTGTTAACGGTTAATCCTATTAAAAATGAAAATAATAAGAATTAATAATATTAAAATATTATTTGTTAACGGATAACACGAACACGACACGAACACGTATTGTTAACGGATAACACGAACCCGACACGAACACGACACGAACACGACACGAAATTTTCGTGTCCTTAACGGGTCGACCCGATAAGGACACGAACCCAATAAGCTCCGACCCAAACCCATTATTTTCGTGCCGGTTCGTGTCGTGTTATCGTGTCGTGTCAAAAATTGCCAGCCTTAGTGTCCACTATGGGGAGCCCGCGGCTACAACCGCGGGTTGGGGCGGAGGGCGGGCGGCTATAGTGGGGAAGTTGTCCGGAGGGCGGGCGGACAACATTTGGGGGCGGTAGGGGCGGCGGACGCGGGATAGGCGGGGTTTGAGCCCGCGACTGGGAAGAATTAGCCGCGCCTATAGACGCGGCGCCCATAGGGGGCGGACAACTGCGTGGCGGATTCAATTTCGAATTTTTTTTTATTTACCTCTATAAATACCACTCCCCACCACCAATTTTTCACCATTTTCACAAAATCCATCCACTCACTATCTACACAACCACTCTCTAAAAATGCACCGAGTCGACGACGAATCACCCGACTCTTAGAAATCGGGCTATGGCAGCAATCCATCACTTCCGTCGGGCTATGTTGTATTTTAGAAGAAGAAGAAGAAGACGACGAGGAAGCCGACTCCGACACCGAGTAGACGGTGACGGAGTTTTTAGTTGTATTTTATTTTAATTATTCGTTGTATAATTTTACCGGTTTGCAATACAACGAATATTCGGCCATAATTACCTCGTTTTCTAGTTATTTACACTGCGATTATTTAAATTACACTTGATTGAAACTAAAAATATTTTAAAATGAAAATTGATTATAAAATTTGAAGGTTATTGGAGGTGTCCACTATAGTGGCGGAAATAGAATTTTGGGGCTGTGAACAACAAAATTGGGGCTATGGACAAAAACTGGGACGGGGCTATTGGGTGTGTCCGCCTTATAGTGGACACCCTTATAATTGGTCTAGTGGTTGGATCCTTCAATTGTAGGGCAAGAAACGAGGGTTCGATTCCCTTCCATCCACGATTTTGGATGAGACCCATTTTACCCACACACTCTTTTATAGATCTCTTAGGATTTGTTTTTATTTTTTATTTTTCTCTTTGTACATTTTCTTTTCACTCATTTGCAGCATTATTTTTACACTCTTTTATACATCTATTTTGAAGTGGTGTTTTTATTTTTTACTCTTAGTTACATTTTTTTCACGTAGCTCTATTATGGCTTTGTGTCCTTAAATTTGTGTTTTTCCTTGATATAAATTTCAAATCATAGTATATAAATATATAAAAATTATTTTTAATATAAATATGAGATATAAATTTTATAAAAAGTGTTAGGATGCATGTCTTTTTTTTTTGTTTATAAAAGTAATTGAAATTTTTTTGAAAAAATTAAAAGATAACTTTTAATAAAAATAATATATTCTTTAAAAAGTAAAATAAATTTTTCAATAATAATTTTTTATGCTATACGATAAAGTTTCTTAAGCAAAATTAAAAACAAAGATTTTATTTTAAAAACGGAATAAAGAGAAGAGAATAGATCACACGGATTTTGAAGTTATGTATTATTGTTACACTTTATCGTACCCCGAATCAAAAATCTTGGATCCGCTACTGTTGGATATGCTTGATAACAAATTATATACTACTCCTACAAAACTTTTCATTATTAAACAGTATAATACGAGGTGATATAAAATTGGTTGGAGCAACAGTAGCTTGTGATCTGAAAATAAGCATGTGGTCATCATCATCATACCCTAAAGTTTTTATTTAATCAGCCAAGAATCTCTTTTTTTAATATTTTAGTTTGAAATGAAGATTTACATAATTACATCACAATATGCCAATATGCCTAATTCTGGATGACAGCTTGTTGCAAAAATGGACAGGTCAGTGTTGATGCCACCATGTGATGGCTGTTAAAATTAATTTTACTATTCAGCCTAATATAGTCCGATTATCACTAACCGATCCGACTCGAGTTTTAAAAAAATAAAAGAAAATGTGTGATACTTTTTTTTGAAGGAAGAAAATGTACGATACTAAAATAGTTTATTGAAGCTTTTGATATATGCCACGTACTGAAGCTTTTGATATATGCCACGTATCTATAAAGTGAGAGTTACACCACATAACTATAGTACTATTCCTTCCAAAAAAAATATTTATATTCCCTCCATCCGTCATTAGGAGTCTCATTTCTTGACAACACACATTTTAACAAATGTTAATAAAAGTGAATGAAAAAAAGTTAATGGAATATGAGTCTCACTTGTATATATTACTCCATCCGTCCCAATTTAAGAGTCACATTTTGTCATTTAAGCCTGTCCCAGTTTAAGAGTCACATTTAGAATCTACCATATTTGGATATAAAAATTAACCTCATTAATCATCAAATTTACACTCAAATGCCATTACTTTCATATAAATAAAACAAAATAAAATTCTAAACATATAAAAAGTCAAAAGGGTCTCATTTTCCACTACTTCACTTCATTTATTACACATTCCACCAATTTCGTAAAACCCGTGCCATAACTAAATCTTACTCTTAAACTGGGACGAGGGAGTAGTTTTAAATGAAATGTGTGTAAAATAAGTTAGTGGAATGTGGACCCTATTACCATTTACGGTAAAAGTGAACTGAGACTCCTATTCGCGGACGGACTAAAATGGAAAAACGAAACTCCTATTCACGGACTGAGGGAGTAGTACCGCTTTAGCAGTCCCAGATTTTTTTATGCACGTGCTTTGTAAAAGTGATAGTAAGAAATAGTTAAAGAGGAAAAATGGTAAAGTAAGAAAGAGAATAATGAAGAGAATAGTCTACATTATTCTCTGTTACTTTACAATTTCTCCACTTTAACTATTTATTATTATTTTTATAAAACAAGTGCGCAAAAATAACCGGGACTGTTAAAACGGGACAGAGGGAGCATTATTTATATGGTAAAATTATGTTTGAATACATCACCAAATTTGAGGCAATTTAATTGAATTGCTCAAATTTTTGAAGTGCTATTATTTGAAACTTTTAAATGATACGGGACTTTCATTTAACAATAATGTTCTCAGAAGACTTGAATAGAATTCTCCCAACAATCTCGTAGCATATTTTATTTTTAATTTGATTCTCACAACAAAAATTATCTCGAACCTTTTTAAAGCATATGGATAAGTATTTAAAAATGCTAAAGTGAACATCTTTTTGCTTTTACTTTTTTATGTTTTAGTATAAGAATATATGTTTGCTTTGCAAACTTGGAAAAGAGTGATTGTGTATGATTTTACGATTTTGGTCCCTCACAAATAAAAACGGGTCTTGGATAAGACTAAAGTCTCATTTTGGTCCTTAACATATTGCGATTTTATGATTTTGGTCCAAAACATTATTTTTTGAACTATTCGGTCCCTCACAAATAAAAACGGGTCACATTTGGTCCGAATTTGACGGAACTGTTAAAATTTGACGGTCAAAGGTTGTTTAAGTTATTTGACTAGATTATGAATTTAAATAAGAATATTTATTTTTTTCTTATTTTTTAAGAACAAATTATCTCTATCTCTATTTTTTAAGAACATGTTTTCCAAACATGTTCAGGAACCTCCTCCCTCCCAAAAAAACGATTTGTTTCGCTGTCAAAGAACATGAGCGGCTCCGGCAGGTGCCTCTGCAGCGGATCCGCCATTGCCGCAAAGCTTCGGGTTGACGGCGACCACCCAAACCCACCAGAAACACGAGCAGACACACAGAAACGAACCTGCAAACACAAGCGACGCGACGACTCACCTAGACCCTACGACTGACGGTCGAAACCGCTGGAAAACAAAGGAAGAAGATGATCGGAAAAAGGTTTCCGGCAGGCGGAAACTTAAAACGGCAAAAAACCGGCTAAAAACACGGCCAAAATAAAAAAACCAATCGGACATATTAGATAAACGACCAAGTCAAAATAACTTAAACAACCGTTGACCGTCAAATTTTAACAGTCCCGTTAAATTCGGACCAAATGTGACCCGTTTTTATTTGTGAGGGACCGAATAATTCAAAAAATAATGTTTTGGACCAAAATCGTAAAATCGTAATATGTTAAGGACCAAAATGAGCCTTTAGTCTGGTTTGGTGCGTCCTCTTTTTCGAGAGTGACATTTGAATTTGAATTAATTTCCAATTGTTTAAAATTATATTGCTTCCATTCCATTAAAACTAAAATACAAAATATATATAATAAAAATGTTATCTTGCTACTGTATAGGCATGTTTAAAATATTTGAAATTGTCGACAATTATAAAGTAAAGATACTAATGATCATTTGAAGGATAATATTGTTAGCTTTACATGTTTTTACCTAATCTCTTGGACAGGTGGCTTGAGTGATTTTGGAATGGGTGCCACGCATTATTTTTCATTCATTTGTTTGCTTTCAATCCGTCCATCAATTATTGATGCTCCCACCCATTTATTCAAAATGCGAATCAATAAAAAGATGATCTTTAACTTTCATTTTAAAATAATGATACTACTATTATTTAATTCCACGATTTTCGTCTAATTTTAAATTACATTTTTACTAGAGAAACAAATATGGGCAGTTGAATTAGCTAATCGCACTGCAATGTGTAAGAATTTACTTAAATAAACTACAATATAAGTAGTAACGATTAACACTAATATGCAATAACATCGAATTGGTTTTGTACTCGGAAAGTGAAAAAAGAAAACTTATACTACCAATTTTAGAATGTATGTAAGATATAAGCAATATAACCAATTAGGCGTTTAGGTCCTGAAAAATTGAAACTATCTGTCCTAGACTAAAATACTTTGTAATGGTCATTCTTCTTCGTAAATATCTAGTAATATATACTTAATGTGGAATTTCGTAAAGAAAACATTGAAGCACATAACTTTTTTGTAACTTAAAATTGATTTATTTTGAGCATTGCGATCTGATGGGGTGCGTACTAAACAAGCCCAACAGCAATGACGGCCCATCAGCCCAAAGCCCAAGGAAGAGTATGAGTTCGGCATTACCAAAGAGTTCGGCCTCAGCCTACAGCTCGGTAAAAGCCAACCTATCAAGCTCTGCTCTCAGGTCGGCATCAAGCTCTACTCTCAGATCGGCAACCAAAGCAGGAGTATGAGTTCGGCATTACCAAAGAGTTCGGCCTCAGCCTACAGCTCGGTAAAAGCCATCCTATCAAGCTCTGCTCTCAGGTCGGCATCAAGCTCTACTCTCAGATCGGCAACCAAAGCAGTTCGGTCTCAGTATTCGACCGAACAAGGAGTTAGTGGACCCATACAGGATGTCCAACACACCCACTACCACGTGGTGTCAACTCAGGCCACGATCGTAGGCCATGACCTACGCTACATCCACGATCTTAGGCCATGACCTACACGACATCCACGACTTAGGGTGGTGATGCAAGCCACGATCTTAGTTCAAGATATAAATAGAACTTAGATCAGATAGAAGAAGGTTAAGCTCTCTAGAGATAAAATCATATAGCAAGTCTGTGTTGTAAGCTGTAATCCCAGATCAAGCAATACAATCTTGCCCTCCCTTCTTCCCGTGGACGTAGATTTACTTCAGTAAATCGAACCACGTAAATTCTGTGTGTTGTAGTTTTCATTCTCTACCAGCTTTTACTAACATCAGAAATTCGCGGATCCATCACTGGCGCCGTCTGTGGGAAGCAGAGAACAAAATTTGTGATAAAGCGAATTTTTGATCCATTTTTTTCCACCCAAAAAATGCATACCAGATCGCAGAGTACCCGTATTCCTGCCCGTGAGAACCAGGAGGAAGCCAATCCATCCCATAGGTCTGGAAAACAGCCTAGGGATAAATCCACCACCAGTTCTCATGGCGAAGGAACAGGCCGCTCCAAAAATCGTCCCACTGAGTCTTCCCAGCAGCCTGATTTGAATGAGGCTGTCAAGCTGTTCTTGGCTGAGAAGCAGGATGAGTTCTTAGCCTTCCTGCAAAAGAGCCAAGAGCCGAAGACGAAAGCGGAGGATTCTCCTTCCTCATCCAGACATGAAAGTCACTACCGCAGTAGTGCCGTGTCTTCCAGGAAGAAGAATCCTCAACCCCGACATATTCCTGCTCTTCCTCGGTACCGGAATCACAGGAGAACTCAATCTCCTCCATACCGACGAGATATCGGATTCGCCGTGTACGGAGCACTGAAGACTCCGTTCTCGGACGACATCACCCGAACTCCCCTACCACAGAACTACCGAACTCCGTCGATGACTTACGACGGGCTCGTGGACCCTCACGATTTCTTGGGGCGCTATCAGTATAACATGGCGAACCAGGGTCTCAACGAGGTCCACATGTGCAAGCTGTTTCCCGAGCTGCTCATCGGGAACGCGAGAAGGTGGTTCGATAGCCTCCCCCAGGGCAGCATCAGATCTTACCGAGATCTAATGGATGCCTTCCACAGGAGGTTCTTTCAGAAAGCGGAAGCCCGAATCACTTCGGCTCAGCTGCTTTCCATTCGTCAAGGTCGCGACGAAAAAATCAGCGACTTTATGACAAGATTCCACAAGGAATGCCTGCAAGTAGACGATCTCAACGATCTGCTTGTCATCTCGGCATTCCAAAATGGAATCCTGCCCGGAGCTCTCTACAGGAAGCTCGTTGAGTGCGGTCCGCAGACAGCTCAGGAAATGTGGGACATTGCGGACCAGTACTCCCGGGCCGATGAGGCAGACCGTCGCAAACGGTCGTTAGACAGCTCATCGTCCCGAGGAGACAGGAGGAAGCCCGATCATAGCGATCAGGGACATCCTCGCCGAACTCCTTTTGGCGATCAGGGACATCCTCGCCGAACTCCTTTTGAAAGGATTCAAAGGACTCCGGTGCAAGACAGATTGGGACCCCGTCTCAATCCCGAGAAGCCGCTCGCTCAGTTCGTACCGCTGAACAAGCCGAGAGCGGAAATTTTCGAACTACACTCTGACCTGTTCGAAAAGCCAAAGCGGATGACGAAATCTGCCGCGCGCCGACCCCAGGATAACTACTGCTCCTACCATCAAGACCACGGTCACGATACCGAGGAGTGCAGAAACTTGGCTGCAGGTATCGATGTTCTTGTGAGGGCAGGGACATTGAAAAAATACCAAAGCAAGCAGTCAAAGAAGAATAAGAAGCAGAGAGGTGCGAACTGCGCTCCTCAGGATCCGAAAAGGCAGCCGGATCCCGAAGACGATGACGAGCCGCAATATGATGGAGTAATCCTGACTATTGACGCTCTCCCTGCCGGGAAGACCAAGTCGTCCCTGAAGTCAGAGCGCAGAGGCTCCAATCGAGAAGAGCCAACGCATAAAAGGCTGAAGCAGGACGAAGTGATTACGTTCTCGGATGCTGATCCCGTCCCGGCCATCTCTCCTCACCAAGACGCCATTGTCATCCAAGCCGGAGTGGCAAACAAACTGATCCACAGGGTGTTTGTGGATACAGGAGCGTCAGTCAGCATTCTTTTTAAAGAGTGCTTCGACAAACTAGAAGTGGACCCAGCTCGGCTCAGCCCGGCTCCGCTTCCCCTGAAGAGCTTCGCCCAGGAGGACACCCGCCCTGAAGGTATTATCAGCCTTCCGATCACGGTGGGGAAAGCGCCTACTAGCTCCAGTACGATGATTGAGTTTTTCGTGGTGAAAGCTCGGTCCCCGTACAACGTCATCCTGGGAAGAGACTGGCTCAACACAGTTCGGGCCATTTGCTCCACTTATCACCTCACCATCAAGATCCCTACTAAAGGAGGGATAGCGGTCATCCGAGGTGACCAAAAGAGAGCAAAGGAGTGTCTGCAAATTGCGCTTAGAAGTGCCGAGCAGTCAGATCGGCACCACCAAGCATAGCAATCACAGCAGCCGGAGTCAGAGGCAATGACCGAAGTCATACCGGAGCCGAATTCGATGACAGTTCAGCTGTACGAAGACGATCCATCCAGAACGGTTAAGATCGGCTTCGCGGGAACGCCTCTACTTCGGGAAAAAACCATCCAGCTCCTCAAGGAGTACAAAGACGTCTTTGCATGGTCTCCGTTGGACATGACCGGAGTGCCCCCCGAGGTAATCACTCATCGTTTAAATATTGATCCTTCGGTCCGGCCGATAAAACAGAAGCAAAGGCTCTTTGCGGCAGAACGAAGTCAAGTCATCCATGACGAAGTCCGTCAATTATTGAAGGCGGATGTGTTATTCGAAGTGAAGTATCCTTCGTGGGTGGCCAATCCTGTCATGATCAAGAAAAAGGAAGGAGGATGGCGGATGTGCATAGATTTCACCGATCTAAATAAGCACTGTCCCAAAGATTGCTATCCCCTTCCGAACATAGATAAAAAAGTAGAAGCTCTGATAGGCTTTGAAATTTTTTGTTTTCTTGATCTATACAAAGGATACCATCAGGTTTTAATGGATGAGATTGACGCTTCAAAAACGGCCTTCATTACTGATTTCGGCATTTTCGCTTATAAAAAGATGCCATTCGGTTTAAAGAATGCCGGAGCCACTTATCAAAGGATGGTAGACAAGCTTTTTCGGCACCTGATTGGAAAGGAGGTCGAAGTATATGTTGACGATATAGTCGTCAAAAGCAAAAGTACTTCGGAGTACGAGCACAACCTCAAGTCCACTCTCAACGTGCTCAAGAAAGCCAACCTCAAACTTAATCCCCAAAAGTGTACCTTTTTGGTAGATTCGGGAAAGTTTCTGGGTTGTTGGGTTTCAAAGGACGGACTCAAGGCAAACCCCTCAAAAGTTCAAGTCGTTCAGAACATGGCAATGCCGAAGTCCATACATGACGTGCAAAGGCTAACCGGATGTCTAGCCGCACTGAATCGATTCTTTTCCCAAGCAGCCGAAAAGCAACTGCCGTTCTTCAAGGTGTTGAAAAAGGCACCAAAGTTCGAGTGGGGAGCCGAGCAGAAAAGGGCCTTTGACGAGCTCAAAAGTTATCTAGCCGAGCTTCCTATTCTCTCTGCTCCAACCGAAGCCGAAGTAATATTCTTATACTTAGCGGCATCGGATCAAACCATCAGCGCGGTGCTTGTACGAGAAGAAGGCCTAAAGCAGCTTCCCATCTATTTTACAAGCCGAGCATTAAGAGGTCCAGAAACCAGGTATCAACCTCTGGAAAAGATTGCTCTAGCATTAGTAAATGCAGCAAGGAGACTGCGGCCATACTTCTATGCTCACAAGGTATGCGTCTTAACTGATCTGCCACTTCGGCAAGTGTTGACCAAACCAGAAGCATCAGGCAGAATCGCCAAGTGGGCTATAGAGTTGGGAGAGCACACAATTGAATATCTACCTCGGAAAGCCATCAAGGGACAAGCCTTGGCGGATTTTCTTGCAGAAGCGAAGTTCGATCAAGCAATTCCCGTTATTGCCGAACAGAAGAATTCTGCCAATGCCGAACTAGCACAGCCCTTGGAATCCGAAGTAGAGCCGCCGGACTGCTGGAGCGGATTCGTAGATGGAGCTTCAAACAAGATGGGAAGTGGAGCTGGTATTTTACTTGTCGCTCCCGACGGACACGAGGTAACCTACTCACTTCGTTTCCTATTCCCCACTACTAATAATGAAGCCGAGTACGAAGCCCTCCTGGCCGGACTCCAGTTAGCGCAAAGTCTGCTCGTCAAATCTCTCAAAGTCCATTGTGATTCACAAGTCATAGTAAATCACATGTTGGGTACAAGTGAAGCTCGTGACGAGAGAATGAAGAAGTATTTGGACAAAGCGCAAAGCATCAGCCGAAGTTTCTCCTATTTTCGGATAATCCGCATTCCCAGAGCGGAAAATAGCCGAGCAGATGCCTTAAGTAAATTGGCCTCAGATCCGAGCTCAAAGGCGGAAGAATTAATGCATCGAAGCATTGATGAAGCCGAGGTACATTCAGTATCCAGCTCGCCGAACTGGATGACGCCGATCTTGCAGTATCTGGATCAAGGACAATTGCCCGAGGATAAGAGAGAAGCTCGGAAGATCACGTGCCGAGCTCTTCGGTACGAACTTCATGAAGGAGTCCTCTTTAGAAAGTCTTACCTCCAGCCGTTATTGCGGTGCGTAGGACCAGAAGAGACGGACTACATCCTCAGAGAAGTTCATGAAGGATCGTGCGGTAGCCACATCGGAGCCAGAGCTTTAGCTAAAAAAGTTCTGAGATGGGGATATTATTGGCCAACCATGGTACAAGAGGCAGTGCAGCTCGTCAAGAAGTGTACGAAGTGCCAAATTCATGCAAATGTCCCAAGGATGCCGCAGACCGATCTATACACTATGCAAAGCCCTTGGCCTTTCATGCAATGGGGCATAGACATAGTGGGACCACTTCCTCAAGCTCCTCGGCAAATGAAATTCCTTATCGTTGCCGTGGACTACTTCACGAAGTGGGTGGAGGCTGAACCATTAGCTACAATAACGAGCTCAAAGGCATTGGACTTCGTCTGGAAGAACATAGTGTGCCGATTTGGCATACCCCACATCCTCATCTCGGATAATGGGACTCAGTTCACCGACAAGACGTTCAAGAATTGGTGCCAAGAGCTGGACATTCAACAGCGGTTCACTTCGGTCTCCCATCCCCAAGCAAACGGACAAACGGAAGTAACGAACCGGATTCTGGTGAAAGGGTTAAAAGCTCGGTTAGAACAAGCCAAAGGACAATGGGTAGAAAATCTCCCTCAAGTCCTATGGTCCTACCGAACTACACCCAAAACCTCCAACGGTGAAACTCCGTATAGTCTGGTGTACGGCACTGAAGCCGTAATTCCAGTGGAGATCGGCGTACCCAGTCCCCGAACTCTAAATTTCTCCTCAGAAATGAATGACGACGGACTGAGAGCAGAACTAGATCTCGCCGAAGAAAGAAGAGAATTGGCGTGCATAAAAGCAGCCAAGTATAAGGAGCAAGTAGCCCGGTATTATAACCAAAGGGTAAAAAAGCTTCAATTTCAAGTGGGAGATCTCGTCTTGAGAAACAACGAAGTAAGCCGAGCAGAAAAGCTGGGCAAACTCGAACCCACATGGGAGGGTCCATATCGGGTGTCAGAAGTCCTCGGCAAAGGGTCTTATAAATTGACTCACATGTCAGGAGAACAAGTACCCCGAACATGGCACGTCTCCAACCTCAAGAAGTTCCACTTGTAAGAGACAAAAGTCCGGTCAGTCCGTCTCGTGTCTAGTTCGGTCATAGGGGTATGTGTTTTTATTTGTTTGTTTTTTACTTGTACCTTTTACTTGTCGTTTTTTAAAAAAAAAGGGTTTAAAGTTTTTTTCCTTCGTCCTTTTCATTTTTTCTCTATGTGTTTTGTCTCTATGTGCTTGTCGTCTCTTACAAATGGTACCAAGGTATATCGTTCTTTAAAGACTGATCTCCTTTTTAGATCGATTATTAAAGACTATTGTGAGTCCAAGCTTCTACGGAGGATATAGGACCACAATTCAGCTTAACAAGCAGTCCGTCTGAAACGAACTGCAATAAGCCAACGATTGTGAGTCCAAGCTTCCAAAGAGGATACAAGACCGCGATTCAGCTTAACAAGCACTTCGTCTGAAACGAACTGCAATAAGGGAAAGTCCGATCCACGCGATAAACCTCGCCGAATTAGGACGACCAAGTTCGGTCAAAGAAGTTTACCTCATAAGACCGGGGACGACCATGTCTAGTCAAAGAGGTTTACTGCATAAGACCACTTCGGTTAACAGGGAAAGTCCGATCCACGCGATAAAACTCGCCGAATTAGGACAAGGGAAAGTTCGATCCCGGCGACAAAAATCGCCAAATTAGAACACAAACCAAGTCCGGTCAAAGATGTTTATTTCATCAGACCAAAGACGAGTCCGGTCAAAGATGTTTATTTCATCAGATCAAAGACGAGTCCGGTCAAAGATGTTTATTTCATCAGACCAAAGACGAGTCCGGTCAAAGATGTTTATTTCATCAGACCAAAGACGAGTCCGGTCAAAGATGTTTATTTCATCAGACCAAAGACGAGTCCGGTCAAAGATGTTTATTTCATCAGACCAAGGACCAAGTCCGGTCAAAGAAGTTTACTTCATAAGACCAAGGCCCAAGTCCGGTCAAAGAAGTTTACTTCATAAGACCGAGGACGAGTACGATGAAATTTTTTCGCTAAGCTGTAAATACAGTGTTAGAAGCGAAAACAAAATTTCATTTTTCAAATCTTGTTCGGCATACAACTTAGCTACCCTACAAAATGGCGTTACGCTATTACAAAGGACTATTCTACTGTCCAGGGTTGCTGAAGTTAAGCCACCTATCTGCAAAATCCTCTGGAAGCCGAGTTCGGTTGTTCCGAGCAGATGAAGAATAAGCAGGTCGACGAGATGCTATCCTCGACCCAACGCCTCTTCCCCGAGCCCGAGAAGTCCTAACACCTCGGCGATGAAGAGTCTCTGCAATAAGCATCTGCTGATCTTGCTCGCTCATAGTCACAACTCCTCGGCGAATTTCAGTCCGTCCCTGTCTTGACGATTCCGGTTGCTCCTGAGCCCGTTCTCGTCTTGACGTTTCCGGCTGTTCCGGAGTTCGTTGTTGGCTGGGAGTAGGATTTTGAACAGGGGAACCAGAGGTTTGATCTGGAGTGCGAGCATCTGTTGGCGCGATATGCCGAAGGAATCTTTCTATGGAGGGGCGCCGAGAAAGAACAATGTTGTACCGAGAAGCCCAACGCCGCAGTGATGTCACAACTTGTTGGCAAGCCGGACTCTCCAGCACATTGTTCATATGGAGTACATGATATTCCTCCCACAGTTCGTCAACTCGACTCTGAACATCTGATATGGTCATTCCCCCGCGCACACGGATGTAATCCTCATACGCAGTCCTCTCAGCAATGGCCGTATTCAGCTCGGCCTCCAGATCTTTCTTATCGGACTCTAAGTCCTTGATATCGGCCTCCAGCTTCACTAAACGAGCCAGAAGCTCGTCATTCTTCGTCTGATCGGCTATAGCTCTTCTCTCAGCTTCGTCCAAAGCCGAAGAGTACAGCCGTTTCCAGTGAAGTATCTCCATCTCCTTGGGTACAAAGCAGCTATATTAGTTCGGCAGCTGTACCGAGCAGATAGTAAAATACAACAGGAATAAAGGCAAGTACGAAAAGCTATACGAAGACAAGTGTAGAGAATTTTTCATTCACAAGGAAAATTTTTTACACTAGGGCTTCAAGGCCATTTTACAAGGAAGAAACTAGACTAAGAGAAGGGAGACGAAATCATACTCCGCCAGCTTCGTCTCCGGCTCCTCGGTCTGGTACAGCTTCTTTCTCCTGGGCTACCTCAGCCTCAGCCTCGCCTCCTGCCGGCCTCGCCTCCGCCTCCTGATCGGCTTCCTTCTCCGGATGCCCGGCCTGATCGACTTCGGCCTCCCGCTCCAGCGGCTCGGCCTCACCCTCTCCGTTGTAAGTCGAAGCGGGTGAAACGGGTCCCACGGAGGCAAAGATAGCCTCCAGGTTCTCGTCCCGATCAGCTCGACAACTCCGGACTTGGTCTGCAGAAAGCAGGACCGAAGATGAAGCGAGCTCCTCAAGGAGCGGCAGATTCTGAAGCCGAGCCGCTATCTCTCGGCTGTACAGAGGCAGCACGACATCGGCCCCCTGCTCGCCCTTATCGGCAATTAGCCTTACCAGACTACCGACAAAGGCCGAGAACTGGCTGCTCAAAAAGAGTTTCTCCGTGTAAACACGGAGAGCCTCCCCTTGGGCAACCACGGCAGCAGCATCCCTCCGTTTCGTCTGCTCCCGCTGGATGACGAGCTGGTTTTTGGCAAACTGAGCTTCATCCTGGGCCGAAATCCTAGCAGCTCTGGCCTTCTCAAAGTTAGCCTCAGCCTGTTCGGCCCGATGACAAGCAGCCGCCAACTTCCTCTGCATCTCAGCATAGTCATTGGACGCTTTGGAGAGTTCGACGACGACGAGCTTGGAGAGCATATCGTTCCTCTGAAAATGAATAAAGAAAAAAGTCAACAAAGGGACCACAAAAAATACAGGAAAAAAGCAAGACCAGAAAATCAAGAAGAGAATTCACCTCGGCGAAGTCCGTGGGCCATAAAAACGGCTCACAGATATGTTCCGAAGGAGGCGCCAAGACCACGTCTTTCTCTGGCGCTCTCGGGGGCTTCTGGGCCTTCCCCCTCCCCTTTGCCGAAGTTGACTCCGGCTTCTTCGGATCCGAAGAGGTTTTTTGCCTTTTCGGAGTCCTCTCGGCATCAGACGCCGAGCTGGTGGTTTTCGGCCTCTCCGGCTCCTTGGACTCCGAAGATTTTCGGGTAGCCTTGTTCAGCATGTACACTGCCAAAAAGCAAGAAAGCAAGGTTAGTTTTCTTCGTTAAAGCAGTAGAACATAAAGGTAAAGAGAAATCCTCACCCTCGGCCTCTTCGTCCGAAGACGAGATGTCGAACACGACGTCGCCCTTGACGAGCTCAGACTCCGTGTATTGTTTCCTAACTATGGGAATCTTGTTGAGCTCGCCATCGAGCTCGGCCAATGGTTCTAACCGAGGATGAGGAATCACGGACTTCGGCCCTCTCCAGGGGAAGCCCGGAGCCGCTGTCCTATTATAAAAAAAGAAGCGGTTTTGCCATTTCGGCCACTTGGTTTTGCAGAATGCCCTAAAAGGCTGTAAGGGGATCAAGTAAAACCAAGATCCCTTCCTTTTAAATTGGAAAAAATTAAGGATCGCCCGCAGAGACAGATCCTTATCTAACCTACGGAGTTCGGCAGCAAAAGCCGACAAGTGCCTCCAAGAATTCGGAGTCACCTGACCTAAAGGGAGTTGAAAAAAATCAAGAAGCTCTACAAAAGGTGGGGGAAGAGGGAAACGAAGCCCGCATTCTAAGCAGGCTTCGTAAACGGTGGCATAACCCTCCGGCGGGTCGTTAGCCCTATGATCATCGTCGGGAACCACCGCCTTCCCCCCAGGAAAAGAGTATTTTTCGTAAAGGGATATCACAGTATCCTTACTCAAGATACTGTGAAAATACTCTACGGTCTTCTCCCCGGATTCTTTCCGGCTAGAAGACCCCTTACCCCCTTTTCTACCGCTACCAGACTCAGACGAAGAAGAAGCAGACATGGTTCTTACTCTTTGAAAGTTTGAAGAAATCCTGAGGAAATTTTTGAAAGCGGAAGGAAATTTTTCACGCAAAAGATAGAGAGTGCAGAAGAAGCCAATAGCAAAGGTGTTCAAATGATGAAGAAAGGCGGTATTTATCAGATTTGGAAAAGATTTCAAATCATCGCACCGTTTCATATTCCACCTTTTCAGGATTCGACGGCCGGATTTTACTGTCGCATTTAATGCCGCATTTAATGCAGTCACGCGCAGGGCACGTCCCCTGACTTCAGCCTCCCCCGTACCCTTTTCCAGAATGCCGAAGTGACTCGCTTCGCCGAAGTGATTCACTTCGCTTTTCGGGGGGGGGTAGTGATGGGGTGCGTACTAAACAAGCCCAACAGCAATGACGGCCCATCAGCCCAAAGCCCAAGGAAGAGTATGAGTTCGGCATTACCAAAGAGTTCGGCCTCAGCCTACAGCTCGGTAAAAGCCAACCTATCAAGCTCTGCTCTCAGGTCGGCATCAAGCTCTACTCTCAGATCGGCAACCAAAGCAGGAGTATGAGTTCGGCATTACCAAAGAGTTCGGCCTCAGCCTACAGCTCGGTAAAAGCCATCCTATCAAGCTCTGCTCTCAGGTCGGCATCAAGCTCTACTCTCAGATCGGCAACCAAAGCAGTTCGGTCTCAGTATTCGACCGAACAAGGAGTTAGTGGACCCATACAGGATGTCCAACACACCCACTACCACGTGGTGTCAACTCAGGCCACGATCGTAGGCCATGACCTACGCTACATCCACGATCTTAGGCCATGACCTACACGACATCCACGACTTAGGGTGGTGATGCAAGCCACGATCTTAGTTCAAGATATAAATAGAACTTAGATCAGATAGAAGAAGGTTAAGCTCTCTAGAGATAAAATCATATAGCAAGTCTGTGTTGTAAGCTGTAATCCCAGATCAAGCAATACAATCTTGCCCTCCCTTCTTCCCGTGGACGTAGATTTACTTCAGTAAATCGAACCACGTAAATTCTGTGTGTTGTAGTTTTCATTCTCTACCAGCTTTTACTAACATCAGAAATTCGCGGATCCATCACGATCTTAAATTGCTAATTGTAGAACCGCATATCAATGAATGCAAATGGGAAAGTGAAAGGGAAAGATAAAGATGGAATGGGCATTAATCAAAATGGAAAGAGGAGTAGGGTAATTAAACATATGCAAACCTGATACTGTTGTACTTGTACTTTTCAGTAATAGACATTTAAAATTGTATAAAAATTAGTAGTACTAAATCAGATTCAAAAGCCATATGCAAAATATGTAATATGAAGGAGTTAATCATCTCAAATTAGCAATCAAACATCATCATGGTTAAATTAGTCATGCTTCTAAATACTTAATGCTGAAATTAGGTACTTACTAGTATTAAAATTTAAATCGATGGAGTTTAATATTTTAAGTAGAATGTATTCATTGTGTGTGAATAGTTTTATCCTAAATTTCTTACTACTATAATTTATTGGATTAAAAGTGGGGCTGATGAGTAGAGTAGGTCACTGAGTATTTTTTTAATACAAGTTGTATTTTAGTTTAGTCCAACCTAAATACTGGAGTACTACAACTGAGATTTATTCATTTCAATAATTGATTTGACTGAAGTTAACTTCGTAATTGGGTAAAAATATGAATCCAGAATTGGTAGTACTACATGAAAAAAAAAATACTCCTCTCCGTTATTTGGTGTACCTGTACCACATTCGATCTCTGTCCCGTTGGAAACAACTATCTCTCTCTCTCTCTCTCTCTCTCTCTCTCTCTCACACACACACACACACACACACACACACACAAACGCACAGAACCTATTCGGAGGGTGGCGAAGTTCGTAAGCCTCTGAAACACCCTGGATTCGACCTTTCTATCCTACACGGATTTTAATATTTGAATCCTCTATTGCTATGGTTTTGTCAACTATACGTTTGAACTGTCTCTGTTTGGTTATTCGTCTTATGTTTGAGAGTATGATTGCCGATCTTATAGTAGGAAGCGGGATTTGGCTATGCTGAATTCTGCTGCTTTGATTGGGATTGAGATTGGCATTCGATTTATTTTTTTCTGACTAATCGTCATTTGTCGGGGTGTTGCACATGTCGCTCTAGTTGCTAATTTGCTTTAAATTTTCGACGAGTAAAAAAATTGTGGTTTAATTAGTATTGAGTCATGGATCATTGAATGTTTTCTGATAAGTTGCATTTGCATGTGCTTCTGGAGTTACAAACTTTACAGTAACTTTTGTTTTTTCATTTTTGGTATTTGATAAATGGCGGAATCCTAGATTGGTTTAGTTTTTACTTTGATTTTCCGCGGCTAGACTATTTTGAAACTGCCAAGCGGTTTGCATTAGAATGCTTCAGTTACGGCTTGGCTAATTCGAAGGAATTAATCCGGAAGATTGATTCTAGTAATGAGAATTCTGTATAACTAGCAGCGGACCTCTGCCGGCTGTTAACTTGATTGGCCTGTGAATCAATGATACAGGCTTGCCTATTTGTGGAGTTGGATTTGAGATTTGCAACAGTGGCATATGCAGTCTATTTTTGGCAGTTGCTTACGAGATTGGTTTCTGCATAGCGCCTGGGCTTTGATTTGAGCAACCTTTCTATCATAATGGGAACCTCACTTCGTGGTGGGGCTTTTAGGAAGTCGAATAATGTGCGGCTTATTGTAACAACCATCATGGGGATGGTGTTCGGATATTTTATAGGTGTTTCATTCCCTTCTGTTTCTTTGAGTAAGGTATGACCAAGATCATCACATGCTTAATGGAGATGTTTATCGGACATTTGGATAATAACACTGCTTTTTAACTCCTTGGAATGATTTTCAGATTGCTCTACCTTCAAGTCTGATATCATCCTTTGATATGGGCTTTAATGATGATCATCGTGCCACTCGTAGCTTTCCTGAAAACCTTGGCTCGGGCAGTACACCTGTAACACCCAAGGTTGTTTTTTCTCATGTACTGTTCATTGAGTACTGCATTATGCTCTCAGCCCTCATTAAATTTTTTGAATACGTAACTTATTTTTTATTGATTGAACTCCACGCCATCATTTTTGCTTGGAATCTATCTAAATTCTATCAAATTAGGAAGTGTCTTAGTTTGTCAACCGTAGTTAATTTTGATGGAATAAATGTGGCTTTTCTGTACTTAAATTTACTGTTTTCTTTATTCTATGTTTCTTTTTTTGCTATTGTGCTAGCCATTTTTCAGTGTTGTCAGCTCATTTATAGGCATATTTCCATGTTGTGACTTCCTGTTTCTCACTTTCTTATTGGTGTCATGTCATTTTCATATTCCTTGAGTACTTTGAAGAACGGAAAGAAGGTAATTCTTCAGTGAAATCATTAGTTAGATTGATGTGCCGTCCATTGCAGTTATAATGCAATTTTCTGTCAGTTTAAATGGTTACTGCTTTAACATCAACGAGGGTTAGTATTTCATGACATTCTTATTTTATTTTATTTATCAGGTTTTTATCATTTGGCATGGCATTCTATATGCTATTCATTTCTTATCATGTACTTATCTACTTGATCAGTGAGCATATGTGTGTTTTCAGTACCTTGCTCCATCTGTTCTGCTTGTTTTAGTGTCAGTTAATAATTTACATTTGTTCACATCTTTGATTTTCAGATATATGTTCCCACAAACCCTCGTGGTACAGAGTCCTTACCACCAGGAATTGTTGTTGCAGAAACAGATTTTTATTTGAGAAGATTATGGGGTGACCCTAGTGAGGTAAGGTTGATGCCTGTAAGCTTTCTATGGGAACTGTCATAAGTCTTCTTGTCTCTTTTAGATTTTTTTTTCTTTGTTCTAGATGACTCCCATCTCTCTTTGGTAATAGTAATATACAGAGATCATTTTTTCTTATAACTGTATGTTTATTGTTAATTCTAATCAGTATAGTTTATTCAGTCATGTTTTAATTGCTGTTTGCTCTGGCCCTTGTTCTTAGTAGTCATTTTCAATTGTAAATGCATTAAAGTTGTATGTTATGAATGAATTGTCTGCATTAATCATGTTTAGCCTTGAAATTGTGCTTCCTTCAATAATCAGTATAGTTTGCTAGTTTAGGTGGCACAAGAATAAGGATAGGTGAATACTCAGCATATATTCTATTTCATCTCATGCACTCAACATCAATTGTGTATGAGAAGAATTAAATTGGAGTTGGGAATATGCTTAGTGCTATAATCTGAAATTTCAGGATCTGAAAAGAAAGCCCAAGTACCTGGTAACATTTACAGTTGGTTTAAATCAAAGGAACAATATTAATCAAGCTGTGAAGAAGGTAAAGCAGTTGAGAAATTTGTTTAGTCTCTCCGTAGATATTTCTCTCTTTAATGAGCCAAGAGTAATGTTCAATTTTCTCGCAGTTTTCGGATGATTTTCAAATTTTGCTTTTCCATTATGACGGAAAGACAACGGAATGGGATCAATTTGAGTGGTCACAGCGGGCCATTCATGTGAGTGCTAGAAAGCAAACTAAATGGTAATAGTCTACTGGTCTTTGAAAGCTCTCTTTTGTGATCCTTGATTAGTTACATATTTAGATGAGTGGCGCTTATGAAGTGTACTTAAAATGTATGGGAACTCTTTTTGTATGGTGTTTCAGATGTGTAATAAGAAAATGAGAAACTCATACTGATATTATTGTTATTCAGACCCTGTGGAGTCTAAATGGAACAATGAGTTCTAATGCTAGTTTTTAGTACTAAAATATAGTACATGTGATGACTTCTAGTGATCCATTGTTTTTTTAGGTGGTATGCTAAGAGATTTCTGCATCCGGATGTCATAGCTGCGTATGAGTACATTTTCATTTGGGATGAAGACCTTGGAGTTGAACACTTCAATGCTGACAAGTAATCTGCCCTCACTGGATGATTTACACTGTTTTATTGTTTTACTTTTTAACTGATGTCAGTCTTCCTCTACATGCTAGATATATTGCTCTGGTAAAGAAACATGGTTTGGAGATTTCCCAACCTGGTCTTGAGCCAAACAATGGATTGACATGGCAAATGACTAAAAGGCTAGGCAACAAAGAAGTCCACAAGTAAGTTCACTAATTTTGAAACCTCGATCTGTTTCTTTCATTATGTACACCTTTGTAATCTAGAGATGAATGGAGAACAGGGATACCCAGGAGAAACCAGGCTGGTGCAGTGATCCACATTTACCTCCGTGTGCAGCGTACGTGTTCCTATCATTTCTTTCTTCAGTTTTAATTGAAAATTGGTTTCATACGCAGCAGATCATATTTATGTTTACCAGTATAACATACACAGGCACACTAATTCATGAATAATGAATGTAGTCGGATCGAATGATATCCAAATAATCCAACAGTTCTTCTATAGTTTTTTGTTGATGTGCTATGATGATCTTTGTTTCCGATTCTGTTTCTATACAGCTTTGTGGAAATTATGGCTCCAGTCTTTTCACGTGAAGCTTGGAGATGCGTCTGGCATATGATTCAGGTAGCTGACACAACTTGGTGCATACAAACTGCTCATCCTGCTTTTTTCCCTCTTGGATTAAAGCTTCTGCTTCCAACTTCTTGGACTAGTTTTTTTCATTATTAGTCTGTTTCAACCAACTCTTCTTCCGCATCAGTGTATCTAATTGTATAATATATTTGCAGAATGACCTGGTTCATGGATGGGGCTTGGATTTTGCCTTAAGAAGATGTGTGGATGTAAGTGACTTGCTTGTCCCCCCCCCCCCCCCCCCCACACCCACACACACACACAAAGAAAAGAAAATAAAAAGCAAAAAGAACAGACAAACAGAGAGATAATACTTATGTGGCAACATTAGGAAAATGTTTTTCATTGGCTTCTTGGAGGACACATGAGTCCTTTGTTGACATTAATAATTTGTCCTTCCGTTCTGCAGCCTGCACATGAAAAGATTGGTGTTGTCGATTCCCATTGGATTGTGCATCAAGTGATTCCATCGCTTGGAAGTCAGGTCAGACAGCAATAACTAGCTGACTGGCATAATTCTTATAATTTCTTCACACGATTTAGTTAGTTGTACTGTCAAATCAGTTTCTTACATCTGATCCTTTTGCGAATGGGTACATGTATGAACCGGATTTGCTCCGTGTAGCTGTCTCGTATGCTTGATTCCATAAGAAAAACAGTTTCGATAGTTTTTTGTATTGTTTTCTATTGGATGGTGATAATTTTATTACGGGCAATGTCTCGGTGCAGAAATTCATGGTTGTTTTCTAGGGTAAAATGATAAACAAAATATATAAATTTGACGGTAACCAAGGCTGGTTGAGGGTGTGTGAAGAACTCATCTGTTTTAAATATGACTTTTCTCGCTGCTTTTACCTCTTATCTAATAAGAGTTAGCAAGCACTCTTGTTGACGATCTACGTCTATTTTGTCATGCACATTCCTTGTTCTGATGGAGTCAAATTTCTTTAATGACAATTGTGCAGGGCGAGTCGGACAATGGTAAAGCTCCATGGAAGGGGGTATGTATATCCATTACCAACCTTGATATAGCCACATATATAGTTGTCAAACCTCCTTATTTTGAAATGATTGAAAAATATTAGCTGTTCCTAGTACTTGTATTAGTATATCAGAGTCGCAAGCCTTCTGTTTATGATTTACCATTTTTCCTGTGCATTATTATGAAGCATTTATTTTAGACGCTTTAAAAGTACTGTTTCCTGATATGGCTTTGCTGGTATTTTTGAACTCTAGGTACGGGATAGATGCAAAAGCGAGTGGGCACTCTTTCAGGATCGCCTTGCAAATGCAGACAAGTCATATTTTTCACAAATCCAGCACCATCAAACTTGACTATGACCTGCTCGCATGTAAATTGCTTTGTTTATTTCTTCGTTAGTCCTCACATTCCCTGAGAGTGGTTTTGGTGGCCGGATTCTTTCATGCGAGTTACGTCCTTCTACGGTGTAGGATATCCTGTATAATGAGTAGCATTAAAACATGATTAGATACTTAGAGAGAGAACTTCGATCGTTTGTGCAGAAGTAGAAATAGGCTGTATTAGTTTGCTGTACACTAATGGATATCACTACTTGTTTTCTTGTACTTAAATGCAATTAACAGAGCTTCTTGTTTTTGATACTTCCATACAATGAATGTACTGCTCACTTGTTTTCAGCCAAGTTGTTGGTTGATTGAAATTCTGTGTTTACAAACAAACAAGTTGTGTGTTTTATTTGACACTTGTTCGAGTTCATGTTTAAAATCAAAATCCAACTATTGTTGGTGTATGTACAAGACAATAATTGTCTACCATCTGTGTAATTGTCTGCCACGTAGATATCACCCCATTCAGTTATGCTTCTTGATTTCCAAGTCAGGCTTAATTTGACTGAAATTTGAAATCGTGATTAAATTAATAGTCACTACAGTTTTGGCACTTAGTAAAGTTCATGTTAAAAATCAAATTTCATCCAAACTTGGTGCATTTTACAAGTCATTAACCCTTTACTTCTTAAAACTTAATTAACATGGGCATTTTGGTGACAAAAACATGTGTGTTGGGATTTCCCTTCCCCCCACCAAACAAATACTACAATTTATGGGCTGCTTACCCGAAATGAAGTGCCCATTCCACCTTCCATTCTTTCTTCCTAAGACAACAATTTTATTTAAAAAATCAAGATTTTACATTTTTAACGTTAAAAAGTGTCGCCAAAGTTTTCACACTTTTTTAATAAAATTTCAAACCAATCGAAAAATCATTTGGTTGATATTGAAAAGTCAGTATTCTATATAGTCTAGTAATCTCTAGTTGAGTAAATATATGTAGATAAAATGTTTTAGTTTGTTGGGTGAAGAATGAAATTAGTGAAAGAGGGGCCCTGTGTTTTGCTTATAATTTCCGTCAGGCAAGTGCAGCACCAACCACATCCTAACTAGCTAATTAAAAAGACTCCTTTGATCGATCTTGTACATGTATGTTAGAGTCGATTACCAGAAAATAAGCAAAAAAGATGGGAGAGATGTCTGGATTCCAGTTGGGAGTGATGGGTGCATTGTTTCTCTCTGTTGCATCATCAGTGTCCATAGTCATCTGCAACAAAGCTCTGATGAGTAATCTTGGTTTCCAGTTTGGTAAGTGTGCTGTGGCTTTATCTATCTATCTATCTATCTATCTATCTATCTATCTATCTATCTATCTATCTATCTATCTATCTATCTATCTATCTATCTATATACATAAATAAATACATCAATATTAAGGTGAAGACTGATTTGAATTAATTTCAGCGACGACGCTGACCAGTTGGCACCTAATGGTGACATACTGCAGCCTACACGTCGCGCTGCGTTTGAGTTTCTTCGAAAACAAGCCCATCGACATCAAGACGGTGTTCATGTTTGGGATGCTCAATGGCATCTCCATTGGACTTCTCAACCTCAGTTTGGGATTCAACTCCATTGGTTTCTACCAGGTCATGTTCAAGATCAACAATTTTGTCGATGTGAGACAAGGAGGAGTTTCGCTACCTACTACTAACAAGTGTTTGTGGTTTCAGATGACAAAACTGGCAATCATACCTTTCACTGTGCTGTTGGAAACTCTCTTCTTCAAGAAACAATTCAGGTCAATACATCAACTGCTTTGTTTGTTTGTTTGTTTGTTGCTTTTGTTGAAATGCCTAATGTAATGTTGATTCATCTCAGCAAGAATATAAAACTGTCTCTCTCTATTCTGCTACTGGGAGTGGGGATTGCATCCGTAACCGATCTCCAGCTCAACTTCGTCGGGACCATCCTCTCCATCCTCGCCATCATCACAACTTGCGTCGGACAAATTGTATGTATAAACACGGGAAGAATGAAAAGAGAGTTTTTTTTTTAAATCAGTTTCTCTCATAAAAATATTTTATTTCTTCGTTCTTAATTATAATCAAAGACTCCACACATATTTATGTCTGACAGCTGACGAACACGATCCAAAAGAGGCTGAACGTATCCTCGACACAGCTGCTGTACCAATCCGCGCCATTCCAATCAGCGATTCTGTTCGTGACAGGGCCATTCGTGGACCGATTTCTAACCAAACAAAACGTCTACGCCTATAAATACTCCCCTGTCGTGTTGGGATTCATAGTGCTGTCATGCCTGATAGCCGTGTTTGTCAACTTCAGCACCTTCTTGGTCATCGGGAAGACATCGCCCGTCACCTATCAAGTTCTCGGCCACCTCAAGACCTGCCTTGTGCTCGCATTCGGATACACCCTCTTACACGATCCATTTACATGGAGGAACATCATCGGAATACTAGTTGCCGTAGTTGGGATGGGGCTGTATTCTTACTTCTGTACCAACGAGACCAAGAGGAAACAGCTCGTCGACGTCTCACCCACGCCACCGGTAACTTTATCATAACCATAAATCTCTGGATTTGCTTAAGCCCATATGAACTCATCTGTCTATATATATCAGATGAAGGACAAGGATGCTAACAGTCCGCTTCTTGGAAGCCATCAAGATAAAGAATCCAAGGATTCTGCAGTGTGATTCATTAGTCAAGAATATTTTTGGAGCCAAGATTGTTTTCATTCTTTCATGTCTCTCCTCAGATAAACATTTTCTTTTTTTTAGCACAGCAGAGGAAGTCACAGATCCTTCTTTATGAATGCATATATTATGATGACATTCATCATTGTGTTTTACATTTTTTGATTCCCATGTTCCATCAAATTCATAATTACTCCACATTGGAGTTAATAGTAGTAATAAACTCTTCAAACTAGAGCTAATAGACAGTGTATCATTTTACACATAAAATGTAGAGTATATGTTTTTTTTTTCAATTTAGATAATCAAATTGCCGCACAATGCAGGGAAAATTCTGTCCCCTACAGAAACTAATGGCAAATGCATTCCCATGGCCATAGCAATTGATGTACCTAAAAACAGAAAATGATGAAACCATACAGGTGCAATCTTTATTTCATTTGTAGTTTTGTACACATGGATTCCATGTATACTCCATATTTTTTTAAAAAACTGATATAGGAAGAGAAAGTGACGAAGCCAGAATTTTACGGTTGGGGGTCTAAATAAAAAATTTAAATAATAAAATGAAACATAAATAATATTACATAATATAAATATAATGTTGTAAACACATAGTTCCATACAATGATATTATAACACTTCTCTTCTATTTTTCATCTTCTGAAACCGCTGCATAATAGCTTCATTAGTTACATTAACAAACACATCCTTCTCAATATAAGGAACTAAGCAATCATTCAATAGCTAGTCTCCCATACGATTCCGTAGAGAAGTCTTAACGAGCTTCATTGCTGAAAAAGCTCTTTCTACTGAAGCAGTGGCAACGGGTAAGAGCAATGACAGTTTAATTAACAAATAAACCAACGGAAAATTCTCATGTTTCCTTGTAGAAACCATGTTCTGAGCAAGACCTGCAATTCCCGATACTTTTGGAAACCTTTCATCTCATCTGTGCGCACATCAAAAATAAAGTTATCAAGCTGACTTTCAAGCTCATACAAAGTAACTTCAGAAAATTCAGATGGATAATACTTGGCAAGGCGAAGCAGCTTCTCTGAATCAAATGCAGAAAATAAGTCTTTAGGATCAAAACATGTCATACACAGAAGTAAATCTGTGTTGACTTCATTAAAACGGTGATTCAACTCTTGAGCTTGCATATCAATGACTGAACAAAACAACTCAACTCGATAATGGTGGAGATTTTTTATTTTCTCAATTTTACGCCTTCCTCCTCCTCTAACTACACACTCGTCTTCCATATCAAGCACATCAATCTCATTTGTTCTACAAAACTTTGTAACTTCAGTAAGCAAAACCTCCCAACCTTTTTCCCTCATTACTTGTAAACGTGTTTTTGCTACTTTGACAAGATTCATAGCATTAACAAAGTCTTGATCCTTCTTTTGTAGAACTTGAGAGAGATCATGTGTAATTCCCAAGAGTTTCCTCATAAGATGCAATACAAAGATAAACTCAAAATGATTTAGAATTTCTTGCACATCCAAAGCTTCAGCCCTATGTGCATCCTCATAACCATTCTCCTCAACATACTCAAGAACATCATTAATAGAAGAAAATAAATGCATCAAGTTGATGAGAGTACCATAATGCGAACTCCAACGAGTATCTCCAGGTCGTGTCAATGATTTCTCTTGATTTAATCCTCTTCCGATATTAATTTCATCACTTGCAATCCCTTCAACAACCTTCACTCTTTGACTCTCTCGTAGCACATCTCTGCGCTTACATGAACTTCCAACAATATTACACAAACAGGTGACAGAATTAAAAAAAGACCCAATACTTGTCTGTTTTTTAGCAACAACAACAATTGTGAGTTGAGGATGATGTGCAAAACAATGCACATAATAAACATTAGGATTTCTCTTGAGAATCAAACTTTTCAACCCATTGAATTCTCCTCTCATGTTGCTTGCACCATCATATCCTTGACCTCTCAAACTTCATACACTTGAACCATGAGTCGATAACAAAGAATCAAATGCCTTCTCAAGTGTGGTTGCAACCGTATCACTGACATGCACAATACCAAGAAGACGTTCATTGAGACATCCATTCTTATCCACTTATCGTACCGCAACACCCATTTATTCTTTGACGGACACATCTCGGCACTCATCGACTAATATGGAGAAAGAGTTGTCTCCTATATCATCTACAATAAGTTTTGTTGTCTCAACAGAAGTTGCATTAATGATGTCTTTCTGAATATCCGATGATGTCAGTTTGAGGTTTGCAGGAGCATTTTTCAGTACAACATTATCTATCTCTTCACTGCAAGAAGCAACAACTTTCAAAAGCTCAAAAAGTTACCTTGATTCAAGGATTCATCATACTCATCATTTCCTCGAAAGGGTAATCCTTGCTTGATACGATAGCGAAGACACAAAACAGTTGCACCTAATCTGCGACGGTACTCAAGCTTAGATTTTGTTGATTGTTTAGATATACACACTTCGATGTGTTGGGCTTGATTCATCAAATCTCGACATGCTAATCTACACTTATTATGATCACTTGTGTGATCCCCGACATGATCTCTCAACCTTTCTTTCTTGCGCCAGGCTGTAAATCCTCCAGATACAAAAGCGTCATGTCCATTTCCATGGAGTCTAGAGAAGAGATAACAATATAAACAATATGCTGCATCCTTTGTAATACTATACTCCAACCAATCTTTGAATTCATCAAACCAATGCGCGAAAAATTTACGTTGTCGCTTTCCATCAGTTCTTGGAGGAAAATCATGTTCGCGCGGTTGACATGGACCTTTAAGTAAGTAAGCTCTATGCACCCGTTCTATTGAGTTTGACGGATATCTCATTATATCAGGTCGTTTCCCTGGATCACTTGGAATATTTTCTGGATCAGCTTCAAGTTTATCTTCATTCAATGACTCTTGAGGTTGAAGAAGTGTAGGTCCATTAACTGACGAAGATGAAGCAGCAACACTAGGAGAAAGTTTCTTAAAATATCGATCCATTTTCAATTTTCAACAAATACCTGCATTCAAAATTTGAAACAAAGTTCATTAACAATTAAATGCATAAATCATGACACATTATACTTTGTCCATTTGTCATTATATATGAATATATGCTATATGGGTTTTGATCTATGCAAAACCAAATTTAAATATAGAAACGCAAAACAATATCATGCCAAGCACATTTTTAGGTCATAGTTAGTATATTTTTAGGTCATACTAACGAAGTATGATCTAAAATGATCTTAACATGACATCAAACTCAAATCTTATAATATGACATAAAACTGCTTAATTATGACATTCCGTGTTTTTGGTTAATTATTGACCATTAGATCATTTAATCATAGGGCCAAGATTTGGACTGCATTTCTGGATTTAAACACATATTTATTTTGATCATCTCCCTATGCTATATTTCATTTGTTTATACAATTATACACCACATATACATTATATATATATATATATATATATATAGAGTCCCATTATTCACAAATCCACTCTTAAAGACCGAACCACCGAACCATACCAAATTAGGGTTTTTAGATCTAGTTTTTTATGGATGAGAGACACAAATTTATCAATTATTTTCGCCTTCATCACGAGCCTATTTTAATTCATCTGAAGGTAAATAAGTCATACTAACATGTTATGAAGATTTAACTTCATTCCAGTAGGTTTTTACTTCATTCCAGTAGGATTATTACTTCATTCCAGTACGTAAATGCGGTTTCACCGTTGCGTGCCGTTCTTTCTCTCTACAATATCTATCACCACCGCCACAACGCTGATATGGTGTAATAAACACATGGAATGATGTAATAAATTTTTGGAATGAAGTATGTGTAAAAGCATTTGAAGTCCTACTGGAATGAAGTATAAACATTATCCAATGAAGTAATAACGTTTCTGAATGAAGTAATAAACTCACTTGAATAAATTGCATTTTTTAATGTAAATAAAGTAAAAACTCAGGTCAATGAATTCAAATGAAACATATGTTGAATCATTTCAAAACCTACTGGAAGAAAGTAAAAACATGTTGTAGTTTCAAGATATTACGTACGGAATGAAGTAATAAACCTATACAATGAAGTAAAATGGGCTTTTAATGAAGACCAAAAAATTTACACAGCAGCACATCTCATCAAAAAAAATAGATCTAATGGCCCAGATTTGGTCTCTAGTTCGGTCTTTAAAATTGGTTCGACATTGATCACAACTCTCTCTCTCTATATATATATATATATATTTGTCATTTGTCAATAGGGACCACAAGTCCACATTCTGTCCATATATTTATATATACATATGCTCTGCTCCAGTGCTCAATATGACCATGAATACAGTAGCCAAATCCAATGAATTGCGAAGTAAATTATTTATGGCCATCAAAGCAATTCTATTTCCATTCCACTCCAGAATTCGAGAAAAAAAATATTACATAGATGCTCTGTGCTCATGCCCTTTCAATGGTTGCCTCAAGATTCAAGAACATGTTTACAAATTACGAATATTTATAAGATTGATGCAAATTGCAATGAACATGATAATTAAACATAAAACACCACATAATAAAATCATTCGCAGACTCTTAATTTTCTATGCTCCATAGCAGTTTTGATTTTACACTTGCCAGAATTTGGGGGGAAAACGACACGGAGACAAGACAAGGCAGCGGCCAGCGGCAACAACGAGGACAGTCGCAGCAACAAGCCTACAACGACGCAGAGGCAACAGCAACGGCAATGGATGCTGCGGCGGCGACGAGCTGAAAGCTCCACGGCAGATTCCTAGGTTTAGCAGAAAGGAGAGAACGCTACAGCGGTGAATGAAAGAAAATAAAAAATAATCGATATTTTTTATTAATTAAAATTAATAATTATAAAATTACTAAAATATCCCTGTGATTTTTCAGAATTGTTGAGGGGCCCAGGCGCCATTGTCCCGTCGTCCCTGGGAAGAGATAATTAAGCTTTTTATGATATTAAAAGTTGAAACAGTTACCTACCTTGCCCCCTGTAGTTGATAATGGAAGAAATTAATTAAACTTAACGTTCATCTCAACAAGACTAAAATAAATATCCTAAAATCCAACCCAGATAAAGACGCAAATGCCAATAATGCATAAAACAAGTAGTGCATAAAACACGTAATGCACTCACCTATTTCTGTTAAAAAATCAAAAAATATAGTGGTGGGTGGTGGTAGATTCAGAAGGGATGATGGATGCATTCGTCCTTTTATATTATTCTTTGTGTAAAATACACAAACATTAGGTAAGGATGATAGGAGTCCATTAGTGGCAACTCCAACTATTTATTTCCAAAATCGCAATTTCTTGCTACTACAAATTCTCTTGAAAATAGTATTATTAAAGAAATTTACAAAGAATTTGTGATGTGCCAAAAAATCTCAATTCACCTCGTACAGACATAAACAATACTACTAAGTTAACTATGTGCTATATGTATCCATCACATAAGTTGATAAATGTTAAAGTATATTTTTCATGTTTCACATTTCAATTAATCATATAAAACATGTGTTAACTGCAACTATCACATAATTCAATAATTTTCTTGAGATTATATAATCTTCATCTGCCGCGTCTTAATTAATCATAGAACACATCTCTCAAATTCTCAATCATATCGTCAAAAACAAATTGAAATAGATGGCCACATCACTGTTGGCAATTGAAACTAAAAATATAACATATAACTGTCTCATATCGGTGTCAAGAGAAAAACCGAAACTAGTATATAAGTCTCATGGGCCCCTCCTCCTATCACCAATTGGTTTTAGGATGGAACCCATAAATTTCTATCATAGTATCAGAGCCTTGAACCAGCTTGTTGTTGGTTCGATCCTCCAAATCATATATCTGGACGGGATCCTTGCGAGCGCCAAACGTGGTAGCGAGGCTCCGCCATATTGCGGCCGCAGTTTGGTGTTGAGCAAATTGTAACACCAAGCGTTGCTCCATGTTTTGGATCAACCAAGAAAAAACGACCTAATCTTCCGCCTGCCATGATTTGAATTTCGGGTCGTCTTTCTTGGGTGGATTTGTATCGCCTTCAAGATGGTCGAGCAATTCACGACCTCCAACTGCTATTCGCATTAGACGAGACCAGACAGGAAGTTATTCCCATCTAGTTTAATTCCTATTGAAACTGATTCGATTGTTTTTGTGGCCATCGGTTGCTTTCACTTGATTTTGCTAATTGGTGCAGGTTCGGGGCTGATATGAGTCGTGTGATGAACAAGATTCTGAGTTCTTGTGCTTTGAAAAAAAACGGCTTGTGTTTAGGGTTAGGATCGTACCGCTCTGATACCATGTTTAATTGTATTGGTGAGAATGTATCAATTATATTGAATGAATTATAACGTTTACAATGATCACCCTTTATAGAGGGGGATGAAGTAGGGAGCAAGAAATACATAATATACACCTAAAAATATACACACTCTATATGGAAATAAATCCCATGATATCCTCTTAATTTGATTTGCTCGTATATTCTAACATATTCTAACACTCCCCCTCAAGTTAAGTCACGGGATTTTCGATACTTAACTTGCCAAGCACTTCATAGAAATCCTTTGCTCCCACTGTTTTAGTCAGAATATCAGCTGACTGATCTTCAGAGCGAGCAAAAGGAAATTCAACAATACCATATTCAATACTTTCCTTGATGAAATGTCTGTCCACTTCAACGTGCTTTGTTCGATCATATTGGACTGGATTTTCTGCAATACTGATTGGTGCCTTGTTATCACAGAATAATTGACAAGTGTATTGTGACACAAGTCCTAATTCACTCATCAACCCTCTAAGCCACAATACTTCCGTTAAACCGTTCCTAATGCCCCTGAACTCAGCTTCAGCACTTGATAATGCCACATCCTTTTGTTTCTTACTTTTCCACGTGACAAGGTTTCCCCCTACAAAGGTAAAGTACCCTGAGGTTGATCTTCTATCCATCGGGTTTCCAGCCCAGTCAGCGTCTGTGTATCCATGAACTTCAAAGTGTCCATTTTTCTTGAACATTATTCCATGATCAAAAGTCCTCTTCAAATATCTGACAATTCTTAATGCCGCTTCAAGGTGATCATTTTGCGGGCGATGCGTAAACTGACTAACCACACTAACTGCATAAGCTATGTCGGGTCTGGTGTGAGATAGGTAAATCAACTTACCTACTAGTCCGTTTATGAACTAATTTCACAATACCTCTAATATTTTTTGTTATCTGTTTTTCTTTGAGACAGAGAAGGTATTAGTAATATTAATTTAAACAGGAAGCTGAATGGTGATGAGTAAGAAAGGAGAAGTGGTGTGTGTGACCGGAGCCAGCGGCTTCATTGGCTCATGGCTCGTCCACCTTCTCCTCGCCCGCGGCTACGTTGTCCGCGCCACCGTCAAAGATCTAGGTTCCGCTTCTCCACCACTTGATCATTTTGCATAAACTGTTGGAATGGTTGGTTTCTGAAAGTTAAAAATTAGTAGGAGACGAGAGAGAAACGAAGCACTTGGAAGCCATGGAGGGAGCTGAATCACGCCTTCGCCTCTTCCAGATTGATCTGCTTGATTACGACTCCATTTTTGCCGCAGTCAACAGCTCCACTGGCGTCTTCCACCTCGCTTCCCCTTGTATCGTCCATCAAATCCAAGATGTTCAGGTTTTGCACCTAATTCTACTAACTAAAACTCACGTTTTTCGCTGTCCATCAATAAAAGACACATTTACTTTTTTGTATTGTCAGCAAGTGGTCTCACTCAATACTAACTAATTATACCGACGTTCTACTATAAAATTATACTCCTAGTACTGTGAAAATAAGACCCATATTCCACTATTTTTTTCACCCTTTTTAGTATATAAGATCAAACATTTTCTTATAACCTGTAACGAATCAAAACATGTCATTTATTCACGGACAAGAGAGTATAATTATGGTGGATTCAGGGGGAGCTGCTGGACCCAGCAATTAAGGGGACCATAAATGTACTAAAAGCAGCAAAGAATGCGGGCGTTGGGCGCGTGGTTGTGACATCTTCTATATCTGCCATGATCCCAACTGCCAATCATCTGGGAGACGCCGGTGAAGGCTGCTGGATTGATGAGGATTACTGCCGCCAAAAACGGGGTAACTCAGCAGTGTAATACAATTGCTTATTGATAGCTTGTGCTGTTGTTAAGAGTAGAGAGTTGGTTTTTTTTGTTAGTTTATGTACTCTGTGTCTAAAGCGGCCGCTGAGAAAGCTGCATGGCGATTGGCGGAGGAAGATGGCGTAGACGTAGTGGTGCTGAATCCAGGAGTGGTGGTTGGCCCTATACTCCCCCCACTCTTAAACACTAGCATGACACTCATCCTTGACATACTTCAGGGTACTCCACTTTCATTTCAACATTTCTTTTTATTGCATGCTTATGGACTTATATGGTTTCAATTCCACTTTGGGTGTAGGCAAAGAATTTCCAGAACACCTGTTTATGGCATTAGTACATGTGAAAGATGTTGCTCTTGCTCACCTAGTCTTGTATGAGAACACATCTGCTGCTGGAAGGCATCTCTGTGTCGAATCTTTGTCTCGTTATGACCGCTTTGCCCAACATATGGAGAGGCTATACCCTCAATACAAGCTGCCCAGGTTTCATGGGAAAAATGGACCACTCAAGTCCAATGCTGCATCCAAGAAGCTCATAGATCTGGGCTTCCAATTTACTCCCATGGACCAGATTGTTAAGGATTCTATTCAAACTTTGAGGACCAAAGGATTTCTTTCTTGAAAAAACTAATTACTTGTGGGCTTTCCTTTTGATTCATACTTGTGCCAACACAACAACTATGTGCCTGTTGATGTAAATTTAATCACATTGGGCTGCTGTGCTAATAAATTGGAGTATTTGATCTCTACATCACCTACAATCACACCTATCTTTGAATTTTAAGGCCAAAGTAATTTAAACATATCCTGCAAAATAATCGTTGTATTAATTTCCTTGAAAATACATCTTTCTCCTAGTTATGTGGAACTAAGTGACCATCATGGACTTCCCATCCAAATCCGAGGCAAACAATCTTGAAATTGAGCACTCTGTAATTGTTTCTTGGCAAGTTAAGTTATTAAGAATTCGACTACATAGCAAAGGAAGGTTAATCACCTTAGAATCAGGAATCACATCATCGAGTTTTTTCTTTTTTTGTTCTAGACTACGATCATCATTCCTCGAGTGTACTAGGCTTTTTTTTAAATTCCGGCTTTGGGAGAGACGCATGACCCTCATGCGTCACCCATTAATGAAACGCATGACCGTGATGCGTCTATGGGTAAGACGCATGAGGGTCATGCGTTTTTCAATTTTTTTTATTTTAATTGAAAGACGCATGAGGGTCATGCGTCTTAGGGTAAAACGCATGACACTCATGTGTCTCTCCTACAAACATAAATTTTCTCCGTAGCTTAGTGGTAAGAATTATGTGTTGTCATTGTGGAGAACCCGGGTTCGAATCCCAGCTGCCACAATGCAATTTTTTTGATTACTAGTACAAAATACTATTTAAAAATTGTAATTAGTAACAATTCAAAACGGTTACTAAATAAATTATTGGAACTTTTAATTAACATAAATATCTTAAATAATTATGTGCTAGAAATTGACATAAAATACTCCTTTTAATTAACTTTTAAATAATTATGTACTAGCAATTATTCAAAAAAATTGTAATTACTAGTACAAAATACTATTTAAAAATTGTAATTAGTAACAATTCAAAACGGTTACTAAATAAATTATTGGAACTTTTAATTAACATAAATATCTTAAATAATTATGTGCTAGAAATTGACATAAAATACTCCTTTTAATTAACTTTTAAATAATTATGTACTAGAAATTAATCAAAAAAATTGTAATTACTAGTACAAAATACTATTTAAAAATTATAATTAGTAACAATTCAAAATGGTTATCAAATAAATTATTGGAACTTTTAATTAACATAAATATGTTATATAATTATGTACTAGAAATTGACATAAAATACTTCTTTTAATTAACTTTTAAATAAATATGTACTAGAAATTTCCCAAAAAAATTACAATGTGGCCGCTGGGATTTGAACCCGGGTCTCGACAATGACAACACACAATTCTTACCACTAAGCTACGGAGCGAATTTATGTTCATAGAAGAGACGCATGAGGGTCATGCGTTTTACCCTAAGACGCATGACCCTCATGCGTCTTTCAATTAAAATAAAAAAAAATTGAAAAACGCATGACCCTCATGCGTCTTACCCATAGACGCATCACGGTCATGCGTTTCATTAACGGGTGACGCATGAGGGTCATGCGTCTCTCCCAAAGCCGTAATTTAAAAAAAGCCTAGTACACTCGAGGAATGATAATCGTAGTCTAGAACAAAAAAAGAAAAAACCCTCACATCATCCCTTATGAAATGAGAATATGGAAAAGTTATTAATAAACGATGAAATGGAAATTTGTGTGATTCTTAAATGACATGGACTCATGCGAATAGATTACTTGAAATTTAAATGTCTCTAATAGTTTTAATGAATTGAAAATGTTAGTTGATGGAGTAGCTTGTGATGTTATAAATATAATAAGAGTGACGTGAGAAAACAAAACATTCCACACTTTCAGCAAAATTACTTTCTCCACTCCACATGGCGGATAAGATAGGAGAAGTGGTCTGCGTCACCGGCGCCAGTGGCTTCATTGGCTCTTGGATCGTCCAACTTCTGCTTCGCCGTGGCTACTCTGTTCGCGCCACCGTCAAAAATCTAGGTTTCTTCCTGCCTCCGTCTATCACTAAACTTTGAGATCTTCAGCTAACTGCTGCCTGCTGTCGAATTATTAGGGGACGAGAGAGAAACGAAGCACTTGGAAGCCATTGAAGGAGCTGATTCCCGCCTTCGCCTCTTCCAGATCGATTTGCTTGACTATGACTCCATTGCCGCCGCTATCACCGGCGCCGCCGGTGTCTTCCATGTCGCTTCCCCTTGTATCATCGATCAAGTCGACGATCCTCAGGTTTTAAACCCAATCAATTACAGTTTTGCAATTTCTACTTTCATTTCATGGTGTATAATTGGGTAATCAGATGCTATTGTCATTAACCATTCATTTCAATACACATGTTAGTATGTTACATTTGATATTAAAACTTTAAAATTTTTGAACTCGAAATCGGAATATTTATTCTTTAATGGGCTAGCATACACCTAGCTTTGTGTTTAAACTGCAGCTAGTAATTCCTTTTTTAGTTTGTTAATTAAGTAATTAATTAGCTTTGGATTTAGCGGGAGCTGTTAGACCCTGCAGTTAAGGGAACCCTAAATGTACTGACGGCGGCCAAAAATCTCAACGTTCGGCGCGTGGTTGTCACGTCTTCTATATCTGCCATGATTGCAAGCTCCGACACTCTGGCAGACGTCGGTGAAGATTCTTGGGTTGATGACGATTATTGCCGCCAAAATGGGGTATGTCAAAATTGTTGATTCATATGTAAATGAGAGGAGTTGTTATTTGTTATTGTGTTTAAATTTTTGTGCTCCTTGATTTTATATTTACAGAGCATGTGTGTGCATACTCTTCTTTAATTTGTGATGACTGCTACGTACCTCTGCCTCTTCTATTTTGGCTGAGCAAAAATAGACAAGTAAATAATTCTAGTATGATGAATGTGAGGAGACTCACGAGAGTATGGTTTTGTTGTAATTTTTCGAGCTATCTCTGTTCTTCTTACTTCAGTTCCCTTTTGCTGCAATTTACACGGTTGAGATTTTATTTTGGTGTTAGATTTGGTATCCTTTGTCAAAAGCACTTGCAGAAAAAGCTGCATGGAAATTTGCCGAGGAACATGGTCTGGATATTGTTGTGGTGAATCCAGGAATGGTCGTTGGCCCGCTACTTCCCCCAGCTTTAAATTCTAGCATGCAATTGATGGTTCGCGTACTTCAGGGTACTCACTTTCAATTCATTAATTGACTCTCAATAGTTTGCTTAGCTGACACACATAGTTTTAGGACTGTAAGAACTAAGGTTAATGCCATCCTGTGCAAAACCTGAGTCAAGGGCTTCTTATTTTATACAACTACTTGTTTGGCTCATCTTCCCATTAAATTTATTGCTTATGCTTGCATGAGCATGACATGTTTTATATATTGAGTCATCCCCAAGTTGAGGTGCGATAAGGCTACCTTGAGTTGCTGCCTTCTTGAATTGTTTTATATGCCTTTCTATTTTTTGGTAGATACGAGCATGTCATTAAAATGTGATTGAACTAGACCAAATGTTCTTTTTATTTATAATTTAAGAAGTTATTCCGTACCCTGATTCCTATATGGAACTAAGAATCAATTGGCCATTACGCTCATTTATCTAGAAAATTAACTCTTGATATTGCCGTTTTGTTTATCAAGAAAAATCATGGCAAATAGAGCTTATTGTTTTTGCTTTGGGTGTAGGTCATAATTTTAACGAGAGATTCTTTATGGCATTAGTACATGTGAAAGATGTGGCTCTTGCTCACATACTGTTGTATGAGAACACATCAGCAGCCGGAAGGCATCTGTGTGTTGAATCTTTATCACGTTACGATGAATTTGCTGAACAGATGGATAGAGCCTATCCTGAATACAAGTTGCCCAGGTAAGATACTCCTACTCCAAGGTGAATGGGAAACTAATTCTTACAGTGTGCAAATCACATCTGTTAAACATACGTAGAAAACGCATGTCTCATTGAGAATATATTGCTTGTGCTGGGGATTTATTAGATTCTCTATACAAGATTGTATTTCATTACAACTCACCTATGATTTGGTTGTAATTAGTTATAGTTACTCATTACTGAAGATAGTCCTACATTTTTGTAGGTCTAGTAAAGAAAAACAACATGGATCAGCGAAGAGCGAGGCTGCATTGAAGAAGCTGATAGATCTGGGTGTGAAATATACTCCTATGGATCAGATTGTTAAGGATGCTATTGAAAGTTTGAGGAGAAAAGGATATATTTCGTGAAAAGAGCTAAGAATTGTGTAATTATTGCACATAGAAGTTGGCTTTGACATTTGTGTGGAACTATTTCATTGGGAGCGTGAGAAAACAAAACTTATGTTTTGATGGAGTCTCTGTGGATGTAAAACCACATTGATGTAGTATCTTAATTATGCAGTATGCAACATGAAATAAACTTTATGTATAGAATATTACTATTACTTATTTTATTTGCTTTCTCTAGCAGCAAAAATGTTTTCTATTTTCAGTCATTTTGTTGCTTTTGCCTAATCTTGCTCAGAATTTCCAGAACACCTGTTTTATGGTATTTGTACATGTGAAAGAAGTTGCTTTTGCTCACATAGTCTTGCATGAAAACACACCTGTTGCTCGAAGACATCTTTGTCCAATCTTTGTCACGACTTTGCCCGACATATGGAGAGGCTATACCCTCAATACAAGCTCATAATGTGTGCCTAAACTCTAATGTTTCTCTTAACATGATACTCCTATAAGATGAGATGATTGGATAATTTTTGCTTTTATTCCATGTCTATATATGGTTTTCATCTTTGGTTATTATTGTTCGTTTACTATATATGATGCATGTACTGAATATTTTTATCTTTTCAATCAGTTTAATTTTGTTCTTTGGAGCAACATCTTCATCTTTGTGTTTAATTCTTCCCTCGTATATGTGGTGCATTTAATTTTATTAATTTCATTTAATCAATCAAGATTTATACCTGTAGATGTAACTTAGGAGATTTATATAATCAATTTCCTCCTTGTGGATCGAGCTCGGTTTACATATTAATTAGTGGGGATAAATTTTATTGAGAAACTGATTACAGTGAGAAAGCAAAACTTATGTGTTTGGATGGATTGTGTAAATGTAACACCACATTGATGTAGTATGTTCATTACGTGTGCAATAAATTACGGGCTAAACTTTATAAGTACATAGAATCATAGATTATTATTTGCTTTCTCAAGCAGATAAAATGTATTCTATTTCTAGTAGTCACCTAACTTTTGCATTTTAGACCAAATCATTTATTTGCATCGTTGCAAAATTATTTATCTCTATCACATTTTCTTCCATTTCATGAATGGTAGTTGGCCAACAACATTGCTTGATCTAAATGTAACTGTTTTAGACAACACTCCATTGCCCGCCTAAAAAACACCCTTATTATGAGTGTAGATATATTACGATTTCATGTGGTGCCTTGGGTAAAAAAAATTGTAATTTGGAAATATGATGGAGTAAAAATAGAAGAAAAAGGTAAATGCAGTTAGATGAGATGAGAAACGGAGAAGTTGAAACAAAGGGGATAGTGATTAAAGAATAGTAGGGAAAAGCAGTCATGCATGTGGCCAGCGCGATAGTTTAGCACTACTACGTTGATTTCGGAAGAGGTCATGCACATAGTGAGACCCATTTACATAAACTCTAAATCCCTTTCATTTTATGTATATTCACTTGGCACCATGCGCATGATTTCTGATCATACATACTACATATACACCTCCTCAAAATCATCATCAACAACAACAGGAGGAATCATGTCTCAGCTCGACCTGAGCCGCAAGAGGAAGAGGGGCGACAAGGTGTTCAAATTCAAAGTTTTCGGCGCCAGAGGCTACCCGGCCGGCTCCAACGGCTCCTTCCTTGAAAACATCCGGGCCCTCCTCGAGTTCGGCCAGGTCGAGACCAACCCCATGCCCACCTGGTCCTTCCAGCTTGAGGCGCGCCGCCATCCTCTCCTTCTCTTTGTCGTTGAAGAGCCCGTAGATTTCTCCTGCACCCACTGCCGCTACACAGGTACACTCAAATCAGATAACCCACCCTGATAACTATGAGTATAACAATTTCTCTACTAATGTTCCTTGGTTATTGCAATAGCTCAGGCTGGGGCCATCACATGATCTGCAACAAGAACTACCATTTCCTATTACCCTCTAAATCCGGCTCTGATGAATATGCAAAGACCAACACCATCGAGTTGCATAGGGAGACCCACACCCTGCATGGTGTCCTCCACTCCAATGGATTTGGCCATCTCCTCTGCATCAACGGCAGGTCCGGTCTGCCCGGCTACCAGATCATGGAGTTCTGGGACCGGTTATGCTCCGGTTTAGGAGCTAGGTCTGTATATATACATAGAGAATTCATGCGTGCGTGTGTTGGCCTAGTAGGCTAAAGGTCTAGGATTCAAGTACACTATGACGTGGCCTTAAAAATTCTGTTTATTCATCAACAAGAAAAAATATAGAGAGAATTTATATGGTAGATGATAGTATTATTAATTGCAGGGAGGTGAGCTTGAGAGACTCGGCGACCAAGAAAGGAATGGAGCTGCGATTGCTCCACAGCGTCGCCTACGGAAGGCCTTGGTTCGGGCAATGGGACTACACATTTAAGCGCGGAAGCTACGGCGTCGATAAAGAAATGTACCAAAACGCAATCAAAACCATCCAAAACGTTCCCCTAACCCTAATCGCTCATCAATTCGGATTCGGGAGCGAGATTCAAGTCATATTCTGCCGCTACCAGCAGCTGTCCAGCCATTCTCTCATGACGTTAGGCGACGTGTTCCATTTCATGCTGGAGCTGAAATGCAGGGTCTCCGAGGAGAGCAGCAGCGGCTACTCGGCCATCATGTCGGACGCGTCGTGCCGGTGGTCCCCGAAGCGCGTGGAGAAGGCGATCCACGTGGTGGTGGAGGCCCTGAAGCGCGCCGAGTTCCAGTGGGTGTCGCGCCAGCACGTGCGGGACGTGGCCCGTTCCTACATCGGCGACACAGGCCTCCTCGACTTCGTGCTCAAGTCCCTTGGGAACCACATGGTGGGGAAGTACCTGGTGAGGAGGTGTCTGAACCCCGTCACCAAAGTGCTGGAGTATTGTTTGGAGGATGTTTCTAGAACATTCTCCAAACAAGAAGCCAATTTAAGGCCACAGCAGAAAATCTCTTGGGCTCAGCTCGTCAAGGACTTGCTCTGCCTCTACTCCAACATTCTTGGCGATCACAATCCCATCACTAGGAATGGGGCATTCGCCGCCATCCACTTGGCGTCGAGAGTCATTCTCGACGCCAAGCACCTTGCGAAAGAGTACCGGATGCCGGTGGAGGAAGGAAGCAAGAAGAAGATCTACTGCAGAGTGAATATACTTAATAATGCAGATCAGGAAGTGGCGGCGACGCCGTACCACTGCGTCGTGGTGAGGAGCGGCGCGACGTTCGATGAGGTGAGGCGCGAGGCGGAGAGGACGTTCGGGGAGACGTACGTGGCGCTGAGGAACATGGCGGCGGAGGCGATGAGGCCGCAAGGGGGGGAGGCGGTGGTGAGGGCGGGGAGTAAGGTGGAGTTGGTGTGTAGGCAGGGGGAAGGGGAGGTTTACCCGGAGGGGCCGGTGGTGAACTGCGTTTGTGGGGCGAGGGATGATGATGGGGAGAGGATGGTGTCGTGCGATCTGTGCCGAGCGTGGCAGCACACCAGCTGCGTGCGCATCCCCGACCATCACGCCGTGCCCGACATATTTCTGTGCACGGGATGCGAACAGGATATCCTGCGCTTCCGCTGCTATGCCACCTCCACCCCTATATGAGTCTGAGCCACCATTTTGCATGTGCCATTCATTCCTTACATATCAAACACGCTATTTCATTAGCTATATAACCAACGTACTAGTATTTATTACTCAAAATTAAAACTTATCCCTCAACTATATAACCAACTTTAATTTTAAAGGTATAAATATCCTTCATTTAAGTCATTTTATTTACATTTAATACTCCCTCTCTATACAATAATTAATATCCTATTTTTTTACGTGCTCGAGTTTTAAGAAATTATTGAACTTCGTAAAAGAAAGCGAGTTGAATTGGTGTAATGTGGAGTCCACTTACCTAAGATAGTAAAGTGAGATATTTACTGAATTGGTGATAGGGTCCTCGATCTAGCAAATCGCGCAGAAGATCATCCCTAATATTTTAGCGTATCTTTTATTTTAGTTAATTATCTTTATTTATTTTCCATATCTTTTGTAATCTTTTATTTTAATTATGTTTCTTGATTAGCAAGACATGTGTTAGGGTTTAGAATTCTATATAACAAAATAATAAAGTATAAATTTTTTCTCATTCTTCTTGGCGTGAAAACGCACCCTAGAACCTCAACTAGGGTTTATCCTTTTCCGTTCACAAATTACTTTCGTGTGCTCTTTGATTTCCGGCGGTAGACCATCGAGGGTCTATCAACTGGTGCTTCCATTGATTTACTCTTCCTTCATCACCTCCCAAAACATAAAAATTTGACTATATCAAAAGAACGCCAATTCTTCTTCCAATTTTTTCCCAACACCCACTTGTTTAATGGCGACAAAGACAATCCCTAATGACACCCCACCTCCATTGCATGATTATTCTAGCCAGGTTCACAAGAACATCGAGGAAGCCCTTACCAAGCTCACGACTGCCATTACCGTCACGAGATCGAAGGAGCCGCCGGACCAACAGACGGCCGTAACACCGTAGCGGGGCTGGTCCCTTCCACCATGGGCCGTACCACGCCTCCGCCTCGAGCCACCACGTTTTGACGGAGAGAATGCCCCAGATTGGATCCATAAGATCCAAAAGTACTATAATCACTACTACACGCCGCTAGATGATCGTCTTTATCTTGCACAATTTTTATTCGATCACCAGCATCAAATTGGATGGAATATTGGGTGGAAAATAACAAAGAAAGGGCTAGGAAGAGTTCTTGTTAGCCGTGAAGCAACGATTAGATCCCGATTTATACGACTATGTCAGTCGATTGGCTACTCTGCGGCAAACTTCTACCGTCAAAGCCTATCACACATCGTTCGAATCATTGCTACAAAAGGCGTCGCACATCGGGGATTCGACGATATCCTCTTTGTTCATTGCGGGCCTCAAATCCCCGCTGAAACAGATAGTACTCATGCGACAACCTAGCACTCTCAAGGAAACTTTCGCCATCGCTCGGAAATTAGACCAGTGGCAACCCAACCGCACAACGGCGTTTCCAGTCGTGAAGCGGGAACCCAATCGCCCACCACCGCAGCAAAACGAGGAGGTCATACAAGAGGTATTTGCTCCGGAATTCTTTGGAGAGGCGGTTTCATGTGTTGTTGATGAGAATCTATTAGATGTTCTACCTTCAAATCGTTTTATGGATTCTTCGTTTGGAAATAAATTGGAGGTGGAATTGGTTGAGAATGATGTCCTTGTTGGCATAGATTACATATTGAACTCTAGTAGGGTGCCCGACGTGAAGAATGCCTGGGGTGATTGTGCGGAGACGAGGCAGAAGATTCACACATCGTCGATCCTGTCGAATCTTGAGTTTGAGAGCCCAAAGCTTCTTTCGGATCAGCCTGAATTAATTGAGGAGATTTTACGCACAGGGAATGATGATACGGGACTGTCCTGCCGAACAGTCGACTCTGCCTCATCTTTCAAGGTGCTTCGAAATTGCATGTCAGACCCCGACAACGATTCCATAGATGTTTCGAATGTTGTTCGCCGGCGATATGAGCCATCTTACTACACGATTTATTTGGAAGAAATAAGTGAATATAAGCTTCATGAGGATGAGCATGGGAAGGATTATGCTCAATGTGCTTTGTATGATGCCGTGGTTCTCGATTGAGATAGTGGATGAGACATTGTTTAAAGTTGGGGAACTTGAACAGGTTAATGATCCGATGATTGCTAAAATTGAAGAAACTGGGGATAGTAATTGTGGTCATGGCAACAAAGCTCAAACTATTAGGGCGGTAGAGGAGAGTGACTTGGATTGCGAGGATGCTGAAGGCCAGATGAACATTGCAGACATGAGTGATTTCTGTTGGGAGAAAGGTTATCATACCAGAGTTTCGAATGGGTTATTGCGTAGTGCGGTGGCTTATGGGATGCGGATGGATGTTTTCTTTGATAGCGGCGGTACGAAGACATTTCAATTGTTCAGATTGAACCCTCCGTCGCCTCCGTCTCTTCTCCAACCCCCATATTCAACACTGTATTTTTCCCGTTTTATCAAGAAGGGAGATACAGCCATTATTTTCAGCTGCTATGAACGAGCTTCTTGTGGTGGATGTTAACATCCCCTTGTGTAATTTAATCGGAGTCGAGCAAAAGCTAACTCAAGCTGTTCTTGGGAGGGAATTCCATGTGAGTTTGGGAAAGACTGTTCCAAGTCAAGTGCACCAACGAGCCTCACAAGTAGCTATGCTTCGGCAGAAACTACAGTCTCATATAAGATATTGGTATAGGATGAATTTTGCCAAATGGGAGGCTTTTGTAAATGGTGATTGTACGTGGATCTTTATGTCATTGGATGTTTTTGGAGCTGGCTTGGCTGGGATCCAGAAGCAAATCGAGTTGGTTGCTAGTTTGGCCGTGACTATAATAGATATTATTAGTCTACATGATGGAACACTGGTTTATTTCTTTGAGATTGAGAGAAATGCTTTGGAAAAGGAGGTTTCAACAACTTTTACGATTTTGACTCCCGATGACATAGTTCTTATGAACATTTTTGGTGGAGTTTCAAAATATGATATCATAGCTGGTGGAATTGGGATTGCTCCTCCTAGGGTGTCTGTTTTTGGCTGTCTTGAAGATACTATTGTGGACCGGGTACTGAAAATTTTTGAAGGAAAGAAGAACTACTTTGAATCCTGTTACATTGAAGCTACCGAGGCAGGATACGAGTTTAGCTATTCTTATTTTCTCTTCCACCTTCAAGGCAAGATGGTTTTCAACAGTGGGGAGTTGATAGGTCCTCGATCTAGCAAATTGCGCAGAAGATCATCTCCAGTATTTTTGCGTATCTTTTATTTCAGTTAATTATCTTTATTTATTTTCCATATCTTTTGTAATCTTTTATTTTAATTATGTTTCTTGATTAACAAGACATATGTTAGGGTTTAAAATTCTATATAATAGAATTCTATTGTATTTTCATTCATTGAGAAATAAAGTATAAATTTATTCTCATTCTTCTTGGCATGAAAGCGCACCCTAGAACCTCAACTAGGGTTATCCTTTTCCGTTCACAAATTACTTTCGTGTGCTCTTTGATTTCCGACGATAGACCATTGAAGGTCTATCACGGGGTGTGATACTTACTCATCAATATGATTATATTAAAATGTCAACACAAATTTGTGTTGACATTTTAATATACCGTGTTAATATTTATATATAAAATGTTTACATGGTGTATTAAAATATCAACTATGTTTATGTTGTTATTTCAATGTCATTGTATTGATATTTTTAATACGCTGTATTGATGAGTTAGCAGAGTTAGTAATTTAAGAAAGTTAGAAATGGATCACACGTAATAGTAGATGTAGATAGTGGAGTACTGTTTTTTTAGTGATAGCGTGCGAAATTTTTGAACGCGAGGTTTGAAGATAGAAAATTCGGACGACGTGTACCAAAGTTTGGCACGCAAAATCAAGGCATGACACACACACGCTCGACTTTTAGAATTTGGAAAATTCAAACCACACGTATCTAGAGGGAGCAATGCCCAATGCACTCCGTTCTTTTTTTCGTTTTTTTATCTATATTGACCAATTAATAAGCATTGTGTCTCCATCATGAAGAAGCTAAATTAAATGGCATGAACTGGACTTCCGTTTCCAAAAATATCTAATGAAGGCACTATCGCTCAAAGGTTAAAACATATCACCATACATCTTTTTGACTTTATAAAAGAATAATAGAAAAAGTTTGTGGAGAGAAAACGGAGATAGGTATTGTGTGTGTGGGCGGAGAGATGAGTGAGAAAGTTGGTGAAGTAGTGTGTCTCACCGGCGGCAGTGGCTACATTGGCTCATGGATCGTTCAGCTCCTCCTCCGCCGCGGCTACACCGTCCACGCCACCGTCAAAAACCTCAGTAACGAATCTCCTCATCCTCCTTCTCCCTCACTAACAATCTTCTACTCCCCTTCTTCTTAATAAATTGGGGATTCTCTTCTCTTTGCTTACTAGACGATGAGAAAGAAACAAAGCACTTGCAAGCACTGGAAGGAGCTGAATCGGGCCTCCGCCTCTTCCAAATCGATTTGCTCGATTACGACTCCATCGTCGCCGCCGTGACCGGTGCCGCAGGAGTGTTCCATTTGGCTTCCCCCTGCATCGTCGATCGAGTGGAAGATCCGCAGGTGAATATACCCTCACTATACTTCCGCTCATCGTTCGTTGATTTTCTAGTGTGAGTAGGTGTTGTTCGGTTCAACAATTGTCGTTTGGTATCTGTGAATTTAGCGCGACCTACTGGACCCGGCGATTAAGGGCACCATCAACGTACTGACGGCGGCAAAGAAGCTAGGCGTTCGGCGCGTGGTCGTCACGTCCTCTATATCGGCGATGTTTCCCAGCCCTAATTGGCCTGCTGATAAGATTAAGAATGAAGATTGCTGGGCTGATGAGGAATACTGCAAGCAGAAAGGGGTATCGCATTTACATCATGCTTCTCTCTCCCTTGCTAGTATTGACTGATTTATTAATAATTCACTTAGTATATCATGACACAGGATCATTTATTTCAAGTCCAGTTAATATAATGGTGACAGAAATTGTGATATGGAGCTCAGATTTTATAAGTGTAGTTGCAATAGCCTGTTTAACTCAATCAAGAGATTTGATACTTCATACTATATGAGATAAATGTTTGAGTATCTCACCTAACGGATCATAGCAATATGATCTTGGTATAAGATTAGCTCTGGCGACTAACACACACATATTATTCTTTGAATCTTATCTGTCAACTAAACTCCGACCAAATTCTTCGAGAAAGTTGCAAGTCTGCAATATATGGAAGTCCTTCTTAGGGTGTTGACCATTGTTATGCTCGTACAGTAATTTCGATCCTTAAATGAAGCAAGTAGATACAACATGACAGTTAATTAGAATTTAAGAATAAGTAATTTAGGATACGTTATCGGCAGGGACTATCAAGGTTAATTATTAAATATCTGATGCTTTTCATTGTAAACAAGCTGAGATTCCTGAAATTCATTCTTTCCGGACAATAACATTATGCTCTCTACTAAGAATGCAGCCGTTTTGACTGTTAGGTTTGGTATCCACTCTCTAAAACCATGGCTGAAAAGGCTGCTTGGAAATTTGCTGAGGAAAATAGTCTGGATATTGTTGTGGTGAACCCTGGAACAGTGATGGGTCCTATTATTCCTCCAGCAATAAATGCAAGCATGCAGATGTTGCTTCGCCTTCTGCAGGGTAATCCAATTTTTGACATCCATTTATCTGTCTTGCATAAGCTTGGTTTAGTAGCAAGCTAGATGTATAACAATCATCTGACAGGGTTGTAGGTCGTAGAGTATGGTGTTTTGTTCCTGCCAAATCTGCTTGTGTTGCCCAAAGGTGTTAGAGAGTTAGTTCGAGAGTCATGGAGTATTGGGAATTCTAATTGTGAGAATTGTTCAAATGTGAAAATTACTGTTTGTTATAGATTTGGAGAAGAAACCTTGAGTGAAGATGTCAAGTCTATGATGGCTGTCTGAATAAGTTGTAGGGAGACTACTTTGTAGTACTAATATTTATTTGTGAATATATAAAATGAGAGAGGTTTTACTTTGTCGTCAAATCACAACTGGAAACTGAGAACTGAGAAGTAGATTTAAGATAGTGGTTTGCAAAATAACCAAATCCATACAAACACGTATGAGAACTTGGAGTTCAATAATGTGGTTTCCAGTTCTCAAACAAACAACCTCACATGAACTTGTTTGGATTGTCAGTTTGGTAAGCCCTTGAACAGTTTCTGCTTGACATTATTCACCCTAAACATATCATATTACATCCTCATAAACCAAGTCACAAAGAAAATATGGGACTGTTACATTTGCCTTATGTTCGTTTAAATCTCTCCAAAAATTGTTGCACTTCAAAACAGCTATGCAATTTCTTCTTCTCAGCCAGAATTTATCCATTACTCCCTTTTTATTTAAAATATCATTCTGATTGCTCGTGAAAATCATCCAGTAGGCTAGCAGTGAACATTTTGGCTAGGTTCTTTTGAGACAAATTTAAATGTAAATTGGTAAAAATCATAGAGGTGAATAGAAGTAGATGGAAATACGTTTCTTAAGACTCATGGTGAGTTATGCATGTAATATTTCTCTTTGATGTAGGCTGCACTGAACAGTATGAAGATGTGTTCATTGGATCTGTGCACGTCAAAGATGTAGCTCTTGCACACATTATGGTGTATGAGAACCCATCTGCAAAAGGAAGGCACTTATGTGTCGAAGCTATATCTCATTATGGCGATTTCGCTGCTAAGGTGGCAGAACTCTACCCCGAATACAACATCCCCAAGTAAGATTTCTTATTCATGCTCATAAATTTGAATCTGTCTCTGGAGGTATTTATGACAACTTCTTCCAATTCTTGTGCTCTAAGCTTTTGTTCCAGCTTCTGTAATGTTGGAGGGCCATTGAGTATCGACAAATTAGTTACTAGTATTTTACATTTGATGATCTGCAGGCTGCCCAGGGATACTCAACCTGGACTACTAAGATCCAAGGATGGGGCAAAGAAACTGAAGGACTTAGGTTTGGAATTTATTCCCATGGAGCAAATCATAAAGGATGGTGTTGAAAGTTTGAGAAGCAAAGGATATATTTCTTGAAAAAAATGTTGGCTGCATGTCTACAAATTTGTAGTGTATGTGTTATGGAACTTGTGGTACTGTAATAACAATGGTTGTTGAGTTGTTTCATGTTACAATAACTGCAGCCTGTTTTATTTATGCAAGATAGTTTTTGTTAAATCGTTCAGGTAAAGTTACCAATTGTATCCAGTCTCTTCTTGTTGTATACAAATAATTCCAAGTGTGAGCTGTACAAGCCTGAATAAATATATCCAGAAGAAAACATTTTTTTAAGGGAAATGCTATGCAGCCACGTTATGGCTGGCCATAAAATGGCATTTTAGTAAATTTAGATAGTATGACTATTAATGTTTCAAATAAGTCATTTAATGCTCAAATAATTTTACACTATTACCCTTTTACTTAATTCTAGTTGTTTTTTATTTCATTTCTCTAATCCAAATTTTACACTTTTATACGTATTTCTTTTATTAGATTTATTCATTTTTTTAATTTTATTTTTTCAATAATTTATTTTTACACTATTTTTTAATTTAAGATTAAAATTTTGACCTTTTAAAAATGTTTTCAATCAATAAAGTTTTGTACTCGTTATGAAATAAATTTATTTGGAACTAATTTGATACATGCTCTGTAGTTTAGTGATCATTTATAATATTAACCCATGATTATTAATATAAATAAGTATATTGATCAAAGCTCAATTTTACTTATTTGTAAATATACAAACATTTAGAGTATTTTAAGTAAATATGAAAAATAAAAGTATTACCACGATGCGTTGGTATTATAAATATAAGAAATAATTAAATTAATTATCATGTAACCTTAATAAATATTAATTTTTATTTATATAAATTTCATGCAACATGAGTTAACTAATGATCCAATTGAATAAATTCTAGTTTCTTCATATTTATATTTCATAACTAAGGGTACAATTGTACAAATAAAATTGATACTTTTTAGAAGTATTGATTTCAATGAAATGGCATTAAATACACTATCTTTTATTATTTTTTTATTTTTATGGCTGACCATAATGTGGCCATTTAGCACTACTCTTTTTTTAATCCCATACTATGATAGCAACATTAGATTTGATCTTGCGTTCACACAAGCACACACACTACGTAGGAAAATGAAATTAATTTGATTATTTGCTAATTATCTTTAATCGCTCGTATTTTTTTGTTCCTTCTCAATCCCCTCACCAAAACTCGGGGTAAATACATAATTCATACAAAATGTATAATCTTTGTTTTATATTAGTACAAAAAGTTTGAAGTTGATATAAATCATACAAAAAGTTTCATTCGTGTTTCAATTTAGTACATTCCGTTATATGTGTTTAAACGACGTTAACTCTTTGTCTATTGTAAAGTACAAAATATTTTATCATTATTTCATGGTTTGTACGTCATATAAGTAAAAAGTCAATACCGTTTAAACATATATAATGGAATGTACTAAGTTGAAATACGAATGAAAGTTTTTGTATGATTTATGTCAACTTCAAACTTTTTGTATTAATATGAAATAAATGTGATACATTTTGTATAAGTTGATATTTACTTCGAAAACTCCCTACTCCACTCATAAAGTCAAACCTCAATTGTATCTGAATCGCATTATCACTAGAAACTGAGTGAAGGACGCAGAAATCGAACGAATTGGCCATGGATGCTCTTCGGTTGCTCTTGGTTCTGTCAATCATCTCTCCTTTCGCTGCCACCACCGCCGTCAACGGTGGCGACAAAGTGGCGCTGGAGCTGTACTACGAGACTCTCTGCCCCTACTGTTCCAATCTCATAGTCAACTACCTCTACAAAATATTCGAGTCTGATCTAATCACAATTACCGATCTAAAGCTTATTCCCTATGGAAACGCTAAAATCAAGTCTGATGGTACCATCGTTTGCCAGGTACTTTCTTTTCGCCTCTCACCCTCACCCTCACCCTCACCCTCTCCGACTTCTGATGAAAAAAATCCTTATCTGCGGTTGATAAACTGATTTATTAGCTTTAGTTCAGATTATAAACTGTTGCTGGATCCAAACACTGAACCTTTAAAGCATAAAATTGTCCGGTACATCAATTCATAGCTTCTGTATCGTGTTTCGTTGCCTTTTCCAACATAAGCGGACGGATTATCTTTTAAAAAAAATTAGATTTACTTCGATTGTGGAGTGAAGCGATACTTTTCTCACTTGATTTCTACTATTACAGGATACCTGTTTGTATTGTTGAGTCAATTGTATCTGTTACATTAAAATAATTAGCTGAGACTGTAAGCATATTCAAGCCTGCAATTTTCGAGGTAGCAGAAATCTGCTGACATTTATTAGAACGGAAGCGCTTTTTGGACTATTCATTGTTTGTTGGTCCAACTAGAGGTCGAGTAGTGGCGATGCCGCTGCCACGAGCTAAACTAAAGCATTTTTCTGCAGATGTTAGTCGCCAGCTATGCCATAAACTATAAGGCTATCTGTATATTCCTACACCTAAAGCCCTGATTCATTTTCCTCTGGCTTTGCAATGGCTTTCTCCTGTCCATCAATGAAAGTTTTTTTGCTCTTGACCTTTTTATTTGTCTCCGCATTAATGCCACTCTCTTCTTGCAACAAAGTGTGTGTGGGTTTATACTATGAAAGCCTTTGCCCTTACAGTGCCAGTTTTATCGTAGATTCTTTGAGTATGATCTTCAGAGATGATCTCATTCGTATTGTTGATCTTGAACTTGTGCCTTGGGGCAATGCCAAAATTTATGGTTCTGACACCTTTATATGCGAGGTTATGCATATAGTGAAGTTAGCATTGTATGAATATATTTGATATTATTGTTGGATGCTGTGATTTTCTTAAATTCAGTAGGAAGAACTAATTCGTTTCGTACTGTTTTTGCAGCATGGTGAATATGAATGCATATTGAACACTGTGGAGGCGTGTGCAATTGATGCCTGGCCTAAAGTGGTTAGTATCAGTCTTTGGATACTTGTTAACCCTTTCATGTGTAATTAGCTTGTTGGTTTGAGCATGAGAAAAGGGTAGCTGTATTTATATCTCACCTGCTATGAGTGCTCGATATGTTTTCAGTATTACCTATGGTTGCTTCCTTGATTCAAGCGTGTGTCATGGCTTTACTAGATGATCTGTTAATATTTTGTGTCGAACTCCTGATGCAGAAAGATCATTTCCCATTTATCTACTGTGTGGAAAGTCTTGTATACCATGATAACTACACCTATTGGGCGACATGCTTTGAGAAATTGGGTCTTGATGCCACCCCTGTTATGGATTGTTACAACAGTGACCGTGGAAAAAAGGTAAATTTACAACTAATTTATTTAATTTTGCGTTGAGTTGCTCAGCTGCTCTTTACTACGTAATGGATAGATCTTGTGTGAATATATAGACTGAGAAATGGTTGGGATTTCTATGAGTGATGTTTTCCGATTCTGGATTTTAATACAAGTAAAAGTCTTGCTCTAATTTAACTAAAGGAATCTTTTTCACAACTCCAGTATTTGGTACCGTTCTGTCTTTAGATATTGAGATGTTAATTCTATTGAAATTTGGTTATTTCTTGGTCAGTTGGAGACTGGGTCTATACGAATCCATATATCCCAACCTGTTGCTACCAATTGCGTCAAGATTTTTTAACTTATGTTTATCATTTGTATCCCACTTGAATAGCTAGTTTGTACTCACCTAGTGTCACCTGTGCAGATTATACTACAATATGCAGCTAAAACAAATGCTCTCGAACCCCCTCATACTTACGTGCCATGGGTAGTTGTGGATGGACAGCCCATATATGATGTGAGTATCCTCTGGCTTTTCCTTTAAAACATCAATTTAAGAATAACCATTACCTCTTCTTCGTGCTGAAATGTTTTGAGCATATATGTCTATCCAATCAGATGAATATAGCAATACTAATACTACTTACATAAACTGCTTTATTAGTCCCTTAAGAGATAAGAGGCACCCAAGTGATATTAAAGGTGCCTCAGTTGCATTTCAGAATGTGTTTGTCAGACACAAATATGCCAAATATACGAAATGAGAAACAATATCTGCAATGTATGAGAAGAATCAAGCCACACAATATTGATATGTGATAGCTGATAGGCATGAGACCTGATGAGTGATGTTAGATATCTAGTGCTTTTCGCATGAGATGTTGGTGTTTGCTTCACCTTCAACCCCATGCCAGCCAACATGGTAAATGCTCACACAAATTGCATGCTTGCACACTCAGAAAACAATCCCCATCATTAATCCTTACTTCATGTGCATCTGAGCTTTACTGATTCCTGAACATAACATACTATGCAATGCCTGCAGGATTATCGGAACTTCAAAAGCTATATCTGCGATGCATACAAAGGGACTCCCAAACCATCCGCTTGCACTGAATTGTCAGTTGGGCGCATTCGAAAGGTGAAAATGGACTTGCTCAATTCTCTCTTTGGACAAGAATCATTCAAATCAAAGATGTCCCGCGTATTGCCAGCAATACTTTCATGGCTGCAGTGAAACAAAATCGTATATAGTGTGTGGTTTTACTTATGTTGCTCTCTCTTGTATGGTCTAAAGGTTATTGTAATCGAAAGGGGAAAGAAGATTGTATTTGCATATGTTGAACATTTAGTTTGTTATATTGTATATGTAATTATGTACTTAAATGATGATGGGGATGTGCAGCTTTATTTAGCCAGATATCATAAACCTTTCAGCAATCAAAATGCCACTTTTATACATATTTATGTGGATCTCATATTGATACGGATGTTGGTTGGAGGAGAGTGGTTTGGCCAAAACAATAGGGAAGCAATTAGTGGGGAAATCCCAAGTCTCGCCTGATTAGTTAGTTCAATTTCAGAGATTTTATTGTTATTTGAATTATCGTAGATTTGTTTAGATGCCTATATAAGGTGGGTTAGTAGAAGTAGTTGATATCTTTTGAGAGATCAATATTCTGGACGGTTTTACCGTGGCCTCCTGCGTGAGGATTGACCTCCTTTGTGAGGATTATTTTCTTGTATTCTTTTAGTTAGGTTAATTGACCTCCTTTGTGAGGATTATTTTCTTGTATTCTTTTAGTTAGGTTAATTCCATTCAGTTCATCTTGTTTTTCAATCCTATAGTTCGTTCCCCAGTTTATGTTCTTGTTAATCTGTCTCGGGCATCTACTCCTATCAATTTGGTGCGGTGAACGTATTTAATCATGGTGAACACTCTCAATAGATAGGAGAAGGCTACAGCAGAGATGAAGTTGCAGTCCCAAAAGACGGCAGATCAAATCGAGGCTTTGAGTTCTAAGTTAGAGGATTTCATATGGGAGATTCGAGCTTCTCGTGTTCACCATTAATGACCTTCCCGAGGTTTGATGGATCTAGGGCTCTAGTGTGGCTCAGGTGGGCAAACCAATATTTCCTCGTCAACAAAACACCTTCGGATAGACGTGTCGACGCCATGCTCACCATGGACGGACCAGCCAAGCCTTGGAAACAATTGCTCGTTCATCGTTGCCCTCTTTATCGCGGGACAGATTTGTTCAAGAGCTCTTGAAACATTTTGGTGATACAATCCCACCAGACATCCGCGTAACTAGCAATTCATCCAAGTACAGCAGTGACGATACCATTGTTACTGTCCATGTTGCCAAAAACCAGCCAAAAATTCCACCCACACCCAGCAATAATATTGCAGCTATCCTACCCACCGTGGCAACACTATTGCTTCCCTCTAGTCTACCTACAACAGCCCATCACGAGATACCAGCTATTAAAACGTCTACAAACCACCCTGATCTCGGTACCACTAAAGACAATAGCGCACCCCTGTCCCTTCGAGTACAGCATGCCTTTCTACCTCCAGTCCGTAGGACTCTACCACCTTCTACCACATTGCCTACACCAGCCACGGTGACAGCACCGCTGCTGTCTGCCAGCCCCGATATTCTGTTTAGTTCCTGCTGCTGGCCACCAGTCCACACCCATGGTGGTTCCCTTTTCGGATTCCCTATTTTCATCAGCGGGTGCTCTATTCTCCTATCTGATCATGCTGCGATTCCTACGTATAGTTGGCAAGCTTCTATGGTTCGATGCTTTGGCTACTACCCGAAAGCATAAGTTTGAACCTCCACCGGACACAGTGATGTGTTTTGAATTTTAACTGAGCCTTGAGGGCAAGGCTGTTTCGAGAATGAGGCAGTTGATACGGATGTTGGTTTGAGGGGAGTGGTTTGGCCAAAATAATAAGGAAGCGGTTAGTGGGGAAATCCCAAGATTATCTCGTCTGATTAGTTAGTTCACTTTCAGAAATTTTATTGATATTTGAATTATTGTATATTGTTTAGCCGTCTATATAAGGTGGGTTAGTAGGAGTAGCTGATATCTTTTGAGAGATCAATATACTGGGCGGTTTTGTTGGAAACGTGTGACATTTGAAAGGTTTCAAACCTTTCACTTTCATGTCCTTTGGTGTTTCATGTTCTTGTGTTAATTTTGTGGTTTATGGTGGTTAATTCCATGACCTTCCATGTCCACATTTGATGCCTATAAAAGGCACGGAGTTGTAGAGAGACGAACACCAACAACAAACATCATCATCTTTTCTCTCTAAGGTCTCTACATCATAGTGTGCATCTTAGGAGCAGTGTCTAGCTCGATTCTCGGAACTCCATCAAGTTCGCCGGTGCCTAGCGGGTTTGAGGTGCTTCTACACGCTAGGAGGAAGTCGTTTTATCTTTGGGGGCAATACGCCATTCCGTGAGCACTAGCCGGGGCGTAATTTGTCTTGCGGAAAGAGGGCTTTCCTCGACTCGACTTATAAATTTGGTTTGCTTTATTTCCGTTGTAATTTTCATTCCTCTTTTTGTTGCAAGTTTTCTTTTGATTGTAATAGTTAGAGTACCGCCTGTACACGGCTTGGGAATTTCTTCCCATTATTTCTAACAATCGCAAGACAAATTAGTGTACTCTTCTAAGACAGGATTATACCAATTGAAGTTGGAGGAAACATGAGCACCAAAGCTGGAATGAAGAAACGAACAATACCAATATTCATGAGCTACGAAATGGTTAATTCCTTGAGATCTATTCTCTTGAGAATTGTGTTTATCGTTTGTCAGTTGACAAGCAAGACCAATTTTGACTTGGTAGTAATAATTGGGATGCATGGGTTGTTGAATATACCAATGCACATATGGTTCAATATAATTGTGTACTTATTGTTGGAGACAATATTGTGCAAATTATTTGAACGTGTTGTTATAAACAACAAAGATCACGAGGTGATCGCAATGGTCTCCGATGTGAACCATGGTAACAATCCAAAGTTTGTTGATACAGGTGCCACATGTCATGTGTGCTCCGAAAGAAGCGTTTTTTCTACCTACAAATCTGTTGGAGGTAGAAAAGTACGTATGGGAAACCAAGCCTCTTCTAAGGTGGTTGGTGTGGGTAATGTGTTCCTAAAATTAGGATCTGGAAAAGTTCTTACCCTTAGGGATGTACTGCATGTCCCAGACATCCGAAATAATTTGGTGTCAGGCTCACTTCTAGTAAATCATGGATTTTCACTAGAATTCTGAGTTCTTGTGCTTTGAAAAAAAACGGCTTGTGTTTAGGGTTAGGATCGTACCGCTCTGATACCATGTTTAATTGTATTGGTGAGAATGTATCAATTATATTGAATGAATTATAACGTTTACAATGATCACCCTTTATAGAGGGGGATGAAGTAGGGAGCAAGAAATACATAATATACACCTAAAAATATACACACTCTATATGGAAATAAATCTCATGATATCCTCTTAATTTGATTTGCTCGTATATTCTAACATATTCTAACACTCCCCCTCAAGTTAAGTCACGGGATTTTCGATACTTAACTTGCCAAGCACTTCATAGAAATCCTTTGCTCCCACTGCTTTAGTCAGAATATCAGCTGACTGATCTTCAGAGTGAACAAAAGGAAATTCAACAATACCACATTCAATATTTTCCTTGATGAAATGTATGTCCACTTCAACGTGCTTTGTTCGATCATGTTGGACTGGATTTTCTGCAATACTGATTGCTGCCTTGTTATCACAGAATAATTGACAAGTGTATTGTGACACAAGTCCTAATTCACTCATCAACCCTCTAAGCCACAATACTTCCGTTAAACCGTTCCTAATGCCCCTGAACTCAGCTTCAGCACTTGATAATGCCACATCCTTTTGTTTCTTACTTTTCCACGTGACAAGGTTTCCCCCTACAAAGGTAAAGTACCCTGAGGTTGATCTTCTATCCATCGGGTTTCCAGCCCAGTCAGCGTCTGTGTATCCATGAACTTCAAAGTGTCCATTTTTCTTGAACATTATTCCATGATCAAAAGTCCTCTTCAAATATCTGACAATTCTTAATGCCGCTTCAAGGTGATCATTTTGCGGGCGATGCGTAAACTGACTAACCACACTAACTGCATAAGCTATGTCGGGTCTGGTGTGAGATAGGTAAATCAACTTACCTACTAGTCCGTTTATGAACTAATTTCACAATACCTCTAATATTTTTTGTTATCTGTTTTTCTTTGAGACAGAGAAGGTATTAGTAATATTAATTTAAACAGGAAGCTGAATGGTGATGAGTAAGAAAGGAGAAGTGGTGTGTGTGACCGGAGCCAGCGGCTTCATTGGCTCATGGCTCGTCCACCTTCTCCTCGCCCGCGGCTACGTTGTCCGCGCCACCGTCAAAGATCTAGGTTCCGCTTCTCCACCACTTGATCATTTTGCATAAACTGTTGGAATGGTTGGTTTCTGAAAGTTAAAAATTAGTAGGAGACGAGAGAGAAACGAAGCACTTGGAAGCCATGGAGGGAGCTGAATCACGCCTTCGCCTCTTCCAGATTGATCTGCTTGATTACGACTCCATTTTTGCCGCAGTCAACAGCTCCACTGGCGTCTTCCACCTCGCTTCCCCTTGTATCGTCCATCAAATCCAAGATGTTCAGGTTTTGCACCTAATTCTACTAACTAAAACTCACGTTTTTCGCTGTCCATCAATAAAAGACACATTTACTTTTTTGTATTGTCAGCAAGTGGTCTCACTCAATACTAACTAATTATACCGACGTTCTACTATAAAATTATACTCCTAGTACTGTGAAAATAAGACCCATATTCCACTATTTTTTTCACCCTTTTTAGTATATAAGATCAAACATTTTCTTATAACCTGTAACGAATCAAAACATGTCATTTATTCACGGACAAGAGAGTATAATTATGGTGGATTCAGGGGGAGCTGCTGGACCCAGCAATTAAGGGGACCATAAATGTACTAAAAGCAGCAAAGAATGCGGGCGTTGGGCGCGTGGTTGTGACATCTTCTATATCTGCCATGATCCCAACTGCCAATCATCTGGGAGACGCCGGTGAAGGCTGCTGGATTGATGAGGATTACTGCCGCCAAAAACGGGGTAACTCAGCAGTGTAATACAATTGCTTATTGATAGCTTGTGCTGTTGTTAAGAGTAGAGAGTTGGTTTTTTTTGTTAGTTTATGTACTCTGTGTCTAAAGCGGCCGCTGAGAAAGCTGCATGGCGATTGGCGGAGGAAGATGGCGTAGACGTAGTGGTGCTGAATCCAGGAGTGGTGGTTGGCCCTATACTCCCCCCACTCTTAAACACTAGCATGACACTCATCCTTGACATACTTCAGGGTACTCCACTTTCATTTCAACATTTCTTTTTATTGCATGCTTATGGACTTATATGGTTTCAATTCCACTTTGGGTGTAGGCAAAGAATTTCCAGAACACCTGTTTATGGCATTAGTACATGTGAAAGATGTTGCTCTTGCTCACCTAGTCTTGTATGAGAACACATCTGCTGCTGGAAGGCATCTCTGTGTCGAATCTTTGTCTCGTTATGACCGCTTTGCCCAACATATGGAGAGGCTATACCCTCAATACAAGCTGCCCAGGTTTCATGGGAAAAATGGACCACTCAAGTCCAATGCTGCATCCAAGAAGCTCATAGATCTGGGCTTCCAATTTACTCCCATGGACCAGATTGTTAAGGATTCTATTCAAACTTTGAGGACCAAAGGATTTCTTTCTTGAAAAAACTAATTACTTGTGGGCTTTCCTTTTGATTCATACTTGTGCCAACACAACAACTATGTGCCTGTTGATGTAAATTTAATCACATTGGGCTGCTGTGCTAATAAATTGGAGTATTTGATCTCTACATCACCTACAATCACACCTATCTTTGAATTTTAAGGCCAAAGTAATTTAAACATATCCTGCAAAATAATTTAGTTGGCCAACAAACAACATTGCTTGCTCTAAATAAAACTCCACAATTTAATCATACTATTAATTTCCTTGAAAATACATCTTTCTCCTAGTTATTTAAGAGACCATCATGGACTTCCCATCCAAATCCGAGGCAAACAATCTTGAAATTGAGCACTCTGTAATTGTTTCTTGGCAAGTTAAGTTATTAAGAATTCGATTACATAGCAAAGGAAGGTAAATCACCTTAGAATCAGGAATCACATCATCCCTTATGAAATGAGACTATGGAAAAGTTATTAATAAACGATGAAATGGAAATTTGTGTGATTCTTAAATGACATGGACTCATGCGAATAGATTACTTGAAATTTAAATGTCTATAATATTTTTAATGAATTGAAAATGTTAGTTGATGGAGTAGCTTGTGATGTTATAAATATAATAAGAGTGACGTGAGAAAACAAAACATTCCACACTTTCAGCAAAATTACTTTCTCCACTCCACATGGCGGATAAGATAGGAGAAGTGGTCTGCGTCACCGGCGCCAGCGGCTTCATTGGCTCTTGGATCGTCCAACTTCTGCTTCGCCGTGGCTACTCCGTTCGCGCCACCGTCAAAAATCTAGGTTTCTTCCTGCCTCCGTCTATCACTAAACTTTGAGCTCTTCAGCTAACTGCTGCCTGCTGTCGAATTATTAGGGGACGAGAGAGAAACGAAGCACTTGGAAGCCATTGAAGGAGCTGATTCCCGCCTTCGCCTCTTCCAGATCGATTTGCTTGACTATGACTCCATTGCCGCCGCTGTCACCGGCGCTGCCGGTGTCTTCCATGTCGCTTCCCCTTGTATCATCGATCAAGTCGACGATCCTCAGGTTTTAAACCCAATCAATTACAGTTTTGCAATTTCTACTTTCATTTCATGGTGTATAATTGGGTAATCAGATGCTATTGTCATTAACCATTCATTTCAATACACGTGTTAGTATGTTACATTTGATATTAAAACTTTAAAATTTTTGAACTCGAAATCGGAATATTTATTCTTTAATGGGCTAGCATACACCTAGCTTTGTGTTTAAACTGCAGCTAGTAATTCCTTTTTTAGTTTGTTAATTAAGTAATTAATTAGCTTTGGATTTAGCGGGAGCTGTTAGACCCTGCAGTTAAGGGAACCCTAAATGTACTGACGGCGGCCAAAAATCTCAACGTTCGGCGCGTGGTTGTCACGTCTTCTATATCTGCCATGATTGCAAGCTCCGACACTCTGGCAGACGTCGGTGAAGATTCTTGGGTTGATGACGATTATTGCCGCCAAAATGGGGTATGTCAAAATTGTTGATTCATATGTAAATGAGAGGAGTTGTTATTTGTTATTGTGTTTAAATTTTTGTGCTCCTTGATTTTATATTTACAGAGCATGTGTGTGCATACTCTTCTTTAATTTGTGATGACTGCTACGTACCTCTGCCTCTTCTATTTTGGCTGAGCAAAAATAGACAAGTAAATAATTCTAGTATGATGAATGTGAGGAGACTCCGAGAGTATGGTTTTGTTGTAATTTTTCGAGCTATCTCTGTTCTTCTTACTTCAGTTCCCTTTTGCTGCAATTTACACGGTTGAGATTTTATTTTGGTGTTAGATTTGGTATCCTTTGTCAAAAGCACTTGCAGAAAAAGCTGCATGGAAATTTGCCGAGGAACATGGTCTGGATATTGTTGTGGTGAATCCAGGAATGGTCGTTGGCCCGCTACTTCCCCCAGCTTTAAATTCTAGCATGCAATTGATGGTTCGCGTACTTCAGGGTACTCACTTTCAATTCATTAATTGACTCTCAATAGTTTGATTAGCTGACACACATAGTTTTAGGACTGTAAGAACTAAGGTTAACGCCATCTTGTGCAAAACCTGAGTCAAGGGCTTCTTATTTTATACAACTACTTGTTTGGCTCATCTTCCCATTAAATTTATTGCTTATGCTTGCATGAGCATGACATGTTTTATATATTGAGTCATCCCCAAGTTGAGGTGCGATAAGGCTACCTTGAGTTGCTGCCTTCTTGAATTGTTTTATATGCCTTTCTATTTTTTTGGTAGATACGAGCATGTCATTAAATTGTGATCGAACTAGACCAAATGTTCTTTTTATTTATAATTTATGAAGTTATTACCTACCCTGATTCCTTTATGGAACTAAGAATCAATTGGCCATTACGCTCATTTATCTAGAAAATTAACTCTTGATATTGCTGTTTTGTTTATCAAGAAAAATCATGGCAAATAGAGCTTATTATTTTTGCTTTGGGTGTAGGTCATAATTTTAACGAGAGATTCTTTATGGCATTAGTACATGTGAAAGATGTGGCTCTTGCTCACATACTGTTGTATGAGAACACATCAGCAGCCGGAAGGCATCTGTGTGTTGAATCTTTATCACGTTACGATGAATTTGCTGAACAGATGGATAGAGCCTATCCTGAATACAAGTTGCCCAGGTAAGATACTCCTACTCCAAGGTGAATGGGAAACTAATTCTTACAGTGTGCAAATCACATCTGTTAAACATACGTAGAAAACGCATGTCTCATTGAGAATATATTGCTTGTGCTGGGGATTTATTAGATTCTCTATACAAGATTGTATTTCATTACAACTCACCTATGATTTGGTTGTAATTAGTTATAGTTACTCATTACTGAAGATAGTCCTACATTTTTGTAGGTCTAGTAAAGAAAAACAACATGGATCAGCGAAGAGCGAGGCTGCATTGAAGAAGCTGATAGATCTGGGTGTGAAATATACTCCTATGGATCAGATTGTTAAGGATGCTATTGAAAGTTTGAGGAGAAAAGGATATATTTCGTGAAAAGAGCTAAGAATTGTGTAATTATTGCACATAGAAGTTGGCTTTGACATTTGTGTGGAACTATTTCATTGGGAGCGTGAGAAAACAAAACTTATGTTTTGATGGAGTCTCTGTGGATGTAAAACCACATTGATGTAGTATCTTAATTATGCAGTATGCAACATGAAATAAACTTTATGTATAGAATATTACTATTACTTATTTTATTTGCTTTCTCTAGCAGCAAAAATGTTTTCTATTTTCAGTCATTTTGTTGCTTTTGCCTAATCTTGCTCAGAATTTCCAGAACACCTGTTTTATGGTATTTGTACATGTGAAAGAAGTTGCTTTTGCTCACATAGTCTTGCATGAAAACACACCTGTTGCTCGAAGACATCTTTGTCCAATCTTTGTCACGACTTTGCCCGACATATGGAGAGGCTATACCCTCAATACAAGCTCATAATGTGTGCCTAAACTCTAATGTTTCTCTTAACATGATACTCCTATAAGATGAGATGATTGGATAATTTTTGCTTTTATTCCATGTCTATATATGGTTTTCATCTTTGGTTATTATTGTTCGTTTACTATATATGATGCATGTACTGGATATTTTTATCTTTTCAATCAGTTTAATTTTGTTATTTGGAGCAACATCTTCATCTTTGTGTTTAATTCTTCCCTCGTATATGTGGTGCATTTAATTTTATTAATTTCATTTAATCAATCAAGATTTATACCTGTAGATGTAACTTAGGAGATTTATATAATCAATTTCCTCCTTGTGGATCGAGCTCGGTTTACATATTAATTAGTGGGGATAAATTTTATTGAGAAACTGATTACAGTGAGAAAGCAAAACTTATGTGTTTGGATGGATTGTGTAAATGTAACACCACATTGATGTAGTATGTTCATTACGTGTGCAATAAATTACGGGCTAAATTTTATAAGTACATAGAATCATAGATTATTATTTGCTTTCTCAAGCAGATAAAATGTATTCTATTTCTAGTAGTCGCCTAACTTTTGCATTTTAGACCAAATCATTTATTTGCATCGTAGCAAAATTATTTATCACTATCACATTTTCTTCCATTTCATGAATGGTAGTTGGCCAACAACATTGCTTGATCTAAATGTAACTGTTTTAGACAACATTCCATTGCCCGCCTAAAAAACACCCTTATTATGAGTGTAGATATATTACGATTTCATGTGGTGCCTTGGGTAAAAAAAATTGTAATTTGGAAATATGATGGAGTAAAAATAGAAGAAAAAGGTAAATGCAGTTAGATGAGATGAGAAACGGAGAAGTTGAAACAAAGGGGATAGTGATTAAAGAATAGTAGGGAAAAGCAGTCATGCATGTGGCCAGCGCGATAGTTTAGCACTACTACGTTGATTTCGGAAGAGGTCATGCACATAGTGAGACCCATTTACATAAACTCTAAATCCCTTTCATTTTATGTATATTCACTTGGCACCATGCGCATGATTTCTGATCATACATACTACATATACACCTCCTCAAAATCATCATCAACAACAACAGGAGGAATCATGTCTCAGCTCGACCTGAGCCGCAAGAGGAAGAGGGGCGACAAGGTGTTCAAATTCAAAGTTTTCGGCGCCAGAGGCTACCCGGCCGGCTCCAACGGCTCCTTCCTTGAAAACATCCGGGCCCTCCTCGAGTTCGGCCAGGTCGAGACCAACCCCATGCCCACCTGGTCCTTCCAGCTTGAGGCGCGCCGCCATCCTCTCCTTCTCTTTGTCGTTGAAGAGCCCGTAGATTTCTCCTGCACCCACTGCCGCTACACAGGTACACTCAAATCAGATAACCCACCCTGATAACTATGAGTATAACAATTTCTCTACTAATGTTCCTTGGTTATTGCAATAGCTCAGGCTGGGGCCATCACATGATCTGCAACAAGAACTACCATTTCCTATTACCCTCTAAATCCGACTCTGATGAATATGCAAAGACCAACACCATCGAGTTGCATAGGGAGACCCACACCCTGCATGGTGTCCTCCACTCCAATGGATTTGGCCATCTCCTCTGCATCAACGGCAGGTCCGGTCTGCCCGGCTACCAGATCATGGAGTTCTGGGACCGGTTATGCTCCGGTTTAGGAGCTAGGTCTGTATATATACATAGAGAATTCATGCGTGCGTGTGTTGGCCTAGTAGGCTAAAGGTCTCGGATTCAAGTACACTATGACGTGGCCTTAAAAATTCTGTTTATTCATCAACAAGAAAAAATATAGAGAGAATTTATATGGTAGATGATAGTATTATTAATTGCAGGGAGGTGAGCTTGAGAGACTCGGCGACCAAGAAAGGGATGGAGCTGCGATTGCTCCACAGCGTCGCCTACGGAAGGCCTTGGTTCGGGCAATGGGACTACACATTTAAGCGCGGAAGCTACGGCGTCGATAAAGAAATGTACCAAAACGCAATCAAAACCATCCAAAACGTTCCCCTAACCCTAATCGCTCATCAATTCGGATTCGGGAGCGAGATTCAAGTCATATTCTGCCGCTACCAGCAGCTGTCCAGCCATTCTCTCATGACGTTAGGCGACGTGTTCCATTTCATGCTGGAGCTGAAATGCAGGGTCTCCGAGGAGAGCAGCAGCGGCTACTCGGCCATCATGTCGGACGCGTCGTGCCGGTGGTCCCCGAAGCGCGTGGAGAAGGCGATCCACGTGGTGGTGGAGGCCCTGAAGCGCGCCGAGTTCCAGTGGGTGTCGCGCCAGCACGTGCGGGACGTGGCCCGTTCCTACATCGGCGACACAGGCCTCCTCGACTTCGTGCTCAAGTCCCTTGGGAACCACATGGTGGGGAAGTACCTGGTGAGGAGGTGTCTGAACCCCGTCACCAAAGTGCTGGAGTATTGTTTGGAGGATGTTTCTAGAACATTCTCCAAACAAGAAGCCAATTTAAGGCCACAGCAGAAAATCTCTTGGGCTCAGCTCGTCAAGGACTTGCTCTGCCTCTACTCCAACATTCTTGGCGATCACAATCCCATCACTAGGAATGGGGCATTCGCCGCCATCCACTTGGCGTCGAGAGTCATTCTCGACGCCAAGCACCTTGCGAAAGAGTACCGGATGCCGGTGGAGGAAGGAAGCAAGAAGAAGATCTACTGCAGAGTGAATATACTTAATAATGCGGATCAGGAAGTGGCGGCGACGCCGTACCACTGCGTCGTGGTGAGGAGCGGCGCGACGTTCGATGAGGTGAGGCGCGAGGCGGAGAGGACTTTCGGGGAGACGTACGTGGCGCTGAGGAACATGGCGGCGGAGGCGATGAGGCCGCAAGGGGGGGAGGCGGTGGTGAGGGCGGGGAGTAAGGTGGAGTTGGTGTGTAGGCAGGGGGAGGGGGAGGTTTACCCGGAGGGGCCGGTGGTGAACTGCGTTTGTGGGGCGAGGGATGATGATGGGGAGAGGATGGTGTCGTGCGATCTGTGCCGAGCGTGGCAGCACACCAGCTGCGTGCGCATCCCCGACCATCACGCCGTGCCCGACATATTTCTGTGCACGGGATGCGAACAGGATATCCTGCGCTTCCGCTGCTATGCCACCTCCACCCCTATATGAGTCTGAGCCACCATTTTGCATGTGCCATTCATTCCTTACATATCAAACACGCTATTTCATTAGCTATATAACCAACGTACTAGTATTTATTACTCAAAATTAAAACTTATCCCTCAACTATATAACCAACTTTAATTTTAAAGGTATAAATATCCTTCATTTAAGTCATTTTATTTACATTTAATACTCCCTCTCTATACAATAATTAATATCCTATTTTTTTACGTGCTCGAGTTTTAAGAAATTATTGAACTTCGTAAAAGAAAGTGAGTTGAATTGGTGTAATGTGGAGTCCACTTACCTAAGATAGTAAAGTGAGATATATACTGAATTGGTGATAGAGTCCTCGATCTAGCCAATCGCGCAGAAGATCATCTCTAATATTTTAGCGTATCTTTTATCTTAGTTAATTATTTTTATTTATTTTCCATTCCTTTTGTAATCTTTTATTTTAATTATGTTTCTTGATTATCAAGACATGTGTTAGGGTTTAGAATTCTATATAATAATATAATAAAGTATAAATTTATTCTCATTCTTCTTGGCGTGAAAACGCACCCTAGAACCTCAACTAGGGTTTATCCTTTTCCGTTCACAAATTACTTTCGTGTGCTCTTTGATTTCCGGCGATAGACCATCGAGGGTCTATCAACTGGTGCTTCCATTGATTTACTCTTCCTTCATCACCTCCCAAAACATAAAAATTTGACGATATCAAAAGAACCCACGCCAATTCTTCTTCCAATTTTTTTCCCAACACCCACTTGTTTAATGGCGACAGAGACAATCCCTAATGACACCCCATCTCCATTGTAGCCAGGTTCACAAGAACATCGAGGAAGCCCTTACCAAGCTCACGACTGCCATTACCGTCAAGAGACCGAAGGAGCCGTCGGACCAATAGCCGGCCGTAACACCGCAGCGGGGCTGGTCCCTTCCACCATCGGTCACAAACACTCCGCTGGGTATCAAACCCTGGGCCGTACCACGCCTCCGCCTCGAGCCACCACGTTTTGACGGAGAGAATGCCCCAGATTGGATCCATAAGATCCAAAAGTACTATAATCACTACTACACGCCGCTAGATGATCGTCTTTATCTTGCATAATTTTTATTCGATCACCCAGCATCAAATTGGAGGGAATATTGGGTGGAAAATAACAAAGAAAGGGCTAGGAAGAGTTCTTGTTAGTCGTGAAGCAGCGATTTGATCCCGATTTATACGACTATGTCAGTCGATTGGCTACTCTGAGGCAAACTTCTACCGTCAAAGCTTATCACACATCGTTCGAATCATTTCTACAAAAGGCATCGCACATCGGGGATTCGACGCTATCCTCTTTGTTCATTGCGGGCCTCAAATCCCCGCTGAAACAGATAGTACTCATGCGACGGCCTAGCACACTCAAGGAAACTTTCGCCATCGCCCGGAAATTAGACCAGTGGCAACCCAACCGCACACGGCGTTTCCAGTCGTGAAGCGGGAACCCAATCGCCCACCACCGCAGCAAAACGAGGAGGTCATACAAGAGTTATTTGCTCCGGAATTCTTTGGAGAGGCAGTTTCATGTGTTGTTGATGAGAATCTATTAGATGTTCTACCTTCAAATGGTTTTATGGATTCTTCGTTTGGAAATAAATTGGAGGTGGAATTGGTTGAGAATGATGTCCTTGTTGGCATAGATTACATATTGAACTCTAGTAGGGTGCCCGACGTGAAGAATGCCTGGGGCGATTGTGCGGAGACGAGGCAGAAGATTCACACATCGTCGATCCCGTTGAATCTTGAGTTTGAGAGCCCAAAGCTTCTTTCGGATCAGCCTGAATTAATTGCGGAGATTTTACACACATGGAATGATGATACGGCACTGCCCTGTCGAACAGTCGACTCTGCCTCATCTTTCAAGGTGCTTCGAAATTGCATGGCAGACCCCGACGTCGATTCCATAGATGTTTCGAATGTTGTTAGCCGTCGATATGATCCATCTTACTACACGATTTATTTGGAAGAAATAAGTGAATATAAGCTTCATGAGGATGAGCATGGGAAGGATTATGCTCAATGTGATTTGTATGATGTCGTGGTTCTCGATTGAGATAGTGGATGAGACATTGTTTAAAGTTGGGGAACTTGAACAGGTTAATGATCCGATGATTGCTAAAATTGAAGAAACTGGGGATAGTAATTGTGGTCATGGCAACAAAGCTCAAACTATTAGGGCGGCAGAGGACAGTGACTTGGATTGCGAGGATGCTGAAGGCCCGATGAACATTGCAGACATGAGTGATTTATGTTGGGAGAAAGGTTATCATACCAGAGTTTCGAATGGGTTATTGCGTAGTGCGGTGGCTTATGGGATGCGGATGGATGTTTTCTTTGATAGCGGCGGTACGAAGACATTTCAATTGTTTAGATTGATCCCTCCGTCTCTTATCCAACCCCATATTCAACACTGTATTTTTCCTGTTTTATCAAGAAGGGAGATACATCCATTATTTTCAGCTGCTACGAATGAGCTTCTTGTGGTGGATGTTAACATCCCCTTGTGTATTTAATCGGAGTCGAGCAAAAGCTAACTCAAGCTGTTCTTGGGAGGGAATTCCATGTGAGTTTGGGAAAAACTGTTCCAACTCAAGTGCACCAACGAGCCTCACAAGTAGCTATGCTTCGGCAGAAACTACAGTCTCCTATAAGATATTGGTATAGGATGAATCTATCATAATCTAAAGTGCCAGTTTGGTGAAAAGACAATGATACCCTTTTTGGAGGGAAAATTGAGAGATGAAGTGGCTTTTATTTCTTTATTTTATTTTGAGTATTGTTCAATAAAATTCTAGCTTCTTCAGAAAGTTTTGAAACACTTTTAAATAGAGTCTGACATTAGTTGAATCTACATTTATGTACCATGGACTAATTTTCTAATTTTCTGATTGCAAAATAGGGGGTGGTTCTACTTGGAATCCGGTGATGGCTCCGACGAGAACTCCGGCAATGGCTTTGGCAAAGGAACAAACATATCAAATTAGCAAAAATCTATGTAAAATCTTTCAATTTATACATTTCTGAAACTTTGAATAACTTAATATTGGTTTTAAATTCTATATTCTGAAACATGAAAAAGATACTTCATCGGGGATGAGGCCAGCGCCGGAGATGCATGGCCGGAAAGTAAAGGCAGCGGCGGCAGAAGGGACGGAGGCAGCGGCGACGGCGGAAGGGACGTAGGTAGCAGCGGCGGCTGGAAGAGAACCATCCGGCGGAAGAGACGGAGGCAGCGGCGGCGGTGCAGGAACTGCAACTCTGCAAGAGCCATCCAGCGACACCATGGCCGACCAAACAGACAGTTAAGCAGGATGGAAGGAAACCCAGCGAGCACGGCGGTGGGCGTGGCGACGTCGATTGGCAGAGAGAGGGAGGTGGCGAGGCAAGGCAACGAGAGGGAGGTGGCGAGGCCGATTGAGAGAGAGTGTGGAGGCGCAGGAGAGGAAGAGAGATGAGTGATTGGGAGAGAGATGGAGAATAGGGAGGCGCAACTTTTATCGTAGGGTTGGTAGGGTTTATTTAGGTTTTTATTGAGTTGGGTTTTTGGAAAATTTTATACTCCATTGATTGATTTTCTTTTTAATTGAATATAGTCCTAAATTAGGTATTATTGTGTCTTAAAAGTTAGATTTAATTTGGACTATTAATTTATTGCATTTAGTATATACTTCATATATATATTTTTCATTTTTTTTACAATTTAGTTATAAAAGTAGTAGTATATGTTAATTAGCCTTATATTTGGATTAAAATTGGAATTGTGCTATTGAGTTTAGTTTGCCTTCCATTTATTTAGGTTAAAATTACAATTTAATCCTTTATTGTAATTATTTTTTTCTGAATTAATTCACAAGCTAAACGACAACACAAATATGTAATGCTTACAATTTTCATCCTATAATTACTCAATTAAAGTTTTCAGTTCATATATTTTAATTAGTCTCTAATTAATTAAATAATAATACTAAATATAAGATGAAATTATATATATATATATATATATATATGTAAAATTAAATCTAACTTATAAAGTTTGTATAACTTCTAAATATAAGAGTAGTGTAAATTTCATATTATTCAAAACAAATAAGATGGATAAAATATTATCGTTATTTTAAGTGGCAATTTACTTTATATACGTGTATATGGTGAGATGTAAGAAATTTATTCTTTCCAATATTAACAACTCATTTAGTGTTTGGCCATATATATCAAGTTATGCAACGGTCTGAAATTAAACGGAAGAAATAAATAGTCAACTAAAATGTGATTATCGGATAATACAAAATATAGTATACATAATTCTACAGTTAATTCTACAGTTAAATTTAGTATACATAATTCTAATTGAGTTGATTTTATTTTATCTATTATAAATAATTACTATGTATTTAGTCTTTGGCCATACATCATAAGTTCTGCTAAGTCATTAAAACCTATAGTGTTAAAGATCCATTTGGTACTTACTATTATAATATTTGTTGCGATTGAAGTATTTTTTTATTGAGACATTTAGTTTTTTTATAAGTTATTATTAAGATAGTATAACTATATAAAATTTTATTATAACTTTATTTTGGATGAAAGAAAAATAAATTCTCTAAACTTGCATAGTACATATATTCAAGAAATGTTAAAATATTAATTAAGTAAAATGATGGTATTTGGGTGATGATATTCATAGGATGAGATTGTGACAACAATTTGCGTCATGAGATAAGATTGTTGACACTAAAGGTAGTATGAAAATGTACCATTTATTTGATTTTGATTTCTTTTATTAGATAAAATTTTGTTCTTTATAACTTTGATTCCTATTTCTCTTTTATGCTTCTTAAAATATTATATGTATGTACATTACTCTCTTAATTCAATAAAAATATAGGCATATAATATGCTATGGAAATTAAGATAAAATTTGTAAAGTATGAGAGGGGGGAAGAGTAGTTGAAGTAATGTTTTAATGGTGGTATAAGTTATAAATAACTTGGTGTATATGGGTAATAAATTGGGATAACTTACCATAAATGAAAATGACCATATTTTTGTGCGTACTAATGTAATAGTTGGGTAAAAGATATAGTCATACATGGTTTATGGTTTTATATATTCATTTATTTTGTATTTATAATTTGAAACTTTTATGTCCCGTGCATAGCACGAGTGTTAATATTAGTTTTGCCAAATGGGAGGCTTTTGTAAATGGTGATTGTACGTGGATCTTTATGTCATTGGATGTTATTGGAGCTGGCTTGGCTGGGATCCAGAAGCAAATCGAGTTGGTTGCTAGTTTGGCCGTGACTATAATAGATATTATTAGTCTACGTGATGGAACACTGGTTTATTTCTTTGAGATTGAGAGAAATGCTTTGGAAAAGGAGGTTTCAACAACTTTTACGATTTTGACTCCCGATGAAATTTTTGGTGGAGTTTCAAAATATGATATCATAGCTGGTGGAATTGGGATTGCTCCTCCTAGGGTGTCTGTTGTTGGCTGTCTTGAAGATACTATTGTGGACCGGGTACTGAAAATTTTTGAAGGAAAGAAGAACTACTTTGAATCCTGTTACATTGAAGCTACCGAGGCAGAATACGAGTTTAGCTATTCTTATTTTCTCTTCCACCTTCAGGGCAAGATGGTTTTCAATAGTGGGGAGTTGATAGGTCCTCGATCTAGCAAATTGCGCAGAAGATCATCTCCAATATTATTATGTATATTTTATTTTAGTTAATTATCTTTATTTATTTTCCATATCTTTTGTAATCTTTTATTTTAATTATGTTTCTCGATTAACAAGACACATGTTAGGGTTTAGAATTCTATATAATAGAATTCTATTGTATTTTCATTCATTGAGAAATAAAGTATAAATTTATTCTCATTCTTCTTGGCATGAAAACGCTCCCTAGAACCTCAACTAGGGTTTATTCTTTTCCGTTCACAAATTACTTTCGTGTGCTCTTTGATTTCCGACGATAGACCATCGAAGGTCTATCACGGGGTGTGATACTTACTCATCAATATGATTATATTAAAATGTCTTTATCACGGGGTGTGATAATTACTCATCAATATGATTATATTAAAATGTCAACACAAATTGTGTTGACATTTTAATACACCGTGTTAATATTTATATATAAAATGTTAACATGGTGTATTAAAATATCAATTAAGTTTATGTTGTCATTTCAATGTCATGTGTTGACATTTTTAATACGTTGTATTGATGAATTAGCAGAGTTAGCAATTTAAGAAAGTTAGAAACGGATCACACTGCTAATGGCGTACCAAAGTTTGGCACGCAAAATCAAGGCATGACACACACACGCTCGACTTTTAGAATTTGGAAAATTCAAACCACACGTATCTAGAGGGAGCAATGCCCAATGGCATGAATTAATAAGAATTGTGTCTCCATCATGAAGAAGCTAAATTAAATGGCATGAACTGGACTTCCGTTTCCAAAAATATCTAATGAAGGCACTATCGTTCAAAGGTTAAAACATATCACCATACATCTTTTTGACTTTATAAAAGAATAATAGAAAAAGTTTGTGGAGAGAAAACGGAGATAGGTATTGTGTGTGGGGGCGGAGAGATGAGTGAGAAAGTTGGTGAAGTAGTGTGTCTCACCGGCGGCAGTGGCTACATTGGCTCATGGATCGTTCAGCTCCTCCTCCGCCGCGGCTACACCGTCCACGCCACCGTCAAAAACCTCAGTAACGAATCTCCTCATCCTCCTTCTCCCTCACTAACAATCTTCTACTCCCCTTCTTCTTAATAAATTGGGGATTCTCTTCTCTTTGCTTACTAGACGATGAGAAAGAAACAAAGCACTTGCAAGCGCTGGAAGGAGCTGAATCGCGCCTCCGCCTCTTCCAAATCGATTTGCTCGATTACGACTCCATCGTCGCCGCCGTGACTGGTGCCGGAGGAGTGTTCCATTTGGCTTCCCCCTGCATCGTCGATCGAGTGGAAGATCCGCAGGTGAATATACCCTCACTATACTTCCGCTCATCGTTCGTTGATTTTCTAGTGTGAGTAGGTGTTGTTCGGTTCAACAATTGTCGTTTGGTATCTGTGAATTTAGCGCGACCTACTGGACCCGGCGATTAAGGGCACCATCAACGTACTGACGGCGGCAAAGAAGCTAGGCGTTCGGCGCGTGGTCGTCACGTCCTCTATATCGGCGATGTTTCCCAGCCCTAATTGGCCTGCTGATAAGATTAAGAATGAAGATTGCTGGGCTGATGAGGAATACTGCAAGCAGAAAGGGGTATCGCATTTACATCATGCTTCTCTCTCCCTTGCTAGTATTGACTGATTTATTAATAATTCACTTAGTATATCATGACACAGGATCATTTATTTCAAGTCCAGTTAATATAATGGTGACAGAAATTGTGATATGGAGCTCAGATTTTATAAGTGTAGTTGCAATAGCCTGTTTAACTCAATCAAGAGATTTGATACTTCATACTATATGAGATAAATGTTTGAGTATCTCACCTAACGGATCATAGCAATATGATCTTGGTATAAGATTAGCTCTGGCGACTAACACACACATATTATTCTTTGAATCTTATCTGTCAACTAAACTCCGACCAAATTGTTCGAGAAAGTTGCAAGTCTGCAATATATGGAAGTCCTTCTTAGGGTGTTGACCATTGTTATGCTCGTACAGTAATTTCGATCCTTAAATGAAGCAAGTAGATACAACATGACAGTTAATTAGAATTTAAGAATAAGTAATTTAGGATACGTTATCGGCAGGGACTATCAAGGTTAATTATTAAATATCTGATGCTTTTCATTGTAAACAAGCTGAGATTCCTGAAATTCATGCTTTCCGGACAATCACATTATGCTCTCTACTAAGAATGCAGCCGTTTTGACTGTTAGGTTTGGTATCCACTCTCTAAAACCATGGCTGAAAAGGCTGCTTGGAAATTTGCTGAGGAAAATAGTCTGGATATTGTTGTGGTGAACCCTGGAACAGTGATGGGTCCTATTATTCCTCCAGCAATAAATGCAAGCATGCAGATGTTGCTTCGCCTTCTGCAGGGTAATCCAATTTTTGACATCCATTTATCTGTCTTGCATAAGCTTGGTTTAGTAGCAAGCTAGATGTATAACAATCATCTGACAGGGTTGTAGGTCGTAGAGTATGGTGTTTTGTTCCTGCCAAATCTGTTTGTGTTGCCCAAAGGTGTTAGAGAGTTAGTTCGAGAGTCATGGAGTATTGGGAATTCTAATTGTGAGAATTGTTCAAATGTGAAAATTACTGTTTGTTTATAGATTTGGAGAAGAAACCTTGAGTGAAGATGTCAAGTCTATGATGGCTGTCTGAATAAGTTGTAGGGAGACTACTTTGCAGTACTAATATTTATTTGTGAAAATATAAAATGAGAGAGGTTTTACTTTGTCGTCAAATCACAACTGGAAACTGAGAACTGAGAAGTAGATTTAAGATAGTGGTTTGCAAAATAACCAAATCCATACAAACACGTATGAGAACTTGGAGTTCAATAATGTGGTTTCCAGTTCTCAAACAAACAACCTCACATGAACTTGTTTGGATTGTCAGTTTGGTAAGCCCTTGAACAGTTTCTGCTTGACACTATTCACCCTAAACATATCATATTATATCCTCATAAACCAAGTCACAAAGAAAATATGGGACTGTTACATTTGCCTTATGTTCGTTTAAATCTCTTCAAAAATTGTTGCACTTCAAAACAGCTATGCAATTTCTTCTTCTCAGCCAGAATTTATCCATTACTCCCTTTTTATTTAAAATATCATTCTGATTGCTCGTGAAAATCATCCAGTAGGCTAGCAGTGAACATTTTGGCTAGGTTCTTTTGAGACAAATTTAAATGTAAATTGGTAAAAATCATAGAGGTGAATAGAAGTAGATGGAAATACGTTTCTTAAGACTCATGGTGAGTTATGCATGCAATATTTCTCTTTGATGTAGGCTGCACTGAACAGTATGAAGATGTGTTCATTGGATCTGTGCACGTCAAAGATGTAGCACTTGCACACATTATGGTGTATGAGAACCCATCTGCAAAAGGAAGGCACTTATGTGTCGAAGCTATATCTCATTATGGCGATTTCGCTGCTAAGGTGGCAGAACTCTACCCCGAATACAACATCCCCAAGTAAGATTTCTTATTCATGCTCATAAATTTGAATCTGTCTCTGGAGGTATTTATGACAACTTCTTCCAATTCTTGTGCTCTAAGCTTCTGTACTAGCTTCTGTAATGTTGGAGGGCCATTGAGTATCGACAAATTAGTTACTAGTATTTTACATTTGATGATCTGCAGGCTGCCCAGGGATACTCAACCTGGACTACTAAGATCCAAGGATGGGGCAAAGAAACTGAAGGACTTAGGTTTGGAATTTATTCCCATGGAGCAAATCATAAAGGATGGTGTTGAAAGTTTGAGAAGCAAAGGATATATTTCTTGAAAAAATGTTGGCTGCATGTCTACAAATTTGTAGTGTATGTGTTATGGAACTTGTGGTACTGTAATAACAATGGTTGTTGAGTTGTTTCATGTTACAATAACTGCAGCCTGTTTTATTTATGCAAGATAGTTTTTGTTAAATCGTTCAGGTAAAGTTACCAATTGTATCCAGTCTCTTCATGGTTGTTGTATACAAATAATTCCAAGTGTGAGCTGTACAAGCCAGAATAAATATATCCAGAAGAAAACATTTTTTTTAATCCCATACTACGATAGCAACATTAGATTTGATCTTGCGTTCACACAAGCACACACACTACGTAGGAAAATGAAATTAATTTGATTATTTGCTAATTATCTTTAATCGCTCTTATTTTTTTGTTCTTTCTCAATCCCCTCACCAAAACTCGGGTACATACATAATTCATACAAAATGTATAATCTTTGTTTTATATTAGTATAAAAAGTTTGAAGTTGACGTAAATCATACAAAAAGTTTCATTCGTGTTTCAATTTAGTACATTCTGTTATATGTGTAATGTGTTTAAACAACGTTAACTCTTTATCTATTGTAAAGTACAAAATATTTTATCATTATTTCATGGTTTGTACGTCATATAAGTAAAACGTCAACACCGTTTAAACATATATAATGGAATGTACTAAGTTGAAATACGAATGAAACTTTTTGTATGATTTATGTCAATTTCAAACTTTTTGTACTAATGTGAAATAAATGTGATACATTTTGTATAAGTTGTGTATTTACTTAGAAAACTCCCTACTCCGCTCATAAAGTCAAACCTCAATTGTATCTGAATCGCATTATCACTAGAAACTGAGTGAAGGACGCAGAAATCGAACGAATTGGCCATGGATGCTCTTCGGTTGCTCTTGGTTCTGTCAATCATCTCTCCTTTCGCTGCCACCACCGCCGTCAACGGTGGCGACAACGTGGCGCTGGAGCTGTACTACGAGACTCTCTGCCCCTACTGTTCCAATCTCATAGTCAACTACCTCTACAAAATATTCGAGTCTGATCTAATCACAATTACCGATCTAAAGCTTATTCCCTATGGAAACGCTAAAATCAAGTCTGATGGTACCATCGTTTGCCAGGTACTTTCTTTTCGCCTCTCTCCCTCACCCTTACCCTCTCCGACTTCTGATGAAAAAAATCCTTATCTGCGGTTGATAAACTGATTTATTAGCTTTAGTTCAGATTATAAACTGTTGCTGGATCCAAACACTGAACCTTTAAAGCATAAAATTGTCCGGTACATCAATTCATAGCTTCTGTATCGTGTTTCGTTGCCTTTTCCAACATAAGCGGACGGATTATCTTTTAAAAAAATTAGATTTACTTCGATTGTGGAGTGAAGCGATACTTTTCTCACCTGATTTCTACTATTACAGGATACCTGTTTGTATTGTTGAGTCAATTGTATCTGTTACATTAAAATAATTAGCTGAGACTGTAAGCATATTCAAGCCTGCAATTTTCGAGGTAGCAGAAATCTGCTGACATTTATTAGAACGGAAGCGCTTTTTGGACTATTCATTGTTTGTTGGTCCAACTAGAGGTCGAGTAGTGGCGATGCCGCTGCCACGAGCTAAACTAAAGCATTTTTCTGCAGATGTTAGTCGCCAGCTATGCCATAAACTATAAGGCTATCTGTATATTCCTACACCTAAAGCCCTGATTCATTTTCCTCTGGCTTTGCAATGGCTTTCTCTTGTCCCTCAATGAAAGTTTTTTTGCTCTTGACCTTTTTATTTGTCTCCGCATTAATGCCACTCTCTTCTTGCAACAAAGTGTCTGTGGGTTTATACTATGAAAGCCTTTGCCCTTACAGTGCCAGTTTTGTCGTAGATTCTTTGAGTATGATCTTCAGAGATGATCTCATTCGTATTGTTGATCTTGAACTTGTGCCTTGGGGCAATGCCAAAATTTATGGTTCTGACACCTTTATATGCCAGGTTATGCATATAGTGAAGTTAGCATTGTATGAATATATTTGATATTATTGTTGGATGCTGTGATTTTCTTAAATTCAGTAGGAAGAACTAATTCGTTTCGTACTGTTTTTGCAGCATGGTGAATATGAATGCATATTGAACACTGTGGAGGCGTGTGCAATTGATGCCTGGCCTAAAGTGGTTAGTTTGGATACTTGTTAACCCTTTCATGTGTAATTAGCTTGTTGGTTTGAGCATGAGAAAAGGGTAGCTGTATTTATATCTCACCTGCTATGAGTGCTCGATATGTTTTCAGTATTACCTATGCTTGCTTCCTTGATTCAAGCATGTGTCATGGCTTTACTAGATGATCTGTTAATATTTTGTGTCGAACTCCTGATGCAGAAAGATCATTTCCCATTTATCTACTGTGTGGAAAGTCTTGTATACCATGATAACTACACCTATTGGGCGACATGCTTTGAGAAATTGGGTCTTGATGCCACCCCTGTTATGGATTGTTACAACAGTGACCGTGGAAAAAAGGTAAATTTACAACTAATTTATTTAATTTTGCGTTGATTTGCTCAGCTGCTCTTTACTACGTAATGGATAGATCTTGTGTGAATATATAGACTGAGAAATGGTTGGGATTTCTATGAGTGATGTTTTCCGATTCTGGATTTTAATACAAGTAAAAGTCTTGCTCTAATTTAACTAAAGGAATCTTTTTCACAACTCCAGTATTTGGTACCGTTCTGTCTTTAGATATTGAGATGTTAATTCTATTGAAATTTGGTTATTTCTTGGTCAGTTGGAGACTGGGTCTATACGAATCCATATATCCCAACCTGTTGCTACCAATTGCGTCAAGATTTTTTAACTTATGTTTATCATTTGTATCCCACTTGAATAGCTAGTTTGTACTCACCTAGTGTCACCTGTGCAGATTATACTACAATATGCAGCTAAAACAAATGCTCTCGAACCCCCTCATACTTACGTGCCATGGGTAGTTGTGGATGGACAGCCCATATATGATGTGAGTATCCTCTGGCTTTTCCTTCAAAACATCAATTTAAGAATAACCATTACCTCTTCTTCGTGCTGAAATGTTTTGAGCATATATGTCTATCCAATCAGATGAATATAGCAATACTAATACTACTTACATAAACTGCTTTATTAGTCCCTTAAGAGATAAGAGGCACCCAAGTGATATTAAAGGTGCCTCAGTTGCATTTCAGAATGTGTTTGTCAGACACAAATATGCCAAATATACGAAATGAGAAACAATATCTGCAATGTATGAGAAGAATCAAGCCACACAATATTGATATGTGATAGCTGATAGGCATGAGACCTGATGAGTGATGTTAGATATCTAGTGCTTTTCGCATGAGATGATGGTGTTTGCTTCACCTTCAACCCCATGCCAGCCAACATGGTAAATGCTCACACAAATTGCATGCTTGCACACTCATAAAACAATCCCCATCATTAATCCTTACTTCATGTGCATCTGAGCTTTACTGATTCCTGAATATAACATACTATGCAATGCCTGCAGGATTATCGGAACTTCAAAAGCTATATCTGCGATGCATACAAAGGGACTCCCAAACCATCCGCTTGCACTGAATTGTCAGTTGGGCGCATTCGAAAGGTGAAAATGGACTTGCTCAATTCTCTCTTTGGACAAGAATCATTCAAATCAAAGATGTCCCGCGTATTGCCAGCAATACTTTCATGGCTGCAGTGAAACAAAATCGTATATAGTGTGTGGTTTTACTTATGTTGCTCTCTCTTGTATGGTCTAAAGGTTATTGTAATCGAAAGGGGAAAGAAGATTGTATTTGCGTATGTTGAACATTTAGTTTGTTATATTGTATATGTAATTATGTACTTTAATGATGATGGGGATGTGCAGCTTTATTTAGCCAGATATCATAAACCTTTCAGCAATCAAAATGCCACTTTTATACATATTTATGCGGATCTCATATTGATACGGATGTTGGTTGGAGGAGAGTGGTTTGGTCAGAACAATAGTGAAGCAATTAGTGGGGAAATCCCAAGTCTCGCCTGATTAGTTAGTTCAATTTCAGAGATTTTATTGTTATTTGAATTATCGTAGATTTGTTTAGACGCCTATATAAGGTGGGTTAGTAGAAGTAGCTGATATCTTTTGAGAGATCAATATTCTGGACGGTTTTACCGTGGCCTCCTGTGTGAGGATTGACCACCTTTGTAGGATTATTTTCTTGTATTCTTTTAGTTAGGTTAATTCCATTCAGTTCATCTTGTTTTTCAATCCTATAGTTCGTTCCCCAGTTTATGTTCTTGTTCATCTGTCTCGGGCCTCTACTCTTATCAATTTGGTGCGGTGAACGTATTTAATCATGGTGAACACTCTCAATAGATTGGAGAAGGCTATAGCAGAGATGAAGTTGCAGTCCCAAAATACGGCAGATCAAATCGAGGCTTTGAGTTAAGTTAGAGGATTTCATATGGGAGATTCGAGCTTCTCGTGTTCACCATTAATGACCTTCCCGAGGTTTGATGGATCTAGGGCTCTAGTGTGGCTCAGGCGGGCAAACCAATATTTCCTCGTCAACAAAACACCTTCGGATAGACGTGTCGACGTCGCCATGCTCACCATGGACGGACCAGCCAAGCCTTGGAAACAATTGCTCGTTCATCGTTGCCCTCTTTATCGCGGGACAGATTAGTTCAAGAGCTCTTGAAACATTTTGGTGATACAATCCCACCAGACATTCGCGTAACTAGCAATTCATCCAAGTACAGCAGTGACGATACCATTGTTACTGTCCATGTTGCCAAAAACCCGCCAAAAATTCCACCCACACCCAGCAATAATACTGCAGCTATCCTACCCACCGTGACAACACTATTGCTTCCCTCTAGTCCACCTACAACAGCCCATCACGAGATACCAGCTATTAAAACGTCTACAAACCACCCTGATCTCGGTACCATTAAAGACAATAGCGCACCCCTGTCCCTTCGAGTACAGCATGCCTTTCTACCTCCAGTCCGTAGGACTCTACCACCTTCTACCACACTGCCTACACCAGCCACGGTGACAGCACCGCTGCTGTCTGCCAGCCCCGATATTCTGTTTAGTTCCTACTGCTGGCCACCAGTCCACACCCATGGTGGTTCCCTTTTCGGATTCCCTATTTTCATCAGCGGGTGCTCTATTCTCCTATCCGATTCCTACGTATAGTTGGCAAGCTTCTATGGTTCGATGCTTTGGCTACTACCCGAAAGCATAAGTTTGAACCTCCACCGGACACAGTGATGTGTTTTGAATTTTAACTGAGCCTTGAGGGCAAGGCTGTTTCAAGAATGAGGTAGTTGATACAGATGTTGGTTTGAGGGGAGTGATTTGGCCAAAATAATAGGGAACCGGTTAGTGGGGAAATCCCAAGATTATCTCGTCTGATTAGTTAGTTCACTTTCAAAAATTTTATTGATATTTGAATTATTGTAGATTTGTTTAGCCGCCTATATAAGGTGGGTTAGTAGGAGTAGCTGATATCTTTTGAGAGATCAATATTCTGGGCGGTTTTACCGTGGCCTCCTGCGTGAGGATTGACCTCCTTTGTGAGGATTATTTTCTTGTATTCTTTTTGTTAGGTTAATTCCATTAAGTTCATCTTGTGCTTTTAATCTTATAGTTTGTTCCCCCAGTTTATGTTTTTGTTCATCTGTCTCCGGTCTTTACTCCTATCACATATACTGCGTTTTTCCCCATTATCTGTACACAATAAAAATATCTCGTTTTATATTTCACGAGGTTCATAATTGTGAGTAAGTGAACTTTATTAAATTGTTATGTATTGCTTATTAATACTCCTAATATATGACGAATTCTTTCATCCACCCGCATTCACATTTTTATAATTCGCATCAAGTCAAATAAAACGTTATGTCACTGACAAAAGGTTATAATATAATGGATCTCACTATATTATCTTAATTGATTTCACTATTATCTTATTCATTCGACCAAAAGAAAAAAAACAATATAAAATCACAGTACTGTTGATGCAAAATTTAAAACGTTTCCCCTGAATAAGATTTCACAATAACTTTTGTTAATTTATACTGTTATTATTTACTGATCCAGAACGAACTCCCGTGTCTTGTTTTACTGTAAAATATCTCAAAGCAAAAAATATTATAACATTTTTACTAAATATCTATGTAATATTCTCCAAATAAATCACTTAAACCTTTATTCATTTTCTTAATTAAGTTTTGCAACAACATTCGTTAATCTATATGCCATCAGATTGATCATTACCAGTCCACGAATATAATTTTGATCATGTTTCATTCAAGTTTTTAAAAATTTTATTTTTAAAAGAACACTAACTTTGAAACGATATATTGCTAATTTACTAGTACTACCATTTATTGAAAAGGGAAACCTCATTAACTCAAGTACTAAATTATGTTACGCTTCAATTAGTGTTGGTAAAATTCTTAATTAGAGTAACTGCCAATTCCATACACAAAACTGAAAGGTCATTTTCGTCATATAACTCTCTCAGCCATATTTGACCATATTTTGACTATATACCCCCTTTCTCCGCGTGTTTTCAATTTCCATTATTACCCTTTCCCCCTCTCCGCCGTTACTCCGCTCAATGGCGTTACCGGAGACAACTCTGAGCTCCTTAAATTAACGATAAATTTTGGGCGAAATTGAGCTTTAGCCTTGAAGGTTTTTCCTCGAACCTAAGCGATCGGAGAGGCCGAAACCGCCGCGAAAAGGGGGCGGGAGGAGTGGGGGCCCTTTGATCGTGAAGTTTATCAGGCGGTAATGCTTCACTATTGGTCGGGATTTACGAGCACAAGATTTCGGTACTCTGCGCATGTTGGGCATGTTTATGTGTATTAAATTTCTTCCTATGCGTGGATTTGCGTGCTTATGTTAGAAATTGGGTTTTTATGCGCCAAAGGTGCTTGCTTTTATGCCGGATTTTGCCGTTTTGTGTTTTCATTGAAAATGGTGGAATTGTTGTTTGAAGGTTGATTCTATGGGCTATTTTTGGTTATCTAATGAGAGGTTTGTTTATTCTACTTTTTTAAATATAGATTTTCAAGCAGTATCTGTTGTGGCGTTGGTTTGATTCTAGAGGTGGGGGGATGAGGTGCGAGATAGTTCATCTGATTTTGGGTTTCTTTCTTTTGCTGCTCGTATCTGGTGAGTTTTCTTTTCCCTTTCTGTAAAGACTTCTCGTTTTCTTTTTCTTTCTTTTAATGGTCAGATTTGAGGTCGAAAATTTTTTTGTTAGAATTATTTGTTTAAGATTAATATGCTTCAGTTTTACTATGGATGCTGCAGTTCCTGTTTTGCTCTTCCATGTGAATATATTTTTTTCAAACTCATTTGATAAGTGTCGCAAAACAAAGGAGCTTTTTGCTTGGTCTAATACTGGTTTCTGTGTGCTTTATTTTCTACTTGTATTATAATACTTATTAAAGATGAGATTGATATGGAAAATCGATGTGAAGAGGGAAGAAAGCATTACTGACGAATTAGGAATATTGCCATTTGCGTTCTCATTTTTACTTATTCCTGTACTATTAGGATCATGCATGTAGAGCTATGTTTGAATAGTGATGGAGTTGCGTGAAATGTTCAAAATGATCTCTATACTTTACTAAAATGATTTTGTGGGTGAGATTCCTTTTGCATATGCATTTTCAACCAATTGAGATCCCCTAATAATGTGCCATTTCGTCCTATCAGTTCCTGTCACAGTAGAGGCATCAGAGGCAAATGATGGTTATAAGCAGTGTGAACATACAGTCAAGAAATGGGCATCCTTTTCGGCTGATACCGAAGTTAATGGCAACCAACATGCCTTGCGTGACTTGCTACTTTTCCTTCATGTACCTCGAACAGGGGGACGAACATACTACCATTGGTAATTCTCCTAGATTTTCTATTCTATGGTGTCTTAGATGCCCCAGTAAGAAAATACTGAAAACAAGTCTTAGTGTAAGCTTTCTAATATTTACAATTTCATGAAAATTGATTTTACTTATTCTTTGTGCTATTTGTTTAATTTTTATACAGTTTCTTGAAAAAGCTGTACTCAAGCTCCTTGGAATGTCCTCGGTCTTATGATAAACTGAGATATAACTCAAGGTAATTCTTAATGTCCTTGTAAGGTTTGTGGCTGAAAAGTAAGTAATTGATACGTTTAGTTCACTGTAACTAAACAACCATAGTGCAATCAGTTATCATGCATCCTTGCATTTTAAACTATTTGGTTCATCTCTTTGGAGCATTTTTAAAGCACAGCAAAATATATATGAAAACTTGGCTACTCACAGTGAGATTTTCTTCTTGCCCAATCAATGACTGTGATTGTAAAAGTTTAACTTTGTGTTGAATGAATGATATGGTTATCACTGTGAGACAATGCAAAACTTGAATATAGCTAGTGTGTCTTCTAATTATTGACATGCTTGCTTTTTTTTCTCTTGATAGATATATAATCATTTTTTAAGATAAGATACTATCATGAAAAGTCAAAGCATGTAAGAAAAGATACTAACAAATAGTTGGACTAGAAGATGTGGAAGAAGTGTTGTTTTATCCTTATATATACCATAGACTTGTGTAAGAAGTGGGATTTGTTTTTATCTTGCAGAAAATCGAGTTGCCGCTTATTAACTACACATGATGACTACTCTGTGATGTCCAAACTTCCCAGGGAGAGAACTTCACTGATGACAATACTTAGAGACCCTATTGAACGTGTTTTTAGCACTTACGAATTTTCATTGGAGGTGGCCTCTAGGTTTTTGATTCATCCCAATTTAACATCTGTATTAACAATGTCCCGAAGTGCACGTCGTAAGACATCTGGAGTGAGTACTCTGGATATTTGGCCCTGGAAGTATCTGGTTCCTTGGATGAGAGAAGACCTTTTTTCACGGGTATGCTCAGCTACCGTGATTGAGATTTTCGGTTGAAGTAAATGTTGACATGTACATGTTCTGTCGTTATTGATAGTCTTCTCCAAGGCCCTGATTTGAACAATGACTTTTTAAGTTTGAATTGTATTCTCTGCGATACATGATCATCATTATTAGGTTTTCAGCTTTGGTTGTAATGTTTGGATTCAGAAGTCTTGCAGTAATATGTGGAATTTTATTTTCTTCAAGACCCCTCACTCCTGACTATTGGTTTTATTATGAGATATTCTATGCTATAATATGTTCTTTCTTCTATGCCAGAGGGACATTAGAAAACTTAGAGGGCAAGTTAATTTAGTGGCTGGTGATCCCTATGACATGGAAGACATTGCGATGCCTCTGCATGAGTACATTAATGAGCCTGTTACTCGAGACATTGTCCACAATGGGGCCACTTTCCAGGTATTGCATTGTCCTCTGTACTTCAAATCTTATTAGGTTATTTCATTAGTAGATATGACGTTCAAAAGACATGCTTTAGAAATTCTGTTGTTCTCGCCTCATTTGTTAAAATTTTTGCATTTGGAATCAGTGTTATAGAAGGGTTGTCCCTGCATGATTCATTTGGTACTTCATCTGAAATGACACTATAAAATATTTCAGACAATTGTGTAAATATTCTATTGTAAAGTTACTGGGTCACCTTAATTAAGAGTAACTCTAAGTCTCTATAGGGCTTTATGTAATAACAATTAACAACGTATTTTTTTGATGGATAATGACAATGTATTTTTAAGTGAATAATGAATTAGTTCTTGGTGGAAATTATATTAATATTTAAACCATATACCATTTTTTCTGAGCAACATTTGGAAGTGGGCATATAGAGAACAACAGGTGACATGTTATTAGTAGTTTTAATTTAAATTGTACTGAGGTTGGATGTTGGATTGCTAGTATTTTCCTCAGAGTTAAGTAGGCATGTCAACTCTTGTGCTGCTGCATGATTATCTGTTATATGAGTAATGAAATAGATAGAGCCTGTATATTATCATAAGTTTCTTGCCATACTCATCTTAAGTTACTGTATTTTTAATACCAATTTTTGCTAAAAGAATATGGTTGGATTAGAATGGGAGTCATGGTTTTCATATTAAAGTGAAAGACATTGATCTTTGAGTTTGTTCCATATGCATTGCATTATGTTCATGGATGAGCATTAGGTATTTATCCAGCAAGATCACTCTTTTCTTTTCTTTCTGTCCTTTTTTTAGTCTTGTTCAGTCCTTGACTGCAGCATGGTTCTATTTTCTTACATCTGAGATTTTCAGATTGTAGGTCTCACAAACAACTCTTATTTTGCTGGAGCACATGAAGTGCGTCATTGTGTGCTTAAGTACCATTCTCTTGGTGATTATGTGCTTCAAGTTGCAAAGGTATGGTAGAAGGATCCACTAATTTTGATATCGATCATGTCACAATGTTTGTGCAGTCCCATTATGGTTCAGTCATGGTCATAAGATGATTGTGATTCTTGCAGAAGAAGTTGGATAAGATGATTTATGTTGGACTGACTGAAAATCATAAAGAATCGGCCAACGTGTTTGCAAATGTAGTTGCTACACAGGTGATTTCCAAGCACAAAACATCAAGCTCTAATTCAGATGGTGCTGGTGACAATGACTCAGGTTAGTGATTCGAAGTCATTAATTGTACTAAATCCAAATTGTTTGTGTATTGAATCTAAACAGTGATGATATATTTGTGCAATCTTGGAAGTAGTAAAATTTCTCTGAGTCATCACCTCTGTGTTCTTGCTATAATACTCTTGTAGTTCCGTATATATGAATTTAAGTTCTGGAGAGGAGATTCTTTTCTCCATTGACATATCTGTTGATCTGCTACAGAACAGCACTCACAACTTCCTGATATGAAGACTGATGCTAATGATAAAGTAAGAAACTGATGTTCTTAATTCTTTTCTCCATTGACATATCTGTTGATCTGCTACAGAACTACACTGTCTTATTTTTTTCTTTGGACTACAGGATCAAAACCAGAAGAACATGTCATCAACTGGCGAGGATAATGCAATACAGGAAAATGTGAGCCTCTGAATATTTTCTCTAGTCTCTCATGTTTAATATTATGATATTTGCCTGCTTCTTGGTTAACTTTTTAGCTCATCGTCTCTGCATTATTCTATCAGTGGACTGTGGGGAAACTGATGAAAGCATACAATTCTTGCGTTTCGAAACTAAGAGACTCTCAAGCAGATAGGCGTGTGAATTCTTTGAAGCAACTTTATCCAGCAAACTTTACAAAAGAGGTAGTGCAAATGGTGGATTTGCTGAGTGCTTAGCTACTGTACCTTAATAGTATTATTTTTCTAATTCTTGCTACTGATGTCAATGTCTTAACTTTTTCAGGCTCGTAAGCGGGTTCCTGAGGCCCTTATCAAGGAGATAACATTGCTTAACAGCCTTGATATAGAGCTCTATAAGTATGGCCAGTACATCTTCAGAAAGCAACAGGAACATATGACGCAGAGCATGGTTCATGATGTACGTTAAATCTCTTGCTTGAATCTAATGATGAAACTGAATCTATACAACTCCAATATTTGATAAAACTGGCATCCAAGTTTTTTTGGATGCATCTGTTCCTAGCATTGCATATGATGTTTATGGAATGCAATTGGCTTGACTAATTGTTGCATCTTCTGATTTAGTGTCGGTTCAGTGATTTTGATGTAGCTAATTCTGCAGAATCAAACTGCATCCCGGTTATGTGCTTTCATTTAGTATCAGTATTGGTTGCTCTGTGTTAGTGTGAATGCTCATCAAGTGACATGATATGTTATGCACTCATTGCCATGTTCCAGGCCCCACTTCCTGAGAATTATAGGTGAAACATCTTCCTATCCCACTTGTGATAGGAATAGGGTCAATCTAGAATCACAATTAACTTATGTATTAACTGGTAGTTTTGCATCGTAATCTTGGTGGCTTCTGTTGCTATTCTTCGGATACTAGAAACGGGGTTGCAACCCATTTTACATCTGTTGCTTCCAATTGCAGGAAGAGCTAAGTGGCATGCTCTCTACAAGCACATACCGCGGAATCTATGACAACCCTTCCTGGAAATTCGTGTCCTTATCTGCTGCTGCTGCTCTGCTGCTTATCTTCATTTTTATCTTTGTAAGTTCAAGAAGAAGAACGTCAAAAGTTAAGCTGTAAATACTGAAAATGTCCGAAACTTAATAGATGACCGAGCCTGCGCCATGATTTTTCAGAGAAAGTGGTTGTACTTAGCCCAATTTTGTTTCAGCCAACAGATAAATTCTTTAGGAGGCTGCTTTATACACAAACTCATAATTAAAAATGTCTTATTGCATATTGCAATTGGTCTGAGTGCTTTCAGCCAAGAACAAGGTCTTTTGGTTTTGTATCAGGTGAATTCTATTACTATTACAGGAGAAATTAAAAAATATTAGTGTATTTTCTGTTGGGCATGTGTTTGATACAGATTCCTTATCCTTGTTTCACGTTTACAGGTAGATAAAATATTTATTTATTACTAATATGTAGCAAATTGATTATTGATATTGATAAAGCTATTTTTGGCAACTTTAAATCACACTGGTAAATGTATGGCATTACCTGAAAAGGTATAGTAGTAGTAGTAGTAGTACTACTTATTTTGGTTTACATCAGTAATAACAATGTGTATATTTTTAAGTGAAATCAATCTCAATTTAGATCATATAATGCGTTGCAACCCGTTTCTAATCAATAGACATTGTCGTTCTAGGCAGTGAAACTGGGAAGAGCCTAATTTTTCCTTAGGACTTCTCCATCCAATCTTTTCCAACTTTTTGTTTTACATTTCTTCAAATAAATGCGAATTCAAAATTGAACATTTTATCGCAAAAAGAAATACTCCATATACTTCCACCTCTCTTTAAACTAAAATGTCTTATTTCACTTCCAAAATAGTATGGATTTCAATGTGTATTAATCCTCCTCCAAAATTATACTACTACTAGTCTATTTTACCATCTCCCTTCATAAAAACTTGTCATTTTTTCCCATCAAAATTTAGTTTCTACTACTATTTTTTATCTTTAATAAAATGAGTCTTCACTAACAATATTACTTTTGTTCTTTATCTTCTTTTAGTATTAATAATTTTGTAGAGGAATTGGTAGTATTTCGAAATAGATCAAATTCTGGCAAAAATAGTAAAGAGAGAAATGCAGACAAAAAGAAACACAAATGGAAAAATAGTAAAGAGAGAAATCAAACAAATTCTCATCTTATCTATTCTTTGTTTTATAATTTCTTCTCTGGAGAGAGGAATGGCGTGACAGGACTTTGATAAGGGTTTATCTACAGGTACGTACTGAAATAATCTCTATTTCCATGCAATTCCCTGTGTTTCTTAAAGCTAACATTTCTAATTCCTTGTTTTTTTTGGGTGCTTTTTCTCTGCTCCATCCGTGCGCCTTTATCTTGTAGAGGAATTTCCTTTATCTTGTAGAGGAATTTCATTTTTTCAACAATCTTTTCCTTGTCATTTTTTTTATCTCCACTTTGAAACTTCCAAAAACAATGAGCTCTCCTCATCGTTGTATAAGTATTTAGTTGGCTGCTGAAGGCGAGGGATCGAAAACGCAGCTCATTTGAAAGAAAAAAGTATTTCTAGTATAATTTTCATGAATTTGGTTTTAAATAATTAGTATTGGGTGGTTTTGTTATAGTAGTATTTTTTACCGCTGAAACGGAGTCGTTTCACATAGGTTGCAGAAATTAAATGATGTTGTAACTGATGCTAAAATGGAATGGCAATTTTTTTCTAAAATGAAAAGACGTGTTTCTTTTCGTCATTATTTTAATAATTCATCTGTTTCACTTCCCTGGTTTTAATTTGAAAGTGGATGAATCATTCAGGATTGAAGATTCTGTGTGAGTAAATTTTCATGACCGCGCCGAGATTTTGGTAAACCTCCGTGTATTTACTTCCAAATGCATACCTATTTTGGATAAATATTATCTAATCCTATCTTTATGATTATCCTCTTACACCTATGTGATTACTCATTACCTTAAATATCCAAATCACACACTCATATGCATAATTATATTTGATAAATGTGTGTTTTACTCCGTATTTACTGTTAGCAACTTCTTGAGAGTGGCCAAGAATAGTGTATAAGCATTTCTAAGGTTTTTATTTGTTCGTAGTCTACTTGACTTGGAAGTGGTACTAATTTGTGTAAAATTTTCAGTAGGAGCATGGCTGAGGTTGGGGATAGTTTGGGTCCGGATGAGGACTATGACGTCTTGCTCAATATTCTTGACTTTCCTATAGAATGTTTGGAAGGGGATGAAGTTGCAGCCGAATGGGATAGTAGCAAAGCGCAATTTCTCGGGCCTATTCCATCTAGTCTGCTAATGGAGCCACCTTTGATGTCCAATGAGGAATTCAATGTTCCTAACTCGTCACCACAACCACATTCTCATGTGAGATTCTAAGATTTTTCCCCCCTCGGCTGGTATTTAATATTGTTTTTACATTATTTATATAGAGTTCATGTCTGTTTATATTGCTATTAATCTACTAAATGGAAAGAGCTGATGCATACAACTGAGGAGTGTGATGTGGGCAGCTCAGCAGTAGTTACGGATATCATGTCTAGTTTGGTAAAGGCTTGGTGCAGTGTGTGTTTGAGATATTTACCATATAGAAACTTGTTGGATGTGACAATACTTCATCATGGGGGTTTTATTTTCATCTTAGGCTTTTCTTACCATAATAGGCATATATATTTGTTTGCTTTCTCACACACGTGGGTGCCCATTTAAATAGATCATGCGTTATTTCTGACATCATAAAAATTTAATATTAGCAAAGTTAAAAAGAGTTCATTGTCTCTACTCAGTCAATATTAACCATTGTATTCCTAGGTTTGTCTGGTTGGAGGTGTATATTTTCGCTCTAATCTTTTTGTTGTTGATGAATGAACAATCTGCAGATTGATGCAGCTCCAGAGCTAAAGCAGCTGGCCAATCATGTTGATACCTGTAGCTTGCTTATTCCCCGGCTGAGGAAATTCACTAAGGTCCAAGAGTCTCGTTCCTTTTGCACTCAAAGCCCTATTTCAGTTCTTGAAAGTAATGGCTCCTGCTCGAGAGAAAAGTGCTTGTTTATAAAACCTGAACATGCTATTCCAGCACAAAGCAGATCAAAACGAGTTAGATATTCAGGTGTAAACCCATGGCTTTCGGCAGCACATGAGCTTTCCACTTCTAAACGGACTTCAAGTTGGAAAAGATTGATTCAACAGCCTGTTCCAATTGATTTGATGAGAAAATCTGACAAAAATGTTGATAACTTAATAATCGTCCAAAATCTTCCCCATGAAGTGGCTTCTAAGCCCTGTGATGCACTGGTTAAGAAGTGCTCTCATTGTCAATCCACAAAGACACCGCTATGGAGAGAGGGACCACTGGGACCAAAGACTCTCTGCAATGCGTGTGGAGTTCGATATCGATCTGGATGTCTATTTCCAGAATATCGGCCAGCAGCAAGTCCGACATTTGTCCCATCTCAGCACTCAAACTCCTACATGAAGGTGGCAGAGATGAGGAGCGCAGCTAAGCTAATGGAAGTTAAAAATAAGGTAGCACCTTTATCCCCCCAACAGACGGAAGCTAAAATTGATGAACCTCCAAAATCCCCACAGTTAGAAGCAAAATTTTTGGAACTACCAAACTCCCACATGAAGGTGGAAGAGATGAGGACCGCAGCTAAGCTAATGGAAGTTAAAACTAAGGGAGCACCTTTATCCCCACAGACGGAAGCTAATTTTGATGAACCTCCAAAAGCCCGACAGTTAGAAGGAAAAATTTGGGAACTACCCAACTCCCACATGAAGGTGGCAGAGATGAGGAGCGCAGCTAAGCTGATGGAAGTTAAAATTAAGGTAGCACCTTTATCCCCATTGACGGAAGCTAAAATTGATGAACCTCCAAAAGCCCCACAATTAGAAGCAAAACTTTTGGAACTACCATCTAAACAACTGGTGTTTGTTTCCATGAGTAGTTATTTGTTTGATCATAAATGTGTAAAAATAAACTCGAGTTTATATCCTATAGTAGTGTTCCTAATATTGAGCCATGATCAGATATCTTATCTAGTTAGTATCATGAATAGCGGAGCTAGGCTGAATAATTTCAGTTGTGTTGTTATGTTGGCTCCTTAGATTGTTAAATGATATGTTTGTGGTTTTTTCCCTTTTGTCTCAGATGTTTAACATTTTCCTCATATTTTACTCTGAGCTGTTGTAATTTTGCAAGTTTTGTTGAGGTTATTGCTTATCGCAACATGTAGTTAGTTCATTTGCACCTATTATATTCATCTGCTGCGCTATTTCCCTTGGTTTATCTGTTTTGTGGTATAAATGATCTTTTCTCTGGTGAATGCAGATTGTTGGGACTTCGGAGCAAAAGCAGCCAACCAAGCAAATAAAGCAAATGCAGCTGGCCGAGCATGTCGACACCTCTAGCTCACTGCAGATTGCTGTAGTTCCTGAGAAAAAGCTGCTAGCCAAGGATGATGATGACACCTCTAGCTCATTTCAAATTGCTTTGGTGCCCAAGCGAAAGCTGCTACCCAAGGATGATGACACCTCTAGTTCACTTCAGATTGCTGGAGCGCCCAAGCAAAAGCTGCTTGCAAAGCATGATGATACCTATAGCCCACATATTCCTTTGCAGAATAAATCGACCAAGGTTCAAGAATCTGGAGCCTTCTGTACCAAGAGTCGCGTCTCACTCCTCCAAGACAGTAGCTACTTGAGATACAGACTAAAATACGTTGAACCTGGAGGCGTAGATCCGACAAATTTCATGAGTGGTAAAAACAGTAGGAAGGTGCCTGTTGCTGTTGGTGTCTCTAAAAACCTACCCCAAACACGCCATACCTCGTTGCATGGCTCAGATCCTGCGCCTCTGCAAAAGGCTTCAAATTCCATGAGAGGTAAAAAGAGTAGGAAAAGGTTACTTCAGCTGCCTGTTTCTGTGGATGTCATGAAAAACTCCCCCCAAAACGTAGCTTCCTCATTGGATATCACAGATCCTGCGTCTTTGAACCCTTCTTGCCCTGCAGTTGTTGAGAAGTGTGCACATTGTGAGTCAACGAAGACACCACAATGGAGAGACGGACCGTTAGGGCCAAAGACACTCTGCAATGCATGTGGACTCCGATACAGGACTGGACGTCTACTCCCAGAGTATCGGCCAGCAGCAAGTCCTACATTCGTGCCATCTCTGAATTCAAACTCCCACAGGAAGGTTGTGCGGATGAGAATCAAAGCTATGCAGTCGAAAATGGAGATATCAAGGTAGCTCTCACATCCCCACCCCCATATTCTTGTTTCCTCGAGTAGTAGCTTATATACTGAAAAGGATGCTGCTGTCTCACTCCTGTTTTTGTGCTTGTTTCGTGTTAGGAGTGTGCATGAAGACGAAGGCCGGGTGTAAAGTAGGGTAACTTTAAGCTAGGATGAGAGAGTTTTAACTAAGATTGATTAGCTGAGTTTGTAAAGAGTTTCAGTTGTTCTGATTTGAAACTTACAAGTTAGCTGTTGGGAAACTGCTGTGATATCAAAACTGAAGTAACTGAGTTTAGTGAGATTTTATTGGTGCATATCATCTGTGAATTTTTGATATTTTTTTAGATGTTTTCTTGATTTATAAGATGTTAGTATAATTCAAGAATTCGGATAGAGCAGAGTTATGGATTTTCTCTGAAAATATTATTGATTGTAAGATTTATTTGGGATGTCCAGGTTTGTGAAAGTGAGGAGTTTAAATAAGAATTGGTCGACTTTAGGGCCATTTGATATTGCATTATCAACTCTTCATTTTTCTAATTAGTGAGTATTATCATCAACTTAAAAAATGAATTAAGGGAAACATGTGGGGCCGATATTGAGAAAATAAATAAACGAAGGGACTTTAAATTTATCGATACTTAAAAATCCGAAATATATGAAACTCACATTCTAGCATCCAAGTAATTTTTAATCCGAAAATATTAGCTGCGCTATATTCGTTGCAAAAGCCAAAAGTTTGGTTTTCCAAATAAATTAACCCACGCTCAAGTTGTTGTTTTTTAAAATTTTATATAATCTAAACATGGCATCATTTCGAAAATAGATTTGATTTTCTAAATTAAGAAAAAGGAAACTCAACCCACAAATAAGAAGTTAATATTGAAAAGAACAAAGTCTATTACTAACTATCATGTTTTTTTTTAAAAGAGAGAGAGAATGCTTTTAAGTAATGGGGTATAAGTTAAAATCCATGCATTAAAAAGAAAAAGCATTTTCAAATGAAGAAAATTACCGGTGTGAGATCAAAGTTGAGGACAAACTAATCAATTAGTCACCAAAGAATATTAAATCTCTACCCTAGATTATGGACATATCAAACCTAAAAAGTTAAAACATGAAGTTGGTGTATATGTTATCTCGTATTTAGGTCGGGCATTAATAATTCTTGGCAAAAAAAGAAGTTAGTAGTAAGTACTCCACTAGGGTTTGGCATAAGTAAAAGTTTGGCGCCTAACCTTGCACAAATTGTAAACATGGTCCTTAAACTACCACCTTTTACTTGACTAAAATAAAATGGTCCCCTATCTAAAGGAATTGATGAAGTACATTATGCAAATAATTAATTGCTTTCATATTTTTTTAACTTTTTTTTAATGAGTAAATAAACAGAAACTTTAAAACTGTGGTCGACTTAAACCTGTGATCTTTACACTCTGAACAATAATCGCACAATTAACAAGTCAACACATACACTTTTATTTTTATCAAAAAATTAATCTATCTATCATAGATGAACGAAATTAATTAACACAGACTATTTAGAAACTTGCCTTAGGGAGGCCCAATAAACAAGGCGGCCCAATAAAAATAACACAAATTAAAAATAAACTAGAATTTATGGTGCAAAGATTTAAACAAGCCAGCAATAATACTAAAAAATACTACTAACATTCCAAAAAATTTAAAAGAGAAGACAGCAGCATTCAGAGTGGCAGTGGCAGTGGCAGGAACAGGGCTGGCTGGCTGGCTATGTCTCCACAATTTCATCATTTAATGCGATTGGTCCCCTTTGTTCTTATTTTTCGCAGATAAATAATTCATCTCAAGATTGAATTTTATTAGCTTATGTAGTGGATAAAAAAATTGTACCCTTTGCTACACATTTACCTCGTCTGCAAATAAATTTTAAATGGGGGTCCTCAACCTAGATCGATTTCATTCTTTGACAATACAAATAACACACTCAACCTTCCAACAGTAAAAATTCAGTGATCTAATCAACCGTATATAATGCTACATCCAGCTAATCATGCTACTTACTAAATAGTTTACATATTTCTCATGAAACCAGTGAAGCCAGATTGGATTGTGAATTTTGGGTGATTTAAATTGAGACGTATACTCCTACTATACATGAGTTTATTCAAGAATTAATAGGCTCACGTGCTGTCACATGGAATCTTTTCAGTCAAGAATTGACAAAACCTAATTAATTAGTACTTATACACATGTAAAAATTATGCAAAAACAACGCAACTGTTTTGAAAAGCTGTGTGCCAACATGCCTAATCCTAATTAATTAGGCTTAATTGACGTATTTATCAATTGCCAATCCCTACAACAACTTCATTCTTTAGTGGTTCGCTATATATATCTAACATATGTTTCACTGATTGGTCCTGATGATCCAGACTACTGTTAAGTGCTGATCATTATATAGATTCCGTATCAATATGCTAAGTCTCTGTTCCCTGCGTTCAGCAGTAATGTAGTCATTGTAGTATTATTTTAGTACGTATCATAATAATTGAATCATTTTATTTTCTAGCAAAAGTTTATATATTTCTTCTCTTTTACTTCTTCCATTCCATATTAACTGAGTCATTTTTTATTTTGAAAAGTTCTAAAATAATTGAGTCATTTATATATATTTGACAAAAAGTAACATTATTTTACTTTAGAGTATCCACAACTCTATCTCTATTTCATCTCTAATTCATCTCTACACCATTCATGTGTCTCACACCACTTTTTACTCCATCCCTTCCTAAAGAGCTGGTAGCATCTACCTACAACCGTCCATCTGCAATCCATCTCATCTCTTAACTATTCATCGGTCATACTATTTCATTTCAATTTAATTTTTTTGCAAACAAATTTAATTTAAATTGAGATGAAATATTATTTTAAAAATAATATTCATATATCTTATAGAAAATACAAAAATTACATAATTCATAATTTAGTAAGATAGTGCTTCTTTGGTATTAAAAAAAATTACTCATTCCATCCCTCAAGATTATGCACTCTTTTATTTTTAGTATGTCTCACAAGATTATGCACTTTCTAATTTTGGAAATTCTTTTCTATCTAATAAGGTGAGACTCATTCTCCATTAAAAATACTTTATTTACTTTTTCTCTTTACTTCTCTTTTACTTTATAAATTTTGCATTAAAACTTGTGAACCCAAAGTGCATATTCTTTGGGGATGGAAGGAGTATATGATGAATGAGTTATTTATAGAAGAGTTTAGGATATTTGGATGGTAAAAAAATATAATTTATTATTTAAAAAAGGTCATAAAACTTTTACATTTGAGGAATTGGGATTTTTTTAAATTTTTTCTGGTCTGAAAAATGAAAATAAAATCATTAAAATTCGATGTCCACTCGCGGAGCGGCGATGTCTTCATGCTCTAATGAGAGCTCGCCATGTGGGCAGTTGCGCGTGGTGAGCTAGCTCGCAAAATTTCTCCAGTGGGCGAGAAATTTTGGAGATGAGAGAGCTGCAGCCCCAACTCCTCGTGTTCTCGTCTCGGCAAGACGAGATGGAGATGGCGTGGAGCTAGGCAGCAAATGCTCTTATTCTCTCTTACTTTACCATCTACTAAACACACTGTTTTTAATCGTCGTGCCGAAAAAAAATGGCTCAATTAACAAGGAATGGAGGGAGTATTTTATCTCTCTTCATCTTTCTACATTTTTTATTTTTTACTTTCTTCATCATTTACTTAACTCACTTTACACATTTTTCTTATATCGCGTGCTAAAAATAAACGTCTTCACTACCGTGGAACGGAGGGAGTAATATTCATGAAAATGAGAACAAAATTTTGTGTCCAATAATACTCCTCCGTATAAATCTATATACTATATATATACTGAGTTATCCCTCCGCATTCCTTTTAATTTGGTTCATCCATTTCCTAAATCCAGCGTGGCTATTGTTCAATCTTAGTTAAACTCTAAAGGGGTGTTTCCAATTTAAAGCGAATATATATTTTGGATCAATAACGAATTTCTGCTGTATATTACAATTTTCTTGGATGTATGTTCATTTCAATTTCTGACGCAAAGCTGATAGTAATTGAAAGAATTTTTTGCAAGGCTAATTTCGAAAGGAGAATTTAGTAATTTTATAGATTATTGTCCCGAAACATAGGAATTTTAGTGGCACACAACAGTGCCAATTTTAAGCTTGTTTTGGCTTTAAAGTTTAAACACAACGTTGCATATAATGACATTCGTTTTTTTCCATGATAGTCACGTCACGCCCTAATTTTTTGCTAATATTGAAGAAATGCGGTGGCCGCATGATTTTTTCCAAATAGAGAAGAGAATCAATCATGCTACACCAATTTTCTAGTAATCGATTCGCATGCCTATTTTTTTCTATAAATCAAAAGCTAAAATCACCATCGAATCCTTTCATAAAATTTTTATACTCCATTAATCAGATATTACTCTGCAGTGTGCACTGTGCAGCCATAAATTGATGACGAATGGGTGCATAATTTGCTAAAGCAAATGGTTGCGTTTATTGTCGTGTAGCCCAAAAATGGTCCATACACATTAGCTGGAAAAGGAGCCCAGCTAATTAATGTGATTAATTTCGTAATTTATCGTTAATTATATTTATATGATTTCATTCATTCTCTTACAGTAGTTGAGAAACGTTGGATGTCGCATAAATGTCGGATGGACAATCCATTTTGTATGTCTCGTGGCACACTTTGAGCTTCTTGCCATTTAATCCCATTTTGCCCTTATTATACCCACTTCTAATTCTTCCACTGATTAATACTCCTAATTCTTGTATTTAAAATTATATTTATACACCATCGCCTTGGAACTGCCAATTGGTAACACTAAAAATCACCTTTTACCCACAAATTCCCCATTCCCTTTTCTTGACTTTCTATGGTCAAACTAAAAATGTGTGTACTTGTTCACCATTGTTTATTTATTTTAGAGTCAGTGAAACAAATAATTTAATTGCACAAGAAAATGTTGTGATTAGTAAAAGGTTAAGCAATAAGCAAAATGGCTCCGACAGATCCAAATTTAGTGCGTGAACAAATGTGGCTAGTGAAATGGACATTCCTCAACTTTACAACATGCAAATTCATACATTCTTGGAATGAAATTAGCATTATTGGAGACTTTCTTTTGACATAGTTGAAGAATTTAGAGGTACAAGAATTCCCATAGCAAAAAAGGTATGTTGGAAGGGACCACTTTTGAAATAAATAAAGACAAGCCCTAGAGCTGGTTTTGGGTGGCCATTGATGCTCTCTTCTCTCTCTTTATTCTCATTTTAGATTAGTTTCTTTATAACTCTATTCCTAATTGTTTTTTTTTTCTAATCCGGGTTTATTATTTTATGCTAGTTACACCAAATATAGCTTCCAAGATATTATAAAACCCAAAAAAAAGATTGCTATAAATCTTCGTGTTTTGTAACATATTAAAAGATATATTTTGCATTGTAGTATAATTAAAGCATTAAGTGGCATTTAAGGCATATTGGCCATCTTGTGATTGGGCTTGAGTGGGATCAATGTCTCTGTATTTTCTGCCTTTCAAGTTTCAACTACCTCTTTCAATGTCTGTCTTTTTCCTTGCTACAATCAATTTATGAATTAAACAAATAAACTGATAAATCAATTCAACCTTTAATCACATTAAAAAACACATAAATTAGTCCCCATAATGAATAAGACTCTCATTGATACGTGTAACGGACCTCGACGGTGACAGATTTGATACTGCCTTCTCCTACTGATATATATATAGTAATATTAATTAGGTAACGTATCTTTATTTCATTATATTTATACAAATCAAATTTACGTATATTTTTATTAATTTTTTTCAACTTATATTTCTTTAAAACTTCGTACCAAAAAAGATATAACTCCTATTGCTAAACGTATGGATTATTTTATTACTTAAAAGTTCAAAATTTTATAAATTATTTTAGAGGTATCGAAAATCGTTTATTTATGTGTCTCGATCATTAGTATTTTAATTGAATGTTATTGTTATATTATGTTTGGATATTTACTAACAATCTGTGTGAATCTAGGTTAGATATTTTCAAGAAGCCAATTAGATACAAAGCACATTGGTTCGTGGTAATGCTCAAGGCCAAATTGAAACTCCACAGGTATATTTTTTTGTAACTCTTTTTAATTATGTACTATATTTTTAATCATGTAATTTATTATTTTAATTATGTAAGTTATGAAATTATAGTTTGTGCTATTAAAATAATAAGAAAGGAATATAGTAAAAGTACGTGAATAGTGTGGTGTTTAAAAACCTATGCTCAATAGTCGTAATAAGTAGTAGTAGTAAATAATATGTACGTGAATGTCCTTAAGACATGACAGACTTAAAGCTTGAGTATTGGAGATGGATGTTTAATTTAAAGTGTCTAAAATTAAAAAACTTAATTGCTATGAAAATTCCATTAGATAAGACATTATTACACAATTAAATAGTTGTACTTATCAATCGTTTCGATTTGGCATTTCACCAAAATGATGTACTTATCATTTTGATAGAATAATGATGAAATTAAATCAGTAGTATTATTGTTGTTGTCGATTTGCGTGTATCTGCAAACCAACATTGCGACCTCACGCCTGCAATGACCATATAAATGTTCGAACACTAATGTGTCTTATGTTTAAACTTTTAGCTAATTAGTTGAAAGATGTTAAGCACATCATGTCCTATAGTTATATAATTTGTTTGTCACACATACTGTTTAGTTATCAATTCTCATCTTCATAAGGTTAAAAAAGTGTATGTGGATATTTAAGCTCCCCCACATGTTCAACTTGGTAATCAAATAGTAGTACATCATAATCCTTACATGTAGCTAATGTACTACGGAGTATATTTTAGGATTCCGATTAAATCGAAAAATGATGTGACTAAATTAAATCTTACCTCCCCGGTTAAATCGAAAAATGATGCAACTAAATTAAATTTTGCTTCCTCCTTCTCACCGTAAGTGGGGTACTGTTAAGGATGTACTCCTTAACCTCGTACGAATTCCTCCGTGAGGTCGTGGGAACGCTTGCCCGTCGATCGCACACGACAAGAACTAGGATCAATTCCTTCGTGAAGTCGTGGGAATCTTTGCCCGACGATCAACAACGACAAGAACTAGGGTTTTGAATTGTAGAAGAAATGAATTATCTTATTTCATTGATTGAATAATGAGAATGACAATAGTCATATTTATAATACTCCTATGAATAACCTAACTTGGTGAACAAGATAATAACGATATGGAAAAGATATGATAATATAATAATAGAGATATGATAGATATTCCCAGAGATATACTCGTATCAACTCCCCCACGGTTGAAATCCACCTTGTCCTCAAGGTGGAAATCACGACACAACAATGAGAGTTGAAAGCCAAAAATTGTTGAGAGACGTCTCCTCCTGGATCAAACGCACAACGAACAGCTGAACGCCTCCCTTCATCACCTTCATCATCAATCAACAAAGGATACCCAATGTGGTCGGCAAAATTTCATCCCAAAACGCAAAGCTCGTCCACGCTTCCAAGAATGCTCAAACATGACGTGTCATTGCGCGGAGGGATCAACCTCGCATCGGTGTCAAGAGATGTTGATCGAGGATTCAAACGTGTAGGATCCCTAACACGCAAATCCCCACAGATAAAGGCAATCTCCTTCAAATGTATTGGAAAGGACGGCACAACTTTGTTTCCAACTAAAGCACATCGATAAGCACCATAATTTACACTCAAACAATTCTCCAAAACATCGTGAGATGTTATTCGAGAAGCCTCGAGAGATGCGACGACCTTCTTCACTTCCCCAATGGAATCGACCTCCTCGTCGTCATCTAACATTGTGTCTTCCTCTCCACTGATATAGGGGCTGCACGGCGGAGAGATCACACCGGGCGGGGGCAGTTCATATAACAATCCGTTCTCCTCTCCGCTATCGTCGTCGGGGCTAGATAGGGGGTTTCTTATACCTCCTTCACTTGAGGCGGACTCTGGAGAAGCCAAATCAAATCCGTCACTCTATTTTTGCTGAAATTGATCCTCAATTACTACCGCCCCTATCTTCAGATTCTCATCGACATGAACCCTAATCGCCCGCAAATTCGCCGCCTCAGATCCATCGAAACGTGGGGCTTTCATCATCTCAAAACGGGGCTTCTCCACTCGGTAATGATCATAACGAGGCTGATCGGCGAACCTATGCGCGGGGTTATCCCATGCAGTCGTTCGTCGCCTCTGAAATCCGTCATTATCAGCGCCGTGCCAATCCCACTCCGTCGCAAGACCCCCCGGCTGACCGTCAAGCCTATTTGCGGGGTTATCCCAAGCAGTTATTCGGCGCCCCCGAAAACCCTCGACACCAGCGCCATAACGATCACACTGCTGCAACTCCAATCCATGCGCCTGACTCGCGGTTCAGGTCGAAGGGTTGACGAACCCTAGGTGCAGCTGTGAAGTGCCGCGCGGCGCTGGAGACATCTGATGCCGCGCCGTGTCGCCTCGGCCCCTCTGCCACTCCTCGTAGGGCGGCTCAGGATCGTCCATCCTATGCGCGGGGTTGTCCCATGCTGTCGGGCGTCTCCCCCGAACTCCATCTCCGTCGTTTCCGTAACGATCGCACGCCCACAACTCCGAAATCATTCGCTGTTGCGGAACCCTAGTCGACGGTCCGATGAAGCCTCCATGTTGTTGCGATGCCAATGTTGTCGCATCCGACACAACCGGACTGTGTCTCCCTGCGTCGCCTCTCCCCCGCAGCCCATCGTCGTAAGGCGGGTCAGGATCGGGCCTCGGCGACGGTTGAGCGATGGCTTGCCGCCTCTCCGACACGTACAATCGCGCTTCGAAGCGCGCCAGCGTCGCCAAGATATGCTCTAACGCCAGCGACGTGGAATCGAGCGCTCCACTCGCCGGCTGAAACTGCTCCAGATCGCGGATTACTCCGGCGGACATCACAACCATCGATTATGTGCGGTCCACATTACGATTCGACATCGGATAATGAGATCGTCAATGAAAGCACCAGTTGTTAAGGGTGTACTCTTTAACCTCGTACGAATTCCTCCGTGAGGTCGCGGGAACGCTTGCCCGTCGATCGCACACGACAAGAACTAGAATCAATTCCTTCGTGAAGTCGCGGGAATCTTTGCCCGACGATCAACAACGACAAGAACTAGGGTTTTGAATTGTAGAAGAAAGGAATTATCTTATTTCATTGATTGAATAATGAGAATGACAATAGTCATATTTATAATACTCCTATGAATAACCTAATTGGTGAACAAGATAATAACGATATGGAAAAGATATGATAATATAATAATAGAGATATGATAGATATTCCCGGAGATATACTCGTATCAGGTACATTTTTTTGATGTCTCATCCTGACATACTTAGTACTAATATAGAAACATTACTCTCTACTTTTTTTCTACCTTACTTTATTCTTTTCACTTAATTCACAAAACAACACTACATAAAATCATGTGCCGAAAATCAAATGCACCACTTAGAGTAGGACGGAGGTATGTGGCAGTTCATATAAGTCGTACATGCCACAAGAACGTGAAAGAGTTCTTGCACGCCTCATTCAAGACTATATTGATGACGAGCCTGGTCCATGTTGGTGCTTAGGCTTCGCTTCCACATACACAAATTGTTTTTCCTGGGCATTGTCCTCCAACGGTCTTGGACGCGGTGGACGAGTATATGAAAATGAACGCCGACGACTGGGCAGCCTGTATACAACGGTTCGCCAGGCTTATTTGACAAATACCTTCATGCCATGTAGTATAGAGGCGGTGCCTACACCAGCGAATATAAGGGCACGCATCCGACGTTTTCTCTGGAAGACGTTGCTAACTAACTTTATGGATTCGACATGAGTACCATGGCATCGCTGGGTTGACAATGATATCAATGTCTTAAACCAGTCACCTCAATTTAATGAGGTATGTGATGATAAAACACCGACTAATTGTTGACGATACATTATGAGAAACTACTTGCCGGATGAGATCTATTCACGATGGTTGATGTTTGTGAAATCGATCACATGTCCGACTAACTGAAAGAGAGCATTTTGCACACTTGAGGTGACAAAAGTTGATGTTGAATGGACTTTTGATGCACTTCAATCATGTTAGACGATAGTGAATGTTCCAACATGTATTTGGGATCGACTAGACATAGTCGATGCCATATATGCATATATTATAGTACTACACTATATAATACTCCATCTCGAGGTGGAACAACGCCTAACTTTTGAGAATTTCTAAATTGACAGGCTTCTTCTCGCGAAGAGATCTTTCAACATACTCTAATCAAATAGATTTGATCACATCGAACATAGTTTAACATTAAAGTTTATACTCTCTCTGTCTCCAAAGAGTATGAACTTTGAATTCGTCATAGGTTTTAATGCTTTATTGGTAAAGTAAGAGAGAGATAGATAGAGAAAGTTTTTTAAGTATTGTTAGTGGAGAATGAGTCCCGCCTCATTACAAAGAAGGGATTTCCAAAATTGGAATGTTCATACTCTTTGGGGACGGAAGAAAAAGAAAATAGTGCATACTCTTCAGGGACGGAAGGAGTATTATTTGATATAAATGTAGTAAGTTAAACTATACTACTACATTTTATATTTATTTAATATACTTTTAGTTACTTATTTTATTTTATATATAATACTTCCTCCGATTCCCACTAATATTTCCATTTTGCCATTTTTGTCCAATCTTCATTACAAGTCTCATTTCACTTTTATTATTTTCGGTAAGTGGATCTCAAATTCCACTAACTCATTTCACTCACATTTTATTATAAAACCAATATATAAAAGTAGGACTCTGCCATTTTCAATTACAAAGTTAAAAAATTTATTAAAATTTGTGACGGCAAAAAATAAGACTTCTAATGGAGACCCAAGAGTGTAAAAACTTAAGAAAATATAAAATTGAATAATAATAATGATGAAATTATTTTAATTATGATAATCATTATGTCTCAAGTTAGTTGAGTTGTATTTCATTTTGGACTGTCCAAGTTAGTTGATTTGAAGTCGTTTCATTTTTTTTTGGCAAAAAATTTATTCACTCTTATTTTACTTTTTTTTATTTCTCCTTTGTTTTATTCTTTCTCCTACTCCATATGTCCGAACTGAAGGAGTTGACAGCGGAAGCGCATCAAAGATCAATTACATAATAATTCTTATCTATTTAGCAGATTATTTAGACAAATTCTATTCGCGCAATTATCACATTTATCATACTCATAACTTGAATCAAATCATGCTTTAAGTGTAATTGAAACCTAAAACATGCTTTTCTACGGATTAGCCATTTTACCTTGATGATTCTCCAAAGAATCGAAGATAGCTCGTGTCTTCTCCACGTGAAGATGTTGAGTACTAGACCACGGATCTTATGACTGGTTCCCGAACTGTATGCTGATATTAGTGTGGGCTGATCTCACTAGGATACTAGGACTTAAATAAAGAAGACAAAAATCCCACGTGAAGTAGGAGAGAAAATCATCCCCTATAGGTATTAGGAGGGTGACGAAAATTTTTAATGACAATAAGTTGTATTTTCTGTCTCCTTTATTCTCCTATTTCTATTAAGTTACATATTGGGTACAGTCAGAGATCTATGGAAGGTTTTGGATATGACCTACCACAATTAGCTTTTTACTAATTAAATTGGACCCACAGTTTAATGCAAGCTTATATTGGAATATTATTAGCAGCCACTACAGAAATATTATTGCACTGCACATCCAAATCCGAAATTCTAAGTAATTCGGGTTTTCGTTGTTTGTCGTTCATTTCCCACGCTGAAGATAGAAATGTCCATTAAGTAATTAGTGTCTGCTATGAACTTAATTAATTAACATCACATTTCATTAACCTTCTCAACCAACTTTCTAATATAATGCATTTATTAAAATCCGTGTCGGTTAAACTCTTCTTGTATTGGTGGACAGATGGAATAATAAAATAAAATATGAGAGATAAGAGAGAGTAATGTAGAAAATGGAGTAAAATACAAGTGATTAGATGTTTTTTTATCAAAAAAAGAAATTAATCAACTATGTTGGGCCGTCCTAAAAATAAATATAAACCAACTTCGTTGAGACGGTGGAATACTTTATTTTCTCTTAATTTAATCTTTAAATATCAATTTCTTTAATAATATTTTGAAATGGGGTGATTTGAAGTATGAATTAATTTAACGAATCCGGGACGAGTATGAATATACACAATATTATGGTATAACTCGATATTAAAATTTTATAATGACATCAAAAGTGAAGTTATTGGGGGTATAATTTAACATTTGAAAATAGGAGTGGATTGATTGAGCCAAAGGTGGAAACTGTGTCTAGTGTAGTGTAGTCAGTTTTAACCATGGTAAGAGTATCCATAATAGGGAGGACACTTCCTTGGACAAGCCACTTTTTTGTCCTTAGCCACTTCTAATTTGTCCACGGCTATAAAAAAAAAGTTTCCACGACAATAGTGGACACTTTTTTGGTCAATTTCACTCTATTTTATTTTTTGTATATTTTAATTCAATGAATATTAAAATTATCATACTTTAAACAATTAGAGAACGAGATAATAATAATAACAAGAAAAAAGTATTGGTGTCGGGTGAATCTTCGTCTCCACCGTGCATTTTTAGAGATAAAAAAATTAGAGAGTGAAAAGTGGATAGAGATTGTGGGTGTGAAGATGTGGGTGGAGTGAAAATGAAGATGGGGTATTTATAATGAAATTTATTCAAATTTCGAAATTAATAAAAATAAAAAATTAACTGGCTAAGCCGCGGCGGCCTTAGCCGTGCAATAAGCAGCCACGGGCACCGCTGCGGCTAAGCCACTTCCGCCGCATCCTCGCCGAATAGTCGGCGAAGGTCTTTCCGCCCCCTCCCATCTGTCCTGGCCGCGCTGCCCGTGTCCTCCACTATGGATAGTCGCGGCTTAGGAGGCTCCGGGGCGGCCCTAAAAAGCAAGCAATGGACAAAGAGAATTTTGAAGGCACCAGGGTTAAATCTGTCATCTCACTAAAATGACCGGTCCGCTCAGATCCCGTACAGTTCGCTAGCATCAGTCTAAAGCCTGTGTCCTAATATCTCGCGATATCTCCCGCTATTTTCTCACCTACTCCTTAACCCTTTTTTTTACAATATTCTTTCCACACTCAATTTTGCTTCACCGAAAATATGTGTAGTTTATAGGAAATCCGGTAATTAAAGGAGCTAAACTGTATATAATTAATTCCAGAAAGCTTAAAGAAAAAAGGACAGAAAAAAATAAATTTCTAATAGGAGCGCATTATTAAGTGTGGAATTAAATAAAAAGGCAATTAATGTAATTGTCCCTATTGTCTGGTGCGTTGAGATTATTAGTACAGAGAGAGAGAGAAAGAAAAACTACAAAACCAACCATAAATCCATGTCACCCCACACACTCTTCTCTCTCCTTCCAACTTTACCTTTGTATCCTTCTCAGACGCCGTCGTTTTAGCTCTGAGAGAGAAACGGCGCAAAATTTGTTAGGGCGACGTTTTCTGTCAACTACCGGTGGAGGAATCAACGATTTACGGGGCGATGTTTTGGTGATGTTCCTAGTCACATTTCTTTTGTTTTTTTCTACTTTCTCGGAGCCAGATTCGTGAATCACTCGCCTCCTGTACCGTCGATTCCGGGATCAACGGTTGTGGATCTTTTTATTTCATTGATTTCTCTTCTCAGCTCACAAAAAATCCGTAAACAGACACTGTGTGCGTTTTACACGCAATCGGTGTGAGAAATTTGTGGAGGTCAGTTTACAAATTGACTCTGTATCAGTATTGGATGAACAGCTTCGGTTGTAAGACGTGGTTGCTTTAGATATTCTCCTTTTTCCTTGTGGAGTGAATTATTCATTTTTTATTGATTTGCACCTGATTTGTTCATCTCTTTGAATTACTTGCAGCATTTATTGTGAAACCAGTTCAATTAAACGAAGAAATTGCACTTCTCGGTTGACATGGGGGAGAGGAGCTTGGACTCCGAGCTGTGGCACGCGTGCGCTGGTGGCATGGTTCAAATGCCGCCGGTGAACTCGAAGGTCTTCTATTTCCCGCAGGGACACGCGGAGCACACGCTCACTTCTGTCGATTTCGGCGCTTTGCCGAAATTCCCGCCGATGATCCTCTGCCGTGTGGCCGCCGTGAAATATTTGGCCGACCCTGACACCGACGAGGTTTATGGAAAGATTAGGCTGATTCCGGTGGGGAAGAACGAGCACGGCTTCGATGACGGTGGAGTTCTGGGAAACAACGGATCTGCGTCTAATGAGAAGCCTACTTCGTTCGCGAAGACGCTGACGCAGTCCGATGCTAACAACGGCGGGGGATTCTCCGTTCCTCGTTACTGCGCTGAGACGATTTTCCCTCGATTGGATTACTCGGCCGATCCTCCCGTGCAGAATGTGATTGCCAAGGATGTCCACGGCGATACTTGGAAGTTTCGCCATATCTACCGAGGAACGCCGAGGAGGCATTTGCTGACTACTGGATGGAGTACTTTTGTGAATCAGAAGAAGCTCGTGGCCGGGGATTCGATCGTGTTTCTGAGGGCCGAGAACGGGGATCTTTGCGTGGGAATTCGGAGGGCTAAGAGGAGTGGAGTTGGGGGTGAGCCCTCGTCCGGGTGGAACTCCGGTGGTGCAGGGAATTTTGGTTTCTCGTCGTTTTTGAAGGAGGATGAGAGCAGGCTGATGCACAGAGTTGGTAGTGGGAATATGAGAGAGAAGGGGAAAGTGAGGCCTGAGTCGGTTGTTGAGGCCACTTTCCTGGCGGCTAACGGCCAGCCTTTTGAGGTGGTCTACTATCCACGGGCGAGCACGCCGGAGTTCTGTGTGAGGGCATCATCTGTCAGTGCCGCCATGAGGGTACATTGGTGTGCTGGAATGAGGTTCAAGATGCCATTTGAAACTGAGGACTCCTCTCGGATTAGCTGGTTTATGGGAACTATTGCTTCTGTTCAAGTTGTTGACCCCCTCCGTTGGCCTAATTCTCCTTGGAGGCTGCTTCAGGTGATTCACAGCTCCTTATTGTTGTAAATTGGAAAATACTGTAATAGACAGCCCTAGTGCTTTTCCTATATCTTATTCAGTTTGATTTCGTCCAAACGTTCATCTGTTTTTTCATTCAACTGCATATTACCTTAACTGCTTGTAATCTCCATGTTTTGTTTTGGGAGTTTATTTTGATATTAGAACTAGATTTACCATGCTTGAAGCTAGATTTTAAAAAAATACTGTATCAAAACTAATTTGAAAATCATGCTTAAAATATGCTGCATATGATAAACATTTGTTTTCTTTTCCCTAATGGATGTTAACTTTGAATTAGTACTATTTGCAATCATTTCTTCTGCAATCATATGCTCATTACGATCTTAGCTATTCTCCAACATGCTATAGCATCAGTGGCATCTGATATAATAAGATGTAGATTCTGCAAATATAGTTTCTGTTCTTTCATTCAGTTGATCTTTACTCCTTGCTATAACTGTTACTTTATCCGAGTACAATAAAAAGTTATAGGATTGCGAACTTGATTCAGACTTATTCCGCTTTCCTTATGTTCTCACATTACTTCTTGCACCGAAATGTGGCAGGTAACATGGGATGAACCTGATCTATTGCAAAATGTGAAATGTGTCAGCCCTTGGCTTGTTGAGATGGTCTCAAATATGCCAACAATCCTCCATCTATCGCCCTTCTCACCACCAAGAAAGAAGTTGCGTTTACAGCAACACTCAGACTTTTCACTAGATGGCCAATTTCCAATGCCGTCGTTTTCAGGCACCCCCCTAGGTCCAAGCAGTCCCTTGAGTCTATCTGACAACATTACTGCAGGCATACAGGGAGCCAGGCATGCTCAAATGGGAATCCCATTGTCGGATTTCCATCTCAGCAACAAACTGCAGATGGGACTATTACCACCCAGTTTCCTACGACTTGATCCTCATGCTAAAATTCCGAATAGGATGGCTAGGAGTCATGTGGATAGTAAGGAAAATATATCTTGCCTATTAAGCATAGGAAGTGCTACTCAAAATTCAGAGAAAACTGGTGACGTCAAGACACCTCGGTTTGTACTCTTTGGTCAAACAATACTCACTGAGCAGCAGATGGCTAACGACTGCTCCAGTGAAGTAGCTTCTAAAGTAACAGAGGAAAAGAACTCTGGTGGGACACCATGGAAGAATGGAAGTTTTGCTCTTGACCGTGAAGATCTTCCAAATAATTTTTCTGATAGCCAGTTCTTGTGGAAACAAGGCTACAATACATCTGATCTTAGCTTGGATACTGGTCATTGCAAGGTGTTCTTGGAGTCTGAAGATGTAGGTCGAACCCTTGATCTATCTGTTCTCGGATCATATGAAGAGCTACACAAAAGGCTAGAGGAAATGTTTGGGTTTGAAAGATCAGAAATGCTGAGCCATGTGTACTACCGTGATGCAGCAGGTGCTATCAAACAAGCTGGAGATGAACCATTCAGGTAATATACTCTTTTTCTATAGGCCTGATGTTATAATTTTCATCCGTTGACACGTTTGTGCTAAATTTGATACCGCAGTGAGTTCATGAAGAATGCCAAAAGATTGACTATTCGTATGAAACCAAGCAGTAACAACTCCGAAAGGTAATAACTTATCTCTTACCTGTAATTGTTATTTTTAAAAATCTCTTACCTGTAGTTTTCTGTTAAGGTTGTCTAATTTAATTGCATTTGTTGTGATTGCCTATTCTTCTCATATTGAAAAATCAATAATAATATATGCTAGTAAGGAAGAAGCTGGCGAAACTGAAAGATCTCTTACTATGTATTGAAGGAAATTTATTACTGGTTTGCCAACCGCGGAGCGCGGACTAGATTCCTCCAACCAGGCAGGGGCCCTCAGCATATTTGCATAGTCGAGGCATCTTGCAAACCATGGCAGAATAGGCGAGGCTACGGTTTATTCATCTACATCTAGTTCTAGTAATTGCTTCGTGTCCAATGTGTTAATGGAAACTTCAATAATGTGAAGTTCTAGCTAAATGTGTGTTGTGTATAACATCATTCTAGTTAATGGTGTGGATTCTGTGTTTATGATCTAGCTCAATCAACTCTACTATGCTGGCTGCTATAATTTTATGATCTTATTATGTAATATGTTGACCTATCTCTCTATTTCTTCCTTTTGCTTGATTGATTTGTATGATTATCATATTCTATCTAGCCGAATCTCTATTTTTTTTCGTGCTCCAAAAATGGTGATGTGTAGAGATTCAAATTTTCAAAGAGATTAAACCAAAAGAGCCAACAATAGTGATGTCTAAATTATTGTTTTATTAATAAATATGGCAAATTAGATCCTTTTTTTAAGTTGAAGGGGGCCATAATTCTGGTGTTTGACAATCCCGACAAACCAAAATTGAAGCAAGTAAATGTATATTATTGAAATGTTTGAAAGTTGTGAAAAGAAAAAGTGATCCAACAAGAGAAAACAATTTGGGTGCTTATTTTAATTTCACACGTGAGGTGTGGGGCAGGGCAGGGCAGGGTTAAGACAAGAAACCAAATTGGTTGTTAAAAGTATGATTATGATAATGATGTTCATGGGTGATGGTGACTGTGATGGTGATAATCATGTCATGTGTGTTTTCCACTCCTCTCGCCGCCTTGTTGCTCGAGTCATTATTGTGCTTAATGCCCTCTTTGACTAACCCCCTATTAACATTAATACTACAACCTTTGAGTTTGGACTCATAAATCAACACTTATTACTCCTAAGTTGTAATCCGTAGTGGAGTAGTAAAATAATAGACCAGGGCCTTTACTGTTGTGCTAATTTTTATATGGGAACAATTACCTGGTTATAACTTGGCTAATAATAGATATCTATTGGAGTAATAATTTCAAAAGTAATATAGTAGTAATAAATAAAATATAAATTTGAGATAATTATTAATTCAATTGCACTAAGTTACTCGATCAATTGACAATCTTTGGGCTCTTTCAACCTCTCAAACGATTTAACCTGGCTGAGTGGCCTGTGTTCGCCGTCTCACATGGTCGAGTGACCGTCTCTGTACACCAAGACTTTTCAAACTCAAACTCTTTTTATTTTATCTATTTTTATCATTTTTTGCTACAAAACTCGAGAATCACAAATTGATATATCTATACTAGTAATAACAAGGAAAAGTAGTTATTCATATATGTTCCATTATAATTGATTGATTTTCTTTTTATTTGGGGTTAGATTTCCATTTTTAGCAAAATGCAAGATATTTACTATCTTTTACCTTTTTTCGCTTTATCTCTCTATTTTATCATTGTTTCTACTTTATTCTCTCTCCACTTTATTCAACAAATAACATTTTCTAAAATATCATCGATAAAAAAACCAATCATTTATAGCTGGACGAATGGAGTATAAAACCAAGTTAAATCTAACCTTTAAAATCATGTATATTACGAATGTATCAAATACGGATCCAATAAAAGATTTTCATGTCGTATATCTAGGAATAAGGAAATAAAATTTAATAGAAATAAATCATATGCATGAATACTAAGAGGCAATATGTATCAATTAATCCTCAAAATTTGATATTGGGTTGATCAGATAACGACTCAATCCGAATGATTTGCCAGCACTAGCATCTATATATGTGCTCACGAAATCAAGTTTTTATGCAGTGAAAGTTCTAATCAATTATTTTTGTGCTATCTTCTCATAATATTTTCATTAGACATGCAGTGTATATTAGATAAGCTATTTATAAACATAAAAGAAAATTAATTATTGTGACAGATGATCAAGGGATGGTTTTAATTTCTTTCCTCTTTTTTTTTAGCTGAAAATGCAATAAAATAAATAAAGAGTAAAAGATGCAAAGGAGACAAGAGATGGATAAAAAATAAAACAGCTATTGATCTAAAGAGCTTCCTTCTACCAATATATACTGTCACAAATTAGTTGGTGGACTAAACGAATCACAAATGTGACATAAGTTCGATCGAAGTGATCCTTGCAGACAATGAGACAAACACAGCTATCCATCTTGCATACTGTTTAATTCCATGGGATCTAAGATGATTCATGGGATTATTGTATCTACTAAAAACGTAGTGTGATCCACCAAATTTGACCAAGATTCTCTCAAATGCAAGAATCTTTGAAAAAATAAAGTCGCCCAATTCATCAAAAATTTCAACGTAAAAAAAATACTTGAATCACGAACAAAAGCTCTGAAATTAATAAAAGTGTTTTCATATTTGACCAGAAAGTTAGGGTTTTGTGCTCAAGATCCAAGAAATCGAGAGAGATGACAGTGTAGTATCCCCTAAAATCAGGCATGGGAGAAGCTGCTGTTTTGAGCTTATCTTAATTGCCACTCAATTTTCTCAAAATAAAGACTTCCCCTTTTTTTATAGATAAAACTCTTCAATGTACTCCATTTTTAGGATTTCTAATATTTTCTTGTTCATGAATACCAATAAGTACTCTACAAACTATTTGGTCACATTTCTTTTACTATTATTCCCTCGGTTCCATAAAATAGGAACATTTGAGACAATACGAGAATTTTTGCATAATTGGTTAAATAGAAGAAAGGAGGAAGGGAAAGATTATTAACATAGTGTTATTGGATAGTAGGACTCACATTATTATTAATCCCTTCGTCCAGGGACGGATATAGTAGATTAATGCTAGAAGGGGCAAATGCCCCTGCTCATATATCACTACATATATATATGTATGTATAACTTTCTATAGAAATATTTGTACTAATCTTCCACTAATTGCCAGTTCTTCAATTTTTAAACTGTCTTCATGTATACTTTTGCCCCTCTTACTAAGAATTCATGGCTCTGTCCAAGCCTCCGTCCCAACTAAGTTGAGTCACTTCTTTTTTGGACTAATTTTGAAAAAATCGTAATAAATAGTCAAAGTGGATATATAGTAAAGTAAAAGCGAGAATATATAAGAGTCTTATCTACATTATTCTCGCTTTTACTTTATTATATATCCACTTTCACTATTTATTACGATTTTTAAAAAAAAATAAGTGAAAAAAAGTGACTCAACTTTCTTGGGACAGAGGGAGTAGTATTTATCGGTGGACCCTAGTAGTATAAGTTGTAAATAAATTGATATATCAGGTAATGAGCATTTTTATTGCAAAATATAGACCATGAACATTTTGTATGTACGTAATGAATTACCTCCTTGTAATGAATATTACAAGTACATACAATACAATTTTCGTGATAAGTGTATAAAATGTTCATGGTTAGTAGTTCTACGATAAAAATTATAGTTATGAAATGATTACAATACTATAAGGGCATGCACAAAAATTTAATAAGGGAAATATGAAGAATGATCGGGTCTTGAAAGAGATTACGGAGTATTTGTTTCAAAGACCAATAATTTCTTAATATTTATAGCCGAAAAAAGTTACTCGAGACAATGTTATGCATTAGGTGTTAATTTAGACAATTTTCTGCATCTGCTTTTCGACCTATATTTACATAATACTCATTTTGTGCACATATTATGTTATATTGTACTACTACTATATAGAGTGCTCGAGTAAATTGTGGTATACAGTTAAAAATTTAAGGGATATTAGCATTTAATTTAATGGAATCTTCAAAAATATTATTTTTTCATGAATTTTGAACTTCACATATAACGCTATTCATTTAAATAGTTGTTGAATTTTTTTCACCGGCGACAAAATACAACTACATTAAAATGAAATGGATAACCATATCTGAATATAGGGAACTTTGTAATTGCATCACTATCATTTTTCAGCAGTAATTATATCTTATGTGATGTAATAACAAATGAAATGCTGCCGAATTTTATCACTATTGGAAAAAATTGAACAACTATTTAAGTTTGTGATATTATAAAAGTTTAAAGTTGAATGGAAAAGACAAAGTTGTAGAAAGTTATGTGATATTAGGTGTCAATATCCAAAAATTAAATACTCTCTCTGTCCCATAAATATATGGACAATTGAAATGACGATGGAAATGTACAATTGGTATAATAGAGAAGATGAGAATAGTAATTAAAGTAATGTTATTGGATAGTGAGACACATATTATTATTACTCCCTCCGTCCCACTTAAGATGACACATTTCCTTTTTTTGGAAACTTTTTCTCTACAATTAATACACTCAACCACTTTTTCTCACTCCTATTAAAATATTCATCTTTTTTTCTCTCTCTATTTTAATACTTACACCAACATTTTCTTTCTCCAATTAAACACATTAATCATTAACTCATAAAATCTCGTGCCGGCTAAGGAATGTGTCATCTTAGCCGGGACGGAGGGAATAGTATTTAATGAGTTATAATGATGGACTATAATTATATATAAATTGATGTATATTAATAATAGGTGGGTGACAACTTTTCATAAATCCAAATACTCATATTTTTTTAGGATTGAAAAAAATGGGAAGGGTAAATATTATTTTATTAAAATAAAGATAATGTTGAGTTTTTTGTCCGATAGTAGGAGTGGGGCAAACTGTAACCAATAGCGACAGAGATGTGATGACGTCACTCCATCCATGCGGTTCTCAATTTTTTTATTCCATCTCGATCTTATGTGGACGGCCACGATTTATTTGAACTTATGGTTGTTTTTGTCGCCATTCATCGCCAACTTAAAACGCGGTATCACCAAAATATCGTATCACCATTCATCTCGCCGCTCCAATTTGTTTAATATGTTCTGTTAAAAATCTAGAGTATAATTATAAATTTTCTTTTTGTTTATATTTAATGCTTCTGGAAATTGGTAATTAATTAATACTAGTATATGTATTTAACATGATTATAAACGTTAAAATTTTTATTTTCTAAATTTATGCGATTTGACCAGTATAAAACTTAGATTAAAATTATGGGAGTACTGAAAATTTCACATTCTACTCCTAGTTGAAAAGTGTGTCACATCTATCTGCGTACATTGATAAAAAAAATACTGAGTATTCAAAATTTTACATTCTGAAAGTTTGTCACCTTTGTCTGCGTAAATTTAAAATTAGTACTCCCCTATGTCTTCCTATGCACATATATTAAAAAAAAGTCTACCAAAACTACCCTCAATAAATATTGGCTGAATAGTGAACAATAAAAATGTGAATTTTGAGGTGACTTAATCAGGGACAGTTATGGATTTATGAAGTGAAAATGTCACAACGACAGATATTCATATTTGTATAAGAACTTTATCTAAAGGTATTTCTGAATAACCGTTGTATATTATTCATGATAAGAAAATATGTGCTATGATTAATCTTTTACTCCTTCCGTTCCACAGTAGTAGGGTCATTTTGTCATTTTGATATGATCTATATTAATAGAGTTATTTGTCTTTTTAGTAAAAGTTAACACATTTTTCCACACCTATTTTACTCTCTCTTACTTTTTTCCCTCTTCATATCTCTCTACCTCTTTCATTTTTCACTTTATTTTCCCTTTACTTAACTCACCTAACACAATTTTTCTTAATCTTCGTGCCGAAAAGAAACACCTCCATTACTATGGAACGGAGGGAGTACTAATTTTCTTAAAGAAAATGACATTTTATTTGTAAATAATCTTTTGTAATTTTAATATTTTCATTTGATTTTGTTCGATTAAGTATAAAATACCATCGTTATTCCACCAAAATTGTTCGGGTTCTTGAGCTTTAATTCAACAAAACTATCATTTTTTTATTAGGAATTATCCTTGAAGAAATTATCATTTCAATTTATTCTTTAAAAACACTCTTAAATTTATAAGTTTTCCGCAACCATTTGACATTTGAAGAAATATATTTGCTTCACTGATAAAATGAAGTTATTCGGGTAATCACGCTTTATTAGGAACTATTAAGTATAACCTTTAAGAACATAAAATTAACACACATTTTTTTTTTTTTGGAAATAGATCTCAATATTTGAAATTTGAATTACTAGTTAAAAGTGAAGCATCATATCAAACAAATAAATTGGATTTATTCGTCGTACATTATTCTATAAATGTCGTTGAGGAGTATAGTTTTAATGTTGTCAGGAAATAACTCACGGTCTGAAATGTATCTTTTACCTATTAAATCAATAAAAGCCATTAAAATTCAGATGAGTACTGAAGAGCAATGTTACACCATTTTCAAAGGTCTCATCAGTCCCTCAATAAGCTAAAAATTAATAATCTGAGTAGTGAGGACCAAACTAGCCACATAAATGTTAATGAACATGCATTTTATTTCTAAGCTACTACACCTAATTCCTAAACCTAGTGTTACTTTTTTCCAACAATCTGAGCCCCTACCAAAATTAGTGCACATTTTCCATAATTCAAGTTAAATTCAATAGCATGGTCATTTTGGGCCACTATGTAATATTTGTGAAGTCAATAATTATGAACTTCGACTTAAAACTTAAGCCCAACTCAAAAAAAACAAAAAGCTTGAAAGTAGTGGCCCAAAATATACTTATGAAATACTAGTCTTTAAGATATACTGCAATTTGTATAGTTGCAATTAGAACCAAGGCAAAACTAACTTATCTCGGTGAAAGCAGGATAGGCTACAGCTAATAAAATGCAGAAACATGAACACTAAGACAGAATATCATTTATAAAGAAAACTAACACACCTAGGGCTGGGAATTCGGTCATCGGTTAGTCGGTTAACCGATAACCGAACCGAAAAATTCGGTTCTCAGTTAACCGATAACCGATAAATTCAGTTATCGGTTCGGTTTCGATTCCCGTTTTAAGCCACGATCGGTTATCGATTAACCAATAACCGATCGGTTATACACAAAAGAACCAAGGGAACCGAAATTAAAATTCCCCAATTCCTATTATTTATTTTCCCTCAAAAATTCTTTTATTATTTCCCTAATCAAAACATTATTTCCCACTTCCCAACCCTACACACGCTGCTGAATCTGGAGACTCCAACACCGCCGCATTCTGCCACTCTCCTTCTTCCCAGCGCCCGGCGATTCCTCCCCACCGGCCGGAGACTCCTTCCCAGCAGCGGCGGCGACTCCTTCCCTTCCCAGCGGCGGGTTCTCCTTCTTCCCAGCACCAGCGACCACTTCACCTTCCTCCCAGCAGCAAGCCCGACCAGCAGCAGCGGCTCTCATCCTCCCAGCGGCGGCATTGTAGCGTATTATAATAGGTTGTTTTTAATTTATAATACGAAATATAAACATAATTATTTCTACAAACATAAGAAAAACAAAGAGCATTGTAGCGCAAGTGGCAGGCTGGCCATTTTTCTCACACATTGACTAGGGATCGAATCCCAGCAACAACTTGTTTATTTTTTTTTTCCAATTCGGTTTCTATCGGTTAGAACCGAACCGAACCGTGTAAAATCGGTTCCTAACCGAACCGAACCGATTCCTTCTCGGTTCCGGTTCCGGTTCTTCATTTTCGGAAAATTGGGGAGTCGGTTAACCGAATTTTCGGCTAATCGAACCGAACCGATTCCCAGCCCTAAACACAACAATCACATGTCATCTATGGTATTACTAGCAGAAGCTACCAAACCAGTCACATCAAATCTTGATTGAATACAAGGTAGTCAAGGGCAATAGTACTTGCGTAATAGGATTGGTACACATGGTCATTAATTTAAACATTTCTAAAGAGCAATAGCCTCCAAAGCTTAGGAAAATATACATGATGATAACCTCCATTCATTCTTCAAGTGCAGAGCTGGAGAAATATATATCCCTCATCCCTGTCTATCCTGCAGACACCAAAAACCAAGAGAATTACTATCTGAATCAAGTCCTACAAGAAAATAAACGATTGAGCAATAACAACACACTTGAGCAATAATTTAGCAAATTAATTGAGCATATAAGTTCATCTAAACCATAGACTGTAGGGCTGTCCGAATGGGTATCCACAGTTACCCAGAAATTGGGTACCCGAAAAACCTGAATCCATGGCATTCCACTTTAGTTCTTTGAAAACCAAAATCACCCAAGTTTCCAAAATCCAAGCAAAATCAAAATCGCACCAAATTTCGATATATTAGGCTTTGATGTACCAGTGCTTTGGATTTCTCATTTTTAATAGTATTAGTTAAATGTCTACTGCGTCTTTGATGCAAAGCAAAATCGCCCAAATTTTCAAAATCCTGAAATCAAAAACCTTTTCACATCGCTTCTCTTCAGCTTTCTCTCACTACCACTTCACTCTTCACACGTATAGAAGATAGGAAAATGAACAGAACAGGACTGAATTCAGTCTCATGGCCAATTAATTCCCTTGTAGTCGAAGCAGCATTTTCAGGTCCAGGTGGCATAAGCCTCTCTCAGGTCCAAGCTGCGGCGGTTGGAGGTGGTGTCCCGTGACTCGTGAAGGGGATGGGGGAGAGACTACAGAGGCATGCAAGAGGCAGAAATGGGATGGGGACGTCGACTTTCTTCTAACATACTACTAAATCCCTAAGCTGAATTAATTGTAATTATTTAATTTTAGTTATCCAATCAGGTAATTGGGTAATCTGATTACCCGAACGGATAGCCCGATACCCAACAATATTCAGATCGGGTCAAGTACTACCCAATATCAGATTGGACAGCCCTAACATAGAGCTTGCATTCCCTGACATTTTAGTTTGATGATAGATTTCCAAATTGTGGGATTATAAAAAAAATAATGTAAATTTAATGATGTGATTAGTAGTAAGAAACTAAGAATTCATTAGTTAAACTATCATTCCAAAAGCATTATATGATAACAGTACAAAAAGCATCATACATTTGGACCTTATAGGCACAAGAAATTTTGTTTTGCGTGTATGGCAGTTCATTTCAAAGAGGAGAATTACAGGGGTGATATGACAAATTAAAATCTAGCATATACGCGCAGAGTTAACTGTGTTCTTAAGCAGCACTTAACCAAGTCATTTGGTATTCAGCATCCCTATTCCCTACCAAACCCAGGAATATGTGATTTCAAACAAAGATAGAACTTTTAGACAGCATAACGAACCCAACATAGGCAAGGCATGCATTAAACTTCCAATCTAAGATGATGCTAGAAAACCCTAAGGAGGGGCGGGAGCAAAAAAGAGTTCAAGCTATTCTAGTGTTTACCCTGATGGATTGATTAATTTTGAACTTGTTTTATCATCTTATCCTTTAAATATTCAATCATATGCTTTATGAATCTATCCTAGCACTTAAAGCAAACGCCCCCTAACTCTCTTGGTGAATAATCTTTAACAAATATTGGTAGATACAACCTCGGAGAGAACTTGACAATATGTAGTTTCGGAAAGTACTCTAATCACACACCCTATTCATCTATATAAATGTTTTAACCTAATCTAAATTCGATGAGCTTCCAAAATTCAAGCACAAGCGCACACAAACAGTAGCTACTGCATCTAGTAAACTAGGCCATGTTTAGCATAAGCCGCAACGCGATTCAAACAAGAAAGAGGAAAATCACGATTGAAATTCTGAACCGAATCAGCAGCAACTAAGAGAGAATTGGGGGTGGGGTTACCAGAGAGGATTGGGGACTAGTTGTAATAGAGCTCGAGGCCCATTCCGTCGTGGATCTCGTAGTCCTTGAGGGTGATATGGTCCTTGTAGACGGTGTACCATTTCTGGATCCTGATCTTGTCGGCGCGAGTCCCCGTCTGCGCCGCCACAAGCTTCTTAAGGTCGCCGATCGTGTCGTCGTCGTTGCACTTGACCCGGACCTTCTTCCCCAGTCGATCGTTCAATACCACCTCAATCATGTTTACACTTCCTCTGCAAACCCTAGAACGTGGAATTCTGGCCCCTTTTCTTCCTATTTATTCAAATTCTAACGCGGAATTCTGGAATCTGATCCGGTCCACACCAAACCGATGCTACCCATATTAATATTTTATAAATAGACCATATTTATTATTTTTGAATTAATTTTATTTAAAAAAACTTTTTCTCTTGGCACAAGTTATAAGATATAGTAATAGAAAGTGGATTAATTGAAAAAGTAAGTGGAAAATGGGTCCAACTTTTATATATTTTCTCTGTCACATAATAGACGTCATACACTTATACTTTCCTTTTTAGTTTTTTTCACAAAAAATATCACATTTCCTTTTTTGGAAAAAAGTTTCTCTCATATTAATATAAATATACTCCTCATGTCTCATATTACTCGCACTTTTCATTTTAGGCAGTAAATTTGAGATTGATTTTTTAATGTAATTAAGTTAGTATTTTTAGTGTAGTGAGAGATCATTTAATAAGGAAACACTTAATTAATTATAAATATTTTAATTAAATATTGTAATCTTACTTAAAATATAAGTAGTTTGGGACGAGCCGAATTAGAAAAGTACGAGTAACATGGAACGTATGGAGTACTATTTCTCTCTTCACTTAATACACAAAACAACCTCTCTTAGAACCTCGTGTCATTCCTCAAGTGTGTCATATATTATAGCACAGATGAAGTATTAGTTTTATAATGTTATGTGAGAGAAAATGGATTAGTGTGGAATCGTGTGGTCCACTACCAAAATTAGTAAAAAGTAAAAGTTGACAAATTTTTATGAAGGGATAAAAATGGAAATAAGTGATAAATTTTAGGGGATAAAGAGACCGAAGGAATTTTTTTTAGGGACGGAGAGAGTATTATAAATTTGGTCTGCTTTGTTTAAGGGTATAAGTACATACTACAATCGTATATTCCAAAGATGTTGTAGAAGCTCTCAAAATAAACTTCGAGAGTTTGAGTCGTATTTCTCATGATTGAATTATTTACAAATAGTAGTAAAATTCAATATAATTAATCTCCTTAACTCTCACTTTACGCTCTTTAATTATTTATTTTATCACCTATCTTACTTTATGCTCATTCCTTTTAACTAACTGTTCCTTAATTTGCGGTATAACTGAGTTTTGGCATCTGAGATTCTGACCGAGGATTACATTATGAGGAACTCAATATAATGGAATACTCCACCTGTGATCAAAATTATCCAAATAATGGTGATTAATCAAAAACGCATGAAGCTGTCTAAAAATTACACAGATATAACACGGGGTACAAGGTAAATAGAAATCTAACATTTTGGGTTGGTAAATGGAGTAGTACTTAGTAGTAATATTATCGGAAAAGAAAATTTCCACATTCGTTTAACATCTCATTCCAGTTGTTGGCCACGAAGGATTTGACGCATGGGATTGGGTAGGAAACGTATGAAATGAATCAAGTCAGGTGAGAAGTTTACTGGTGGTTTCATTTTGATGATCCAACCCTTGATTCACACCGTCTCATCTCTGCAAACAACGCATTCACTAAGTGAAAACATCACTTGATATTTCATTTTACACAACTAAAGTAAGCAAATGCAAACGTCTTCATGAAGAGGAGGAATGCCCCCAGAATACTTGGTCAAGCCTGAACCAGCCCCGAATTATATAGTCAGACACAACTATGCAGATAGATCAACATCATGTCAGTCATACCGTACTGGCATAACTCCTTCACCATTCCGGCCGAGGTTGATTATAGCTTATTCTGACACCACAACTTCCTGATCAACACTCCAATAGTTAGAATCGTTGAATTCCTTACTAATACCTGCACTGCCATCATCCGACTCCTCTGCCTTTGTTGGTATGATATTCCTTTTCAAGGGCCCAGCTTCCCCTACAATTCCTTCCTTGAGAGCATGCTCCATAGCTTTTTGTGTACCTTCTATCTCAACACCAACAAACTCAACATCCTCTTCGAACAAAGATGGTGCAGCAACACTCCTCTCACTAGAATCAAACTTATCTGACTCATGGGAATCAGCACAACTGGATGTCCCATTTGGTAGGGAGCCTCCTCCACTCGAAGTGGTACTTATCAAATCATTATTGGCCTCTACCAAATGCACATTGTTGTCTGTCGTGCCGCCTTCATCTTCAAAGGGGTTCAGGCTAGAGCCACCAACTTGAAGGTCTGCTGAAACTTCGCCCCAAGCTACCCATTCAGGCATTGGCCTGTCTTCAAATGGATCCTCGTATTCTGGTGCCTCAAATTGAATGAAACTCAGGTCGTTAGACGCACCAGTTCTCTCATTCATTGACTCGACACCACTAGAGTTGTTTATAATGAGCTCATCAACAAAAGGATTTGAGCCATTGCTAGAAGTTTTACTTGCTGATGATTCCTCAATCTCTCCTACCACTACCTCATCATCAGCACTGTTGTCACTACCATTAGATGTACCATTGAACTTAAGATCACTACCACCAGATTGGTCATCTCGGAATGCAAACCAGTTGGAATTTGTGAACAAACTGATGCATAGAAACAAAAAGAAACATCACATAACAATGAGATGTGCCTATTATCTTGAAGCCATTATAATAAAACTCAATTTTGCCATCTGGCATTCTGCTAGGAAATGTTACACTAATACCTCATCAGAATACCAACAGACCCTAGAAGTCACACTATTCAATTTCTGAACGCAATTATATTCAGAAAAGGGAACTGACAGAACTCACCTTCCTTGGTCGTCACCCAACCTTAAGGATGAAATTACAACTTCTGCAGACTCGTCGTCGAAGTAAACATCCTAGAAATTTCATCAAATATAATGGGTCAACACTCAGGCAATATAAATAAGGATCAATACTGCCAAAATAACCAGCATGGTTGTTCTCCAAAAAAAAGGAACGTGACTAAAAATGACATTTAATTAGAAGTTTTGCAATCAAGTAAAATAGGAGGCCAAACTACCTCATCATCGCGATCAATAGACCCATTTCCCTGCACAAGGAATGCACAGCTCAGTGGGTATCTTCATGCATGGAGAAAATTATTACATTTGCTCCATCTAAATGCTTGGCGGCAATTATCGATGAATATCTTATACAGTTGATTTGCGCTTGGAAAAAGATACCATCATGCATGGAGAGCTAAATTCAGGTTTCTTTATACTAATTGTTGGCAGTTATGCTAGAGTTAATGCAATTAGAACAGGAAAAAAAAACCCTAGCAAAATGAATAGAACTGAACAGAAAATCCTCAGACGAAATGTCCCAAAACCAAGATTAAAACTACTTACTGATTCCTAGTCCGACTCTAACTCTAGATAAAGCTGACTCTAACAACTCGCCTCCTCAATGAAACATAACTAATATTCCCTTGAACGGCACAGGATTTTAATGAGGAGAGAGAAGAGAGAAAGTTTACTCCAAATACGGAAAGAGGACATCTTGGTTGCGACAAACTATTAAGGAAAGGTGGACATCTTGAATGGGACGGAGGGAGTGATTTACAATTAATAACCAACGATATTATTAACCGCTCCAAAGAAATGAAAGCAAAAGACATCCCAAATCGGCCATGGCTTCAAGCTATTTCTACCCTAAAAAACCAGATTCCCCTTTGCTGCACAGTGAGCCCAGGAGAAGTTGTATATTGTTTGCATAAGTGTATGGCAGTGAAGAACTCCTTAGTTGACTCAATTCCTTCCAATCGCAATGAGCAAAGCTGTCGTAGATCCTTGTTGGGACAGGGAATTTTGTTGGAAGAGGAGCGCGCCTTAGTGGAAGGAACATCCTTGTAGTAAGAGAGGCAGCAATAAGAAGATTTGTAGGGATAGAAGCACTCCATCAAGAAAATTAAGGCGGTGTCAACGAAACAGGAGGTTGAAGTGGAGGTGGCAGAGTCGTCACCATATCAGGAAGTGGAGGTGGGGGCAGGATTTGTACAACTCAACCCCTAATCTGACTCTAACACTAACAGATACTAACTACTAATCCGAACTCTATCAGATAAAAGCTGAGTCTAACAAACCTCTTACAACTCAACTCCTCAAAGAAACAAATAACTTAAGAATTAATATCAACAATCTCTATCAAGTTACCTCGGCATTATCATTATCATATATGTTGTATCTAAATGCTTGGCTCAAATTATTTGCCAATGCTGCAACATCATAATCCCTGTCATGAACATCTTCCTCATCACTATCCCTGGTCCTGTCATGAAGTGCAGTTGGCCGGCTGCAAAGAAGAGAGAATTATAATTTTGAGGATTTAAAGTCTAATAGGGTTGAAAAAACCAGCCATCATTGCCATTTGGAGAGGGAAAGAAAGGATTTGCGATAACCCAGTAATAAACAACACATAGTGATCAAATGATAAAATTGAACACCACCCACACCATCAACCACACAGCTAGTCTGTTAAAATCAATATTAGAGGCAGGAACGTAAAAAACTTTACTATCAGAATGTACTTGCGAGCTTCATCCTTATTCTGACTCCTCAGCAAGTTTATCAAAGACTAAAATTCGCAACATGTTTCACTACTGACTAAACTATGATAGTAAATAGTAATAAGATAATATTAATGAACACCTGCAACCATCAAAATCTGTTCATGCACATTGGGAGAGAAAGGAGATAATGCATACCCACAAGCCCACCGGTGAACATTCTCAACTATGTTACGCTCCTGTAAGATAGTAGTCTGCCACTCATTCCACTCATTGTTTTCCTGAAAAGCATATAAAATATATCATAAACCTACGATAATCAAATTGAGAAACATAGGAAACAAGTTTGCATACTACCTTACTAAGCTAAAATCAAAGGTTTTATTAGAATAATCTATGCACCTTAGATATAGATATAAGAAGCAGGAACTGCCATCAATTTAAATATTGGAGGAATTTAGAACTTGTAGCTAACCTGGAGATGCTTTTGAATTTCATCATTTCCAATCTGAATTAATTTATTTGATATACGTGTCAAGTGCCCAAAGTATCCTGCTCGAGGAGCATATCTTCCGGATGCTGGCACAGTTGGCTGCTAAACAACAGCTATATGTCAAAACTCAAAGAAGAATAGAAAAATGGTAAGCACAAGCTTTATGATTGTGCACGACAATCAATCAATCGATCATATTAAACAGAATGCAAAAGTACGAGAAGATCATTGTATCCTGATTATATTATTTGGCTTCCTGAACCACAGTACTAACAATTCATCATATACAGATTATAATTATATTATCTGGCTTCCTGAACCACACTACTAACATTCTAAGCTTTCCAGTTCTTGAATGAACAGAACAGTCTACACAAAAGACATGCACGCATGAACAACCCAAAAACTAATTCGGGAAAATTTACCTGATTCAGTTCACCAAGTGTTGAATTTTTCTCAGCTTTAAGAATCTTTGGTACCAAACTACAGTCGACAAGAAGATGATCAATAATGGCATTATTTTTGCTTTCCAAGCATGAATATAAAATGCTCTCCACGTGATGATGTAAAGCATTATTGTATGGGTACCTGCACCAGAAAAAGAGGATCATTGGAGAGAGGACAAGGTAATACATCTTCAAATGTGGAGACACTGAGCTCCATTATACTTTGCTTCTTAACATAATATAACTATGAAGGAATAAGCTAAGTAGTAGAAAATGAAAAGTCCTACTCGAAAAAGAGATCAAGGACTCTGTGAATTGCCCCAGAGCTGACCAATTCCTTCTCTGCCACTTCATTGCCAGTTTTTAACAGCACAGCAAGGAATTCCACAACCTGAAATCAGGTACCACAGTGATAATAAAGTTGAGGACGGAAGCAGAGTCACGCCAACGGCAAAGCATACAATTTACCTACATTTCTAAATGAATTGTGCAAGTTATATCTCATAGATATTAATTATATTGATGTAAAAAAGAGTAGAAAACTAGAGCCCACACATCAAGATAGAATTATTGAATTATTGTACAATAGCAGCAGTATTGGCTTGTTAACCCCACAATAATACTTCACTGGCTTCTATATTCAATTAGTTATTACAGTAAAAAGTAGTCACACAACTTTGGGATGATCTCATAATCTGATGTGATTGCAAATGCAGGGTAGGGAACAAATTAGAAAGCCACAAGAACATGTTAGCTAACCTTCAATCGATGCTTTCCAAGAGGAGGCCTCAGCTCACCATATGTCACGGGTAAAACCTTCTCATCGGATGAAACATTCAAAAGCATCAGGAGCTCTCCTGAGCAAACAAAAAAATTCAGGCTTACAAAAAATGTTTTAGGAATTCAGAAACCATGGACATGTATAGAGAATGAAATAAGAACCTAAATGTAGTTAGTGTTGCTGTGTTAGTGGCTTCAGAAAATTTGTGTTGTTCAGAAATGCAAAAGGTAACTATACTACTAATGAGCTATATCCAGCTCCTTCTTTTCACCTCAAACACCATATTATATAAAATGCATTTAATCAACAATTTACAGTTAGATACCTAGTTTCGGGAGCATAGCACCAACTGTGTCTGGATTGACATGCACTGGTGGTTCATACACATGTTGACTTCTGAACGAGTAAAATAGTGGTGAAGGCATTGATCTTTTTGGATCCAATAGTGAAATACAAACAGAAATAGAGTTGACAAGGGCAGATTTTGAACGGGAGTCTTCAAGTGCATGACCAAAAATTCTAGCCACAAAGCTGCACATTAGGGAAAGCTAGTGAGATTGTACATATACACAAATGTCTGTGGTTAAAAAATATGCATTTGACAGTTACTAACCCTGGACTGGAAAGTTTAGTGGCAAGAGGAGATGGCATGTTCCTAGTGATAGCGCATAATGTTTCTGCTGCATTAGCATGTACTTCAGGCGGATTCTGGATGACAAAGAAAATTGTATTTTCAGATAGCACTAACAGGACTGAGCCATTATTTGAAGTGAGCACTAAGCAAACAATTCCTCAAACTTACAAGCTAAAGCAGCCAAACATTATAGTAAAGCCTAGTCCTTTTAAGTTCATATTTTCAATCTCAGAAAAAAGCCATGTTAAGATCTGGAAGAATGAAAAACCTGAGTGAAATCCAAGTTACAACTTAAGAATGGAGATAACGGATAGTTTGATCGGCCCAAGAAGCACAACAGCACAAGCAATGAACACCTATGAAGTTCTTCCTCATAATATAATTTTAACAACCAATCCCTGATAAACAGCAGATTGGTATTACCAAACATGACTTAGCAGTTCCATCAGCAAGTACATGCATAGAAGACCATATGAACTTAATCAAACACAACCAAGCATTGGATTATATCATGTTGCCAACCAAAGGAGGCAATGTAATTATTTGATAGCATATTGAGTAAAATATTACACCCTCCATTTCCTAAATAAAGGAACTTTGGAAACGGGCATGGGTTTTAATGCAAAATTGGTAAAGTAAGAGAGGAGAAAAAATGAGTAAAGTAAGAAAGAGGAGTAGAAAAGTAGTGGAATTAGTGTTAGAGGATTGTGGGGTCCATTTCCTAAAATGGAGAGTTTCTATTTTTAGGAAACGGCCCAAAAAGGAAAGAGTTTCTATTTTTAGGAAATGGAGGGAGTAAGTAGCATGCGCTTGAGGTGTCGAGAATCAGAGGGAGGGCAATCAAGAACAATCCTTAAATGTGAGCAGTTGTACTCATAGTAAAAATATGTAGATCACACCATTCACCTAGCCATTAGAACTACACAACTACATCAATTGTGATGATTTTAGGCCAAAAGCAACAGGTTTTTCAATCATCCACTTACTGCGTCATTAAGTTTATCAACAATCATTTCTAACAAATTGCTGTCAGCCAACCACTTCATCACATCCAAAGAATTCGGGTAGAGATGGTCATCTCCACCTACAAGTCTCACTAAGACCTGATAAAAAACAAACCAAATAAGAATAGATACCAAATGTGCAAGTAAGATAGCCGTATGGGACATAACAAGAATTTACATAAACAAACAGTTCAATACCAACCTCCATTATGGATGTGATACCAATCAAATCAACCAGCTGTCTAAAAATATCTTGATGAGCCTGAAGGAATATCAGAGTATATTATAAGAACATATAAGAAATATTTCTACCAATGATAAAAGGAAGAGATGCTACTCAAAGTATCAGAAGAAACTTTATACGAAGTATATCTTTACCAGTCAATGTGTTTAGCATCCCAGCAAGACTAAAGAAATAAAACTAAGCCCCTTTAATCCAAACATTTTTCAACCCGACATTTCATAAATACATAAGAGCATCTTCCTTTAGCCACTAAGTCTGGTCCATTAAGAACAATCATAGAGGAAGGATTAGACATGATGAAACAAATTATTACAACGATTTGAGATTATAAACAACATACAAGTCGCAACAATGAACCATTCAGATTTTTATGGTCAACGAAAAATAGATACTACCTCCGTCCCACAATAGGAGTCACATTTGATGTGAACATGGATTTTAAGAAATGCAAAGAATAGTGAGTTGGAAAAGTTAGTGGAATATGTGGCCCATTTTTTTATTTTGGTTTTATAATAAAATGTGAGTGAAGTGAATTAGTGGAAGGTGAGACATACTTACCATTTATGGTAAAAGTAAAATGTGACTCTTATTGTGGGACGGAGGAAGTACTAAGTATCATTCACTTCTTAACTAAAAAAGGATAGAGAATTAACAGACAAGTCTTGAGAAAATTATAGTACAGCAAAAGCAGTTTAAAAAGTATCCAACGGATACACACTCCATCTACTGACCTCCCAACCAAGAGAAGATCAAATGTTAGCGAAGCATAAGATCACAAACACAGTGATTTCTCATTCCAGCTAGCTCAAAGAACGTAAATGTGTAATTATGAGGATCACCTTTACATAATTCATTAGAGGAACGGTCTTCCTCAGCATTAAGCATACCACAACCTGAAATGCACCATACAGTTAGCAAGTGGAGTAATTTCCTAAAATCCACTGACAAAAAAATATTGTGCAAGAATAATCAATCAAACCTTACTAAAATACCCAGCCAACAGTGCACTATGGTAACGGTCTGGTTCCAGAAAAGAGAAGAGTAAATTCATAAGCTGCATGAAAACAGATAATCCAATTAAACAATTAGATGTGCTAGCCTCAAAATTGACATCAGCATGCACTTCTCAGTGTACAGTAGCATGATCTCACCTCTTCCTCATCCACCAAAGTCTTCAAGATAACATCAATTTCACAGGTAAAAATTTCACAGGCAATGAAAGGAAACCTGCATAGTGAAAACCAGGTTTGAAAACAAAAAATCTTCCAAAAATGACTAGTGTATTTGTCTTACATTCTACATTGTTCATTCACACTCTTTATAATAGTAGATTATTAGAAGAAGAAAAGGGAGAATCTTCAGAATCTGGTTTGATCTTGAGAATATGGAACAATATGATTGATATCGAAGTTGAACAACATTGACATACTTGAAGGTTCGTTTGCTATCTGCATCTTCAGGAGGCTCCTCGACAATATAGCGCAGTAGCTGCTCCACCTGAGCCCTATCCCTTAAACTGAAATAAATGTACTTAAGAGCTTAAGCAGATAACCAAGAAATCTATAGTTGATTATTCTTTCCACATAAAAGAAAACCTAAGAATTCTTTCAACTGATCATACAAATTAATAAGACGGCTATTCAATGCTTTGCATTCTTGGAGTATCTCTTCTTCATCCAAAAGCTCTTCCAAAGTAAAATTTTCCTTATCCAGCACAGCCTCAACCTGAAACCAACATGAGCCTACATCAGATCAGAATATCATTACCGTCAGCCAATGACAGAACAAACAAGAAATAACAAATAGCCAGCCAGCAGGCAGACAGGAGATATATCATATATCAATGTGCAAGCATATCTCTGTAAGTTGGGCTAGTTGTAAATTAAAGCTATGGATGACATTATATCTTTCAAGCCAACAATAAAAAACAATTAGAATGATCTAAAATAGATATTGCTATTTCTTTGTCCATCACTTTCTACAGCTAAAAGTTACAAGATGCAGCTTCAAGCATGTTCTCGTGTAATCACAACCAGCAGTTGCAGAGTTCAATCGGCAGTAAAACACCAGAGATATAAGTAGCACAAAAGCACGGCCATCAAAATCTAAACCAGGTCCCCACATAAAGCACGAGAAAATCAGATAAAATAATTCCATAGCTATTCTAGATAGTAAAGTACTAGCAAAACATGAACAAAAGTTTGTCAGACGGAAAATTCAAGCTCAAATGTATTAAAACACAATATTTAATGCCTTAATTATTTAATTAGCTCAAAGAAAAAATGGATGCAGAAAAAAGAACAACTTCCCCACTTTACTCACCGGAGATGAGGCGGACATAGCAGTGAGCTTCCAGAACATGGCGTCTGCGCTGCCGTGTCGTTATCCGTGGCGGCAGATGGCTAAGCAAATGAGAAACCGGACGAGCAGAGCAGATCTGTGAGCTAAAAAACGGAATCAGGATATGGAAATTGAGGATTTAGCTCAAGCTCAGAGCGAGGGATGCGGAGGAATCGGGGCCAGAGAGGAGCAGTGGAAATTGAAAACCCTAATACTCCTTTGAAGATTGAAAGAACAGCAAAGATCAAGCGCGGCTACAGACTTTTCATTTTCTTCCAATTTTTTCAGTTGTTTTCTTCTTTATGAATTGAGTGAAGGTATAAAGTTGAAACAGAAACAAACGAATTCGCCTGATTGCATACACATAGATAAAATAATCACAACAATTTTACAATCAAACATACTACTATTAGAATAATAATATTGGATTATTGGATTCTAATAATTTGATCATAAAAATCATAAAATTTATGAAGATAAAATTTTAAATTCAAAAATATGCACATAATAATAATTTCTTTGTCCTATAAAAAATAGTCTCATAAATAAATACGAGAGATAGAGAAAATGTGAATAGAATAGTATTAATATTAATATTTGATATAAAGTAGGAGAAAAAGTAGATAAGTATGAGAGGGATAGAGTCATCGAGAAAATATGAATAGAATAGTGTTAATATTTGAGATAAACTTTCTATTTTTGGATTGAACTATTTTTGTGCACACCCCATAATAAAAACATTTGACTATTTTTTTAGACGGATGATATATATTTACATTCATTAAAAACAATATTATTTCTCATATTGAACTGTTCATCCACTTATTATAGGTGCAATATTAAATCCAGTTTAGGGGGAATTGGAATCACGGTAAATACAATACAATTAGGGACGGAGCCAGAAATTCTATATAAGTGGGGCAAAAAAATATATATATTTTTTAAAATATTTTAATGAATTAAAAAGGGCAAAAATAAGGATATTTAAAAAAAAAACTAACAAAAGTAGCATAAATAATTTTTTTTAGGTGGGCCATTTGCACCTTTGGGCAACCATAAAGATCTATTCCTGAATACAATACAAGTTCGTGATATTAGCCTTACGATTTTAAAATTGTTGATAAATGGAGTATTAAATTTCAAACAAAATTTATTATTTATGGACCATCATTCTATAAATAAGTTTTTTTATTATTAAACCCTAATTCAAACACTGAATCTTGCACTAACCTGAGAATAGTGAAACATACTGGGTGCAAGATCCTTTTGCATTAGCCAATAAAAAATGTAAAAAAAAAACATTTAGTATTTTTCAACTCCAATCAGTAATTTAAATAATGCGTAAAATAGTATTATTTGAGTTCATTAAAAATAATGTTGTTTCTCTATTGATCGATTTATCCACATACATAGATTATTGTGCAACATTAAATTCAATTTTGGGGGAGTAGGAATTATGGTAAATTCGATACAATATGTAAGTTCACGATATTAACATAAAGTTTTACATTGGCGATAAATATCAAATTGCAGACAAAGTTTGTGATTTATAGACCATTACTTAATAAATAACTAAGTGGGTTTTTTTATCGAACTCAAATTTAAATTTGAACAATGAATCTTACACTGACTCGAAAAGAGTAAAATGTATTGAATGCAAGTTCATTTTGCCTCCATAATTAAGAAAGTTGAAAATAGTAAAAAAATTGTAGGAGTGTGGTTTTGTACATCGTTCTCAACTAAATTTTGAACCATTAATGTTGGTTTATTCATATTTTTTTCTATCTTCTTATTATGATTTAAATCAAAACATAATATTCATCATGGTTATTTAAAATTATAGTAGCAATTTATTTGTGTGGCCAGATTGCCTTAAACCACTAATTGAACTTGTCAATCTACTCGTCGATTCGCTGATTTCAGCTAAAAAAATCGAAACATGCACAATAAAACAACTAGTCATTAGATGAAGCTAAGGTGAGTTAGTCGATAAATTAAATTACATTACTGAACCCACACAAAACTGAGTACTGTATTAAATACTTTCGCAAATATTATTCGTATAATATCAAAACAAATGATAGATGCAGCAGTGCATGCAAGATCTACGTGAAAAGCGATGGTCACGTGCGATCACAGCCCAATAATTAAAATAATTGAAATTCCCAGATATGTCCTCGCAGTGTCGATCTAGTCACGTGGGATGGGATTATTAATATTTTGAATTTGGAAAAGCCACCCACCAAATGTTTGCCTTTTTCGTTGTTAATAATGCTATGGCTTCGCCTCTCCACTAATCCTATTTTTTAGTTTAATTAATTGCATCATTAGTTTAAGTGGGGTGGAACTACTAAGTACTAGGGACTTAAATTTAATTGGGTTTGATTAGTAAAAGGTAAAGACGAAAATTCATAATTTAAGTCCTAATTTAAGCACGAAGTGGATCTATGAGAATGCAGAGGAAAAGTAAATCTAAAGCAGTAAGCTGTCATTTGGGTTAGTTATTTCCTCGTTCCATAGAAAATAGTCTCATGTTATCATTTTTATATACCTACAAAAAGTAGTTTTATTTCAAAATAATTTTTTTCTCAAATTATTACAATTACATCTCTTACTTATTTACAACTTATGCGTACAATCTATCCATATTTACTCTTTATCTCCCATATTTTACATCTGCCTACTTTTTTTTTCCTATATCAATCAATCTTTATCTCCCATATTTTACATTTGCCTACTTTTTTTTTTTCCTATATCAATCAATTATATCAGTCATTGTTATTGGACAGTCAATAGTCAAATTTGTTCTTTACTACCTTCGTATTTTAAAAATAAAAATCTTTTAAAACAGTAAGCTTATTAATGCATAGGTAAAGTAAGTGAGAAAAGGATAAATTGGTAAAGTGAGAAAAGAAAAAAAAAATGATAAAGTAAGAAAAAGAAAGAAAAAAATTGGAATAATGCTGGTGGATTGTGGATCCACTTTATTATAATGGTATAGAAGGTAAATAAATTGATTTATAGGAACCCAAAAATTTTCTAAAATAAAAGGTTTGAAAATTTCTATTTTTAAGAGAATAACTAAAATGAAAAGAGTCTCTCTTTTTTAAACAAAGAGCTACTATACTCTTTTAAAAAAAATAATAAAATGTATTCAAAATCAATCACGCAAACACAAGTCAACATAGTAGTTAGTAAAACACTTACGATGATTGAACAGACATTTAACATTAAATAATACGAGTTCATTTTAAGTGGCAACACCACAAAATCAAAAGATTTTGCAGGGCGTTGCTACTCCATTTCTTGGAGCGTGCGATTTAGATTTTGAAAGTACACTAATCTATTTTTCCTTATTAGTTCGTTCCACTACCAACCCTCATTTTCATTTGTACACAAACAAATGTAGTAATTACTTGAAATGAGGTGTTGTGAATCGCACATATCTTTCTCTCTGCAATGCATTTACAAAACTAAAGAAGACGAGAGACAACAGCAGAACATAAATTCCAGCAATTTAAAATAAATTAAGACACAAACCAAGTCCAGCCACAAAACTTGATTCACACAAAGGACCAATTGACAAAGCACAAGGCCAGGCAGTGCACCGTGGTGTCCTCCTCCGCCGCAAACACCTTCCAAACGACAGCCTGCTCGTACGAGATGTGGCGCCCCATTGTCGACATACAGATGCCACCCGGTAAGTGAGTGGACCCCTGCATATAAAACACATCAACTACCTCTTGCATTTATGATTATGAATGAAAGCAGACAAGTACAAATCCAGTGCCGGACTAACTCACGCTCACCTGTTGCATGATCTTGGCCAACTCCGAGAACAACCCCTTGCACCCAGCATCATCAAATATCTTGTCTAGAGTAATATCTTGCAGCGAAACTAGAGTCGTCTCCAGCATATCCAGCCCTGCTTGGTTCGCAAATGTGAACACGGGCACCGCCTGACAACCAAACCCAAAGTTCAATCTCTCACCACTCGGTAAAGACACATTCAGCTATGCACGGGGGATCTGTCAAATCAAACGAATTATCTAAGAACCGCATGTACCTTCAATGAGCAGCATAAGATGGCATCTTGATGATGCCAAAGAGTTTTCAACAGTGCTTCACTACTTGAAGATTCCGCAGTAAGCAACTCTCCCCCAGTATGAAAGCTGCAAAGAAAGACCGGAACGTTGCCTTTTAATTATGCCTGTGCATGCAAGTGTGTGTTTACTGACCAGGAACTAATGGCAGGATGTACAACAATGAACAATACCTATAGCTTTGGCAGATCCAATGGGCGAGGGTCACAGCTTCCGGTGAGGCTGGAGATAGCGTTGAGCCTATCAAAGGGCTTACTCCCGACTGAGAGATAGCCATGGCAACCCTCTGCACAGAGGAAATCACGCTACGAACATACTGGCGTGCCATTGAGGCAACATTATCCTGCAAATTGCTTTCAAAAGGGAACTGGAACGCAATTGTCAGAATAGATCGCGCACTGTAGGCACCTCCAGAAATTTTCCCATGGCTGCTCGTGGCCGGGCCAACTTCGAGACTTGACGCCAAATCTAGCGTTTTGTGTAAGGCTAATGATTCTTGCAAGTCACCCTGCTAGATTGTTGAGATATTACTATTAAACTCAATCGACTAAAAACAAAATCACAAAGTATTGCCATCTGGAGTTGATTTAGCAACTTAACTGGTTTTGGATCAAGTGGGATTATCCGAAAGCCAGATGGCAGCAACTGCGCATCATCAGGAAACATCTCGTCGATTGGTGCAAAAACAAGCTCGGAGCAGGCTCCGACAGCACTCTCATCTATTCCACTACACATCTACAGATGAGGACCATTTCCAAAATGTCAGGCACAAATAGTTCACCACACCTATAAATCATCAGTTCACAAAAAATGCACCTGAAGAAGATGGCTATCCCTCGGCATAAAAGCATCTTCGTGACTGAGTAAATGCCCTTCTAATCGAATTACTTCAAGCATCTGCAATGAAAAATTTGATTATTAGTTTCTCCATATGTAGGAGAGTTTCTTTTTGCCATGGAGTTACTGGAAAACACAGACCTCTTCATGTTCAATAGCATGTCCTAGAGGCATGATAATTTGGCTTCCGGTAAATTTAGTGGGCCTCATCACTGGATATGCATACGTGTTTTTCAATGATGCGGCAGCATAGGCATCAATGTTGAAGTCCGCCCATTCTGATCGATGCTCCCGTAGGAAGCGAACCAGAACGGCTGGAGGGACATTCTGATACATAAAAGCACAGAATCAGCATAGGGTTAGAAAAATAAGTAAATGACGCATTCCTATAAAATTGCATTAACATCTCGATATTATGCAGTCATTGAATAACAAGGACCTGAAGTAGCATGGATGCTTTTGCACAGAGAACTCCTCCGAGCATGGGAAGAGCGTTCAACCCACTATTCAAGTTTTTCCCAGAACTGATGGCAACCACCACATCTTCCGCACCGTCACAGTTTAATATGGACCATCCATCATCGTTGAACCCATTAACCGCATCATTAAAGCCTCTGCAGAGAACAAACATTTAGATTGGCAATCACGCTCATATTCTTAGATGTGGTGTAGGTGTAGAGATTGGCGCATATTTGTATAGCCATATTATATTTGCAACGTTTACAATTTTGAGAAACATAATGCAAATCACCTGCTTAACCTCTGGCTGAAAGTGCGCAGAACAGCCGGTTGCCTGCCAAGACCATATACTATCTCACCACTCATCTCCTGAGCTATCTGCCGGATATATTTTATGGCCTGCATGTTTAAGTAACATTGCTTATTAATGACATGCATATCAAGACATGTTTCTATCAAATCTCGGACCACAACTATACTCATTGTACTCACAGCTATAGTTGTTTTCTGCGCTAACACTTTCGAAGATTCATAGAGTGGGCGCAAGACCTCCGGCACACTCCATGCCTAGACAATGGGCAAAAATGTTGATCAAGAATAACCATCAGATAAAAAGTATAGCCTGCAAAGTAAGTGAAAGACTATAACCTCAAGATTAAGGTGGTCTACAATATGAATAATGGAACCTCCACCATCACAAGGCCGGATCAAATATCCAGATGGAAACATTTCAGCTCTTACAAACTGTGAAGCTGCAGCTGCATTTGGCCCAGACCCAGTACCAGAGAGTGACCTCTCACATACCTTGATTCACCAAAAAAGGGGGGAGCCAGTGTGAACATCAAAAATATGAAAACACAATCTAGCTGACTAAAACAGTCCAAGTAGTAATCATCTAAAACAAGCAACACTTGCTAATTAAGAAAAAATACATACCACAAGGCTGCCGTTGTCCAACGTGGTAGTGTATCTCAGAGTCCAAAAATCACGGGCAGGAGCCAGAGTAGTTGGGGCGTACGTCTGAAAGCAATCAAGTGTTGTGAGTTTCCCAACAAGTTAACAAAGAAAGAAAGAAACTTAAATGAACTTTGTCACTAAATTAACCTGCGTATATAGCAGCTCAATGGTTCCACCATTTCCTGCAGGGAACATAGTGAAAACTTCAAGGCTCCGACAGTCACGGAACCAAGTAGGACGATCTTTAAGGATCTCTGCAATCTGTAAAAGTAAAAAAATATCATTAGAGTGAGCCCTAACAGATGGAAAAATGTAACACTAGAACTTAGCAACATGGGTTACCTTTATAGGTTCTAGACTCACAAGACCGCAGGCTCGTGCTGCCACTCCGCTACAACTTTGTGAAATGGCAAAGATCCCAACCGAACCCGGACCAGGCTGACGATAAAAAAACAAACCTTGCTTCAGTAGAGTGGTCATATGAAAAGGATAACTCTATGAAATTCAATGGAAGGTAATAAAATGCTGGATTCTATTACAAGACGACACAAACCTTCATCCCAGGCATCTGGACCCAATCAACAGCAGTTCCTGTAGCCTTTGAAAGGAACCCTGTCAATGTCTCCTCTGCGATCGAGAGGAGTCTGCAAAGGGTAACAAAGAAAGGAAATTGTCAGTCCAAACACAGAACATTCCATCATTCAGCAGATCATGCAACAACAAAAGAGAAACAAGTTGCTGAAACTACCCAGCAGGGTTGCTAGCATCTCTTAGAGAATGCTGAGGAGTCGTGACAGCTGACTCACAACTCGCATCAGTGGCGGGAGCAGGCCCCTGTAAAAATTATTAGCAACAGAAAATTATTCAAATTACATAAAACAGAATTTCCTTTGTCTAGCATCTCAAACAAGCATTTGTACCAATTCTCAAACTCTTAGGAAAACTAATAGGCGTTTACGCGAGATAAGAACATTCCATGAGATTCATAACTAATACAGCAACAGCAACAGAATCATCTTTGATTAAAACAACTACTACCAAGAACAATAACAAAGAAAGTGAAGGTAAGATGGCATACCAAATGCTGCCGCATGTATCCATTCTCGCACACCAGCTGAGAAACCTGCTTCTGGAGGCGGTCGTTTTCCTCCATCAGCAGCTTGTTCATTGCAGACAATTTTCTGTTCACACTCTGAAGTCTAGTAGATTCCTTCCGCTGCTTCTCTCGACACCTAAATTCGTTTCACAAACATTCATCTCTCCATCCCCAACAAATAAGTACATTCTAACATTGAATCATTCATCATTCAAAACGATCCTATATTTCTGAAAACCTACTCAAATACATTCAGTCGTTCACATTCAAAGTCAAAATCACCAAACTCATCTATTCTTAACAACAATCAAAACCCCATCAAACAAAGTACCCAAAAATTGAATATCACTAAAGAGGCTGTTTATGAGAGGCTGTTATAACATACCTCCGATTCTGAAACCAGACTTTGATTTGCTTGGCTTCAATGTTTGACAGAATTGGGCACTCCCGAATCAGCTGCTGCCGGCGTAGAGAGCTCGGCTTAGGACACTCAGCATACACCCTCTCCAGCGCCTCCACCTGCTCTGCCGAGTACCGGACATACTTTCCGGCATCAAGATGTTTACTAATGCTCCCACTGCTATCCTCCCGGTGAAGATGTGCCACCATAGCCATTTTTTTAAAACTTGAAGAAAGCCCAAAGGTAGTATCTTCGATAAAGTTTGCAGCTTTATACAAAATTCTCTGAAGCAGGGAGAGAAGTTTTCGACAATAATACTTTTCCTGCTGATTTTAATTTTGGTGTTGGCACTCAACAGCCTTGCTCACAAGAGAAGAGAAAAAGGTGAAAGAGCCAAAATTGTTCAACGAAATCTAAAAGTAGCCTTGTGTGAAGGAATGATATGCATAGTGACAAAATGAATCTGTTGTGTTCTTCCCTTTTTCACACAAGAAACCACCTTCGTGGACGACTTGGGCGCAAAAAGCGGTTACAAATTACTAAAATTGTTCACCACCAGAAGGCCTCAAATTCTCACCAAATGAAAGGTGAAACCACCAACTTCTCCACAGAAAGAAACAAAAATACAGCACCCCTCTTCTGCACTGCCTACCCACAGAATCCTCCAATATTTCTTCACAGTCAAAAACTAGTAATGTTATCAGCAGCCGATGCTCAACCAATTAAATTTCCAGCTGAAATAACTAAAAGAAACGATTTTTTTCCCACAAGGGTCTTCAAACATCACACCACATCCAAATGAATCACGCTCTCTCTCTCTCTCTCTCTCTCTCTCTCTCTCTCCTTTTCCCAAAAAGAAGAGAGGCAGGCGTCTCAAAGCGTCAAAGAAACACAGGAATGAAACCTGAAAGTGTAGACATGTTAAAAGGGCTCAAAGAGATGATACATGGAGATACAAAAATGTGAAAATAGACACAACATTTCTTTCTTTTGATAAACACAACAGAGACAGATTGGAGGGATTTCAAATTGAGCGGATAGAAAAAAATCTGAAGAGAGGAAAGGAAGAAAACAGAGTGCGATCAGGTAATAGTAGTAGTAGGTTTGAACTTTGAAGAGGTAGTAGGGTGTGGGTGAGTGATTTATGAGGAGAGAGAGAATGAAAGGAATGGGAAGCTCGGAAATCGGAAATGGGGCAGAAGTGTGTTTAAATTTTATATGGCGATGATGGTGGTGTTGGCTGCTGCAGCTGCAGTGCCCCCTCAGCTTCTGCCGCCTGCCTGTGCACCTGCGCTGCACCTCACCAATTTTTCTTTTTTTTTTTTTTAATTTCGAAGTGTACGCCAAATGTATAGCTATAGTATAATAAATTAGAGGTTAATTAAATGAAAAAATTAGAGGTTAATTAGGGTATCCACTACGGGGTGCCCGCGGCTATAGCCGCGGGTTGGGGCGGGGGCGGGCGGACTATAGTGGAGGGCGCAGGCGGACGGCGATTTGGGGGCGGACAGGCTTCAGCCGACTCCGGGGCGAGGATGCGGCTATAGCCGCGGCGCCTATAGTGGCGGCACCGATCGCCGCGGCTATAGCCGAATTTTTATTTTATTTTTTTACATTTCAATTCACCTATAAATACACTCCACTCCATTCGTTATTTTCACACCATTACAACTCTACATCTATAAAAATTTCTCACACTATAATTTGGGGTCGGAAATGAACAATTTGTGGAGAGACAGCTGGAATGCTCTGGTTCAACAAGTGCAACACCAGGCCGCCCAAGAGGAAGCAGCCCGATTTGATTGAAGAAGTGTGGGCACGTAGGGGAGGTGGTGGCGCAGTGTAAATATATGTTAGTGATTTGTACTAGATTAAATGCAGTGTGTAATTTTAATTTTAATTTTAATTTTAATTTTAATTCTAATTCTAATTCTAATTCTAATTCTAATTCTAATTCTAATTCTAATTCTAATTCTACTTCTACTTCTACTTCTACTTCGTATAGTCGTGTTCTTCTAATTACGTATAACCCGATAAATTTGTTCATAATTACTTGAAACATTATAAAATGAAAGTTGATTATAAAATTTGGGGCTATTGGAGGTGTCTAATATAGTGACGAAAATAGAATTTTGGGGCTATGGATAACAAAATTAGGGCTATGAATAAAAATTGGGTTATAGTGGACACTCTTATAAAAAAAGAATGACATGACGTGTTAGGACAACCTAGAGAGACGAGATTTTCCTCCGATTGTCTGCCTTAAATGCTTTTGTCAAATCACACCTCACAATATCTTCTGCCACCGGCTAAACCTCTCCCTCCCCTTTCACATTATCAATTTCGTTTTAAACTTAATCTTCATTTAATTTTAGACTCAACATTCCAAGTTCCAACTACTATTTTACGAGTTTTAAAAATTACTCTAGACATGTTAGGGCATCATTAACCCCGTCTTCATTTCCGGCCACAAGTCCCCTCCACGTCATCATTCCTCTACAGTTGCGGCCTAGGCCCCAACTGCTGTAACCCTGCAGATTGCGGCCCGGGCCGCAACTTATAAATGATACTATTCACAACTTCAACCTATTTAATACGTAAACGCAATTCGTTGAACAATTGAAACCGGGAAAATGCATTGTTCATTAGAAATTAACATTACATTACTAGACGAAGCAAATTTGAAATACAAGAAACCCGGGCCACGACTACTACTTCTTCATTTGGGCGCGAAGGTAGGCGATCATCTCACGGTGCAACTCGATCTCCTCGTCCGACATCTTCGATGTATCCCTCGATGTCAACTCCGTCAGCTGGCTCATCCGCCATGTAATATTCATCTCCGACAAAGTGTCGGCCATCTTATCCAAAGACGGATTGGTCGGCGGTGGCACCATAGCGGAGTTGCTCGCAGCTGCCTTCCCTTTTGCTTTCCTCTTAGCCGTCTTTGTTCCTATCGGGCGGCTCTGAATGCTAGGAGAGAAGCAGAAGACATAGTCGTCCGTCACGTTGAGGTCGATCGTCGGACCTCCTTCGCTCGAAGAGTAGTTTCCGGAGGCGGAAACTTTGGTTCTCTTCGTCGCACCTGTTGCCGCCGGCTCGGCACCGCTGGTGTACTTCGGGCTCTTCTCGACGAGCTTCCGAACTTCGAAGTACTTGAAGGTCTTCTTCCCGTCAGAGAAGAACGCATCCTTCGCCTTCTCGACGAGGTCCGCCTCGCTGTGCCCGCTCGGCCACATACGGACTACGTTGGCCCACTTTCCGTTCCACTTGCTCATATCCGCCTGGACCCGACCCCAATGCTTGCGCAGCTTCACGTAGCTACGCTCGATCGACCCTTTCGGACGGCCAGCGTTATATTTCTGCGCAATCCGCTCCCAAAAAGCCTTGTCGGTCTGTTGGTTGCCGATGATAGGATCCTCGGCGACATCGATGTAGTTCCTCGCAAGCCACAATGTCTCGTGCGGAGTGTACTTCTTCGGCCCATCCTCCTCCCTGACCTTCTCATTTCCTCGCTCTTGAGCGGGCTCCATCTCACTGAGCTCGAAATCTTCGGTGTTGACCGGCGATGTAATGTCGACGTTGCTACCGACTCCCGGACTAGGTTGTGTCTGCGATGGTTGCGACGACGGTATGTACCAATTGTTCGAGTTAACGAACTCCTCCATCTCACGTTGATCGCTGTTGAACCAATCCATTGGCGCCGAAACAAAGGGTATAATAGAGTATTGAAATGGAACGCGGGATTGAAATGGATGGAACGCAAGCTCGTATTTATAGACATCGAATTAAAAAAAAAAAATTGGATTTGCAGCCCGGCCCGAAGAGCGTGTAACGCTGGGCCGGGCCGCTGGACATGCGGCCCGTCACCGTGCAACCCTGTCCTGGGCCGGGACGCGGGACGCTCACCAGGCCGGGAACGCGGCCCCGGGACCGGCCTGGGCCGTGACTCGCCTCCGTGTAACGCATGGGACGGGCCGGGACTCGTGATTTGCGGCCCGGCCCGACGCGTTACAGATGCTCTTAGTGCACCCTATCCTTATTAATTATTCCATCCATTGTTAATAAAATTCCTTCTTTATTTTAAAAATAACAACTACTTTTCATTTTAGTTCGTTCCTTAAAAATAATAACTTTCAAAACTTTCAATTTTAAGAAATCTTTACACCCTTATACATCAATTTATTTACCACTTATACCACTAATAAAGTGGACCCTATAATCCTCTAACATCAATTTCTCTCTTACTTTATCATTTTTTTCTCTCTCTTTCTATTACTTTACTAATTTTTTTCATCTTTTACTTTACCAAATTGTGCATTAAGACCCGTGTCGTTTCAAATATTTCTATTTTTAAAAAACATAGCTAGTATTTTTTATTTTGAAAAATTTTAAGATAATTATTTTTATTTTTGTCAAAAAAATAACTTTTTATATTTTATTTTTTTATCTTTTCATCTCTCTTACTTTTTTCACTCATACTTTATTCATTATCCATTAACACACTAATTTTAAACTTCATATCGAAAAAATATATATCTATTAACAAGGAACGAAGAGTATTCAATTTTTCACTAATGCGATGACAGAAAAAAAAAAAATAGATGATAGAATTGAGATTACAAAAATTGAATTTTTTTTAAAAAACGGAAGAATAAATTACAAATAATGAATTTCATTTTGAGGAACTTAGTGTGGTGTGTCGACCAAAATATTTACGCGGGAAAAACAATGAGAAGATAACATAACGATAACATTTTTGCCAATTAAATCATTGAGTTTGACTGAATTCTATTTAATCCCACATACTCTAAAAAACAGAACCATGAATCACCAAGTCTGAAAAATATTGCAGTCGTCTCATCTTGGGCGAAATCTAGGTTGTGGGTTAGTCATACTAAAATTTGACCTTACTTCATAATTTAAATTATTGTTTTTAGTACATACTCCATATGCCACGTCATTTAAGTAATGCTCATTAAAATTTGTATATAGAGTATCAAACAACAAAAATATAATTTTATTTTATCAGTATATGATCAACAATGGACCCATAAAATGTCTAATTTTATTAATATTGTCATGAAGTTATTATGTTAATTAAATACTGAGAAATTATGTGAACTCCAAATACATTCCTTGAAAAAAGGTTCGGATGCCAATTTATTCTTTATGGCAAAAATAATGTTTGAGGTCATCAGAAATGGCGACTAGCGCACCGCCTAGCCGAGCGCCGGCGTTAGGCGGTCCATTGCAACCGCCTAGCTAATTTCGGAATAAGAAACCGCCTAGCGCTAGGCGATTTCGGGGCGCTGGGCGATCCGCTCGGCGCTATTGCAGCGTCCGGATCGTCTAGCGCTAGCCGATTTTTTAATTTTTTTTATTTTCGAAACACTATATATACGAGCTTTGCACGTCATTTTCATTCGCACCACTTGTTTTAACGAGTACTCTCTCTATCTTAATTTCTGTACATGATCAACACCGAGAAATGAGTAACGCCGGTGGTAGTAGTGGTGGTAGTGGTGGGGATGTTGAGGAGTACGATCGTATAATGAACGAAGCGCTAGAGGCCTATACGAACCGTGAGATTGATCAATGGATGCAGAGGGCCTTGCAGCCGGCAGTACCTCGCCCTCGCCCAGTGGTCCACCGCCGAGAAGTGATTGATCGTGATCACGTAGCTGCACATCAGCGCCTATACGAATACTACTTCGCACAGGAGCCGCGGTTCAACGCCAACCATTTCAGACGCCGTTTTAGGATGAGCAGGGCCCTGTTTATGCGTATTGTTAACGCTTTGGAGCATCGATATCTGTATTTCCGCTTCAGGCACGATGCGGCTAGGAGACCCGGCCACACACCTATTCAAAAGTGCACTGCGACAATCCGGCAGTTGACCTACGGAGGCGCGGCAGACATGTGGGACGAGTACCTCCACATCGGTGAGACGACTGCCCTTGAATGTATGAAGTATTTTTGTCTGGGCGTGATTGAAATATTCAGTGATCAGTACCTTCGAAGCCCTACCCCCGAAGACTGTCAGGATCTTTTGAGGATGCACGGGGAACAGCATGGGTTCCCGGGGATGTTAGGCAGTATAGATTGTATGCATTGGGAGTGGAAGAACTGTCCCGCTTCCTGGAAGGGGTTCTACACGACCGGCTACAAGGGAAAGAATCCACGATGATCCTCGAGGCCGTAGCTGATTACCGGCTGCGGATTTGGCATGCGTATTTTGGGATAGCCGGTTCGAACAACGACCTCAATGTCCTCAACTCGTCGCCACTTTTCAACGAGCAGTGCCAGGGTGTCGGTCCGGCCATCAGTTTTGTCACCAACGGCAACCGGCATGATATGGACTACTACTTGGCGGGTGGGATATACCCTAGATGGCCCGTCTTTGTGAAGACGATCCGATGCGCATCAGATGAGAGGAAGGCCTACTTTGCGGCACGGCAGGAGTCGGCGCGCAAGGACGTGGAGCTCGCATTTGGTGTGCTCTAGTCTCGATGGGCGGCAGTTAGGGGTCCAACGCTTTGTGGCATGTCAACTGCTTTGCTGATATAATGTACGCCTGTATTATCATACACAACATGATTGTCGAAGATGAAGGTGTACAACTGACTAGTTGGACCAACGACGATAATGAAGCCGATCTAAGCCACAGCGTGGCCGCCCCCAACGTACGGAGTGGGGTACCTCACGATGAAACCGGCCGCCTGCAAGCACATGCCGACATGCGCCAAACGGAGGCTCATATTCGACTCCAAAAGGATTTAATTAAAGAGTTATGGGCGCAGATGACTGCACGGCGTTAGTTTTTTTTAATTATGTAATTTTTTTAATTAATGTACTTTTTAAATTTTAATAATAATATTGAATTTTCTAGTATCTGTGTCGTAAATTTAATTCCGTATTTTGTGTGATTGTTAATTATTTATTTTATATAATTTTCAGTGATGTGGCTAGGCTATGGCTAGGCTATGGCTGAGCTATTTGCTTGTTTTGATGATGTGGCAGGAGGATTTTTAGTGTTGATGATGTGGCAGGAGGAGTTTGTGGCTAGGCTATGGCTAGGCTATTCCGATTGTGGATGGCCTGATAGTATTAATGTTTTACTACTACTACACAATATTATTCAATTTCCATGCAGGTTATCTCGATACTCAACATCAATTGAAGATTAAAAACAATTAAATTACCAAAGACTATGCATCTAGTCAACATCCATATATAAGGTGATGTGGTTGTTATTCTGTCCTTTTGTTTAAGGTAATACAACATGGTTCATCTTATGGCTTAATAACAAAATTATTCTGAGTAGATGATCCCAAATTGGGAGGTGGAGAATGTAGGAAAAACGTGTGGAATTGTGAAAAGGCTAGGCCTTTGGTCTTTCACTTCCATTTTTTTATGAGGTGTCTTGAAGGCTTTGCCTTTTGGAGTCCAATTTCCTATCCTACAAATAGGTAGGATTTGGAAGAAGAGAGACACAACAAAAACAAATCACTCTCTCTTCTTAAGCTTTATAGTTCGCATTAGGAGTATTGCATTGCTCGGTTCTCGCCTCCAATTCAAGTTCGCCGGTGCCCACGAGTTTGAGGTGCTTCAACTCGATAGGAGGAAAGTCGTTTCATCTTTGGGGACATTACGCCAATCCGTGAGCACTAGCCGGTGCGTATTTCGTCTTGCGGAGAGAGGGATACCTCGACTCGACTTAAAGAAAACTATAGTTTGTATCTTGTTCCTTTTATTGTATTTACTTTGTTTTACTTACCTTCAAGTTTTTGGTTCTTTTGTAATAGCAAGAGTTTTTCCCGTGTAAAGGCTACAATATTTCCAACAATCGCAAGACGAAATATTGTACTCTTGTTGAAATCATGTCGACCGATACTGGAGGAAACATGAAATTCAAAGCTGGAATAAAGCAACGAACGGTCGCAATGTCGATGCGCTATGGAGTGGTTAATTCCTTGAGATCTATTCTCTTGAGAATGATGTTTATCGTTTGTCATTTGACAAGCAAGACCAATTTAGATTTGGTAGTAGTAATTGGGATGCATGGGTTGATGAATATATCAATGCACATTTGGTTCAATATAATTGTGTACTTATTGTTGGAAACAATACTGTGCAAATTATTTGAACGTGTTGTTATAAACAACAAAGATCACGAGGTGATCGCAATGGTCTCCGACGTGGACCATGGTAATAATCCAAATGAATGGTTTGTTGATACGGGTGCCACATGTCATGTGTGCTCCGAGAGAAGCGTTTTTTCTACTTACAAATCTGTTGGAGGTAGAAAAGTACGTATGGGAAACCAAGCCTCTTCTAAGGTGGTTGGTGTGGGTAATGTGTTCCTAAAATTAGGATCTGGAAAGGTTCTTACCCTCAAGGATGTGCTGCATGTCCCAGACATCCGAAATAATTTGGTGTCAGGCTCACTTCCAGTAAATCATGGATTTTCACTAGAATTTGAGTTCGAAAAGGTTATATTGACCAAGAATGGAAAATTCATAGGTGAAGGTCACCTAGTGAATGGGCTTTTTGAGCTGAATGTTACGGTCATTCACCGTGGAAAAGGAATAAGCAATAATGAAGACGACACATCATCTTATTTGCTTGAAAGCTCTGATTTATGGCATAAATGATTGGGACATGTAAATCTAAATGCTATAAAAAGATTAGTAAATCTTAATTTACTAAAAGTAGATAAGTTTAACTCACAAGAAAAATGTGAAGTCTGTGTGGAAGCAAAAATGACCAAGCTACCGTTTCGCTCGGTAGAACGGAGCACAAAACCTCTATAGTTAATCCATACAGACGTATGTGATTTAAAATTTGTGCAAACTAGAGGTGGTAAAAAGTACTTCATCACATTTATAGATGATTACACAAGGTATTGTTACCTTTACTTATTAAGAAGTAAAGATGAGGCAATTGAAGCGTTTAAAGACTTCAAAAATGAAGCCGAAAATCAACTTAATTGTCGAATTAAGTGTGTTCGAAGTGATAGAGGTGGTGAGTATGTAGCCCCGTTTGCAGAATTATGTCATGCAAGTGGTATAATTCACCAAACAACGGCCCCATATTCTCCCCAGTCAAATGGAGTTGCTGAACGAAAAAATCGAACACTTAAAGAGATGATGAATGCTCTGTTGATTAATTCTGGTTTATCCCAGAACATGTGGGGGGAGGCTGTGTTAACAGCGAATCATATCCTGAATAAAATTCCACTAAAAAATAGGGATGTGACTCCTTATGAGTTGTGGAAAGGGAAGAAACCTTCATATTCATACCTCAAAGTGTGGGGGTGTTTAGCGAAGGTAGAAGTGCCACCTCCGAAACAAGTTGCAATATGCCCTAAAACAGTCGATTGCATCTTTATTGGCCATGCACTTAATAGTAGTGTCTATCGTTTCCTAGTCCATAGGTCAGCTGTGCCTGGCGTGGCTGAAGGAACAACGATTGAGTCAAGGAATGCTATATTCTTTAAGAATGTTTACCCTTGCAAGAGGCAAGATGATCGTTCTAGTGAAATAATGATGGATGAATCCACTAGTTCTAATCCTCCAAAAAGGACGAGGTCAAGTCCTCAGGATGTTGATACTTATTCACCTGTTACGAGAATCACTTCCATTCGGGTGCTTCTAGCGATTGCTGCTTTGCACAATCTTGAGATTCACCAAATGGATGTGAAAACTGCCTTTCTGAATGGTGATCTGGAAGAAGTATATATGGAACAACCCGAAGGGTTTGTTGTGCCTGGGCAAGAGCGTAAAGTATGCAAACTGGTAAAGTCATTATATGGGTTGAAGTAAGCACCTTTACAATGGCATTTGAAATTTGACAACGTGATGTTGGCAAATGGATTCACTATCAATGAGTGTGATAAGTGTGTTTACATTAAGAACACAGATAACGAGTTTGTTATTGTGTGTCTGTATGTTGATGATATGTTGATAATGGGCAGCAATAGTGCCATTATTAACGAGACAAAAAACATGTTAAAAAGAAATTTTGATATGAAAGATATGGGTTTAGCTGATGTGATTCTCGGAATCAAAATATTGAGGACTAATGAGGGAATTACCTTAACGCAATCTCATTCTGTTGAGAAAATGCTTAAGAAATTCAACTCGTTTGATTGTAAGCCAGCAAAGACTCATTTGGAGCTCAATGTCCATCTAAGCAAGAATATGGGTGATTCCGTTGCTCAAGAAGAGTATGCAAAGGTCATAGGAAGTTTGATGTTTATTACAAACTGTACTCGACCTGATCTTGCTTGTCCTGTAAACAAGTTGAGCCGATTTACGAGCAACCCAAGTAAGGAACATTGGAAAGCTCTGTGTAGAGTTTTGAGATACTTGAAGTATACTCTTAACTTTGGGTTGCATTACACAAGATATCCCCAAGTACTTGAAGGGTACTGTGATGCAAATTGGATCTCTGATTCAAAAGACTCATTTTCTACAAGTGGGTATGTGTTCACTGTGGGGGGTGGTGCTGTCTCGTGGAAATCAATGAAACAGACGTGTATTGCTCGTTCCACCATGGAATCTGAGTTTATCGCTTTGGATAAAGCAGGGGAAGAAGCCGAGTGGCTTAGAAACTTCCTAGAAGATATTCCATGTTGGAAGAAGCTAGCGCCGACAGTAGTGATACACTGTGATAGCAAAGCAGCTATAGGTAGAGCACAAAGTGGCTTTTATAATGGTAAGTCTCGACATATTCGTCGGCGACATAATACCGTAAGGCAGTTGATCACAAGTGGTGTTATCACAGTTGACTATGTAAGGTCAGTGGATAACTTAGCGGATCCGTTAACAAAAGGTTTAAACCGTGATCAAATGCATAAATTGCTAAAAGGAATGGGACTGAAAACCACATCTTAAAAGATGAGTATAGTGGTAACCCAACCATACGATTGGAGATCCCATGGGATTGGTTCAATGGGAAAATAAAGCTATACAAATCTAGCTGTAAGACTCAGAAGATTTTAATCTTCGCCCATTCTTTAGAAAGCATTGAGTGTTTGTAACCTGCACGTGGTAAGAGGTTAAGTCTTTTGACTTTTAATGATTCTTGAAATCTCAAGGAGATGCAGTATGGCAGGATACTCATGAAAGAATCACCTATGTAAGTGAGAAGTGGGGCCGCTTCGTGTGTGTGAGTCACTTATGAATTCCAAAGAGGTGTTCCACGGCCGAAACGGACACAAACGTGAGAACTGATGGAGTTGAGACAATATTGTGTTAATGCTATTGACTAGGCATACACCAAGGATGAATAGTTCAAGGCATCGCGTCCACTAGTCCGCCGGTATGTCCGATAGTGTTGACTATGGAAGGTTCAAAACCACAAGTTACCTCTCCAAATACAGTATCGTTTCCTGAGAACTGAGCAAAAGAGTCTGCATACATGCATTTGTGTCTGGTGTTGGTTTGAGCTTGCAGCGCTCTAGCCAATGTGGGGGATTGTAGGAAAAACGTGTGGAATTGTGAAAAGGCTAGGCCTTTGGCCTTTCACTTCCATTTTTTTATGAAGGCTTTGCCTTTTGGAGTCCAATTTCCTATCCTATAAATAGGTAGGATTTGGAAGAAGAGAGACACAACAAAAACAAATCACTCTCTCTTCTTAAGCTTTATAGTTCGCATTAGGAGCATTGCATTGCTCGGTTCTCGCCTCCAATTCAAGTTCGCCGGTGCCTACGAGTTTGAGGTGCTTCAACTCGATAGGAGGAAAGTCGTTTCATCTTTGGGGACATTACGCCAATCCGTGAGCACTAGCCGGGGCGTATTTCGTCTTGCGGAGAGAGGGATATCTCGACTCGACTTAAAGAAGACTATAGTTTGTATCTTGTTCCTTTTATTGTATTTACTTTGTTTTACTTACCTTCCAGTTTTTAGTTCTTTTGTAATAGTAAGAGTTTGCCCATCTAAAAGGCTTCAATATTTCCAACAGAGAAAATGGTTAATGTGGAAGCTAGGTTCGCAGATTAAAGGGTGATGTCAAAAGTTATCATTCATACTTAGTTCATACCATGACAAATGTTTGAGTCGAACAAAATTAGAAGATGGATTTATAGCAAAGATAAGACTAAGGCAAAGACTACTAAAAGAGGTTATATTTTTTTACCTTCAGTTTGCTGTTTAGTGCTTTTATCCTTAGCATTGGTTGCCATGTACTAGTTTTGATAAGTGTGGTGTGCGCTTCAAATGAGGGATCGTGTGCCCTATTTATCTATTTTTAGGTTTTATGTCAGCACTAATTTTTAGTTAGACTTCACTATATTGTGTCTGTATTGTTTTATTGTTGAACTTTTGCTCACCTTTTTTGATTTGAGCCTTTATATTATTAAAGAATTAAAAAATAAAGTATTTGTTAACGAAAGAGACCATCCATATAAAAATCTTACAACTACATTAATTCTTTCTTTGCTTCTAAATACATATACACACGTACTGTATTGCTGATAATTGCAGAAGATTTATTTGGCGAATAGCGACAGTGGCATCTTGTCCAGTTAGTTAGCGATTATTAATTTATGTTGTACCAATCTTTGTTTTTTTTCTTGATGATATGACTGATCAACCCTCACTATATATAAGTATTTATATCATGTACTAACTCTTTCATTAATAGCAGTCTCAACTTAGTCTCTGCAGTTGATATTATGTGCAGAGAATTTTGAACATATGCTTGTAACTTTCACTTTTTATTCTCACTTTTTACCCTTGTAAAGTCCCAATCACTTTCAAGACTGCCATCTCAAGCATTTATTTAAATAAATTGATAGTAGTACTTTTTAATACTAGTAGTATGAAATTGGGATTAATTCAAACTATGGATTCCCCTGGATGTTTTTTTGCCTTTAGCATTGTTTAAGCGCAATTTGGATCTACCCTTATTGTTGGTACAATATAATTGCAAATGCTGGATTTTGTTGAATTTGGGTGTATATTTCCTTGTAAGGTAGTGTTACGGTGCTTATGAATATAAAGTAACCGTTTCTTTTAATGATATGTTCATTTAATGCGTGGAACAATATTGTCACGATCCACATTAATTGCACAATACTAAAAAATTTCTAAACTCGTACACACTTATCTGTTATATGCTGTAGGAGTATCATGTAATATTGCTTTGATTTGAATCAATACAATTAATGTTCCTTTTTGGTGGAGATAATTTTTCCGACTAATTAGTAATTGTCTTCTAACTAGATTTTGTTTTATATGAATCTTACCATTTTTTTTTTCCAATATCATTAGTAATTGTTGGGTTTGAATACAAAATAAATGTATAGCTTAGTGGTAGACGCGGTGCTTTGTTGAAAATTGGAAATTCTTGATTCAAAAGTGAATCCCCCTTAATCTAAAATTTTTAGTATTTTTCATTTTTTTTTCATTCTTGTTTCTTCCTTGCCTAGCATAAGAATTTTATTCACATGCAATAATATATAACACCTGAATTTAATTAGAATTTAGTATAAAATTGTAATTAAATTAATCGCATCATATTTTTGTTTTAATAAGGTTCGTATTTTTATTTAATTTGTATATTTAATTTAGTTTTAATACTATAGTAGTAATAAATAAAAAAATGTGAAATCTATTAATAATGTTAAGAGAATGAATGAGGAATTGTGGATACTCCATTTTTATTAAATAAGTGATTAAATCCAATTAAAAACAATTAAAGAAAGTGAATTGTGATAATATTTTAAAAAACGCCAAGTTCTGCTTTTCTAAAGTGACATAATGATAGTATAATAAGTCACAACATTGTTAGCATAAGCAACGAAATAAACAAACAGATGACAGAAAATAAAGTTGGAGATAATAACCTAAAAGCACATGGGTTAAATTGCATCTTTGAGGTGCAATCATACACTATTTTATTAACTAAATCTATGCATAATATATTAATCCACTACGCCATTATTTTAATTTAAGCGTGAGATTATACTAATCCGGTTATTAGTCCCACCAATTTACTATTCGGTTTGACCTCTGTCACCCACTGGTCCAATATATGACATAATTATGACGTCACAGTTTCCGTTTCTAAAATTATAGTACAACAAATTATGGAGTATCGATGGATGCATTTTAGTTTTAATTTGGATAACCCTATTTTATGATCGATTTCTAAGTATGATTTATCAAGGGAAATTGGTCCCTAAAACCATAAATTTTGCCTATAATTTTGTATTTCGCACAAACTTTAAAATTAGTACTATATAATATCACAAACTTTGCATTTTGTTTGATATTTCCAATTGCATGTCTATTATTATATTTGACTAATTTACGAGGCTTTTTTATTATACTATTTAACACAATTAAATCAAAGTGGTTTTCAACGTGACTTTTTATCATACATGCTATGAATTTGAAAAGTAGTTTAAAATATCATAAAATGTATCACGGTTGTCTACGTAAAATAAGATTTTGATGAAAAAGAGAGTTTGGAAATACCAAACAAAATGCAAAGTTTATGATATTATATATCAATTTCAAAGTTCATGGAAAATACTAAATTTTAGGCAAAGTTCATGATTTTAGAGACCAATATCTCATTTATTAATTAATTTCTTAATTTAAATTAGAATGTCATTACAAAATTTAAAGGTTGATTAATACGAACACACAAGTCAACACCGAAAAGTATATGCAGTATAAAAGTTACTACTACAAATCTCACAAACATGAATGATTCTTGTTGGCATGAGATGAAAGATATTTCATCGGCATGATCATTCTTTAAACAACTTTTGGATTTCACCTTTCTCACCCTCCAACCTTTTTAAATAATTTCTTAGTTAATTAGGAATATTTTGCACTATTAGTGGGAAAAAGCTATATGCTACTATGATTGAAAACTTTCGATTTAACTCAAATGTCAAAAGCAAAATATATTATCCAATCTCACCAATATTGTCCCCCACCCTCTACCCCCTAACATAGTCCTACGCGTAAATTTGATACATTAATATAGTATTAGCATTAGTTGTTTTGGCTATTAGCGACACCTATTGAATAGGTAGAAAGTTATACAGAATAATCACCCTCATGATCAACTACCAATTTACAAATTTAAACTAAATGGTAAAAGTTAAATGTATACTCTAATTGGACATGCTCGATTTTAATCATAAAATTTAACTAAAACCCAAAAAAATTAAAAAATAGATGGTGTGACACATGGGGCACCAAAGACAAAGAGTGAGATAGACAATTCCAAGTGGGTGATATTTTTTCGGTCACACTAAGAGCATCCACAACGGTGGCGTCCGTCGCCACAGCCGTCAGCGCCGCTGGCACGGACGCTACCCGTCGCCGCTGCGCTCGCGCCGCTGGCAGCGCCGTGCCAGCGAGCAGCTGACGTGGCGCGCTGGGATTCGTCAACGACATAGCCGTTGTGTTTAGTTTTTTTTTAATTAAAAAATCGGTTTTTAATTAAAAAAACCGATAAAAAAAATTTCACTTCCAAAAAAAAACATATCCGTTTATAACCGTTTTTTTCCACTTTTTAATTTTTTTTTTCATTTTTTTACCCCAAATATACACACTTTCATCTATAAATACCCCCAATTTCACTCCCAAAAATTCACATCAAACTACACAATTCTCATCTTCATTCTCTCATATCCATTTTCATCTTCAATCTCTCATATCCATTTTCATCTCCATTCTCTCATACCCTACAATATCACTATGTCCGGCCAAGACGATAACCCTACGGGCTCCCACGGTTGGAACCCCGAATGGTTCGGTTCACAACCGTTTCCTAGTCCGGAAACGGACTATTCGGCCCCTCCTCTCACCCAAGATTCGGGCGTTCCGGGTGGCTACCGGCCATACCCGGTCGATGAGCAAGGTGCCTCCGATGGGCGATACGGGTGGACACCGGAGCTTAGGCCTCCCGTCCCTTCCCAAACTCCGACTCCTCCATCTCGCGCCGGTGTCCGCACACCGTACTCACCGGCGGAGATGGATAGATTGTTCAAGGCGTACTTGGAAATCTCCGAAGATGCGGAGGTTGGCACGAACCAATCCGGCGATCACTTTTGGTGGCGCGTCTCTCACCGGTAAAATGCAAACCGGCCGCCGGGAATGATCGAGCGCAACGAGAGTATGGTGCGCAACTGCATCGGCCGAGCCAACGACGAAATTGGCAAGTTCAATGGCTATTTCCTCCAGGAGTCGCGGAATGCCGGGAGCGGCCGGAGCGAGGTCGACATCATCACTGCGGAGCTGAGCACCTACCAATCCATGAACGGTAAGTCGTTCAAGTACCTAAATGTTTGGCAGGAAACGAGGACGCATCCGAAGTATCTGGGAGGCGTAACATCCTCCTCTAGCGGCTCCTCCAAACGGTCACGGTCGGCATCCCTATCCGACGCCGGCGAAGAAGTGGCTAGCCAACTCGCCGAAGCTAACTTGAGTAGCCCTGACGCCGGACGAAGCGGTTCCCGACGCCGACCGCAAGGAAGGAAGAAGGCGGCGGCCGAACGTCGTCGCGCCGCGACTCTATCTGCCCCCGCCCCCGAACCCGCACCCTATGTTCCACCTCCACCCCCGAACAACTCGTTGTGGGCCCTTTTGACCCAACTCAATATGGCCGATAGGCCAACTATGACCCCCACGCAACTTCAAACGCACGAGGACATGATATTGGGTCTCCAAAAACAATTGGGGTTGGTGCCGCCGAATGCGTAGTCTTCCTCGGGTAATATTAGCCAATAATCATATAATTTTTAATTTTTAGGAGTTTAATTATGTAATTTTTAATTTTAGTTTTTTAATTATGTAATTTTTAATTTTTATGATTTTAATTATGTAATTTTTAATTTTTAGGATTTTAATTATGTCTTTTTTTATTTTATTTGTAATTTGTGATATTTATTGTGGTTTTTTAATGAATTTTAGTATTATGGAAATGTTTTTGTGTAATTGAATTTTAAATTAATTGTGCTCGTCTTTGCGGAAGAGCACATCTGTGGGTGTTGTGCTCTTGCTAGAGAGCAGGCAGAAAAAGTGGGGTCGGGCCCACAACCGTGCCGCTGGCAAGAGCACGGTTGTGGATGCTCTAAATGCAAAAATTTACTTAATATGTTCAAGTTAGGTATATTTGCCTAAAATAAGAGAAAAGGTTTTGTTTGAATATGTTATTTTTTTAAAAAAAATTCACTCCTACATGAAAGAGGAAATTACAACTGATGCGCTCGAACTAGGTACCTCATACATTAACGTCTAAACTCCTTGCCGATAGGACAAAGGCTCTGGACTTGTTTAAATATGTTATATTAGTTGGTTAGTTGCAATTTAAGTCAAATTACTAGTCTAATCAAAGTTCCATGATACGAGTGTGGAATTTCTTTGATCAATCAAAATATCAATTCCAAGTTAGTAGTAGTATGAGAGGGAGTCACGAAACCCCCAAGCACAAAAGAACACCCCTAAAAGAACAAAAGTTAAGAAACAAAGATTGTTCCTGATACGAGCATATTCCTAAATTATCTCCATATCTTATTATTTATTTAGCATTGATTTATCTTATCTTTTCCATAGTTAGTTACTGATTCTCCATATCTTTTGCTTAGGATATTATTATATTTGATTTACTAGATTTTGGTAGGATATTATTGTATCCCCACATATTATAAATATGTGTAGGAGATCTTCATATTATGCATTCAAGAAATATCAATTCAGTTTATCATTTATCGTTACTTTATCTTTTATTGTACTTTATTTTCCGCAAGTTCATCTCGTCAAACCCTAATTGACCGAGAACCCTAGGCTGCTCGACGGGAGGATCCCTCGAACGAACCTAACCCTTCTCCGGCGACTTCGCGCTGCCGGAACCGATACGAGTACCCTCGTATCATCTGGTGCTTTCATTGAGAGCTCATCCTTCGTATTTCCGCCATCATGTCATACACCTACACTGACTACGTCCATCGCCAGTTCAATAGACCATTCCTCTCGCCACTGCCCATGCCGAGCCCCACGTCGTGTTGGTACCTCCAGAGCCAGAACGTGCAATTTGGATACTCCTATCCAGACCCGGCGCGCCCGATTCCAGCGCCTCCCATTAGTGTGCCAAGGCCCTTTTCTGTGTCCTACCCGCGACCCGAACCTGACCCACCAGACGGGCCTCTGCTATACCCCGTTGCGCAGTTGCCTTACCAGCCCCTCCAGCCACCATTGCCTCCCTACCAACCGCCTCACAACAGTGTCGGCCATATGGAGCCACTCGGCATGGCACGTGATCCGGTGACGTCAAATTTGGAACCAAACCTACAGTGGGCTGCCTTGGTTTCACAGCTTGAGCACTTGACTGCAACTGTCAAGCAATTGGTTTCTCGGATGGATGCAAACAAACGTCACTTGAGCGATTCACACGCTGCAATGCGTCCTCCACCAGACCCAGCGTTCAGCGTCCACCAGCCCCTCCGTTCAGCATCGCACTACTCAGCTGTACCCTACACCGTGCAACCTCACATCAACTCCGACATCGCAGGCAGCCTGCAGCAACCACCAACGCAAAACTCCCCGCTAGCTCCTCCGTGCAACCCTAATATCAATGGAGATGAGGGCGACGACGATGACCCACTCCCACTAGCCGTGATCTCTCAGTCGAGCTACTCCAATACTATTCCAACATCGGTCACTCATTTTGTACTTCTTGTTTTCCCCGGTTCTATAAAATTGAGGATTTCAAAGGGTGTGAAACGCGACTGCATTAGTTGTTCTCTCGGCAAGAGTAGAGTTCCACAGACATCTCACAATTTGGATGATATAGGTTTTAATGATGACGCGAATCCAATTGATGGTGATGTTGCAAGAACGAATCATCGACCAACATCGTTTGACGGTGATACACGGTGGATTCCTCCGCGCAAGGACACGTCGTGTTTGAGCATTCTGGGATGCGTGGACAAGCTTCCCATTTTAACGATGAATTTTGGCAACCACAATGGTCATCCTTTGATGATTTTTGATGGAGGTGATGAAGGGAGATGCTCTACTGTTCGGTGTGCGTTTGATCCGGGAGGAGATACCTCGCCAAAGTTTCTGGTCACGACACTCTTCGTTTTGTCATGGTTTCCACCTTGAGGACAAGGTGAATTTTAACCGTGGGGGAGTTGATACGAGCATATTCCTAAATTATCTCCATATCTTATTATTCATTTAGCATTGATTTATCTTATCTTTTCCATAGTTAGTTATTGATTCTCCATATCTTTTGCTTAGGATATTATTATATTTGATTTACTAGATTTTGGTAGGATATTATTATATCCCCACATATTATAAATATGTGTAGGAGATATTCATATTATGCATTCAAGAAATATCAATTCAGTTTATCTTTCGCAAGTTCATCTCGTCAAACCCTAATTGACCGAGAACCCTAGGCTGCTCGACGGGAGGATCCCGCGAACGGTTCTAACCCTTCTCCGGCGACTTCGCGCTGCCGGAACTGATACGAGTATCCTCGTATCAGTTGCCATCAAAAAATAGAGAAAAAAAGATTGACCACTATACATACAACATTAAGTACAATCTAATATAGTGCAATCAGTGGTCCATTAGAGTATCCACTATAAGGCGGACACGCCTAATAGCCCCGCTCCAGTTTTTGTCCATAGCCCCAATTTTGTTGTCCATAGCCTCAAAATTCTATTTCCGCTACTATAGTGGACACCTCCAATAGCCCCAAAATTCCACATTTTCACATCCCTCCAATAGCCGCGTCCTCGCCGCGAACGCGGCTATCTCGCGTCCGCCCCCCCAATAGCCCCAAAAGTTGTCCGCCCACCTTCCCCACTATAGCCGCCCGCCCACCGCCGCCCACCGCCCCCAAGACGCGGCTATAGCCGCGTCCTACTATAGTGGACACTCTAAATGAGCTCCATTGCACAAACCAAGTCAGGCTTCATCCTATTTTTCTCAATTCCACTCTGTTTTTATTGATTTTATATATATTGTATCCGATTCTTTGGACACAACATTCATTCTTAAATTTCTAAGTCTCTTGGGAAAATAAATTTATTTGAAAGTATTATTGAATAGATATTAAGTTATTGGATGTGTTCCTATAATGATTGGAGGGTTCCCATCTCACTCACATCAACTCAACTCAACTCAACTCAACTCAACTCAACTCTCTTCCCTTTTGTGTAGAGCCATTGCTTCTGTGATAGGGGAAGGAATAAATCTGCCAGTTACTACTTCTTAAATCCAAAGTGGGCCCTGCACAGTTGTGGGCCTATGTGTCTCTATGGACATGGGCCCACCAAAAATACTTGTTTGCGTGAATAAACAGAATCGTGACGTGGACATGCTTTGATGGGTTGGTGGTAGTGGAATTAGAGGCCCACCACCTCTACCCAAGAATTCACCACAAACATTTTCTCTCTCCTCTAAAATTGCTCATAATCCACATATGCATGCCCTATTCTTTTCACCATAAAGTTTAAACCCACAAATGGTTAAAAAGATGCATGCCACTCCACTACCATTGTCTCGACTCTTCATGCTCAACCAAAATCCTCTCTCCCTCCACAACTTTTTGAACATATAGTAGTAGTACTTTTTTAATTCAAAATGGGAAAATGACAAATACTTACTATATGTTTTTTTGTGACATTTTAATTATACTCAATTAAAAAGTGAAACCCAATTCAATGGATCAAGTTTACGAAGAGGCCCAAGAAGCTCAACATTATACTTCAAAAATAGATATAACATGCACATATCGTTTATCATAGTCATAAATGGCAATCTCAGATTTTTTAAGGTGACCATTTCATACTTATATGAACAAAATAATATATGCGTGTGAAATTTGTTCATGATGTCAATTGAGAAAATTCAAGATATAGCCTTAATTGCAGTGTCAATCATTTATAAGCTGACAAAATTATCCTTAAAATTGAATGAAAGAAACCTGACGCAATAAAACTTTCATTGACTATGTGAGTATTTTCGTATTAATTATTGGACTATAATTTTCAAAGCTGAATGTGAACCTCAGTTGTAAATTGAAATGAAGATAGTGGATAGTGACTTGTGGAGTTGATTTATTTGGAAATTAATGCGTGCACAAGAAAAATAATCATAATATGTAGGAACATTATGCTTCATATTTTACTTGCTGTGTTCGACACATGATGCAGTAGAAAACAGTCAACTAGAGATTTTATTTTATCCTCCTATATTTAATTCGATGATGATAAATCCTCAACTTTTTTTTTAATTTTAGATTCTATTTTGTTATGTAATTAAATTAGTATTTTAAGTGTGATAATATATATTTAAAAATTTTAATAATAGAATATTTAATTAAATACTCTAATTCTTCCTTAAAATATAAAGTGTAAATAGTTTGGGATGATGCGAAATAAAAAAAAAGTACAAGTATCATGGAACCGATAGTATTGAAAGATGCTATATTTTTTTTAAAAAAAAACTTTATAATACCAAACAATACTTTATAGTAGTACGCAGTTTTAGTTCCTTTTATAATTAGTAAATTTATAAAATTATTTTGCATGAGAAATTATTTAAAATACCACAAACTATTAATGGACGTCCTATAATAGACCGTCCTCCAATAAATCAAAATTTAAAAATGAGAGGATTTTTTGCTTTAGAGGTTGGGTTTTAGGCCATAACAAAAAATAGGGCCTTCACAAACTTTTCCAAAAATCAGACGCATTGCCACTATAGCAATTAGTATAATATCAGATTGTATTTTAAAATCACTTGGATCTTTGAAACTGTGCAAACCAGATGGTACCCACTTGGGATACTAATACAGCAAAATACTTATAACATTATGTATACCATCATATGATTATGGATTCAAATAAAAGTGTGCCTTAGTTTATGTTTTACTCCATGATTTTAATCAACATATATACTTCACAACTCACATTTTGACTATTATAAGGTAGCAGGTTGGTTTACAGTGAGATTATTCAAATTTATTTACGCCATAACCCCCACCAAAATATAGCTAAAGAAAACATTCTTGATATTAATCATATGGAGTACTAATATATAGTATATCCTACAAAAACAGGCTTTCTAAGGAGTAGATAGATATAGATATAGATATAGATATTATAGTAGTAGTTCTTAAACTTCAACAAGCTAAATGCCCACCACTTCAATCAACATATTGCTGCCAGCAACAACAGTATATAGTAATATCTTGAATACAGATTAGATAAGAAAATTACCTCTTACAGATCAGAAGAGGAATCGGATATCTCCGTATGAGTATCTTTGTGTGCCATGATCATATCTCGAGCTCCTTCAGACACCTGACGGCTGTGGACTCATCTACGTTGCATGCTCCAATGACCTTGGCCTCTGCTGCAGGCGCCTTCTTTAATGGCGATGAACAGGTTGTGGAAACCTGCCTGATGCATACAGGCGGAGCCAGTTGTGCAGGCTGGAGATGAGCGGTTGGTGATGAGAATACCGGCACCGCAGTTCGCATCGTTACAGGTGGAGCAATGCCTTGGCAGGGCGACCTACACTGTCTGTAAGGAGCTGCCCCGACAGCATGAAACCTCTGAAAAACGTGTGGCGTTGTCCTAATCTCAGGTGATGGCTGAAGTTGGGGTAAGGTGGTGTTGTTTAACGGTGGTCTAGTACGTGAAGCGGCTTTCTGGCAGAAGAAGGGGAGGATTTTATATCTTGGCGCTATGAACTTCCTTTGGAATGGTATGGAGGCATTGTGTAGGTTGGGCATCAATAACTTCTCTTTCAAACGATACTTGTGCAACGCCCTTGCAATCCGTATCTGTTCCTGCTCATCGTTGCATTCGCTCTGAGACGGCGAGCTCACTTCTTGCTGTGCTACTGATGAAGGAAAAACATAAGTGTGGGATACTACATTGCAACACAAAAGAAGAGCTGCTGCAGTGATGAAGGAAAGCAGCACTCACATTGTTTAAGCGACAGCCAAGCTGCCAGTGCAGCATACTTCTCAGCTTGATCCTTGTTCTTTGCAGGAGGCTCTCCGGTGAATATGATTCCAGCCAGCTCTACAGTTCCGGTGAATACAGGCAGGTGCCCTAACCCGGACCTGAAAGTTGTGTACTGAGGCAATGGAGACCCCACTCTCTGTGCAATCTCCTGCACGAGGTTCTTATAAACTCCTGTTTCATCATCCTAAACACGAATGTACACAACAATCATCAAATCATCAATACAATGTGGGTAACACCTTCACCTTTAAGCTGCCTGTAATACACCAGTAATTTGCGCGATCGATCACCTACACTCACTCACAAAGTAATCCTTATTTGGTTTTGATCCAAATAACGAGTCAAGCCAACCATAATCCTCTGTATTTGACAACTTAATATGATAGCCATTTACTTGAAGGGTAGATTAGATTGACTATGCATATTACAATAAGTGAATCCTTTAAGTAAATGGTTGCTTAACATATGTAAATCCTTTGTAAAGAAAGCCACATCCAAGGCTCGAGCTAAGTATGTAAACAAAATGTTAACAGATTTTACTTGTTTATGTAAAATGAATCATATATAATCTCAAACCAAAGACAATAGTTCTGAGGTAAAGAGAAAAGCTGATTTCTTCAGCTTCCAAGTAACTATTTAATGTATATTGATGAAGATGGATGAAATGAAATATAGTAAAGATCTTGGCCATGGAGATGGACAAGCACATGGATGGAGCAGGGGGCTCTAGTTAACCACATTAAATTGAGGGAGACAACACTACAAATTGTACCCTTTGCTAATGCATTTATTTCTTCCTTGTGCTATGATTTTATTTTTCATTTGCAAAATTAACGTAAATAGTTATACGCCGATCTCTCAACCTTGATTTGATGTCTAACCACACATAAATCAACAAAAATACTTATGTGTATAATCAAGAATGCGTTTCAATCTTTACATATAATGATAGTACTAATGAAATTCAAGTGTAAAATAAAATTATACTACTATGATAGTCAACACTGTCAATCAAGTGCCTAATAACACCAAAGTCATCCTAAATATAAATGCATTAAACTAAAAATTATTAGGTGGACAGAGGAAATTTACCAATGACTAGTAGGAGTAGTACCTTTTTAAAACTAATGAAACTTGTGGCTCTCTTGGAGGATGGAGAGAATATTAGTAGAAAAGATAATATAAATAAGTTGAAAATGATCTATATATAGTGGCTACTACGAGGGTCCAATCCACATTTATTTCCGCATGCTAAAATTTTCAAACTCAACATGCTACACATACACAACATGCTACACATAGCTTTGGTTTCCCACATAATTCCATTTTTTTTAACTTTCCCACACCGTGCTCTTACTGCTTAGTGATAAATCTGGAGTTTAAAAATACAAAATGAAGGGATTACTATTTTCTTAAGCACCGGTACAGGGGCATTATGGTCATTTTGAAGTCCAATCAATTTGACCGGCACACCATTATCAGCGGCGGCAGCAGCAGCAGCAGCAAGCGGTTGGAGCACCGATCACAGAAACACACACACACGCAGAGTGACATCATGAAATAGCGGTTGAATAAATATGGAATCATTATTCTGAAAATGAGAGAGAGAGAGAGAGATTACGAGGATGCGTGACGCGAGGGCGCTGGCGGAGGGTTGAGCAATAGTTGGGGCTCTCGAAGGTGTTGCCGTTGAAGTTGACGATGGCCTTGAAGCGAGGCGCGTGGTCTGGCCCCTCCCTGATACATGTGTAGGAAGGCAGGTTGAAGCAGCTCCTATGCGCAACCTCCTGGAGCTGCTTCTTATAAATCTCTCTCTCTCACTCTCAATTGGATTTGATCGGAGCTGAATTAGGGCAGAATTAGATATGGGTGGGTGGTTTCGAAGATGAATGCAGCTGAGACAGAGATCATATTTTGCATTATAACTCTACACATTTACCCTTTCTTCTTCTAGTTCTCTCTATATATACCAAGGACCAATCCTTTTTTTCTCGTCTTTATTTGTGTTCATTTAATATTGCATTTTCTAGCAACATATTTATAAAATGGTATTTAAAGAGATAAGTTAATATAGTAGTAAGAGATAATAAAAAATTAGTAACAACCCTTCATACAACATCATATCTCTCCTCTTTAATTTTTATTTTTTACTTATCAACCAATTTATTAAATTAAAATACATAACACTATAAATAACAAAATGACTTCATTATGATTATAAAAATTACGTTAATTAAAATTATGAACTTCAATATTAAAATGTGTGGGTGTGTGTTCTTCAACCTTCTCTTATGACATCGACTTGGAATCATGAGCTTGTCTTCGCGCATAGAAGCACATCATCTTGCGAACTCCTGATATTCTAGGAGCGTACCTTATTTGGGGGATCGCTTGTGACATTCGAGCTAGAACCAACTTTCTCATCCCACCAATTACTCACATTGTCTCATTCGTCTTCAATTATCATTTTATGTATTACATGCGTACATGACGTGGGACGTACTTGAAGGCACGCACCACGACTTTCCTTGCCGCTTCTTGCCTTTGAGCAAACAATTTCCATGCGGATATGTCGAACGCATGTCGTCTTCACAAAAACCGACCATCGTGGATAGATACCAGCCGCCAAGTAGCCCACGACCCACACTATATGGATAGACGTCGACGGTAAACTATATCATTGGTGCTCTGTCAATGCATGTGTCGTTCAATAGAGCCGATGCATTCAGCACGTTGAGGACGTTGTTTGATCCAGTGACACCAAAGTGTGCATGTCAAATCCACATACAACAATCAACAATCAACAATCAACAACTACTTCTAAAGCATGTCGTCGATACTGTCAGGCATTCAGGGAAACCATGGGCCTCTCGTGCATATCTATCAAGAATTGGGCGTCATGAGTTGTTGGCTTTCTCAAATAAGTGTGGCGAAAAGCCTCGATGATCTCACGACAAAAAATTCTTCAGACACACCCGACTTGTTGTTTCACCAATATAGAGATACTCGTCAAACATATCGGGACCAACGTCATACGCGAGCTGTCGAATGGCCACCATGCACTTGTGCACCATTGGGAGATCATCTCATCCAATATCGTTGGGGTGTTCTTGGAAGAAGTCACGACCAACCAAAGTGTTAGCGATGAGTTCAAACAAGAGTCGATGCATGCGAAAACAACACAGAAACACTTGGTTACCCACCACGGCTCTGGAACAAAATAATCTTCCGTTAGTTTTGCAGTAGCCACTTCACATTCTCGGTGAACGTACTAATAGAGATGGTATAATAAAAAGACATTTTTTCAAGCTGAACGATTGCTTGTATACAAAGAATCACAATTTTCATAAAAATCAAAATTTGATTTGTTCATTTACTCTAAAACTCCAAATAAATGAATAAATGAACTATTTTTGGCCGATAACAATAATGTGAAAGAGCATTGATTTTATATTTTCACTACCAGTCATAATAATTCGAAAATTCTTCTTTTGAAGTTGTGCTAGGTCGCTAGTGCGTTGAAATTCCAAAATTTGACCCCAAACAATCACTATTAATAGTGGGGTGAGCCATCATTTGAGGAAGAAAAAGCCGCACCACAGATTGAATCTTTTCCAGTTATAAGAAGTGGGATATGTCTTTTCAATTGATAGTGAGCTAGTAATAATGTTGATAAATATCTTTACATTGATTCATTTATAATATGATAGTATGTTAAGATATGTATAAACGTGTAATAGAATAATTAAAAGTTGCTAGCTGCCATCTCCAACGTTTCAAACCGAGAAATTCTGTAGAATTCACAGCCTCAAATTAATTGAATACGATACAACAAAGAATAAAATTTGGAATAACCCTACGCCATTGATTGGTATAAGTGCTCCTTACATGGTCTGCAAATAAAAATTCTACTACAATTTTGTGCCTTTTTTGCTTAGCAAGCGGTATACAACCATGCACAAATATTTTAGGCCAAGAAAAACAGGCAAAATTTGACATGGGAAGAGCAAGTAGGAGTATATTATAATAGAGCAATGGAACTAGAATACATGCAAGGGTACAGGTGTTTGCGAGAATCACCAAGAAAACGGGCTTGCTCCCAATAAGAAGATTTCATTTTCCACGTCTTTCACCCATTGACAAACCCGGTTGCATACTTTTATTGCAAGAGCCTGCAAAATGGTGTCACTTTATTCAGCAAAGAAGAGAACTAGCAAAACGATACCGAACCAGAGGAAAAATATTAAAACTGAAGCTTAGGGTTTAAATTGCTCTAATTGTCTTTGACAAACAACAGTGGAACGAAAAACGATACACAAGTAGCACAAAGCAAAGTAGCTTATAATGAGACTATGGCAGTAACCTGCAAAAAATATGGTAGTATACAATAAGTATTGTATACTACTTACAAGTTTGGCACGTCGAACAGCAAAATTATCATATCATACCTTGTCTGCGAGGGGATCAAAGGCTGCATAAAGTTCAAAATCTTGTGTGACCCAGCAAAGTAGCACTGTGGTAACAAAGGAGAGTTAGGAACTTTATAACCAGGAAAAACAGAGCAGTTTAAATGTAAGTGACATGTATCAAACTTATAAACAACATAATTCGTACTTTTTCCATATACAGTTTCTTATTGAGAAATCTACTCCGAATACCAACGAAAGGACATATCAGATGCTCCCATAGAAACTAAAGAATGGAGCAATCTCGTATGCCCTTTCCCTTCCCACTAACAACTAGCTATATGCTTCAAGAGGCAATACTTTTGAGTTCTGAAATTACAATCGAACACAATGCATTAATAACCTCTTACAGATATATAACTTGTCTCTATGCATCCAACTCTAATATTGACCTACCACCTCCGTCCACGAAAAATAGTCATGTTTTAAGATTTTGGCCCATCCACCAAAATTAGTCTTTACCTATTTATGCTAAGTTTCTCTCTCTAATGAGGAGGGTCCCATTTTCCACTATTAATAGTTCAACCACTTTTTCACTGTATCTTCTTATCTTACCAATTTTGTATTAAAACTTTTGCTATCCCTACCAACAATTTTTTTCGTAGAAGAAGGTAGTAAAAATAACAAATGGGCTAATAAAATCAATGATACTTGGTGTAAAATTATTTCAACAAAAAACTGTGTCATAGAATAGAATCAACTACTAAAATTGCACGTTGCAGATTATCGGATGATATACAAGGAATCAGAATGCGTTCTCTTCCCTAGTTCTTATTTACGGCTGGGTGGGAAGATCAACAAACAATAAGTAGTCAAAAGCTCAAATCTAATGCATGCAGAGAACGACATTATAGAATGAGAAAGATGTACCATAATTTTCATCTCTTCTGAACTGGGTTTTGTGAGGTCCTATTGGTTTTTTGTGCATGGATGCGTAGAGTCTCTGATAGGCCCTATATAATCTGCATAAGGAGAGTGAAATTCTGTATCAGTATCATCCTGCAAATGTCGATACTGGAGGAAAATAGCAAAGTGCAAAGTTGTAACTAAAATTGCTATTTTTTTTATTTTTTGTTTTACCTTTTTTGCTGTCTCAAGCTGTTGATTGGCGATGAAAACTCAGATGACACGTATTGGTCAAGATAAATACTTCTGTATACGAAATGCCATAGTCCAGCCGGACCACCAATCCCGATAGATCCATCTGCCGTTCTCCCAGGGGAACCTGCCCCAGGCCGTGGTTGACCTAAATGAGAAGAAAAGGCACCAGCACGAGAAGTGGGCTCAACAAGCAAATCCTTGATATGCATACCACCATCAACCAATGATCTTTGAACTTCACTCAGTACATTTGAGTTTGAGAGTACAATCTCAATACGAATCCTATAAGAAGCAAATTTTGCATCCATTATACAAAGACAAATCTTGCAGTAGCCATGTTGTTATATCATGGACAATGATATTCATATAACCACTGGAGAGGCATCTGTGACTGATTAGATATTACTATTGAAACTTTACCTGCAATCTTTTAAATGATAGAAGGCATCAGAACTTGTGGTGAGCAGCACCACGTATGTGTCGGTCTGCAAATAGATTCGGTATTTAGTAACCAGTTTACTAATCCAATAGCCAATATGTAAACTAAATTAAAACTAAAAAAATCCAGGATGTTGACTCATTGCATAAGTTGACAATCTAACTTGTGTAGTTTTCAGACATTTTTTACAATAAAGGATAACTTACATCAAAATAGTGCACGTAAGCATAAAGGAATGCCATGGGATTGTATCGTGGAAGGCAAATAGGTGAGAACGACTCAGATGTCCTGCAAAAAATTTATAAGCATGTGATAAATATCCTCAATCAGTTCATTGTGATCAATGGAATTAATCACATTTTGGATCTGAAGAATGATATAGCAATGTGAAAGTATTAACACATTTAATAAGAAGAAACTTATCAAGCCAGGTGTGTATTTCAGAAGACTCAAGTCTAAACTTAGTACTTTACATTTGCTCTAAAAAACTTTTTGATCCTTTACATTAAGTTTGTTACCTTTTGGTCCCTAACAATATGTTTTGGTCCAAAGTTAACATTTTATGTTAAACTTAACGGTCAAACGTTAGTTGACCAAAATTGACTTATTTACCAATATAATTAGTCAGATTTTAACTTATTTAATATTAAAATTTATAAATATTTTACTTACATATAATAAAAATTAACTTACAATTTATAAAATATTTTATAAAAATTAAATTAAATTAAAATTTATAAAATATTTTACCTATATTTTTTACCAATAATAAAAATTAAATTTGTTAATATTTTGTAATTTTAATTTTAGTTTATTTTTATTATAGGTAATTTTATAAATTTTAATTCAATTTTATTTTTGTTATAGGAAAAAAATATTTTATAAATTTTAATATTTTTTGTTATGTGTATTAAAATATTTTATGAATATTAATATATTTTGATATTGGTAAAAAAAGTATTTATAAATATTCATATTGAATTAATTAAATTAATCTTACTAATTAGATTGATAATTAAGTTACTAATTTGGTCAATTAACGTTTGACCGTTAAGTTTAACGAAAAAAGGTTAACTTTGGACCAAAACATTTTGTTTGGGACCAAAAGGTAACAAACTTAATGTAAAGGACCAAAAAGTTTTTTAGAGCAACTGTAAAGGACCAAATTTAGACTTTAGTCTATTTCAGAACAAAAAAAATGTTTTTGGTGAAGATAATATTTGACCAATTGTTGTACAACACATTATCTTGGTAGGAGATAAAGGACCTGCTAGTACTCTCTATACAAGGTTCACGTGAACATGGCATTTGGTGTTCATATCTAATATACTCCATTATAAAATGTTGAGTTTATCAGATGCCGATTGTCCCTTCTCCTCTTAACCATGCAGATACAATCTTCTTTACCATTAGAGCTCATGCATACTCAATAAACAATGTGTGGACATGCATGTAGTTGTGACAGATTTAACAAACCTAATCAAACCACATTTTAACATCCAGATTCAATCTTTCATGGAATCATGGCAGAGGAGATTCATGGAATCAGGAGTTTAAGAAGCAAATACCTGAAAGATTCAGAGGACATTATAAAATTGGAGAGTAACAGTATATCATCCGGATGAAGAGATGCTTTTTGGGCGCTAACAAGACTGATGACCTGCATTGCATTTCAATCTGTGATGGCAGTATTTCTGTAACTTAGTTACATCCAAAAGAAGAGATAGCTAATATTGTTCTACAACTTCAGTGTCAAGGGGAAAACACCACTTATATTGTCCATTTATAATTAATAGGTTTAATTAATGGAATTACTCTTTAACACCAACGAGCAAAGTTTGACTCTTGAAGAACAAAGGCTATCAGGAGTTATCGAAAATCTGTTAGGTAATGTTGAAGTCAAGTTCAGGGAAACTAATATCAACACCATCATGTACAAATATCCAAACTCTGAGCCAAAGATATAACAGTTACCTTATGTTTGCACATCAAGAGTGCAAACAGGACTCCTGAGCCAGCCACATCCTGTAAGATGGAAGCCGCAGCTTGACGAGTAGCATAAGCAAGGGGAAGACATGAGTAGGCATGAAGAAAAGTGGCAGGATTCCTACCGTCAGAAGAGCAAGCACATTTTGGTCAAATTATATGCACGAGCCAGTGGTCAAATAATTGATAATACAAGTCTCAGTACATGATAGCTGGAACAAATCTTTAATCACTGGGGTTCAAAAAATAAACCATGTGTATCATTTATCACTTTGTCCAAATGTACACCCACAGTTGAAAGAAATGACTTGGGTTCTACTAAAAAATAAATAAGTAACCAAACAAACTTCGATAAACAATAACTACAACAACTTGTTCGTGATTTTAAATTTCAACTTAGCAAAGATACTTCCAATGGTTCTCCGGAAATGCATGCTTCATATCTATAGCTACAGTGAGCATTAGTAAGTTCTGTGTGCAAAAAAAACCGAATCCTACATCATTAGGATGAAAAGTATAATTGATAATTCTTTTCCCAATTGTCAAAAAAGTGGCAATTGGCATGGACAACGCGCGTTAGAAGTTTTGATTCATGAAAAAGTTCAAATATCAGTTGTCCTAGTTAAATACCTACATATATTGTTTCTTGCAAACACTTCACTTCCAGAAGGGGACGTAAATTACAAGGTGCACATTGATATTACGAAAACAGAAATGCCGAGATATGACAGTGAGGCTTTATGAGACTCTAAATTACAGACAGACTGTATAGTTTAAAGAAGTACCAACTCAAAGAATGGATAAGAGACGAAAAGACAGCATCAGTTCCCCCAAGCAGTGATGTCATATCAAATTTTGGGTTCTTCTCAAAACAACGATTCACAGACTTCGTCAGAATAAGTATCATCTGCATGCACAAATTAATATATGAGAAAGGAACTGGTTAACATTCTCAATCTAATTTGCTCAGGAAACATCAAAAGTTTCTATGTATATGGAGCAAGATACCTGACCGTACAGTAACTCTAGCTGACCCTTCAATGATTCATAAGGTTCTTCTGTGCAACTTATGCAGACCAAGTAAATAGGTCCTTTCACAAGAAAAACAACCTGATTTTTAAAACCCCACATCAGTTGATTGGCAATCATGGCAGAGGAGATTCAATCTATATTACCAGCTTATTCTTCGAGTTCAGCTAAGCTATCAAAATGCAGCTCATAAAATGTTCTTGGAGGACACAATATCCAAACGGTACTGATGTAAATTATATTAATCAATGCAATCGAAAGATCTATAAGTTGAAAATTAACCTGGTGTTTACCAGCTCTAACCAAATTGACCCGATCTCCTCTGTAAAGCATTCAACAAATAAAGATATTAAATCAACGAGCTGCTAAACATAGCACAACAAGAACAAATAACTGTCACAAGTAGCACACCCATTTTCCACAAAGGAGATAATGGCTTGCAAAGTTGCAGAGAAACCAGCTAACTTATATTCATCCCCGTATCTACAAGTCAAAAACACAACCATGAAGGAAAATGTTATCCACATATGACTGCATATGAGAACAATAAGAAAGGAAAAAGAAAACTGGTTTCAGACCATTCAGTATCGAAACAAACAAATGGTTGTGTTTACAGGTATATAAATAGACACAAACCTTGAATATATGGGTTTCCCAGAGTGACTCAATATAATGAAGTGTTTCTTCCTTTTCCTCCAAGAAACCGAAGCATCATCCTAGGGTTCATTAATTATTCAATCATGATGAGTATGTATCATAAACTAAAATCCATGCAGTTCATTAATTTACCCATACATAGCAATTAGCAAGAGCATTCATTAAATGTCTCCTAACAGGCTGTCTAATACATTAGCAACTGGAGCGTGTACATTATTCTAAAATGATAACTGCTTGCGCAAACTCAAATTGCAAATCCCATAATCAATAATAATATGCAGAAACCTGCAGCTAACCTCATCGGCATGCCGTTTCCCAGATACACTCTGATTATTGGATCCCGAAACCCCATCATTTTCAACCACTCGAATGTTACTATCATCTTCGTCATCATCAACTATTTCATCGCCCCCGCTGGTGCTCCCCATCTCACCGGCATAGCCGCTGCTACCTGGACTCAGCGGCCGCTCAACCTCATCTACCTCCGGAGCATCTAGCCACATGAAGGAGGTGTTCTTCTCTCCATTAACACCCGATGACTCTGCCTTCGAATCACTTTCGAAATGCCGACCCTCCACGTAATCAGCATCTCCTCCAGCTCCAATTTCTTCACTCAACGATCCATTAATTGACTTTGGCTGCTCCCGCGACTCCACGTCCTCTTCCAATTCCTCTTCCTCTTCACCCTCAATCGTCGCCGTCGGGGAACGCGAAGACATTGAGATTGAAGCCAATTGATTCTCAAGGGCATCAAGCGATTGGTCAATCAAGTGAGGATTCTTATTAGGCTCCGCCTCCACTTCCGACTCTGGCTCCGGTTCGAGTTGGGGGTCGGGTTCGGGTTGGGATTCCGAATTGGGATCAGAATTAGGGTTCCCCTCATCAGATGAGTAATTCGACGACGGGGAATTCGAATCCGAGGGCATTATGTATCACAAAGTAAAATTACAATATGATAGCAAAATATAATTGATGAAGGTTCAGAAATCTGGGAGTGTGATGAGCGAAAACCCTACTCCGAAGAGGAAAGATATGAAGCTCAGTGGTGGTGGTCGCATCATAGGTGGCGGTGAAGGAGAGACAAAACATAAAACGACGACGTTGGTTTGACCAGTAGGTGGTGGGCTTGGAATACGATCGCCGGGATTAGGTGGCGCAGGAATACGCTCATTCATGGGCTATTATTTTCGGGCTTCTGAATTTGGGTAAATTTAAGCAGCCTTTAATTAATATCATGGATCGGGGCTGATATCAGCATTTGGGAAAACAAACAAAATTCTGAATTTATAAAGTCAATAGATAGAATTGAGTAGGTGTAGTAATTTTAGTGAAAATCAAAATGGTAAATCTCTACATATCAGATTCTGAATTAGCCTACTTGAGTTTGTGGGCTGATCGAATTTGAAATTTCTCAACTTATAGAATTCAACACTAACTATAAACATTCGGGCTTCATACTAAAAATGGAAAACCTTTGTATTTTTTATTCTGAAAAACACTTATGCAATATATATCTCGCTAAGATATATATACAGAGAAGGTATCGATTTCGATAAAAAGCTTTTTTCAATTGTCATGTTAAAGTCTACTTGTATTCTCATGTCTATAACATTCTATATGGATTAAAAAGTTTGGAAGATGGACATTAAGATACTTTTCTTACAGCGAATTCTTGAATAGACCATGTACATGGAATAACTCGATCAATATAAAGATCAAAGGTAAAAAATACATGGTATGAATGCTTAATGAGTCCGGTCAAATCCTTAGAATTTTAATATGTGTAAAATAGCGTGTATAAGAAATCAGATGAAAATAACATTAAGTTCCAACGACAGTTGCTATAACTAGTTGCATGGGCAATTGCCCCTCCTTATCCCTATCTCACTCTTATACATTTACATATAAATTTCCAATTATATACTCCAACTATTCTAATTACCTCTTCTCAAATATATAAATTTTTCCTATTTAGAAATTTTTGCCCCTTTCTCATATGAAATCCTAGCTAGTAAGCTATAATATCACATAGGTTGGGTACGCCACTTTGATATTCATATAACTAGTTATGTATGAATGAAACATGAGCTTTATTAATATTTTTCATATTTGTAACTTCAATTTTTTAAGTTTGTTACACTATAATATTTTATTAATTGTTTCCGGAAAAAAATTGTGTATGTGGACTAAAATATAATACTCCTACACCACACATGTCATATGATTTCATCATATGAATGGTTTGGTTGCAATAATTTCTTAATGATGTAATGTTTTTTCTAATATGCTTCTTTAGCCCAAATATTGGCTTCCGCACTTAGTTGTGGTGGATAAATAATATAGCACATCTCTTATTCAAGGTATACAACAAATCATGCATATATATCCTATTTATACTTTTGATGCTATTTTATTCTTTGTTGCATTAGTCATTTTCCACCTTTATTATGCAGAACATCTCCACCTATTTGGATAACTTACACATCGCCTATCCTGAAACCTTTTGCATGCATCAAATTCAAAGTGGAAGTGCAACGAGTATTCTTTAAACTACTCCTTCAACTAGTAAGATTTTAGTTAAGAGCAACTACTACTATAATAAAATGCACTACTACAAGATAAAATTGATAATCTTTTCATTTGTTTTGGAGAAAGTTTGATTTTTTATATTTTATCGCAATTTGATCATTTGATTATTACCTTACGTCAAATGTATACAACATAGTAGCAGTATACACAGATTTGGATCCCCTGCTGTGGCTAATAGCACAGCACGGGATGTTGTTATACACATCCCATTATTTTAATTTAAAATTATAATATTAAAATATTAATATATTTTATTAGAGAATAATATGTTGTTTGTGCAAATATTGGCACAGCCCCCTATTGTGCACAGCAGGGATCCTTGCCCTAGTATACACTAATGTGACAATTTTCCAAAACGGCCTTTTGGATTCCTAACAGTCACAACTACATTTTGGTTTCGAACTTCTGAATACTTTTTCATAATATTTTACAGATAATTAACCTTAAAACCATAATTAGTTTTACTAATAAATGTCCCAAGTCCAAACTTATTTCACTATCTATTTATTTCACATATCTAGCTAGCTAATGGAATAATTTCTCATCTATTTTTGTTGTGATATTAATTGCCCACAGTAGGCTTAGCAAAATATAGAATCGTTGTGATTGATTGATTAATTTCTCATTTATCAAAAAATGACCAAAGTCTAAACGTGTTTTACTATCTATATACTATCTCATTTTACAAATAATTAACCCTTAAAACAATAATTATTTTACCAAAAAATGTCCAAAGTCCAAACCCATTTCACTATGTATTTATTTCACATGTCTAGCTAGCTACTGATTGATTGATTAATTTATCATTTATTTTTGTTGTTATAATTATTGCCCACACTAGGCTCGGCAACATATGTAATTACACTGAATTATCTTTCAAAATTATAGCCCCTAACTAATTTGTTGAAATTTCATCATCATACATGATCAAGATGCTATAACTCTATTGTCCCACAGTCACATGTTATTCCAGATATATACTAATATATTAGCTTTGTAGGGTTTCAATAACAATTCCAAATGGAGTAATTGTTTTATTTATGAATGAGAAAATTGAGTGGATCTTATCCGCGAAATCTATAAAGAAACAAAAACTGCTAAAATATCAATATAAAACTAAGTAATATATAAAATATTACTATAATATTCTGCTACCACTTTATTGGAATATTACAATTCGAAGAAGCTATATTATTATGCTCATTAACCCATCAAAATCATTTTAAATGGATCATTGCAAATTATCCCCCGTCTGCCATTAGGAGTCTCATTATTTATAAGCGGTACGAGTTTTAAGAAATGTTAAGAAAAATAGATAGAAAAAAGTTAGTAGAATAGAGGTCCCACTTGTATATACTCCGTCCGTCCCCAAAGAATATGAACTTTGAGTTCGTTACGAATTTTAATAAATAAGGGGAAAAGTAAAAAAATAGAAAGAGAGAAAGGTCAGTGGAAATAATGTTAGATCATTCACAGTGGGACGGATGTCCTGGCGGACATCCCGACGGACTTCCCAAAAACACCTCCTGCCACGTCATAAGGACATCCCACTGCACTGCCACGTCTGTCACGACCGCATTTTCTAAGGATAGAAAACACGGTTGATCGCGACTAGGGGAGGATTAAAGAAGCGGGGAAAGAGATAAGGGGAAAAATAAAATTAGATATTGGTTGCGAGACATTACTAACCAAGTACTGATATATAGAAGAAAAGATACTCGATCATGAAAACTCGAGTAATTGTTTGTAAAAATTTCAAAATATCAGAGTTTTGAACAAAATAGACTTGAGTCTTTTAAGATGCACAACGGAAGCAAATGAACGCGGTTCCATGTAGGAAGACATGAACCTCCGAGAGTCAAAATCTGACTGAATTAAATGTCTTGTCTCAATAGCACTTCCTCCACCACTTCGCTGCTCAACCTGCACATTTAGAAATATATGCAGGGCTGAGTACAAAAGTACTCAGTGAACACATTGCCGAAAATTACACATATACATTTGAAAATATTGTCAAGCCATCATCACAGTAACACTCGGGGTGTTGTTGAAAAGACCCGAGCTTACTAAAAATATCACATTGGGCCCTTTTTCCTGTACTTAGCCATATATGCTCACATTGTGCCGTCGAGATGGTGTTCTCGCCCGGTTACCTTCTCTGCCCATCATGTCAGAGGATTCCATGTGCCGGGAAGGTGGCCACCTTCCTCGGTCACCTTCTCTGCCGTTCACGGTCAGAGGTTCCCAGTAGGGACACCACCCTACCAGGACTCAAAATCGAATCGATTCACATATATCATCATTCATAAGTCACTTGGCCTTAGCCAAACAGATAGGCATCATACACAAAACATTTATGGCAAGACAACATCTTAAAAAAAATCACGAACATGTGTTCGTGTTATCACAAAATACGATTTGTATTTTTAGTATATGAAAGCTCACCTTGATCGCTTACTTTCCTTACTTGAATCTCTTACTCCGACCTTACTTGCGGAGATAACCTTTTGAAACAACACAATAGAAAATACTAATTTAGTTTTAAACTAATCTAATTAAATTAGAAAGAAAATCTCATGGTTTAACCCTACTATTATTATTATTATTATTATTATTATTATTATTATTATTAGATTCCTACTAATTGAAATTTAAATTTGGGCTCTTTTCAAATTATTTTAGCCTACTATAATTTTCATAACAAAGCCCACTCTCCCTTTACCAAAATAAAGAACCAATTTTTAGTTAATTTAAAGGCCCAACATCTAAAAAGGGATAAGCCCATTTCATTAATTTAGTCCATATACTCCTCTTCCACCACACGTGTCACTACTCCTAATCACTATTCACCTTCTCCCCCAATTTCCCAAAATGCACAACCTCTCTCTCTCTCCTCTCTCTCGTCGCCGATCCGCCGCCTTGCTAGCGGCGGCCGCTCCGGCGACGCTCCTCTCTCCCTTTCTCCCTCTTCTCTCTTCGCTCAGCCTCGCGCCGTCGTGCCGCCACCGCCTCTGCGGATCCGCCGTCGTTGCGGGTCCGTCTCAGCCGCCGTCGCCAAGAACCTCCCCCTTCCAGCCGCCGACGCCGAGAACCTCCCCTTCCTTTCCGCCGACGCCGAGAACCTCCCCTTCCCAGCCGCCGACGCCGAGAACCTCCTCTTCCCAGCCGCCGACGCCGAGAACCTCCCCTTCCCAGCCGCCGACGCCGAGAACCTCCCCTTCCCAGCCGCCGACGCCGAGAACCGTCAGGTAAGGGTATCAACATCTCTTGTTCATCCACTTTGTCTCTTTCTTTTACTTATGCATAAAGATTTTTGATACTTTCTTAATTAAAAAAAATTCCAGATCTTTAAGGAATGAAAGCAGTGGCTTTCGGAGCGTTGGTCGTCGATTGTCGGCGACGGAGTGCCGAAATCAGCCTCTGGAAATCTTTATAACTTGTATTCTTGAGATAAGCTTCTAACTCGTGCTTACTATAGTTGTAGGATTTATTTGTTTGCTTTACGAAATGAATGATGTTGAAAATCTGCACAAGTACCAGAAGGCTTGGTGGTGAAACATGTTGATATTCTATGAGTTGTTGTGGAATAAAGTCCTTATTTGGTGACTTGGGGCATTTGTCTTACTGTTATGGATGGCTTGGTGGTGGGAGACGATGTTAAACTTGTGTATTGGTTGATGTTACTTGGACAGATTCTACTTTCAAATTATATATGCATATGCTTGTATATATATGAATATGAAAGAAAAAGGAGGCTTGGGGTTTACCTTACATATATGAATATGAAAGAAAAGGGAGGCTTGGGGTTTACCTTTTTGATATGGGAACAAAGTGTCATTGGATTGTAATTTGCCGTGCTTGACCCTACAATTTTGTGCAAATATCCCTTCTTGGACTTCTCTATCCTACGTTGGGTTGGCGTGTGCAGAAAAAAATTGGTGTGCGTAGAGAAGTTAGGATTTGTGTGGGTGAGTGACAAAAAGATTTATATATATATGTACATATACATAAAACATGCAAGTGAGACTTATCTTGTTGTCACGGATATGATTTCATCATGCACTCATTAAATGTTGCTGTCGAAAAAAAAATCTGATCGAGTCTATCTTCTCATTTCCTTATGATTAATCTCTTTTATTATATTATTAGTATATTTATTGTTTAATTTGGTGCAGGAAGAAACTCGGTTCAAGCTCGTGGCTGTCTGCGTTAAAGTACCCGATTTTCTTAGAACGCATGATGTATAGATTAATTTTTGTTTGACTTTTGTTGAATGTATCGGACATTAAAATTTTGATTTTTGGATCTTATTTATTTATTTAAAATTTATTATACTCACATAGATGTAATATATTTACGTGTTCTATTCACTTGTCTAACGTCAAAACAAACAACGACAATCTATCGTAGCTCGGATTTAATCGCATAAAGGTCACTTATATAGATAATCAAGCTAATAATATAGTTTCTAATAATATCGGTTTGGCGGGTCGTTACATTCTACCCCTCTTAAAAGAAATTTCGTCCCGAAATTTAGGAAGTATTCAGACAAAAAGCTTGGGATATTTCTCCTTCATTTTCTCTTCTAGCTCCCATGTTGCCTCTTCCTGTTCGTGGTTTTTCCACAAAACCTTCACTGTAGTAATCAACTTGTTCCAAAACTGTGGAACCTTTCGATTTACTATTTCCACCGGCTTTTCTTCGTAACTCAGGTAAGTCTCTAGAGTGATTTTTTTTTCGTGGTGAATCACATGTTTTGGGTCGAACACGTTCCTTCGAAATTGGGAGACGTGGAATACGTTGTGTACATTCTCAAAGTTGGATGGTAATGCCAAGCGATATGCTACTGGGCCCACTTCCTCCAGAATTTCATAGGGTCTCACGCGAGGGAAAAAAAAGAGTTGATCTAACCGTTTTAACTTTGAGAGGAACTGAATTTGGGATTCCAAGAGAAATATTCAACTCGTTCTTGCTTTGTGTAGGCTCCAAGGTAGCCATGAAAACAAAAGATTACAATTATTTCAATTACGTGAGTGTTTGGTTCACCACAAACTCTCACCAGTAGCTTGCAACAAAGGTTTTCATGAAGTGCAAAGACTAAGCTCAATTGGGCTTATTATGCTCACTCCCAGAAAAATATACAACTTCAAAGGGCTTCAGCTATCCCATAGAGCTTGGGAATTTTATTATGAAAAGAGCTTGCCAGATGGAATAAATTGTGAAAGTGAGGGTATGATGAATAAAATATAGATGTTAGGTTGCCAATAACATACTCAGAATGAACTGTGAAGTAGAAAAGTTTCAAGTATCCCCAGATGATAACAGGAAGACCTGAGATGGTTGGTTACAAATGAATTTGAAAAGAATAAGAAAAACAAAAATTTGCAATTTGCTCAACAACACTGTGATAGAAGATCATATCAATGGAATTTTTAGAGTTTATAAGCAGTTCAGGGAAACTAACTAATAAAGAGGGCAACAAGAGGAAACTAGCCAAGGGAGAAGCAATGTGCCAACTTTAACATGGAGCTTGCAGAAAAGCTCAGATCAAGAGACAACAATCATATTTGAATTCAGAAGATAAGAGTACTCATGTAAAATAAAGAGCTTGACAATAAGTATGTCTGAAAACACAAAGGGTCAAATTAAAAGGTTTAAGGTCTCACCAGATGGCGGCTCCAATATAGTAAGACGGAAAATGATTAGGCTCAAGTGGATTTGAGAAAGAAGAACAACAAGGAACTACCCTTTTGGGTCAACAACATCGTGATATTATATCACGTTAATGAATTCACAAAGTTTATAACCAAATCACGGAAATTAACTAGTAGAGAAGACAATCAGAGCAAACAAGTTTGGGAAGAGAGCAAATTACTTTAGACTTGGAGTTGCTAACGAGCTCAAAGCAGGATGGAATAACTATAGTGGGATTAAGAAAAGGTGACTATTCTTTATAAATTAATGAGTGTCAGCAAGCACATTTGAAAAGACTAAAGGTCTACTAATGATCTTTGAAGAATATTATCATTGAAGAGACAATAGTTTAGGGAAACATGTTCATTCTGAAGGCCATAAATAAAGCAGCTCCTAGTATAGGAGTTTGGTGGCAAGAATTTAGAGAGTCAAAGTATTGCTTTTATACAGAATGAGTAAAGAAGGACCGTAGTCACTGGAGGTTATCAGAAAACATGTGGGAGCAAGCTCAAAACAGAAAGTGATTCACAACCTTAACATAGAAGAGGGAAAATAATGACACATTACCTTGCAAAAGGAGTCATTTAAGGTCTTAATTCAACAAAAGTACTTTAATCAGGGGGATGCGAAGAAATGGAATTCATGGGAACCCAAGTAAGCGTTGCTGATGAATCTTCTTGGTTAACTACAATGGTGATACTCCCTTGTTTAATTCTTCATAGAGAATGGTAACTGAGTTATGAGAAATTGTGGGAAACTTTGGTCACAAGCTACTTTCATCTTACGATCACGTCAGATGACCATATGTGGGGATTATGACTCCTTGGTACTCTCGGTTCGTCAGAACGCTCATCCTCGTAACACGCCGTTTCTGTTTACTCATATTGTAGAGCTAGGTTCTTAGCTTACATTGTAATCATATTCTCTTGCTGTGTATGTGTGCATCGCTTAGTTGGATCAAAGGTATGATCCTTTGGAGTGATTGGATTGTCCAGAAAGACAATGGCTAACCCAGATTATTCATGTCATTGGGATGTAGAAAATGGCGTCTAACCCCTACCATCTTTCAAGAAACATCGTTTTGTTCTACGTTGGATTGCTTTCTCGTGACGAAGTTTCTTCCTTATAGCGTCCTTTTCTTTTCGTCGCTCGGGAAAGCGACAAATGTTCATACTGTACTTCTAAGTTCGAGTTCATATTGTGTTCTAGAAGGAACGCATAACTAAGTATTCTAAGTTCTTGGAAATTTTGAATTCCCCATTCTCGCAACATGATTCAATGACTACTCAAAAAGAGGTATTATTTCACAAACTCAAAAAAGAGACATCATTTCAACAATTGGTACCGAACTCATATGCTTTATACTTTCATATTTCAGTATCTTTTTCCATTTAGAAAAATTACTTCTTTTATTCATACATTCACAGTCTTGAGCCAAAAAAAAGACATACTAACTCTTTCTTTAAGCATGCTACCAAATCAAGAAACATCAACTATTTCTTTAAATTTGGTGTTTTCATCTATTCACTCAAATTAATGCATGAGTTATTTCTCCATTTCAAACTTTCAAACATCTTGACTTTCTTTTGAAAAAGAACAAGTTACCTTTTTCCTCATTGAGCGCGATTGGTGGGAGTGCTAAGAGCATTTTCATCGATTAGACAGTCTAGTGGAACAAGGCTAGACCAAAGATTTTCAAAGAAGACTCTCGGGTTCTGAGCGAGAAAGAATGCTCTGATACCACTCTGTCACGACCGCATTTTCTAAGGATAGAAAACACGGTTGATCGCGACTAGGGGAGGATTAAAGAAGCAGGGAAAGAGATAAGGGGAAAAATAAAATTAGATATTGGTTGCGAGACATTACTAACCAAGTACTGATATATAGAAGAAAAGATACTCGATCATGAAAACTCGAGTAATTGTTTGTAAAAATTTCAAAATATCAGAGTTTTGAACAAAATAGACTTGAGTCTTTTAAGATGCACAACGGAAGCAAATGAACGCGGTTCCATGTAGGAAGACATGAACCTCCGAGAGTCAAAATCTGACTGAATTAAATGTCTTGTCTCAATAGCACTTCCTCCACCACTTCGCTGCTCAACCTGCACATTTAGAAATATATGCAGGGCTGAGTACAAAAGTACTCAGTGAACACATTGCCGAAAATTACACATATACATTTGAAAATATTGTCAAGCCATCATCACAGTAACACTCGGGGTGTTGTTGAAAAGACTCGAGCTTACTAAAAATATCACATTGGGCCCTTTTTCCTGTACTTAGCCATATATGCTCACATTGTGCCGTCGAGATGGTGTTCTCGCCCGGTCACCTTCTCTGCCCATCATGTCAGAGGATTCCATGTGCCGGGAAGGTGGCCACCTTCCTCGGTCACCTTCTCTGCCGTTCACGGTCAGAGGTTCCCAGTAGGGACACCACCCTACCAGGACTCAAAATCGAATCGATTCACATATATCATCATTCATAAGTCACTTGGCCTTAGCCAAACAGATAGGCATCATACACAAAACATTTATGGCAAGACAACATCTTAAAAAAAATCACGAACATGTGTTCGTGTTATCACAAAATACGATTTGTATTTTTAGTATATGAAAGCTCACCTTGATCGCTTACTTTCCTTACTTGAATCTCTTACTCCGACCTTACTTGCGGAGATAACCTTTTGAAACAACACAATAGAAAATACTAATTTAGTTTTAAACTAATCTAATTAAATTAGAAAGAAAATCTCATGGTTTAACCCTACTATTATTATTATTATTATTATTATTATTAGATTCCTATTAATTGAAATTTAAATTTGGGCTCTTTTCAAATTATTTTAGCCTACTATAATTTCCATAACAAAGCCCACTCTCCCTTTACCAAAATAAAGAACCAATTTTTAGTTAATTTAAAGGCCCAACATCTAAAAAGGGATAAGCCCATTTCATTAATTTAGTCCATATACTCCTCTTCCACCACACGTATCACTACTCCTAATCACTATTCACCTTCTCCCCTAATTTCCCAAAATGCACAACCTCTCTCTCTCTCCTCTCTCTCGTCGCCGATCCGCCGCCTTGCTAGCGGCGGCCGCTCCGGCGACGCTCCTCTCTTCGCTCAGCCTCGCGCCGTCGTGCCGCCACCGCCTCTGCGGATCCGCCGTCGTTGCGGGTCCGTCTCAACCGCCGTCGCCAAGAACCTCCCCCTTCCAGCAGCCGACGCCGAGAACCTCCCCTTCCTAGCCGCCGACGCCGAGAACCTCCCCTTCCCAGCCGCCGACGCCGAGAACATCCTCTTCCCAGCCGCCGACGCCGAGAACCTTCCCTTCCCAGCCGCCGACGCCGAGAACCTCCTCTTCCCAGCCGCCGACGCCGAGAACCGTCAGGTAAGGGTATCAACATCTCTTGTTCATCCACTTTGTCTCTTTCTTTTACTTATGCATAAAGATTTTTGATACTTTCTTAATTAAAAAAAATTCCAGATCTTTAAGGAATGAAAGCAGTGGCTTTCGGAGCGTTGGTCGTCGATTGTCGGCGACGGAGTGCCGAAATCAGCCGCTGGAAATCTTTATAACTTGTATTCTTGAGATAAGCTTCTAACTCGTGCTTACTATAGTTGTAGGATTTATTTGTTTGCTTTACGAAATGAATGATGTTGAAAATCTGCACAAGTACCAGAAGGCTTGGTGGTGAAACATGTTGATATTGTATGAGTTGTTGTGGAATAAAGTCCTTATTTGGTGACTTGGGGCATTTGTCTTACTGTTATGGATGGCTTGGTGGTGGGAGACGATGTTAAACTTGTGTATTGGTTGATGTTACTTGGACAGATTCTACTTTCAAATTATATATGCATATGTTTGTACATATATGAATATGAAAGAAAAGGGAGGCTTGGGGTTTACCTTACATATATGAATATGAAAGAAAAGGGAGGCTTGGGGTTTACCTTTTTGATATGGGAACAAAGTGTCGTTGGATTGTAATTTGCCGTGCTTGACCCTACAATTTTGTGCAAATATCCCTTCTTGGACTTCTCTATCCTACGTTGGGTTGGCGTGTGCAGAAAAAAATTGGTGTGCGTAAAGAAGTTAGGATTTGTGTGGGTGAGTGACAAAAAGATTTATATATATATGTACATATACATAAAACATGCAAGTGAGACTTATCTTGTTGTCACGGATATGATTTCATCATGCACTCATTAAATGCATTTAATGCAGCATTAAATGCTGCTGTCGAAAAAAAAATCTGATCGAGTCTATCTTCTCCTTTCCTTATGATTAATCTCTTTTATTATATTATTAGTATATTTATTGTTTAATTTGGTGCAGGAAGAAACTCGGTTCAAGCTCGTGGCTGTCCGCGTTAAAGTACCCGATTTTCTTAGAACGCATGATGTATAGATTAATTTTTGTTTGACTTTTGTTGAATGTATCGGACATTAAAATTTTGATTTTTGGATCTTATTTATTTATTTAAAATTTATTATACTCACATAGATGTAATATATTTACGTGTTCTATTCACTTCCCTAACGTCAAAACAAACAACGACAATCTATCGTAGCTCGGATTTAATCGCATAAAGGACACTTATATAGATAATCAAGCTAATAATATAGTTTCTAATAATATCGACACGAATACTGAGAAAATGCAACCACTTTATTTAAAACAAAAAACATACATAATTATTAAAAAAAAATACATAGTTAAAAAAAAGCAACCTCAAGCTTCGACAAATGCAGCCCCCGTCGCACCCGCCGCCAGTCCCATCGTCCCCGTCGCCAGTCCCGACGACACCCTCAGGCAAGGGTGCCATCCCCAAATCGTCTCTCATAGTGTCGATGGCATCCTTCAACATGATCTTGTATAAGGGATCAGTCGCTGCATACCACTTGTCCATGGTGTCGAGCATGCTCTGCGTTATCTGCACATGGGCGAGAGTGTTGAGCTTGGGAGTGACCAGGGATGAAGATTCCGACTGGACCTCGTGGGACTCACCGACGCTTCCCCTTGCCATCCGCATCGCGGTCTTTTGCCCAACCGGGCGACGGCGACGGGAAGACGATAGAGGGGTCGGGAACTCTGCCTCGGCGTCAGAGAGTTTGTGGGAACCGGCACTGCTGCTGTACTCCCCGGAGGCGTTGATCTTCGTCCGCTTTGGCCAGCCAGCTTCAACACCCGCACTAAACTTGGCGGAAGTCTGCAACACAAGATAGACCTCCCAATATTTGAACTCCCCGAAACCTAATTCACTGTCGGGGTACTGCTGGTGAGACAGAAGCATCACATCATCGGCGGACATGCCGCTTGATGCCGTGCGGAGGTTGTTTTGGTAGATGCCGACAAATCGGCTGAGGTGTCTCCTCAGCCGCTCCCACTGTTTCTGACATTGCTCTCCATCGTGAGGCTTTCCACCTGGTGGTTTGAATTAGAGGTAGCTTTGGGTAATGTGCCACCATATTCTGTTGATGTTCTGGTTAGCCCCGGCGTAGGGATCCTCGACTACACCGACCCAGGCCTTCGCCAGCGCGACGCACTCCCATATGCTCCAGATGGTCCTTTTTCTCCCGCCGGCTTCCTCTTCCACCCCGTCGGCCCCCGCCCCACCCTCGTTTCCCACACGCGAGGACGCGGTAGTGCCCTTGCCCTTCCCTTTCCCTTGCTTCCGCGTCGTCCCTGCCGCCGGTTGCATGTCAGTGGGAGACTCCCTGACCGAAGATAGTCCCAACTCCTCAAAAGAGAAAGTCTCGATACCAGTGAACTGAGTCTCCAGAGGAGTACTCTGGGGAATCACTCGACAATAAATCCGTGTGGGGGCGATAGACATTGTCCCCAAGTGATTGGGGGACCCTTGTCTGCTCCCCCGGCAGCGGCAGGCATGCCCTGCATCATCTCGGGCATCATCATCTCGGGCATTTGGGGCATCATCCCCGTCATCGCGGCACTCACCCCTGGCATTTGGGGCATCATCCCACTCATCCCTGCACACCAAGGGGAGTACATATTATAGTACCCCCTACATCATCCCCGCCATTTGGGGTTGGGGCATTATCGACGTCATTCTGGGCATCATCCCAGACATCGTTGCTCTTCCGGTTGCGTTTCCCCTAATCTAACGGAAAACGTCGGCGTTTGTGACTCGCTCGTGGCGGGGGAATCACTATCGTGGTGATCCATTTATCTTCAAAAGAAATGAAAGTATAGAGAGAGAAACTCGTTAAAACAAGTGGTGCGAATGAAATGAAGTTCAACGAGTTGTATATATAGAGTTTTTTTAATTTAAAAATCGGGACGTCCGCCGGATTGTACGTCGGAAACCCTCAATGGCGGACGTCACGACAGATGTCGTCGGAAATCCGCGGAACTCCGGCGTCCGCAAGCGGCGTCCGCAGGTCGCTCGCTGGTCCGACATCCGCCGCTGCGGATTCTCTTAGTGAAGAGTGCAATCCACATTATTATAATGGTATAACTGTTAGGGTTAATGGTAATGGTATAAGTTATAAATAAAATGACGTGTAGGGGTAGTATGTTGTTTGAATTTTTTAAAATTAGAAAGTTCATATTACTCTTTAGGGACGGATGAAAAAAGAAATACTCCATTCGTCCCATGCTACTCGCACTTTTCACTTTGACAACATAAATTTGAACACGAGTAATTGGTGTAAGTAAATTAGAATTTTATGTGTAATAAGATAACACTTAATAAGGGACACACTAACTAACTCTAATATTTTAATTAAATACCATAAATTTTTATTTAAAATAGAAACAGTGCAAATAGTTTTTGATAGTTCGAAAATGAAATGTGCAAATAGCACGGGACAGAGGGAGTAGTTCATACTCTTTGAGGACGGATGGGGTATTAGTTTTAAATGAAATGCGAGTGGAATTAGTTAATGGAATGTATGACCCTATTACTATTTATGATAAAAGTGAACCGTGACTCCTATTCATGGATGGACTAAAATGAAAAAACAGAACTCATATTCACGGAACGAGGGAGTAAAACGTATCGCTTCAGCTTTAAAGAGTTTTTTGACTTTGTTCTTCATACTTTTGTAGTGACATCAATACTCCAGAAAAGTCCTTTACGTAAGAGTATATGCACTACAACTGAAAAAAAGTTAAAACGATTCATTAATGATAATTTGTGTTTCTAAATATACTATCAATATTTTTTAAACATTGTTATTGATGGTGTCCCAACTAAAATTAGAGGCCGTAAATAGAAATGTCCTAAAAGAAAAAGATTATGTTAATTTATCCTTAATTAAGGGACCTTTTCTTTTGCATCCTAAATTATTATTATTTTATAAAACTTTTCAACGCAAATGATTGCATCTCAATTTTTATGTCCCCAAAAGATACCCACTCAGTCCCCAAAAAATATGCACTCTGGGTTTGACATGAGTTTTAATACAAAATTGGTAAAGCAAGAGAGATGTAGAGAGAAAAGTAATTAATGTATTATTAGTAGAGAATGAGTCTCACCTCATTAAAGAGAAAAAAGTTACAAAATTGGAAATTGCATATTCCTATGGGACGAACTAAAACGGAAAGAGTGTATATTCTTGTGGAACGGACGAAGTAAGTAATAGTGATGTTTATTAGACTTAAAATGGTAGTATATCCAAATCATAAAATTATATTAGTAATAATAAATACTATCAAAGCTCAATTATTTGAAAATTTGACTGGAACATGTTTTACAAGTAAGTAAAAAAAAGAAATTTGACGATATTTATTTCACATTTAAGCCTGGCACGGTATAATACAATAAGGTAACGGAGCAAAGAACAAAGTAGTTGACGTCAATAGTGACGGCGTTAACGGCGACACTCCATTTCCCTCTCACAATAAAGCGCGATGGCGACGCGTGAACGCATACACAACGCCACCTCCATTAGGTTAGCCCGCGATAATTACAGTCAACTAAGCGGTCCAGTTCATGGGTCCCACCCAACTCCATTGTACGATCCAACGGTTCCGATCATCTCCATCTGATTGGCTCATTTACTTTCTTTATTTTTAGATTATGCTTTTTTCCCATTGGTGGACACGTTATACATCTATTTTTTTTTTTTTACTTTTTTCACTTCAACTATCCGATAATTGGAGATTATTTTTGCCAGTATATAGAAAATGTGAGAATTATATATGTTGTATGATTCAAATTTAATGTGATGGCCAATAATGTGACAAATTAACAAGTCGGTATTCTTTTGCGTCCGACAAAGACAGTTATTGCTATAACAAATGAGAATAATTATTGATGGAGAATCAAATACTTTTTTTACTCCTATTTTGTAACTAAAAAACAATTTGGACATTGTTCAGTGTATAATTTAGAATTATTGAGATTGATGTGTTATTATATTACATATAAAAATATAAGATGTTATTATATTAATAAATAGTACTCTCTTCTCTATATTATTCTCTTTCTTATTTGTCATATTTCACTTTATTTATTAGAATTTTTATAAAACAGGGGCAGAAAAGTCAACCAAACTACTAATAACAAATGGAGGGAATAGTAGTACTAAATAAATTGGATCCTACCTCATACCATACGGTAGTAACTAAATAAGCATATAGTATTATGTATTTCCTTCGTTCTATGAATTGAGAACAACACAAATTTTAATTAAAAAAATATTATTAATGAAGAATAACATATTATTAAATATTATTAACAAAGAATGAAATTAATCTTATTAAAATAAAAGTTATTAAAAATGAAATGGATTAATTTTATTGAATGAATCAAAATTATAAAAAGCAAACTACGGAGTAGTAGTATCTTGTATGGGATAAAATAGAATTGGGTTTAAAAATTGTTACTTTAGGTTGATATGAAATACTCCCTATAAAAATGAAGGAATAATTAAAGTAGTACTCCATGCTCTCTTTCCTTGAAACTAGCATTTGATTTTACTTGTCTTTCCTGGAATTCACAAGTGGTATAATAATTAGATGACTTTAGATTAATCATTCGAAATCTACATAATTTGAGTGAGTTTACAATTTAATGAATTTATAAAAGTTGGCCACTTGACCGCACAAAAAGAGTAAGGATTATGCCAATAATTATCCATAATAAATTAAACGAACCCCAAATTGTTTTTCCTTCTACGAAATGTTTTCTATATTATATAAACATATTTTTTCAGAAGAAACGGAAATACAGTAAACAATATCGCATTGATATTTTTGTTTACTTTGCTGAAAAAATAGAGACGTAGAGACTAGAGTGATTGCTAAAATAAAAATTGATTTATTTATTATAAACACTCAAAATAGAAATTGCTAGCATCCACAACGGTGGCCGTCCCGGCGGACGTACGACCGGCGTACCAGACGTCCGCGCGGGACGTCCGACAATAGGCAGCAGGGAGGCGGACGTGCGTTGCGGACACCGGAGTTCCACGGCATTTCGGGGACTTCCGTCGTGACGTCCGCCATTGCGGTGACACGACGGGTGTCTCGATTTTTCATTTAAAAAAAAACTCTATATATACGGCTCGTTGAACTTCATTTCATTCACACCACTTGTTTTAACGAGTTTTTCTCTCTACTTTCATTTCTTTTGAAGATAAATGGAGCACTTCGATAGTGATTCCCCCGCCACGAGCGAGTCACAAACGCCGACTTTTCCCGTTAGAGTTGGGGGAAATGTCGGCGAAAGTGCACCATGTCTGGGATGATGCCCGGAATGGCGCCGATGATGCCACAACACCAAATGGCGGGGATGATGTCTGGGTACTACAATATGTACCCCCTTGGTGTGGGATGATGCCCCAAATGCCCGGGATGAGTGCCGCGATGACGGGGATAATGACCCAAATGCTCCAAATGCCCGGATAGTGCCGCGATGCCCGGGATGATGCCCCAAATGCCCGGGATGATGCAGGGCATGCCTGCCGCTGCAGGGGAGTGGATCTATTGTCGAGTGATTCCCCTAGAGTGGATCTATTGCCGCTGCAGAGAGTGATTCACCTAGGGACAATGTCTATCGCCCCCACATGGATCTATTGTCGAGTGATTCCCCCTAGAGTACTCCTCTGGAGACTCAGTTCACCGGCATCGATACTTTATCTTTTGAGGAGTTGGGGCTATCTCCGGTCAGGGAGTCTCCCACTAAGATGCCATCGGCGGCAGGGAGGACGCGGAGGCAAGGGAGAGGGAAGGGCAAGGGCAATACCTCGTCCGCACGTGCGGGGAACGAGGGTGGGGGAGGAAGGCGGTGGGAAAAAGAGGACCATCTGGAGCATAGGGGAGTGCGTCGCGCTGGCGAAGGCCTGGATCAGTGTAGTCGAGGATCCCTACGTCGAGACTAACCAACATATCGACAGAATGTGGTGGTTCATTAGCCGAATCTAACTCCAATTCAAACCGCCAGGTGGGAAGCCTCACGATGGAGAGCAATGGCGGAAACAGTGGGAGCGGCTAAGGAGGCAGCTCAGTCGATTTGCCGGCATCTACCAAAACAACCTCCGCACGGCAACCAGCGGCATGTCCGCCGATGATGTGAAGCTTCTGTATCACCAGCAGTACCCCAACAGTAAATTGGGTTTCGGAGAATTCAAATATTGGGAGGTCTATCTTGTGGTGCAGACTTCCGCCAAGTTTAGTTCGGGTGTTGAAGCTGGCTGGCCGAAGCGGACTAAGATCAACGCCTCCGGGGAGTATAGCAGCAGTGTCGGTTCCCACGAACTCCCTGACGCCGAGGAAGAGTTCCCGACCCCTCAATCCCGCCGCCGTCGCCCAGTTGGGCAAAAGTCCGCGATGCAGATGGATAGGGAAGCGCCAGCGGGTCCGGACCCGAGGTCCAATCGGCAACTCCTTCCCAGATCGATCCCGAGCTCCCCTCGCCCGCATACAGCAGCATGATTCAGTTTTAATCACCATGGAGACAGTATGCGGCGCGATTTGGGGATGTCACTCCTGCCTGATTGTGACAACGGGGACAACGAGGAGTGAGACGGGGGCCGCATTTGTCGAAGCTTGAGGTTGTTTTTTTAACTATGTGTTTTTTTAAATAATTATGTATGTTTTTTGTTTTAAATAAAATGGTTGCATTTTCTCCGGATTCGTGTCGAAATTTTGATTCCGTAAATTATTTAATTCCGTAAATTGTTTAATTTAGTGAATTTGTGAATTTTTATTATTGTGGGATGTCCTTGGGGATGTCCGCCATTGTGCAGTGAGATATCCTTATGATTTGGCAGTGCAATGAGATGTCCTTATCACGTGACCGGAGATATTTTTGGGAAGTCCGTTGAAATGTCCGCCGAGATATCTATCCCCACCGTGGATGCTCTTAGGTGGTTATAACTAAGAAAGATAAACTCTTCCTGCTGCCAATAAATGGACACGGACTTTTGTCTTTCATTTGGGAAGCCAACGACTTTATTAAAAAAATATAATGAATACAAATAAATTAGAAACACCGCAAATAGTGAAGCATCTTTTTATCTTTTCAAAGAAACACGCTTTAAGATTAGCCCCTCTGTTTCCCAAAATTCGTACTCATTTTTCAGCTTGCATCTGTCCCACTATTTTGTCCAAATTCTTCAATCTAAACTCAGAATACACTATAGAGCACCATAACTATAATAAATATTTAAAAATTCATATTTAAATCCAAAAATCATTTGTTTTTCCTTTCACCCAATCTCAAGTGTTACAATCCTCCCATGGCCTCGCCTCCGTCAACTCAAAATGAGGCGTTTTCCGGAATATAAACCGTAAAAGGACAAATAGAAAATAAACTCGCAAAAAAAAAATAAAAATTGAATCAATCCTCGAAACCAGTTTTCTGCCAAATCGCATTCCTGACCCTGCTGAGATCTCTCCCCTTGAGAGTCCTCCCGATCCCTTCGTGCATCGAGAAGGAGGGGATCCTAGTCCTCGCCATCTGCCGCGCCAGAAACTCGTGCGGCGGGATCCAATCGCCGTCGTCCTCGTCGTAATCCTCGTCGCTGTCTCTCCGGCGAGTCTCCATGTACTCATCCTTGAGTATCTTCGACCAGTCCGGGACGTTCACCGGCAGAGACGACGGACGGCCGCCGCGTCCGTTTCCCCCGGCCGCCGCGGACGACGATTTCCTCGAGATTCTGGAATCGCTCGCCTTGCGGATCTCAGGCGACTGCGAGCGCGCCGCCGCGCTCCAGACGTCGGACTCGTCGAGCTCGAAGATCATCGGATCGTTGCTGAGAGCCTGATCGTTGGGAAGGAACCTGTAGTTTGATCTAGCGCAATAGGTTTTGGATGCAGCCATATATATAGCTCCGATGAATAAATTCTCTCTGTTTTATTTTGGACTGACTAATTCCACTCTCTATACGGGTGTGGGTGTTGAACTGTGAAATGATGAGAGAGAATTTGGTCTGCCAATTTTGATAGTTTAAAATGGAGGTTTTGATCTGCTTTTATAAAGGGCTGGAATGGATAAGGTTCCCCCAATACTCTCCCTTCTTCCTCTTCACAGAAATCTAAATTCTGTAAATCACAAATCCGCTTTTCTTTTCTCTTATTAATTTCTTCGCAGTTACAGTCGATGCGAAATACCAGGTTTACCCCCGCCCATAAAAAACAAAATAAATGCCACGTAGTTTTGCATTATATCCGAACCAGAGTGGATTAATTAATAAATTACCAAATTAGTTACTTTATCGCGAAGTAATTCTAGTGCAAATTATTTAAACTGCGGAATTACACCACATAAGCCACTTGTCCCACTTCCATATAGTTTAATTGTTAGATTATTCATAACTTCAAGAAAAAATGTCAAATTACTCCTCAGGTATTTTATATAGTACTAGTACAGTATATTTAAAGAAAGTACAAGTACGTTTATAATATTGATATTTGTACCTCTTTAAACATGGTGGGGGTCCATTTGATAATTATTTATCACTTTTGTATTCAAATTACCCATATAAAATAGTGAAACAAATGGAGCATCGATGTCAATGCAAATATATTTGCTCATTTTCTAGATCTAGACGCAAACTTGTACTAACAAATACTTCAAATTAATCAACGAATATGTTCGTTTTGCTGAAAAAAGTAATATATAATCAATCCCCTACGTTTGAAAAAAAAATTAGATGCGCCACCATCTATTTTTTAACGTTGGTGAGAAATGATATGGTTTAGATTACGTTTTCTGTCTAATCAAATGATATGGTTTAGATTACGTTTTCTGTCTAATCTGTCTAATGATGCAGTGATGCTATTATTAAGGGAATACTTACAATATTGTATAATTTTCGATTTCTTTACCAAACATATACTGTTAATAAAGTGCAACTTTGTGTGGTATCATTAAGGGGATTAAAGTTTAAATGTTTCAATTAATGAGGCGGTTCACCTAGTGTGAATTTGCGTTGGTCATTCACCATCTACGACTCCTAATTCAGCCTATTTCCCTCACTATTCATGGATTCATGTCATTTTTTATAGAATGAACCAGTAAATGATATCTGATATTTCACTTTTACACATAAATGGTATCTGATCTTTATTTTATATCGTTTTTATTACCTATAAATAACATTTTTAACATCTGATGCGATTTATACCCCAAAATACCCTCAAAACAAATACTACATTTTCTCATTTATGTCATGAAAGATATTTTAGGCATGCACAACACTAGTACCAAAATTGATATTTATAATATATTCTCTCATTCTCCTCACTCTTTACTATTATTATTAATCAATATTAATATTATTATTTTGATGCTATAAATTTAACAATTAATTTATTTTTTAATATCATTCAAATATACTTAATTAAAATTATAGTTATAATTATATTTTATAATAATAATAATATTGTTATACTAAAAACTAGTACTAATGAATACATAATTACAGTGTAATTATTTAAATTATGAATCGTATAATATTATGCAATAAAATCTATTATTATTATTATTTTATATTAAATTAATAACTAATCAATATAGTCTTAATAAAAATGTAAAATTGTTAATTGTATTCATAATGATATAAATAATTGTATTTTTTAGTTAGGTGTTTCAACCCTAAAATGAGTATAAAATAATTTAATTAAAAATATTTAATTTGTTTAAATAATTAATTTAATTAGGTGTTTTGTTATTGATTTATATTATGAATTTAGATGTATGTATAAAACACTAAAAAGAAAAGAAAAAAGAGGAAACATAAACTAAGGAGAAAAAAAGAAAGAAGAAATGAAGATAAAATCCTAAAAAGAAAGAAGAAAATGAAGAAAAAAGAAAGTAGGAGAAACTAAAGAAGAAAAAAGAAATAAGAAAGGAAGAAAAAAGAAATCACATATTTGGTACTATTTAATTGAAATTTCCAAAAATATCATCCATAAGTAAAAAATCACATTTTTGGTACCTAAGGTTATTTTTTGTCATGTGGTATAAAAAACGATATAAAATAAAGATCATGTACCATTTATGTGCGAAAACGAAAGATTAAGTACCATTTATGTAGTTCACTCTTCTTTATAACTACTTTATCCATACTGCAATAGGAGTCTTATTTAGTTATGGCACGAGTTTTAACAAATGTAAATTTGTTGGGGTTGAATAAGTTAGTAGAACATGAGTCTCACTTATATATAAAAAATGCAAGAGAAATAAGTAGGTGAGATGCGAAGCCTATTTACTATTTATGATAAAAAAAAGAGAAAGAAATGAGACTCTTATTAAGGAACGGATGAAAATGTCAAAATAGAACTCTTATTCAAGGACGAATGGAGTATCTCTGACTAAAGAATACATGAAATAAGAATGAGAGTTGTTTCTCGTCGCCGCAATGACGGACACATGATATAAAACCTGTTGGGTCGGACACAATAAAATTTAATAGTACTTATTTAATAATTAAAAAAAAATTAAAATTATATAGAACCATCAATGAATAATAAAGGGATATTGGTCCCTAAAATCATGAACTTTAGCCAAAATTTGGTATTTCCCATGAACTTTAAAATTGGCGTAGAATATCACAAACTTTGCACTTTTTTTGGTATTTCCCAAATAAGATATTTTCAACAAAATCTTATTTTATGTGGGCAACCGTGATACGTTTTATAATATTTTAAACCACTTTTTAAGTTCATAACAAGTAAGATAACAGTTCGCGTAGGAAAACACATTGATTTAATTGCGTCAAGTATGATAAAGAAGCCTCGTAAGTTAGTCAAATATGGTGATAAACATGCTGTGGGAAATACCAAACAAAGTGCAAAGTTTATGATATTCTAGGCCAATTTTAAAGTTCGTGGGAAATACCAAATTTTGACTAAAGTTCATGATTTTAGGGACCAATATCCCAATAATATAATGTGGATATTAAGACGGATTTGATTGGGTCAAAGAATTGATATACGTTAGAGGGAATTAACTCACCAATCAAATAAGTAATATCATGATAAATTCATATGTACTACTCCCTCCATCCCTAAAGAATATACACTTTGGATTCGGCACGGATTTTAATACAAAATTGGAGAAGTAAGAAAGAGTTAGAAAGAAAAAGTAATTAAATTATTGTCACTGGAGAATGAGTCCCACCTCATTAGAGTGAAAAAAGTTTTTAAAATTGGAAAGTGCATATTTTTATAGGAATGATTAAAAAAGAAAAAGTGTATATTCTTATGGGACGGAGAGAGTAGAAACGAAGGAATGAATATAGTTGCGAAATCGATCATTGTTACTTAATTAATTGTGAAAAAAATAGTTTTGTTGACATTTTTTAGATTTTTTATTTTGACTTTTTGAAGTTTGTTACACTAAAAAATTTCTTAATTGTTTATAGTGCACGTGGACTAAACCTATTGAATATATTTTCATTACTTAATTATACGAATGAATTTGATTTTTGTTGCAATAATTTGCATGATATACATTATTTTTTATGTTGATTGTTATTATATTTACAAAAAACAATATAATCTTATATTTGAGAGAATATTTGTATTCTTTTTTATTTTTGCTTAGAACTATCTATATAAAATATGAATATTTATAAATCCTGATTCATGATGTGATCTTATATAAAGTGTAAATTATTCACGATTTGCCTTGTTTAAAGTATATAAAATGTTTTGATTAGAATTAATGATAACAAATAAAGTTGTTATCTCATGCATGAGTGTGATTATGTATTTGAAAACGAGACAAAGCCATACACGGCCAAATAATAACCACAATTCACTCTATCTATTCAACCGATCACGTCTATTTTCGTTGTATTAGTTGCATTATGAGCTACAGAAGGCTAGTTATAAACTTTTATAGATTGCCACTTTCAAATTTATAGTATTAAATACATAGTAAAAATTAAAGTATACTCAAATTTTGTCACCCGTGGATGATGTGAATATGCTATTTAGCAAAAAATGCAATATCATTTAATAATATATGTTCATGTTATTTATGTTAATCCGATGAAGTTGGACATATAAATTTATTTAATTGTGTAAGGGACTGTTCGATTTTATAAATTTTATAATAATTCTAATTATCACTAAAAATCGGTACAGTAAATCGTGAAATAAATGATGGAATATTTTGTTGATAAAAGGGAATATACCCTACCATTTAATTAGAATTATTATTAACTTTTATAAATTTAATTATTTTAATAATAACAACTATTCACCCATTCAAGAAAAATATGCACATTTGCTTTTGAGATATGACCTAGAACCCTATTTTTGAACTCTACATGCGTCTCGTGTTTAACAAAAATTTACACTTTTCCAAACAGTAAATCTTGTGACCAAATTTTATACTATTAAAAACTACTTTACTTGAGAAAAAAACAGTTTATTTAGAGCATCCATAATGGCGGCGAGCGGGTCGTCTAGCCGATCTCCGGCGCTCGCCGGTTCTCTCGCCGAACCATTGTAACCGGCGAGCGCCATTTCGGCGAAAAAATCGGCGAGCGCACGCCGATTCGCGAGCGCTGGGCGATGCGCTCGCCGGTTCACTCGCTGCCATTGCAGGCTTCGGACCGGCGAGAGATTTTTTTTATTATTTTCGAAACACTATATATACGTGCTTTGCACGTCATTTTCATTCGCACCACTTGTTTTAACGAGTACTCTCTCTATCTTAATTTTTGTACAAGATCAACAACGTGAAATGAAGAACAACAACGAAGGTACTCCAATGACGAGCGGGTCTCAAACTCCCCCGGTACCCGTGGGAAGTGTATAGGGTCCGATGCCCGGGTACTACAACATGTACCCGTGGCAGCAGATGATGCCCGGGATGGCAGCCAGGGGAAGATCGCCGGGGGAGTATGTCGGGGGGGTTACTGGCGATGCCGGGTGGGCACCCGGTATGCAGATGATGCCGGGGTGGGCACCCGGGATGCAGATGATGCCGGGAGGGGTACCGGCGACGCAGGGGACGCCGGGGGGGGACGTCTATCGCCCCAGTTTTGATTTTTCGACTGCTTCTTCGCACACATCGACCCCAGCGGAGGCGCAGTTCACGCAATATGAGACTTTCTCCTTAGAGGATTTGGGATTTGATCTTCTCGGTGTTCCGGAAACTCCCGTTCAAACGGGGGGAGTAGGGCGGGGTCGGGGTCCCCCAAAGGGGAAGGGCAAGAGGGTCGGCGAGTCGTCGCAGCCGGTTGAGGACGACTGCTCGGTACGGAGGAGGTGGACGGATGCAGAGAACGTCGCGCTGTCCAAGGCGTGGGTGAGTGTTTGCGATGATCCCCTCACTTCGAACAATCAGAAGATCGTCAACATGTGGGCCAAAATAGCAGCAGCCTACAAGGCATTTTGCCCGGAGAGGAGGCCGCACAACGGGGAGGAGTGCCGGAAGGCATGGGACCGAATCAGGGCTGGGGTCTCCCGATTTTCGGGCTTGTACGCCAACGCCCTCCGCATGCAGAGCAGTGGCCAAACGGAGGATGAATGCAGGAGGATAGCGGAGAAAGCCCCCGAGCCCGGGTTGTATAAGGAGTTCACCTACTGGAACTGTTATGAGGTGTTGAACGACTCCGAGAAGTTCCGGGCAGGTGTCGACGCTGGCTGGCCGAAGAAGCAACGACTGAACTATACAGGTGATTACAGCGGTAGCAGCGGTGGTTCCCACGACCTCCCCGAGGGTGCTCAGGAGCTTCCGTCCCCTCCATCGTTCGCTCGCCGAACGCCCCCGGTTGGTCAAAGGCAGGCGCAACGGGAGGCGAGGGGGGCGCCGGGGGTCCAGGAGGTCCAGTCAGCATCCCCCCTTGGCCAGTCGACAGAGGATCTCAAATTCTTCGCGCGTCAACAAACGCGTGCTCAAATGGTCAACATCTTAGCCGATTGGAAGACGGCAGAGGACCCTGAGGAGAAGAGCTTTCTTCACGCATTGCTCATGAGCATGCGTGACGATTTGAAGATCAGGGGGGCACGGGGGGTACCGGCGGCGACGGAGGCGGTGGCGACGGTGGCGACGGGGGCGACGGAGACGAGGAGTGAGGCGGAGGTCGGATTTTTTTTTTGATAATGCAATTTTTTTTAAATTAATGTATTTTTTTAAAATTAATGTATTTTTTTAATGTACTTTTTAAATTTAAATAATATTATTGAATTTTCGCATATCTGTGTCGTAAATTTAATTTCGTATTTTGTGTGATTGTCAATTATTTGTTTTATATAATTAGGAGTGATGTGGCTATGCTATTGTTGGGCTATTGCTGGGCTATTTGTTTGTCCTGATGATGTGACAGAGGGATTTTTAGTGCTGATGATGTGGCAGGAGGAGTTTGTGGCTGGACTATGGCTGGACTATTGCTGGGCGAAAGCCATTGTGGATGCTCTTATGCATTTAATTTAAAATATATGGGCGCATATATAACACATGGAACGTGCATAATATTTTGGTAATACATTAATGATTTGTGTGTAGAATTTTTATTTTTTTTGGAATCATAAAATGTAACTAAAGCAAAATTTAATTTAAAAATTGAAAAGCAATAGAGAGACAATTCAAATATTAAAAAAAATTAAAATATAAATGAGGCTGAAGGCTAATCAAGTTTTTTTTTTATCTATCCACTAACTATATTTATTATTTTAATATATAATTAATACATCATACTACTAATCACTGGTGGATCCAAATGGGAACAAAGGGGTACAAGTGTACACAAAATGTTTCCACTTAATGATATATTGTTATAGAAATTACTAAACGAGACGGTGGTCTAGTGGCAAAGGGCTTGTCTTTGTAGGAGGGAGGACTGAACGACTCCCACTTGTGCAGTTTATGTTGAAATGTCAACATAAACTTAATTGGTTGATATTTTAATACACAGTGTTGACATTGATATTTAAAATGTCAACACAGTATATTAAAATATCAACAAGAAATTTGTATTGACATTTTAATGTGATTATATTGGCATATTTCAATACACTACGTCGATGAGTTGACAAATTAACATTTTTAAAAAAATAGCATTATACAACCCATATATCTAAAGTTTAACTTTGAATAATACATGAAGTCATCAAGTAGCTAAGTTCCCCATGTGGGAAATTTTTTTTAGGAGGAGTTATTAGGTGGAGTAAATAGAGAGAAAAATGTAATTCAATATTTTAATGGGGAGAGAAAGATTTATTTTCAAATATAGAAAGTTGACATTTTAAGTGGGACAAACTAAAAGGAATGGTGGACATCCAGGGGCGGATGCATAAAATTTTGTTAGTAGGGGCTTCACTATATACTCCCATTATCTACGAAAATAGTCTTATGGACAAAACAAGTTTTAATGCTTATTGGTATCGTAAAAAGATAAAGAGAAGCAATGATAAAGTACAATGGGAGGGAAAAAAATGGTGGAAATCTTTCTATAAATAGAAATGATATTAATTTTGGTGAATATACCAAAAAAAGTATTTTTGTAAACGGGTATATTGTATTTTTTTATGATAAAAAATATAGTAAAATTACAAGAAGTTTTTGCATAATTAGGTTGAAAAATAAAAGTAAAAATTTAATTTATGGATTAAAGTTCCTAAGAAAATAAAAATTGAGTTTACATCAATTATTTGGAAAGAAAATTAAAACAATAGTACTTTGTAAATTATGATTCTAGAAAAAGTTATAAAGGAGATGAAAAATTAGAATTCACTAATTGAAATATAAGTTATTAAATTGAAATTTAGTTTACTCTCCCCAAGTCCAAATAAAATTTAACCAAACACATATTTAAAGAAATCCAAATATATCCATCAAAACGAATAGACTTTTAAGAGTTGTTATACTTTTAATTTAATTTATTAGCCAATAAAAGAATCCGCAATTTTTAGAAAAGCACGCCATCTTGACACATTATACTAGTAAGTTTATAATATTAATTGTAATCAAGTATTCAAGTCATCTTCTTCCTCAAACTCATCTAAGTAAATCATTGTTCTTCATTTTATTCTATGTAATGTTTGTCTTCTTGATTCATTTCAGCCCCTCTTAATATTCAGTTGTTGATGATTCATTCTTCAATATCGTTAATTTGGTGAGGGCTAGAGATAAATTTTAAAAATATAATCATTTTTGAAATAGAAAAAATCCCGAAAAATATTTTGGGTAGGGGCTTAAGCCCTCCCCAATTTGTATGTGTATCCGCCAATGTGGACATCTTAAATGAGACGGATGGAGCAGGGAAAAGTAAATAGAGAGTGAAGTAGGTGGTGGAATAAAATAAAAGAGATTAAATGTTTTATTTATTGTCAAAAAGGAAATGACTTAACTTAGTAAGGACATCCTAAAAAGGAATACAACAAAGTTGCAACGGAAAGAGTATTACTTAGTTGGGATACAAGCATTATGACTCAACTTAATTGGAAGTGAGGAGTGCACTTTTGATAATACCACAAAGTTAGAGGGCATTTTGACCATTTGATTGCAACTTTTAAGTATGTTTAACAAAATCGAAAATGTGGGAGGTCAACTGAAAGACGAAATTTTAAAAAATTCACTTTCGAAGTTTTCTTTGATTATTAATTCATTGAGGTGCAATATATATACTGTAAGCAACATAAATGCGTAGTATTAAGAAATTTGTAATCTGAAAAATTGGCAGCTAAAGAAAATTGCGATAAAGAAATGAGCGCGAGGGTATTATGGGAAAATATATTTTGTCTTATTACGAGAGGGTTTTAACTTTTAACTTTGTCGCGACGTCGAAATGCAATTCACCTGGTACAGGTCCCAGATTGCTGTCCCCAAGATAATCCAACACGTGTCGATTAGCGCCACGTGGCCACACCACTGGAATGGGGGCGTCATGGCACGTGAAGTGGGGCCTCTCTTGTTGGGCTTTTGGATCTAGCGCTCTGCTCGCGCCAGCTGGCTTTTTACACTCCAATTATCAAACGCGACAAACGATGAATTCCCCTTTTGTCGTTTTCTTCCCCCTCTTTTAACGCTACTCGGAAATCTATGTTACTTCCCATTTTCGGATTAAATTAATTACTTATATTGCTCGTCAATAATTATTTTTTTGGACTGATCTACTCCTTTTTATATAAACGAGTTTTCATATTTCAATAAATGTCTATATTTATAATTTTATTTTTAAATTGTGGCTAAAATACTTGTTCTCATTGTTCGAAATACAAGTGTTTTCATATCGCTTTTCATTGTGTTTTTTTTCATGAAGAAGTTAAGGATAGACAGAATAAAAATATCAGCTTTCTTTCTTATTAAACAATTTATTAAGATCCCAATCAGGCTAGTCCGAAAACTTTGATATCAAGGATGAAAATATCAACTTTCTTATTATACTACAAATTAATTACATTATATACAACGGGTACTTTGATATATTCCCTCCGTTTTTTTATAGTTGAGGCGAAACTTTTCGGCACGAAGTTAAAAAAGAAATGTTGAGCGTGTTAAATATATAAGTAAAAAAGTACAGATGGAAAAAAGTAGAGAAAATAAAGTAAAAAGTCAATAAAGTAGAGATAATAATGTAAGAGATAGTAAAGTAGGAAAGAGAAAAAATTTACTATATATAAAAATGACTCAACTACGAGGGAACTTGCTGAAATTAAAAAATATTCAACTATAAAAAAAAATACTGTCATATCATCATTCTCTTCAATTTTTAACTCATACTACCATAACTCTTACAACTCATACTCTTCAATTTTTAACTCGTACCATAACTCTTACTACTCATACTTTACACATGCACTTTAATATTTTTAGCTTTTTATTTTATTTACTAAGAAATAACCCATCTATATCATTAGAAATAAAACATTTATATTACACATATTTTAAAAAATTAATAGACTGATAAATAATTAAGTAGAGAATAAGTAATGTAAGAGAGCGACACATGTTGAAATTCACATGAAAATTGTCAATACTACTTTTATGTCATAATCTAGTTTTATGACGATATACATAATATGGAGTATACTAGTATTTTTATTGAAGCACAGTACACATAAGGTGAAAAAATATTAATGCTATAATATGGTTTCGATCAATGCAAAATTCATTCTTAATTAAAAAATGCTGAACTAAGCATACGGATGTCACTTTTAGGTCATCGTAAGCTTATTTTTACATCATTATAGTAAGGATGACATACATCTTAACATGACCCAAAACCCGAATTTTATAATATGATCTAAAACTGTTTATAATGACCCTCCGTGTGTTTTATTAAATTATTGATTATCAAATTGTCAAATCTCATGATAAGAATTTGATCTGAAATTTGTATCGAGATAAATTTTTATATTAATCACTTTCTTACTATAATGTCATAATCTACTTAAAACTGCTAATAAAGAGTTTACAAGGTAAGTCGTGATCTTGCAAAAAGTTAGTCTACAAGCAACCTGAGAAGTCAAATCTTGCGCTACATCGATCTCTCAAGTCAAGCTTCACTAAATTTCCCTCAAATTCGAACTAAAGCACGTCGTTGATCTTCTTATTGTAAAATTTATCTTTAAAAATGATAAAAAGAAATAGTACTCCACTCAGAATAAATCACTGCTCATAAATGCGTGGTATAGATTATGAATCAATTTATTTTCTATATGATGATATATAATAATATATGGACGATGTGATACACGGACAGCTGTTATAGGTATATTTTAGAATTGCAATCGACGATGATGCTTTAGAGAAACAATTAATTGAATATATGGAACTTTAGTGATTCGACTTAATAATTTTAGTTAATAATTAAGGTGTATCTTAATTGAATATATGGAACTTTAGTGATTCGACTTAATAATTTTAGTTAATAATTGAGGTGTATCTTATTAAGGGGGACAATGTGGGATTAAGGGGTCCTATTTAAGATTGTGGTGTGAACCAAGGGCACTACGATCTATATATATATATATATATATATATATATATATATATATATATAATACTCCTACATAATCTATCAATATATAAAGTGTCAGTTTTTTGTACTGCCACCCGACACTGTTTTTGGCGAGAAACTGACATTCATTTTCTTTTCTTTTTTTAATACTTTTTGCCGACTTTATAGTATAACCTTTTTAGTTAATTTTTTTAAGCTTATGTTTTAGACCAGTTGCTGCAGATTTTGTAGTTACACTTTTTTGGTAGGGGGCGCGTGAACATGTGGGGCCAGTTGAAAAGTAAAAAAAATCATATTTTGTGTTGCAGACCTATTTTCACTTTCTTAGACTATTTTTTACTTATTATCTAAACTATGGCACATTATACATCACAATTACACTAATAATACAATATTTATATGAACCAACATTTACAAATCGAGATTTGTGCTTTTTTCTCCTCTGGTCTTTTTCTCTTCCAAACAACCCAACTTGAAATGAAAATTCATTTAGTCTTTGCACAATTTATATTAAATTCAGAATTTGCTCACAACTTTTATTTAACTAGATAATGCATGTATACTTTCATTATCCTATGTGGCAGAGCTCATTTGCTGTATGATATTTATTTTGTCTGCATACCTACTTCGAAAATTGCTCTGCAATAAATGACTCTCTTAAAATTGGTGCTTAATCTTACCTTTCCTATGCAACCTGATACATAAATAGAAAAATATATTTAAACAGGTTAGCAATATAATTAGTGAACTATTTTTATATAAATCAGTATTAAAATATGCTTAATTTGTTCGGTAAATTAAAAGCAGAACAAACAATAGGCATGAATTTACTGTCTTTAATATTTTTTTAAACTTCTAATTGATTTCTAAAATTGTAATTATTTGATACAATATGAATGATTAAAATCACAACTTCATTTTTGTTTTTGGAAACCAAATACTAATGTTTTGATGTATCTAAATATTGGACTTTATAACCTATTTTTCAGCATAGTGAAATGAAAGACTAATAATGCATCTAAGTCTTATGTTTATTGCTTAATAACACTAAACCCTAATCAATTGAAAGGCCATGAAATCTATTTTAAATCTGCCTCTAAGACTACTACTGAAGTATTATTAATTATAAGAACTTTAAGTTTTAAACCTGGAATGCAGGCATGGATGATAGAATCAAAAGTTTGGTTTGTAATATTAATGAAAGAATATAATACCTTTTATATCTTCTTATTATTAGTTCATGTTGTTTGCTGATCATGAAATATAGTTGCTACAGCTTCCACGCATGCCATGTCACATGTGGAAGATTGTAATAATTGTATATCTTGGCTTTTTAATATAACTGTCTTCTCTCTCCTTTTTGCTGCAGAGAGTGGCGGCTGTTGTGTTCTAATAGGGTTTTAGGCGGGCTATTATTTCACTGACATGCCACATGTATATATATTAGAAGAATAGGTTAGAGGTACAAATAATAAAATGGTCCTGAGTTGTATGTTTATAACCTTGTGAAATTAAATGAGTCTAACCTTACTAAAGTCATATTCTAATTTCGATCTTGTACATATATTATGTATAAAATGAGTGAGAAATATTTTTAAAACGTTTTTAAAAGCATGCAGTCCAATATTATTAATTATAGAAAATAATATTTAAGATTTTTTTTGTTTTGATATGTGGAAATACTCACTCATCATTGTGTCTTATTGGGAAACTGCATTGGTTTATTAAACAGCATGCTTAGTATTTTTTCCTATAAATACCTTAGTAACTCCACAAATCTCACTCAACACTCATTCGTATTCCACAAGTCAGTAATATCAACAAGTGAAAATTCAGTTGGCACTAGTTTCTCTTACAAAATCATCTCTTTTTAGTTCTTTGTTTCTGTTCTTGGCTATGTTCAAGTTATTTTTGCATTTTTTGTTGCTGTGAATAGTCGTTTATTATGCAAGCACTTCTTAGATGACTAAAGAACGGTTATTTTTACCTCATCTAACATTTTGTTTGCATTATTTGATTCCTTAATCGTGCTGCCAGTTGTTGTGCCTCTATTCTTGATCTGCATTTTCCTAAATTGAAGTTATTTTAATAGTTTGTCAGCTCTTTTCATGAGTTACTGATCCTCCTATATTTGTTTGTTTAAAACAGGAAGTAGTAAATCAAGAATGACACATTTCATAACCTTCCTCGACAATCTTCATCCCAGTTTCTCTAACTCTATCACCAAGGTCAGATGTGTCCAGATTTTTGATGGATATTCTGGTGACAAGAATGATTACAGTTTAGAAGTTGTATTTCATTATAGTAAGGTATGTTTAGTTTGAGAAAGCAAAGTATGTTGTCGAAATTGTAAGGAGACAACAATATGTTTCAAACATAGAAATATCTTTTCTTTTTTTATGTATAGGGCAACAGAATACTCTTTTACCTACTGAACATTCTCTTTTAATTAATACATACACATGTTCTAACCTTCTCAATGTCATTGCTGCAAATGAGCTCTGGTCATGCTTATCAAGACCAGTCTACCCTTCCTGCGCTCTTATCTTTCTTCCTGTTTTGAAAGGTTATGACTCTGCAGAATATGACATAATCATTTGCTTAGATAAGGTCAAAGGATACTCCCATAGATTTATGTAATGATATAAAGCATTAAAAAATTCATATTACAGATTAATACCTTAGAGACTATTAATCAGTTTTAGACCAGCACTGTGTGGAGTTTTATTAAAATGCTAATCTTTTTATACCTCAGATATTACTTGGGGTATACCTCAAGGCTTATGTTATGCATACCAATTTCCTCACCTGCCCTAAGTCATCTTTACAATAAGTTCTAGACTAAGTAATTGCACCTTCAATACTATATCTCCCATAATGTTCTAACTGATTTTATCTAAGTTTAATTTCCTAAGCAAATGTAAGACCTATGTGGAGAGCAAGTATTAGTATGAATTTAAGCACAACAATCACACGAAATATGAGCATAAGCTCATTGCTAAATCCAGTATTAAATCTTTAAATAATATGAAAGTGTGAAATAATTTGTGGTTTACATTCTGCTTCAACAATGAATGCCACTGCCACTTTTTTTGTCTGTTAGTTGGTAGTTATGTTATACTACTAACTAATATAGGAATATATATAATACTAAATGGTTTTTACAGATTTTACTCTCTACCTATTTCACTTGTCCATTATATCATAATATTTTTGATTTGGTCCTCCTCCCAGCAATTTATAAAGCACTAAGATTTTTGAAGAGATGGTTAAAGAGATGAATAAAGAATAAAAAAATAAGAAAAAGAAGCAAAATTAAATCTTGAGACAAGTGCAGTATATTATTGAATCTTGGTAAGACTAAGATTGAAATATTTCCAAAAAATGTATATTTTCTTCTGCAGTGCGTGCAAACATGAAATATTTTAAAAATTTAAAATATTGTCATATCAAAAATGAGATGACATACATGACATTGTATTTTAAGAAAATTCTATAAATCTACAAAGTGAATAAAGAATTGGAGATGGATAAAGAATAAAAAAAAATTAATAAGAAATAGAAGGATAATGAATAAAGAATAAAAAGTGCAACAAAACAGAATCATGACAAAAAAACCAAAGACCACTTACTAGACGTAAAGGCCAATATCTGAAATGGTTCAGATTTATTTTAAAATTTTAGAAAACCAATGTCCAAATTGACTTACCAAGTAAGTTTCGGTTCTTTATAAATACCACTTCCAAACAGACACTATTTGCACACTAACTGCTCAAATGAAAACAAATAACACCATATTAGAGGTCTTTTTCACCAATCTGCATTCCATCATGAAATATTAAAGGCCATCACTGCAAAAACTCAGGCCAGGATTGTTAGGGACACAGGGAAGAAACAACCATTACCTGATGCTGGCCAATGGCGGAAACAGGAGTTTTTTTTGCAATATCATCTTGCTTCTACATATTTTTTGCATTCTCATTCTTCTTCTTTTTCAATTAGAGGTGCTTGCCAATTTCTACAATAGAGAGAATCGAGTGGTTGAAGTAGTTAGTTTCATACAAAGGAGAACATCTGCAGGTAGCTTTATCATTTTCTTACTCATTACCTACTACTAATATCTTAACTGAAGATCAATTCCAGAAATTGTTGTGAGCACAAGAAATCATCATGCAAGGTCTATTGTCTTATAGTTTTGTCATGGAAACAATTCCTTGAATTGCACAAGAAAGTACCACCAAGGATAGGGACAAGAGCACATAGCAAACCCACAGTACAATCATGTCAAATAGAAGGGTCTTTCAGAATTTTGGAAAGCACAAGTCGTGCAAAAATCAACAAAATATAAACTTAATTACAAGAACGGTTATGGAGATTTGTCAGTGTTATATTTGATTGAAATGATCAGATTTTAGAGATTGTAGGCTTCAACTTTGAACGTATAGGTATCAAAGCAGGGGTGGATCCAATTTAGCTTCACAAGGGGCAACTGTTCCACCTCAAAAAAGGAGAAGGTTGCAATGAGAAGAAACAACCATGTATCGAATATTGTAAACCAACTTGGCCAAATCAATAGCTTACCGTAGCAGTTTTAACATTGTAGGCTACAACTATAGAGATTGTGGGCTTCATAACCAACAGAATAATCTTAAGCATGGGACAAACCTGCATAACAATGGTTCCAAGGAAGTTTAACATTGGAAATTGAACGATCAAGAGACCATGTTTCCAACTATAAGAAGACATACAAATGGACTACGAAAAAAATCAACACTGCGAAAGTACATTCGCAGCCGGTAAGCCTTGATCAAATGCATCCTGCCTTCCACTTTATTTCATGCCATCCATAAAACACTGTTATAATTTATATAATTATATATACAAATTACTATATGAATTTTATTCACTATCTATTTCACCTATCTCATTATTTCTTGAAGTTTTTGGTTTATATCTCCAGCGAGCAATCTGCAAAGTATCTAATACTATACTATTAGTAGTATTTTTCACATATATGATTTGTATGTTTACAGAGAATAGATGACTAGCCTATAAATTTTGTTTAAAAGCCTAAAGTTTTCGAATTTATTGCCACAAGTTGCAGTTACTTCTTTTTTTGCATACTTCTTTTTTTAAGAGTAGAGTGTCTGAAACCCTATAATTTTTTAAATGATATCCTAAATGGGTCAGTCCGAATCCGTTTTCTTTTTTTTTTTACATTTTTGTTATGGTTTCGAACTAGGGTTTGTGCCCTTCTCTACTTAGAGACTCTATATTGCTTCTGAAATTAGGGGAAAAGCATTGTCAATACAAGTATAAAAAACTTCTTGAATAATTTTTAAAAAAAAATCGATCTAGAATTAGGCGATTTATGCAGATTAAGGAATGGAAGGGCAAGAAGTCGTTACCTTTTTTGACTGATTGTGGTGAGGGAGGTAATTTCCTCTGATTTTATCTAGGTCTGGAAGAAATCCAAATGGTGCCTCTATTGTAGTTGTGTTGGGGATGGATTTGGTCGATCTATGAGAGTGCACGGTTTCGAACGGAGCCTGAATCTTTTCGTTGATCACATCGTCGCTGAAAAACGAAAAAAATAAGAACTCCTTGGTTGAGTAGCTAGAGTGGTACACGCCGTCACCGATTGAGACTGCGTTTGAGACGTCGCCGGCTGAGGGTGCGATGTAGCCGTAGCCGTCGCCATTTCTCTCAGTTCGTTAAAGCGGAATAGGTAGGGTTTCGTCGATGGAGGCGGCGCTTGAAATGGAGAGGAAAATGTATTTATATGGTGTGTATTATATGTTAATAAATCCTAATGTATTTTAATTAGCCGATTTAATTATATTAGTGTAATCTTAAGTAGATCAAATTTGGAGAATACTGTGTTGGGCCAATTTCAATTTTATTAGTTATTGGGCTTATCATTATTTTGCCCTATGATTCTTAATAATAGTATCATTCTTTATTTAAATTTTGTAAGCTGATCTATGTAAAATGTGCGTACTCATTTGTGAGAAATAAGGATTAGTAATTTACGTTTTCACAATATAGACTTTTTTTTAAATGGTCCATCGTAAAATTTTTCCATTATTTTTCTGTTATTTACTTTGACCGCTAACCTTTTATTTGTCCATATTTTTGGAGCTTTTATATATTCTAATTCCAAGTTTGTAATATTATTCAAGTTAATTATTATGTTAATAGTTATTAATTTATTATTAATTGTTTTATTTGGTATGAAATTTTTTATTTGACAAATTAATTTTCTTATTTTATATATTGACATGTATTTGTTTAATTGAATGAAATCATGAACTATTTTTCGTTGATACAATTTTTTTTTCTTCTGTGATTAGGAATACATTTTTCATTATTTGTATATCTTATTCTATTTAATTCGTGTATGTCCTTATTTGTTATTTTTTTATGGTGCTAACCCTATATTTGATATTGGAAATTGTATATTTTAATACTGTAGTATGCTGAATATGAAATGTTTCACTACAGAATGTTAAGAGAATTTCAAATGTACGTTTGTTGTTGTTTATAATATTTTTAATTGTTTATAATTTTATTAATACTATTTTTAATTAGTTAATATTTGTCTTTGTGATTTTTTTTTCTATTTGATTTACCTGTAAAACAAAAAATTGTTAGAAGTATATCAACAAATTTCTTAAATCCAATTAAAATCAATATAAATATTTGATTTTTAAACCTATCTATTGTAATTGAGATATTCTCAGAATTTGTTCATCAATCAATTTCAAATTTTTGGTCCAATTATTTCGAGCATTTTGCATTTCTGCAAAAAAAAATCATAATTGTTAATAACATATTGTACATGCTTATTTTGAGAATTTCTACTGATATCTATAGACATCACATTTTCTGAATCATAATCGATCTGTTTTTTCGGATAATTAATTTAATTTTGAAACTTTCATTGATTGCTCAACTAAAATCAGTCAAAATATGAATCTATGTCTTACCTTGGTTTGAAATCATTCGATTTATTAAAGAAGCCTTTGAATTATCCATCTTCTTAGTACGTTGTTAGATTCCTGTGAATCATTCTTCTCCAATTCTTCTCTTTCTTCTTCGCCGTCTCTTTGAACACCGTTCTGTCCCATATTTGCCGATCAATAGAATTTGTGGTGGATCGTTGCTGTCGATGGGTTTTGTCGATTTGAATCATCTATCGGCGATTGTGATGGGCAATTAGATGTCGACATCGGCGTTCTTGATTCGATTTTTGTCCGTAAGGAGTAGATTTTGGTGTTCTCTGGTTGTTAAGGCATTTTGGATTAGGGCTTTTGGGATTCTGTAAGGGTGTTATTTAACTTTGGTTTAGGGCGACAAAGATGAGTGTGTGATTGTGTTTTTGGTCGTGCTATGCACGGGACAAAGACAATTAATCTATTTGATTGTACTCAAAATATGTTTGTACTAATATGATTAATGATCATTAATCTTTTTTTTTCTTTTATTTAGAGACAATTATTAAAATTTTCTTAATTTAAATTTGATTTTAATGCTAACGTAATCTATTTGGTTGAAAAGGTTTGGGCCGTTTTTCTTTATTTTGTTTTCAATTGTTGGGCTTTCCATTTCATTTCATTTAGCCTACTCTATAATAATGAATTTGATCCGGTTGATAATAATTTAGCTGGGCTAACATAATATTTTTGTAAGTATTGAATATGAAGTTTTAGATTTTGGTTTGTAAAGATGAAATTGGTAGCAGTAATGATTTTACTGTTAATATAGTGTATAAAGAAGTGTTTCAAACTTATGAATTTTTTTGTTGTTGTGTTAATTCTAAGTGTTGTTTCTATATATGAAAATGTATGTTTTCGTCCCCAAAACTTATGAACTATTATCCGGTTGATAATAATCTAAGTGTTGTTTCTATATATGAAAATGTACGTTTCTAAGTGTTGTTTTCTATATATGAAAATGTACTTTGGCGCCTCAATCGTCCGGTCACCGTGGTCTCGCTCACCCCATCGTCTCCGACCGCTTGACGAGCAGGGCCGTCGCCCGCTGTGTCAATCAGCGCCAGCTCTCCGTCGCTGTAGCTCCGTCCGCGGCAGCACTCCGCCGCCAACCGTCCCTTGCGGGGAGTCAGCCGTCCTCCCCTTTCGATCCTTCGTCAGGCGGCACCGCGGCACTGGAGTCGCCTCTGCCACTGACGGCCTCCGCCACCACTCGCAAACGGGCAGCTCCGCCCGCACATCGTCGGTCAGCCGCCACACAAGCTAAGCTCTCCATCCCTTCCCCTTTTTTCCTCTTTATAAAATTAGTTTTGGGTTCGAGCAGTAGCTATGTTGGAGGCCTTTGATTGTAGTATCTAAAGTCGTGATCTTTGGAGAAAAATTTCTATTTGTGTTCTATTGTTTCACTGCATTGAATCCTATTGTTTGCGTTCCATTCTTAAGTTGTGAGTTTTTCTTATTATTTGTGAAGCTTAGCAGATGCTTGCTCTTGACTATTGCTGTGAGAGTCCTATTGAAATCTAAGTTCTTGTCTAGTTGATGAGGTTGATCTTAGATTCTTACATGATGCAAGGGGGGAGTTTGGTTGTATTATTACTGATCTTATTAGGAATGAAAGCCATTTGAAATTCTAGGTTGTGGTGTCTCTACATAAAAAAAGGTGATAAGGAGGGTTGTTATGATTTACCTGCTGTGGTGAAGGGAAAAAGTAGGGAGGTTCTTCTTGCTTGCTCGCTGCCTCTTCTTCTCCAGAATTTCACCCTCGAGCTGAAATTTTCAAAATGTGCGTGGGAGGGGAAAAATTTGATGCCTAAGGATGGGTCCTTATAGAAAAGCTTGGTGTACTTGAGTGTATTGAATGATGCTGCCACTTTCTTTGTTTCTTCCTACATACAATCCCCCTTTATTGATCCTCATTGCCCTCCTTTTTCATGGCTGTAGAATGGCTCCAAATGATACCAATTACTTGGTTAGTAATTGGAAATGTTTGCTTGTGGCAGGTACAAACAAGGATGCAGGGTTTGACTTGCTCCTTTGGTGAGTTTTTTGATCTTCCACTAGCTGAAGGGGTTGTCCCATTCCCTCTAATAGGAGTTCATAAATTCCTCTTGTTCCTTAGTAATTAAAAGCTTGGCTCTTCTTGTAGCTGGGGAAAAAGCTTGGCTGCAAAAGCTGCTGCCCTGTTGCTGTTCGAGAGGGCCTGGGCCCGACGGGCCGGGTGGATGGCCACGACTTGGGCTTGGGAAAAGAAGGCCCAAGGTGCAAGCAAAATAAGAGTTTCTCTTTGGCCCATTGGCGACATTTTGTAATAGAATAGTACTCCACATTTTCCTTCTCTTTCATTTATGTAAATTAAAGTGTTATTCGCGAGGTATGCGAACTCTTTCGTTCGGGGAGAACCACTTCGTATCTTTATACAACTTCATTTGATTTCGTAACATACATTAGATGGTTTTAGTTCGTTCGATTATTACTTAAATTTTTATTTTGCAAACCAACAACATTAAGTATCAATCAAAGTGGTAACGAGTCCCATTTAAAACAACGGAACAAAAGAGCGATGCAAATCTTAGTACGTCATCACAAAAAGGTTAATAAAAGGGGCAGTTATTACACATAGATCCATATAGGGTCGGGCGACCTCACCCAATCGGCCAACTCCACATTCAGAGGCGGAACCAGAAATTTATAGGGAGAGGGGCAAATTTACATATGATGAAATTTTAAGAATTTGAGGAGGGACATTAATGAAAAATTAAAAGAAATAAATGGTAAATTATACAATATATACAAGAATATGAAAATATATGGTGGGGCAATAGCCCCTCTTGCCATGAGTGTAGATCCGCCCCTGTCCACATCCATTGGTCACTATTCCTTCATTAGGGTATCCACTATGGATAGCTGAGGCTATAGCCGCGGTTTGGGGCGGAAGCGGGGCGGCTTATAGTGGCGTTGGTGTCCGCCCCCGGGGCGGGCACCGAAATGGGGGCGGTAGGCGGCGGAAAACAACGGAACAAAAGAGCGATGCAAATCTTAGTACGTCATCACAAAAAGGTTAATAAAAGGGGCAGTTATTACACATAGATCCATATAGGGTCGAGTGACCTCACCCAATCGGCCAACTCCACATTCAGAGGCGGAACCAGAAATTTATAGGGAGAGGGGCAAATTTACATATGATGAAATTTTAAGAATTTGAGGAGGGACGTTAATGAAAAATTAAAAGAAATAAATGGTAAATTATACAATATATACAAGAATATGAAAATATATGGTGGGGCAATAGCCCCTCTTGCCATGAGTGTAGATCCGCCCCTGTCCACATCCATCGGTCACTATTCCTTCATTAGGGTATCCACTATGGATTGCTGAGGCTATAGCTGCGGTTTGGGGCGGAAGCGGGGCGGCTTATAGTGGCGTTGGTGTCCGCCCCCGGGGCGGGCACCGAAATGGGGGCGGTAGGCGGCGGACTGGCTTCAGGCGACTCCGGGGCGAGGATGCGCCTCCTCCGGGGCGGACGCGGCGATAGGCGCGGCGCCTATAGTGGCGGACCTGTCCGCCGCGTCGGTGGACGATTTTAATTCACCTATAAATACATTTTCACATCACATCATTCCAACTCTACATCACATTCATTTTTTACCTATAAATGATTTTAATTTTTTTATTCATTTTAATTCACCTATAAATACATCACATTCCATTCATTATTTTCACATCATTCCAACTCTACATCACTCAAAATTTCTCTCACTAGAATTTGTGGTCGGAAATGAACAATTTGTGGAGAGACTACTAGATTAAATTTTCGTTTTATAATTTTTCCTGTACTTTAATAACACGAAAATTTAGTGTTTAATTTTAATTTCTTCACGTATAGTCGTCTTCTTCTAATTACGATAGCCCGATAAATTTATTCATAATTGCTTGAAACATTATAAAATTAAAATTGATTATAAAATTTGGGAGCTATTGGAGGTGTCCACTATAGTGGCGGAAATAAAATTTTGGGGCTATGGACAATAAAACTGGGGCGGAGCTATTGGGGGTGTCCGCCTTATAGTGGACACATGTATCTATATTTGCTATGTCTCTTATTTATTCTTGAATTGATTTTTCTTTCGTTGGCAAGTGATACGTTTCTTACATTTGTAGAAAACGATTACAAAATACTTCTCATTTTTGTTAAATAAAAACAAATTTTGACAAAATAACCATGATCTTGCTTTATATATATGTTACGTCACTTATTATTATTTTCCCATTAAATTTGGATTATACAGAAGAGGCTCTAGCTGTAAATGCAATAATTATGCCAAAAATGGCATTTTTACTTACGTTGTAATTACTTTATAACTTCATGTGATTAATTTAAATACTTTAAAACTTTTTATAATTTCATGTGATTAATTTAAACAAATAGTGTAGGGCTGTAGGCTAGTACTAGTTGGCTGTCTAATACTCCCCCCATCCCTTGTAAATAAATTTTTTTGAACTGACATGGTTTTTAATGCAAAATTGGTAAATGAGTCTCACTTTATTAGAGACAAAGAAATTTCCTAAACTAAAGTTTATATTTTTAGGGAATGGAGGAAGTATATAAATCGAAATGTTTCAGGACTTTTATAATTTCATAATTTGAGTTAACATAATTTTTGTCATGTCGATTAAAATTGCGAGATTGAACAATTTGTTCATAGAAATAAAAAATAGTCTAGTAGTATTTTTTTATTAACAAATAAATAAAATTTTAAAGATCACGTTGAACTCGTATCTAAGACCTTTTGCCTCAAATACTACCATTATATAGTTTTTCATTATAGAAAGTAAACGCCCCCTTATTGTATGAGCACCATTCATGAACCTTACTATGATTCTTCCACGCTATTACTCATGTTATTTTATTATTTCCATATTTTTATTTTAATGTTATGATCACAAATACAAAAAGTAATTTTAAAGTGTTAAAAATTACCCGAAATTCTAAAAAAAGATATATAAGACCCACTGTAAATATAATTTACATGGTACCATAAGTCTATAAGAGAAAGACATGAAAAACCAAAAAGAAATTACAAAGTAATCACAATAAATACTCTAAACTGATGTATAAATTTGATCGTCTATTTTGTGATATTTATATCATAAATTTGATCATCAATTTTGTGATATTTATAGCATAAATTTGATCCTCTATTTTGTGATATTTATAGCATAAATAGACGATCCCCGCTTCCATAAAAAATGTGCCATCTTTAATTATCTATATTCCCTTTATTATTATTTAACCGTGTAAAATACATACAAGTAAAGAAACGGTTCTAACCGAGGATGGGGAATCACGGACTTCGGCCCTCTCCAAGGAAAGCCCGGAGCCGAAGTCCTATTATAAAAAAAGAAACGGTTTTGCCATTTCGGCCACTTGGTTTTGCAGAAGGCCCTAAAAGGCTGTAAGGGGATCAAGTAAAACCAAGATCCCTTCCTTTTAAACTGGAAAAAATTAAGGATTGCCCGCAGAGACAGATCCTTATCTAGCCTACGGAGTTCGGCAGCAAAAGCCGACAAGTGCCTCCAAGAATTCGGAGTCACCTGACCTAAAGGGAGTTGAAAAAAATCAAGAAGCTCTACAAAAGGTGGGGGAAGAGGGAAACGAAGCCCGCATTCTAAGCAGGCTTCGTAAACGGTGGCATAACCCTCCGGCGGGTCGTTAGCCCTATGATCATCGTCGGGAACCACCGCCTTCCCCCCGGGAAGAAGATATTTTTCGTGTAGAGATATCACGGTGTCCTTACTCAAGACGCTGTGAAAGTATTCTACAGTCTTCTCCCCGGACTCTTTCCGGCTAGAAGACCCCTTGCCCCCTTTCCTACCGCTACCTAACTCGGAAGAAGAAGAAGAAGACATGGTTCTTACTCTTTGCAAAATCTGAAGAAATTCTGAAGAAATTCTTGAAAGCGGAAGGAAATTTTTACGCAAAGGAGATAGAGTGCAGAAGAAGCTATAGCAAAAGTGTTCAACTGATGAAGAAAGGACGTATTTATCAGATTCGGAGAAGATTTCAAAATCATCGCACCGTTTCGAATCCCACCTTTTTAGGATTCAACGGCCGGATTTTACTGTCGCATTTAATGCAGTCACGCGCAAGGCACGTCCCCTGACGTCAGCCTCCCCCGTACCTTTATCCAGAATGCCGAAGTGACTCGCTTCGCCGAAGTGATTCACTTCGTCTTTCGGGGGGGGTAGTGATGGGGTACGGACTAAACAAGCCCAACAGCAGTGACGGCCCATCAGCCCAAAGCCCAAGGAAGAGTATCAGTTCGGCATTACCAAAGAGTTCGGCCCTAGCCTACAGCTCGGTAAAAGCCGACCAGTCAAGCTCTACTCTCAGATCGGCTAAAGCTGCTCGGCAATAGTTCAGCAGTTCGGTCTCAGTATTCGACCGAACTGGAAGATAGTCAACTCATGCAGGATAGTGGACCAAGTACAGAGATAGTGGACTCATGCAGGATCTCATGCAAGATAGTGGACCCATGCAGGATCTCCATGACCTCCACGACATCCACAACCATCATTAGTGGTGATGCAAGCCACGATCTTAGTTCAAGGTATAAATAGAACTCAGATCAGATAAAGAAGGTTAAGTTCTCTAGAGATCAAATATCAAATAGCAAGTCTGTATTGTAAGCTGTAGAAAACAGATCAAGCAATACAACTCTGCCCTCTTTTCTTCCCGTGGACGTAGATTTACCTCAGTAAATCGAACCACGTAAATCTCTGTGTCGTGATCTGTATTTTCCAGCATTCATCACCGCCAAAAATTCGCCAAACCATCACTGGCGCCGTCTGTGGGAAACAGAGAACCAAATTTGTGATAAAGCGAATTTTTGACCCTTTTTCCACCCCAAAAAAATACATACCAGATCACATACTACCCGTAATACCGTTCGTGAAAACCATGAGGAAGCTAGTCCAGCCCGCAGGTCCGGAAAACAGCCTCGGGAGACATCTACTTCCAGTTTTCACGATGAAGGAACAAGCCGCTCAAAAGGTCCACACACCGAGTCTTCCCAGCAGCCTGATTTGAATGAGGCTGTCAAGCTGTTCTTGGCTGAGAAGCAGGATGAGTTCTTAGCCTTCCTGCAAAAGAGCCAAGAGCCGAAGACGAAAACGGTGGATTCTCCTTCCTCATCCAGACATGAAAGTCACTACCGCAGTAGTGCCGTGTCTTCCAGGAAGAAGAATCCTCAACCCCGACATGTTCCTGTTCCTCCTCGGTACCGGAATCACAGGAGATCTCCATCTCCTCCATACCGAAGAGATGTCGGGTTCGCCATGTACGGAGCATTGAAGACTCCGTTCTCGGACGATATCACCCGAACTCCCCTTCCACAGAACTACCGAACTCCGTCGATGACTTATGACGGGTTGGTGGATCCTCATGACTTCCTGGGACGCTATCAGTATAACATGGCGAACCAGGGTCTCAATGAGGTCCATATGTGCAAGCTGTTCCCCGAGCTGCTTATCGGGAACGCGAGAAGGTGGTTCGATAGCCTCCCCCAAGGCAGCATTAGATCTTACCGAGATCTAATGGATGCTTTCCACAGGAGGTTCTTTCAGAAAGCGGAAGCCCGGATCACTTCGGCTCAGCTGCTTTCTATACGTCAAGGTCGCGACGAAAAGATCAGCGACTTCATGACGAGATTCCACAAGGAATGCCTACAAGTAGATGATCTCAACGATCTACTTGTCATTTCGGCATTCCAAAATGGAATCCTGCCCGGAGCTCTCTACAGAAAGCTCGTGGAATGCAGTCCGCAAACAGCTCAAGAGATGTGGGACATTGCGGACAAGTTTTCTCGTGCCGATGAGGCAGACCGTCGAAAACGGTCTTTAGACAGCTCATCTAGAGAAGACAAAAAGAAGCCCGATCATAGCGATCAGAGGCTTCCTCGCCGAACACCTTCCCCACCAAAGGAGGGATAGCGGTCATCCGAGGTGATCGAAAAAGAGCAAGTGTGTTCGCAGATTGCGCTTAAAAGTGCCGAGCAATCAGTTCGGCACCATCAAGCATAGCAATCACAGCAGCCGGAGTCAGAGGCAGGCGAAATGACCGAAGTCACACCGGAGCCGAATTCGATGGTGACGGCACTGAAGCCGTGATTCCGGTTGAGATCGGCATACCCAGTCCCCGAACTCAATTTCTCCTCAGAAATGAATGGTGACGGACTGAGAGCCGAACTAGATCTTGCCGAAGAAAGAAGAGAATTGGCCTGCATAAAAGCAGCCAAGTACAAGGAGCAAGTAGCCCGGTATTATAACCAAAGGGTGAAAAAGCTGCAATTTCAAGTGGGAGATCTCGTCTTGAGAAACAACGAAGTAAGCCGAGCAGAAAAGCTGGGCGAACTCGAACCCACATGGGAAGGTCCATATCGGGTGTCAGAAGTCCTCGGCAAAGGGTCTTACAAATTGACCCACGTGTCAGGAGCACAAGTACCCCGAACATGGTACGTTTCCAACCTCAAAAAGTTCCATTTGTAAGAGACAGTCCGGTCAGTCAGTCTTGAGTCCTGTTCGGTCAATGTGCTTTCTTTGGTTTGCTTGGTCTTTGTTTGTCTCTGTGCGTTTTGTCTGTGTGTTTTGTCTGTCTCTGTGCGTGTCGTCTCTTACAAATGTTACTGAGGTATCTTGTTCTTCGAAGGCTGATCCCCTTCTTAGAACATATACAAGCCAACGATTGTGAGTCAAAGCTTCTAAAGAGGATACAAGACCACAATTCAGCTTAAACAAGCAGTTCGTCTGAAACGAACTGCAATAAGCCAACGATTGTGAAGTCCAAGCTTCTAAAGAGGATACAAGACCACAATTCAGCTTAAGAATCAAGCACTTCGTCTGAAACGAACTGCAACAAAAGTCCGATTCACGCGATAAAACTTGCCTGAATTAGGACAAGGGAAAGTCCGATCCACGCGATAAAACTCGCCGAATTAGGACAAGGGAAAGTCCGATCCCCAAATTAGGACAACGGAAAGTCCGATCCGAGCGATAAAACTCGCCAAATTAGGACACAAGCTTAGTCCGGTCAAAGATGTTTATTTCATCAGACCAAAGACTAGTCCGGTCAAAGATGTTTATTTCATCAGACCAAAGACGAGTCCGGTCAAAGATGTTTATTTCATCAGACCAAAGACGAGTCCGGTCAAAGATGTTTATTTCATCAGACCAAAGACGAGTCCGGTCAAAGATGTTTATTTCATCAGACCAAAGACGAGTCCGGTCAAAGAAGTTTACTTCATAAGACCGAGGACAAGTACGATGAAATTTTTTCGCTAAGCTGTAAATACACAGTGTTAGAAGCGAAAACAAAATTTCATTTTTCAAATCTTGTTCGGCACACAACTCCGCTACCCTACGAGATGGCGTTACGCTATTACAAAGGACTATCCTACTGTCCAGGGTTGCTAAAGTTGAGCCATCTATTCACAAAATCCTCGTGAAGCCGAGTTCGGGCGTTCTCGGCAGCTGAAGAATAAGCAGGTCGACGAGATGCTCTAATCGACCTACCGCCTCTTCCCTGAGCCCGAGAAGCCCTAGCACCTCGGCGGCGAAGAGTCTCTTCACGAAGCATTTGCCGATCTTGCTCACTCATAACCACAGCTCCTCTGCGAACTTCAGTCCGTCCTCGACTTGACGTCTCTGGTTGTCTCTGAGTTCGTTGCTGACTTGGAGTACGGTTTTGAGCAAGTGAATCAGAGGTTTGAGCTGGAGTACTAGCATCTGTTGGCGGGAAATGCCTGAGGAATCTCTCAATTGAGGGACGCCGGGAAAGAACTATGTCGTACCGAGAAGCCCAGCGCCGCAATGATTTCACGACTTGTTGGCAAGCCGAGCTCTCCAGCGCATTGTTCCTCCGGAGTACATGATATTCCTCCCACAGTTCGTCAACTCGTTCTTGAACTTCAGAGATGGTCATTCCCCCACGCCTGCAGATGAAATCCTCATACGCAGTCCTCTCAGCGACGGCAGTGTTCAGCTCGGCCTCCAGATCCTTCTTTTCGGACTCTAAGTCCTTATTATCGGCCTCCAGCTTCATTGAACGAGCCAAGAGTTCGTCATTCTTCATCTGGTCAGCTATAGCTCTTTTCTCAGCTTCGTCTAAAGCCGAAGAGTACAGCCGCTTCCAGTGAAGTACCTCCAGCTCCTTGAGAGTTAAGAATACAAAGCAGCTACGTCAGTTCGGCATTTCAGCTTACCGAGCAGGTAGTAAACCACAACAGGAGTAAGAGAGTACGAAAGGCTATACGAAGACACAAGAGCAGAAAGAAGATTTTTTTCATTCATAAGAAAAAATTTTTTTCTACACAAGGGCTTCAAGGCCGTTTTACAAGAAGGAAGAAACTAAACTAAGAGAAGGAAGACGAAATCATACTCCGCTAGCTTCGTCTCCGCCTTCTCGGTGAGGTTCAGCTTCCTTCTCCTTGTCTGCTTCAGCTCCAGCCTCGGCCTCCCTGCTCTCCCCAGCCTGCTCGGCGCCACCGTAGCCGATCTGCTGCGCCTCCTGCTCGGCCTGCTCATCGCCGGTCTGCCGCTCATGCTGCTCGGTATCACCCTCTCCATGGAAAATTGGAGCGGGTGAAACTGACCCTATGGAGGCAAAGATAGCCTCCATGTTCTCATCGCGGTCAGCTCGGCAACTACGAACTTGGTCTGCAGAAAGCAGGACCGCGGACGAAGCAAGCTCCTCAAGCACCGGCAGACTCTGAAGCCGAGCTGCTATCTCTCGGCCGTACAGCGGCAGGATGACTTCGGGACCCTGCTCGGCTTTATCGGTCATCAGTTTCAGCAGATCACCGACAAAGGCTGAAAATTGGTTGCTCAGAAAGAGTTTCTCCGCAAAAGCACGGAGAACCTCCCCTTGGGCAACCACGGCGGCAGCATCCCTCCGTTTCGTCTGCTCTCGCTGGATGACGAGCTGGTTTTTGGCAAACTGAGCTTCATCTTGGGCCGAAATCCTAGCAGCTCTGGCTTTCTCAAAGTTTGCCTCAGCCTGCTCGGCCCGGTGACAAGCAGCCGCCAACTTCCTCTGCATCTCAGCATAGTCGTTGGACGCTTTGGAGAGTTCAACGGCGACGAGCTTGGAGAGCATATCGTTCCTCTGAAAATGGAAAAAGCAAAAAGTCAACAAAGGGGCCACAAAAAATACAGGAAAAAAGCAAGGCCAGAAAATCAAGAAGAGAATTCACCTCGGCGAAGTCCGTGGGCCATAAAAACGGCTCACAGATATGTTCCGAAGGAGGCGCCAAGACCACGTCTTTCTCCGGCGCTCTTGGGGGCTTCTGGGCCTTCCCCTTCCCCTTTGCCGAAGTCGACTCCGGCTTCTTCGGATCCGAAGAGGTTTTTTGCCTTTTCGGAGTCCTCTCGGCATCAGACGCCGAGCTGGTGGTTTTCGGCCTCTCCGGCTCCTTGGACTCCGAAGATTTGCGGCTCAGCTTATTCAATATGTTCACTACCGAAAAACAAGGAAACAAGGTTAGTTTTCGCCGCTAAAGCAGTAAGGCATAAAAAAGAAATCCTCACCCTCAGTCTCTTCGTCCGAAGACGAGATATTGAACACGAGGTCGCCCTTGACGAGCTCAGTTTCCGAGTATTGTTTCCTAATCATAGGAATCTTATTGAGCTCGCCCTCGAGCTCGGCCAACGGTTCTAACCGAGGATGGGGAATCACGGACTTCGGCCCTCTCCAAGGAAAGCCCGGAGCCGAAGTCCTATTATAAAAAAAGAAACGGTTTTGCCATTTCGGCCACTTGGTTTTGCAGAAGGCCCTAAAAGGCTGTAAGGGGATCAAGTAAAACCAAGATCCCTTCCTTTTAAACTGGAAAAAATTAAGGATTGCCCGCAGAGACAGATCCTTATCTAGCCTACGGAGTTCGGCAGCAAAAGCCGACAAGTGCCTCCAAGAATTCGGAGTCACCTGACCTAAAGGGAGTTGAAAAAAATCAAGAAGCTCTACAAAAGGTGGGGGAAGAGGGAAACGAAGCCCGCATTCTAAGCAGGCTTCGTAAACGGTGGCATAACCCTCCGGCGGGTCGTTAGCCCTATGATCATCGTCGGGAACCACCGCCTTCCCCCCGGGAAGAAGATATTTTTCGTGTAGAGATATCACGGTGTCCTTACTCAAGACGCTGTGAAAGTATTCTACAGTCTTCTCCCCGGACTCTTTCCGGCTAGAAGACCCCTTGCCCCCTTTCCTACCGCTACCTAACTCGGAAGAAGAAGAAGAAGACATGGTTCTTACTCTTTGCAAAATCTGAAGAAATTCTGAAGAAATTCTTGAAAGCGGAAGGAAATTTTTACGCAAAGGAGATAGAGTGCAGAAGAAGCTATAGCAAAAGTGTTCAACTGATGAAGAAAGGACGTATTTATCAGATTCGGAGAAGATTTCAAAATCATCGCACCGTTTCGAATCCCACCTTTTTAGGATTCAACGGCCGGATTTTACTGTCGCATTTAATGCAGTCACGCGCAAGGCACGTCCCCTGACGTCAGCCTCCCCCGTACCTTTATCCAGAATGCCGAAGTGACTCGCTTCGCCGAAGTGATTCACTTCGTCTTTCGGGGGGGGTAGTGATGGGGTACGGACTAAACAAGCCCAACAGCAGTGACGGCCCATCAACCCAAAGCCCAAGGAAGAGTATCAGTTCGGCATTACCAAAGAGTTCGGCCCTAGCCTACAGCTCGGTAAAAGCCGACCAGTCAAGCTCTACTCTCAGATCGGCTAAAGCTGCTCGGCAATAGTTCAGCAGTTCGGTCTCAGTATTCGACCGAACTGGAAGATAGTCAACTCATGCAGGATAGTGGACCAAGTACAGAGATAGTGGACTCATGCAGGATCTCATGCAAGATAGTGGACCCATGCAGGATCTCCATGACCTCCACGACATCCACAACCATCATTAGTGGTGATGCAAGCCACGATCTTAGTTCAAGGTATAAATAGAACTCAGATCAGATAAAGAAGGTTAAGTTCTCTAGAGATCAAATATCAAATAGCAAGTCTGTATTGTAAGCTGTAGAAAACAGATCAAGCAATACAACTCTGCCCTCTTTTCTTCCCGTGGACGTAGATTTACCTCAGTAAATCGAACCACGTAAATCTCTGTGTCGTGATCTGTATTTTCCAGCATTCATCACCGCCAAAAATTCGCCAAACCATCAATATCGAATATTATCATGTCATTTTCGGGTCATTGGGCAATGGAGAATAAGAAAGCTACACCTTGTTTATTTCAGACAAATATTGTATTATTGTCAGCAAGCTGCTATCTTTTAAACTTCTACCAAAAGACCCATTCTTTCTTATTGGCTAAACGTGAATTAGTAGAACATCCACACACCATGTACACGATATAATTTTTAGAGAAATTTATTGAAAAATTCATAAAATTATATCAAATTCTAGTCAATTCTATTATTTTTTAAATACTAACTAGTTAGTACATCCTAATTTTAACATTTTTTTTCAATTTGTCTTATTTATTTGCATTTAAGAGGAAATTGTGTATGACGTGGACGCCAAAATCTATTTTTTTCGCAAATTGTATATCACTTCCACAAACCATTGATTTTAGTATAAAACATAATATTATAAGTTTAGACTAAAATAATTTTGCTTTTAAAAATATACTAATACATAACTTTCCCTAAATCTAGATCAATGAGACAATTAAGAAAAAAAAATTATATTATGATACAATTAACTATTTTTAAAATTGTGAGATTGATCAAAATTTAAGTAAACTTCCTGATTTTTGGCAATTTGCTCTTAATTTTATTTATGTATAACATTCGTATTTAACTGGGGGTTGCTTTATTTCCTTCGTTTTTATTTGTACAAATGGTGCATTTCAAGTTTTCAACCTTCTTCGCATTCTATTTGTTATGCTTTCTTTATATATTTGAGATAAAATGAGTATGTGACTTAGGGGTGTTAATTGAGACAATCCATTAAAGTTTAGATTGCAGGATTAATCACGTATGGGCTAATCGTACTAAAATTTTATCTGGTTATACATATTTATAATCCTAACCCTAAACGGTTGGATTTTGGATGAATCCAATGAGTTACAAACTATTAATTAAAATTATATTATTTATTTATTAATTATGAAGATTCTATAAATCTTATAAATAATAAATACACATTTACATTATGAGCAAAATAAAACCATAAATAAAAATATATAGCAAAAATAAAAAATAATAATATAAAGTGGATATAAGAAAAAGTATCAAATTCGTTAAAATATAAGATTCTTAAGCACTTATTTATAAAATTTGTATTTGTCTTTTTTTCATCATCGTCCATGTTTCACATAAAGACAGTAAATATTTTTAAGGGAAAAAAGAAGAAAACCCGGAGAAATGGGTCGAATGAAAAAGTATAACACATAACAAATTAACAATAACTAAAAACTATTATAAGTATTCTTTGTACAGCCCAGCGGGTCAGCCCACCAACCTCTCAGACTGACATGCTTAACCCGCCAGCCCATACGGGCTAGCGGACCAATAAACGAGTGGACCAACATATATGTTGAAATTCAAAGTTTAAAAATTAGTAAAATATGATTAATTTAACATGCCCTCCTATTTGGAAAATAAATATTTTCAGTATATTCGACCTAAGAGCATCATTAACGCGCGGGGCCGGGTTGCAATGAGCGAGTCTTGGCCCGTGCGTGGCGTTGGAGGCGAGAGAGTTCCGGCCTAGGCCGGTCCCGAGGTCCGGCCTGGCCGGCGTTACGTGTGCCCGGGCCGCAGCGAACGCGTCCCGACCCAGCGTTAGATGCTCTCCGGGCCGGGCCGCAAGTCCCCAATTTTTTTTTCAAATTTTTGTCTACAAATACTGAACATTTGTGCACAATTCTTCCTCACTTTACTCATTTCAATCCTTTTGCATGACTTGTATTTAAAAAAAAATGTATGATTTGTATTTTTATTTTCTAGGATTTTTAATTTACTTTATCTAGGATTTGTAATTTTAATTTCTATTGAACACTGTATTTTTTCGGTTTGAATTGTTCAACGTATTGCATTTACGAGTAAAATAAGTTGAAGTTGTGAATAGCACAATTTATTAGTTGTGGCCCGGGTTGGGACCTGCAGGGTTAGAACAGTTGTGGCATGAAACTCAAATTTAGGGGAATGATGATGTAGAGGGGACTTGGGGCCTGAATACGTAATGCTCTAATAAAGTCAATATTATAAGTACTCGTTGTATCGCAATATAAGTCAAACGACGTCGGTTGGGCGTATTACAAAAGGCAATATCTGATGACCTAATCAAATAAAATAAATAAAAGATTGACGCCTCAACTTAAATTAATTAATAGCTGAATCCAAAACTGAGAGCTTAGCCCAGTAAAGAGCCCAGACTTATATACTGGGCTTTTCAGCCTTTCAACTGCTCTATAAAATAGTAAAACCCTACATCACTTCATTTGCCCTCTCCGTTTCTCCCTCTCTCAAACCCTAGCAGCAGCACCCACCACCACCAACCAAAAATGGCTCCCAAGATGGATCCAACGCAGATCGTCGACGTTTACGTCCGCGTCACTGGAGGAGAGGTTGGTGCCGCCAGTTCTCTCGCTCCTAAAATCGGTCCGCTCGGTCTTTCCCCGAAGAAAATCGGTGAGGACATCGCCAAGGAAACCGCCAAGGACTGGAAGGGCCTCCGCGTCACCGTGAAACTCACGGTCCAGAATCGCCAGGCTAAGGTCACCGTTGTCCCCTCCGCCGCCGCCTTGGTCATCAAGGCGCTCAAGGAGCCCGAGCGCGACAGGAAGAAGACGAAGAACATCAAGCACAACGGCAATATTTCGCTAGATGACGTCTTCGAGATCGCGAAGGTGATGAGCCCGCGCTCCATGGCCAAGGATTTCTCTGGCACCGTCAAGGAGATCCTCGGCACGTGCGTTTCCGTCGGTTGCACCGTCGATGGGAAGGATCCCAAGGATTTGCAGCAGGAGATTACCGATGGCGATGTGGAAGTCCCTCTGGATTGAGTTTAAGGTCTTGTTTGGAATTTTAATTCCAATTTTATTTCATGTTAGTCAATTTATCTCTTTGCTTAACTATGGTTTTGACAATGGATTTATTTTCTGAGTTTGTCTTTTGATGCAAAACAGTGACATTTAGACGAAATATGCTGATGTTATTGTTTTTGCTATATCACTATAATCTAGTTTGGTTCTTTATTACTATGTTTTTTGTTCTTTGTTTTGTCGCTTTATCCTCTGATTGAAAAATTGTTTATTGTGTTAATTAATTGCTGATATTTGCGATTATTCATGGGAGGATAGTAAGATAGTTAATTCTTGTTTATGGCCAATCTTAATCTTTACATTATATTCTGCGATTGTATTATCATTTAGAAATGAGCCCAGGATTGTACATCCTGTAAAATGCTTGCCTTGTGGTATTAATATTTAGTAGGTCTGTGCATCATATGTTCAATGCTTGATGGAATGAATGGATAAATATTAAGGAATTGATGATCTGATTAATTGAAAATTTTGCCATCCATGTTATTACTCGAAGTCAATCTTTTTTGATGGTCTTGTTATGTTTGGTTTGTGGAAGAGATTGCCTTATTTCTATTAGTCGAGCTTTTGCTATTTCTTCCTGTTGTCTCTAGTTATACTACACAAATGTGAAACCTCCTTGTTATTCATATGTCCTAATTTTAGGTATTTAGTGCTTTGCATACTTAGTATATCCTACTACACCTTTGCATTACTGGAATTTGTTTGACATTATATGATGTGTTAAATTGCTTTATATGCTCAAGTCTTGCTGTTTAATTGTTGTGATCTATGCGTCAATGATGCATCTCGGCTTTGATAATATTGTTGACATTCTAGTATGTTTATCTCCTTCATAATATCCTTGGCATTTGTGTCGTTGTGAATACCGATAGGACTTTGTTTTTTGTTGTTCAATCACCTTTCTTATTACTCACTCATTAATCCCTTGATTCTGGCAATATTGTTTTGACTGAATGTGAGATTATAGTTTTGATTCTTCTTGTTTCCGTGCATTGTCTTATCTTATTTGTAATGGTTCAAAGTGAGATATAGTTTTGATGCATTTACCCTGTAAAGAAATGGTAGATTCTTAACCATGCATCAGATTTTTGTAAACATGCATGAGTGAGATTATAGCTCCATGTTACCTCAAAACTTAATCTCGTTTTATTTTGTTTTTTGAGAAATAAATACTCTATTTTTCATTTTATTTAACATACCCAAAAATCACCTTTTGAGATTTTGAGTATGAAAAGTGGGTTGAGTAAAATTACTACTACTCCTACTAGTATTTATTTAAAAATTATGTATATGATGATGTGCACGCAACGAAAGGTGTTCGATTAATGATTTCACTTTTAAATAGTCTTGTTTTAAAAACATTTCTTATATTTACTTCGTATCATTGATTTTCTTAATCACATTAAAATTGAAAAATGATTGGAACATACAAAAGTAACTCTCGTTAACTGCTGCTCTCTTGAATTCGTTTTAAAAGTTGAAAATGTTCAATTTCAATCTATTGCTGTGTGTTTTGTAAAAAAGCAGAGATCCGTTCCCAAACAAGTACACTGAGGTTACTGTGGATATTATTCTCAACCGTCAGAAATTAAGAATTTCGTTGTAACATGTTTATATTGTTTCCAATTTCAAACGTCATAATTTCCTTTTGACACGTTTATGTTGGTAGCCCTGTGCTGCTGTATTTGGTACATCAATAGCAATTCTCTCGAAGAATGTTTAGGCATTCATTTCAAATTTTCAATTTTATAACAAATAATTTTGGAAATCATGGTGGTAATTATAAACGAGATTTCTTTTCTTTTCTATTTTGGAAATCACGGATTCCCTCACCTTTTCAAACCAAAAAGAGCCCATAAGCTTACAACATCTTATTTTATGACCAATAATTATGCTCGTTGAGCAATTGTGGAACATTTCAAAGAAGAGTATTAAAAATCCCAAAAGAGTTAGTAAATGCATTCATTATTCATTTTTCCATAAAAGATTAAAGATGGCCACTATATTTTTTCTAAAATGATGGATCTTATTTTAATTTATGATTATTTTGTCTTTAAAATGATCAATGATTAACATATGTTGCTAAAAATATGTCTGAAACCATAGAAATACTAATTGAACATCCATTAAATAATGGTCAAAATAACCATCTCTTAGAATAATTGGTAGAGACTTCTAGAGGCATCCAAGAACATTTTTTCGATGAGTTTAAGGTTAGTTATACTAGTCCATAATACAAGCCAATAACTCTCGCTCTGATTGAAGCTAGTTGTCTGATAGGGAGCTGATATTCTATTTTATTCCGGAAGGGAGCTGATATTCTCTCTGTATATTTATTTAGTTTATTTATGCTTTAGTATTATTTAGTTGTTAGGATTTTATTTACTCTCCATAGTGGTTAGGATTTGATTTGCTTTCCTAGTTTATAGAAGATCTTTTTGTACCACATATATTATAAATATGTGTGGAGTCTTTTATTATTATTACCAAGAAGAATGAATTAAAGTAATATTTATCATTCTCTCCCTACAGTTCTCCCTCTTGGAGAAACCGATTTCTCTCATCTCTCTCAAAATTCACATCTCTTTCACTCAAATAACTACTTTGATAGGTAAACCCTATCAAATTGGTGCTTTCATTAGGTTCTCGTCCTCCTATTGATTTACTTTCTACCACCATGTCTGTCTTGCTGTCAAACTCTCCTCCAGACTCTCCTCCTCGGTTTTCTGGTGTTAACCCCGTGAGATTGATTTTGGATATTTAGGAATATTTTGACTATCACTTGTTTTCTGAAGCTGATCGTCTATTTTTTGTGAGGTTATTTTTTGACCATCCAACATCTGTATGGCTCCATGAGTATCGACGCTCAAATCCTAAGTGCTCATGGCAAGAATTTCTGGATGCTGTTTATCATAATTTTGATGAGGATGTCATTTACTTCACCGAGACGAATAAACTTCTCAACAAAATTACGGAGGCAGTTGCATATTTAGCTAAAAAGGAGGCCATGGCTAAAAAGGAGGCCACATCTGATTCTATCATCGAGTCTGTCGCAAAAAACGATGATGAGCCAAGAACAAATGTAAAGTCTGATCCCTTCATCGAAGAGACGGTAAAAAATGATGATGAATCGTTTGAAAAGCTAGATGAGCCAATGGATTTGGTGGAAACCAAATTTCCTCCAAAATCTCATAGCCCAAAAATCACTATTGTCATCCTTGGTTATGTCACTGAAGTCGCGGAAGAGATCTCATGTCCTAAGATGGTTTGTCCATCACTCGTTGTGATCCCAAATGATACAATTTTGTTTGCAGACGAAGATCCAAAGAAAGACAACGCCAACGAGATGGAAGATTATTTTTCTGACTTCCACCTTGAGGGCAAGGTGGTTTTCAACGATGGGGGAGTTGATAGGGACATGATATTCTATTTTATTCCAGAAGAGAGCTGATATTCTCTCCGTATATTTATTTAGTTTATTTATGCTTTAGCATTATTTAGTTGTTATGATTATATTTACTTTTCATAGTAGTTAGGATTTGATTTGCTTTCATAATTTATAGAAGATCTTTTTGTACCATATATATTATAAATATGTGTGGAGTCCTTTATTATTATTACCAAGAAGGATGAATTAAAGTAATATTTATTACTCTCTCCCTATGGTTCTCCCTCTTGGAGAAACCGATTTCTCTCGTCTCTCTCAAAATTCACGTTTCTTTCACTCAAATAATTACTTTGATAGGTAAACCCTATCATTGTCATAATATTCACTAAAAGCCAAAAACTTCATATTCATTGGGTGCATCATTTCTTCAATTGCAATGTAGCAACGACGCGTGTAGCTTGTGGTTGCCGTTAGCCACTCTAATGATTTATCATTGTCCGTTGCAGATATTTTTCGTCTCTCCAAATCACCTATTTAAAGCCCTCCAACATGCAATGATTCCAAGAAAGTAGAAGGAAATGAAGAAAGATATGGGTCGGGTCGGGCAATGCATGGAGACCGCGCCGGAGCCGCTTGTGTCGCCGCTGAAACCTAGCCATCCCCCGAAGCTGGAGACGATACGAGAAGACGAAGAAGAAGAAGAAGAACAAGAAGAGAGGGAGTTGAATGCTGAGAGATTCCACCGTTTCTTGGGTTTGTTGCTAAACAGTTTGCCGACGAAAGAGATTTCTTGTGTAATGCAGCTTGCCAAACTCTCCCCCTCTTTTTTGCCAGCCTCTTTTTGTACTAGCTAGGAAAAGAGGCCGTGTTGGTGTTGGTGTTTGTGTTGGTGTTTGTGTTTGTGTTTGTGTTTTATGTTAGTCTGGCAGATAGTACTATGTAACAAGGTCTCTCGGCACTCTAGCTAATTAGTTAGTGTAGTATGGAATTGGTGGAAATTTTAAATGGTTTAATATTTGTATTAGGTGAAAACCAGTTCTCATATTATGATGTAACGAATTAATGGAATTTCATGTACATATGTAGTAAAGTACTTAAATGTGGTAAGAGTGCAGCATCTACAATTTTGATTAATTTCATCAATAGGGTTAACAATCTAACAAATCGTATAGTAACATACAGGCTTATGGGTATTTACCAGAAAAGTGGGTTTATATAAATTATTTCCATGCCTACGAAAATAGTACTATAGTAGGAGTATAATTTTTAAGAAAAACTTGGCAGCTGTTACCTTGAATAATGCCCTCAAAGTATCTTGTAATCCTCTTTATACCAATTAAATTTTGCATATCAGTATGGTAAAACAACCTAGTAGTAAACCTTTTCTAGGCTAATAAAACCTTGAATACATTTGATTGCCGTTTTACTTACTGTACAAAGGAGATAGAGAACATTAGTTTGTTTTATAAAAAAAGCTTTCTTGGGTGGAGGAGAAGCATCTAACTAACTAACTAACTAAGTTGTGTTTCATCGTCATACATAATATTTAACCGTACAGATTGTATATACACATGCTATATTGTACAAGAATACAACTGTTTTTACAGATGTATAAGTATTCACTAAACGAATCAAGACCTGCAAAAGAAACACACGTGACAGAATATGGAAGTATAAATGTTGTGGATACACCCTTTTACCCAAGATGGCAAGGGCCAACGGAATAAACAGCACACGAAGCCCACACCAAAATCCTAGATCCTCCAAACACCACCGAAGCAGCATTGACACTTTGATTCCACGCAGGAACGTCCTAATATCCTTTCATGACTTTACAAACCAGAACTGATGGTTCCGATTCACCGTTGGCACTCACGGGAGAACTTTGCTAGGAGATTTTCCATTCAAAAACTGGTGAAGGAGATGATAGGAAAAGACAATCGCATCAATGGACGACAATTCAACGAGACTAAACTGATCGTCTGAATGAGATTAGGCGGGATTGATGAGTGTGGTATGTTTTGCTTGTCTTATTTTCTACTTGCTTGTTTTTGTTTGATGGGATAAAGCAGTTGGGTGGTTGTATATTTATGGTTCACCAGTCATTTGGTTTGAATATTTTCTTATTGTATAAAAAAAAAGGTAATGGCCATAATATCACATTTATTATTTGAAAAAAATATCATACTGACATATAGGAAAGCACGTCACTCACGTAGTGAGAAAAGTAGTTATGCTTGAAAAGGATGAATAGATATTTATATTCAGTGAGCATATGATCGAGTAATCCATTTTCGGTTGTTATTGCTTTCGACTTCAACTTATTCCAATTTCAAATGATGAGAGCTAGCTTTGATTCCAAAACAAGAACCGCCATTTAAATTTAGAGTCGGAATGAATGATTTCTCTGTTCACTAAATATACATGTGACGAAATGTTTTACTTTTATTAAGTACTTTAGCATTTTGCAATTGTTTTTCAATGACGTTGATCGTATTATAAGTACAAAGTATATACACCAATACTATTATATATTTGTACGTACATATATGGTTATTAAAGCAATGCTTTCAGAAAATAGAAAAAAAACACTAGTTATCTAAGTAAAGGTATTATACAAATAGAAATGAATCTTTCAATGAAAAGAAATTAAACTTTACAAAATATTCCCCCTATTTAATGGTTCTACTGTACGACCTACCTATCTGCTCGAACGCCCTCTATTACAAGAAAATGTGAAGGAAATATTTGGATTTGCATTAACACTAATTAATGATGTGGGATTAATCGTGGACAGATGGTGGAGTTATAGCCATGAAAATAAATTGAAAAGAAATGATGTAGGAGTAATACAAAATTAGAATGACTAGTTTACAGTTTTGTTGACTAAACCAATACTCCTAGTCTTAGTTATTGAACCTTATCATGATAAGAGATTATGGTTGGTCGTGTCGAGATGTTAGTGGCTAGTGTTAATTTGTTAAGGACAGGTCGTCCTACATAGGCAAATTCTCTCTTGCCATTTTAGTACACATATTTGCACCATGAGGGATCGTTATTTATGTAATTAGTTAGTCATTTATTAAGCTAATTAAGTCATTTGGGGTCCTATAAAAGTAAATCAAACTAAGGGAAGCTAGCTCCAGCAGCAAGAACATATATGGAACATGCATAGTGAGCGAGGCAAAATAGAGAAAAAAAAACTTAATCAAACTCAGACTTGAAACAAATACATCCACATAAAATTTGACCAAAAACTAAAGCCCCAATTGCGAGCTATAGTGGAAATCAATGTTTTTATATAATTGCGTATGATGGCGTGCAATGACCAACCAAAAAACCGCCAGAAGCATATGGCGGGTTGACATGGAAAAATATGGCTACATTAATCAAAATATATTTTAAAAATTAAGAGTAGAGTTTTCAAATTAAATTTACGATATTTACACATACAATATTATTAAAATTGATAACAACTTATTTATGAATTATTTTAATATTTATTTAAAAAGATAGTAAACATGAACTAGCATGAAATTAATTAGAGCATTCCCAACGGTGGCGTTGCTCGCCACCGCCGTCCGCGCCGCTGGAACGGACGCCACCCGCCGCCGCTGCGCTCGCGCCGTGCCAGCGAGCAGCTGACGTGGCGCCCCTTCATTCGTCAACGGCATAGCCGTTGGGTTTAAATATTTTTTTTAAAAAAAAAATCGGTTTTTAATTAAAAAAACCGATAAAAAATAAAAAAAAATTTCTCTTCCCAAAAAAATTATATCTGTTTATCCCAAAATAAAATACACACTTTCATCTATAAATACCCCCAAATTCACTTCCAAAAATTCACATCAAACTACACAATTCTCATCATCATTCTCTCATCTCCATTCTCATCTTCAATCTCTCATATCCATTTTCATCTTCATTCTCTCATACCCTACAACATCACTATGCCCGGCCAAGGCGATAACCCTACGGGATCCCACGGTTGGAACCCCGAATGGTTCGGTTCACAACCGTTTCCTAGTCCGGAAATGGAATATTCGGCCCCTCCTCAAACCCAAGATTCGGCCGTTCCGGGTGGCTACCGTCCATACCCAATCGACGACCAAGGTGCCTCCGAAGGACGATACAGGTGGACACCGGAGCCTAGGCCGACCGCCCCCTCCCAACCTCCGCAAGCTCCTACTCGCGGCAGCGGTAAACCGTACACGCCGGCGGAGATGGATAAATTGTTCAAGGCGTACTTCGAAATCTCCGAAGATGCGGCGGTTGGCACGAACCAATCGGGCGATCACTTTTGGTGGCGCGTATCTCGCCGGTACAATGCAAACCGGCCGCCGGGAACGATCGAGCGCAACGAGAGTATGGTGCGCAACTGCATCGGCCGAGCCAACGACGAAATTGGCAAGTTCAATGGCTATTTTCTCCAGGAGTCGCGGAATGCCGGGAGCGGCCGGAGCGAGGTCGACATCATCACTGCGGCGCTGAGCACATACCAATCCATGAACGGTAAGTCGTTCAAGTACCTCAACGTTTGGCAGGAAACGCGGTTCCACCCGAGGTATCTGGGAGGCGTAACATCCTCCTCTAGCGGCTCCTCCAAACGGTCAAGGTCGGTATCCCTATCCGACTCCGGCTCCGAAGAAGTGGTTAGCCAACTCGCCGGAGCTAACTTGGGTAGCCCCGACGCCGGACCAAGCGGTTCCCAACGCCGACCGCAAGGAAGGAAGAAGGCGGCGGCCGAGCGCCGGCGCTCCGCGACTCCATCGGCCCCCGCCCCCGCCCCCGAACCCGCACCCTATGTTCCACCTCCACCCCCGAACAACTCGTTGTGGGCCCTTTTGGCCCAACTCAATATGGCCGATAGGTCAACTATGACCCCCACGCAACTTCAAACGCACGAGGGCATGATAGTGGGTCTCCAAAAACAATTGGGGTTGTTGCCGCCGGATGAATAGTCTTCCTCGGGTAATATTAGCCAATATTATGTAATTTTTAATTTTTAGTATTTTAATTATGTAATTTTTAATTTTTAGGATTTTAATTATGTCTTTTTTATTTTATTTGTATTTTGTAATATTTATTGTGATTTTTTAATGAATTTTAGTATTATGGAAATGATTATGTTTAATTGAATATTAAATTAATTGTGCTCGTCCTTGCGGAAGAGCACAGTTGTGGGTGTTGTGCTCTTGCCAGAGAGCAGGCATGAATAGTACTGCCCGGGCCCACAACCGTGCCGCTGGCAAGAGCACGGTTGTGGATGCTCTTAGTAGTGTGGGTGTTAAATAGTAGTTGTAAATTTTTATGAATAAAACTGATAAGTAGAAAGTGACATTTTTTGCATATTTTGTACTACTATGAAAGTTGATAGAAAATACAAAGACATATTTTTGGAGTGTGTACAAACATGTATGTGAAATAGAAAAAAAAGAAGAAGAGATCTTTGCAAGTGTATTAGAAAACAAGGAGCATTTTTTTATAAAAAGAATTGAGTCATTGGTGCTAGCTCAAGGCCTCAACCTCCCTATATAGTAGGAATTGATGAAATTGATGGGGGACATAGGTCCTAGACTTGTCTTTTTTACTTAAAATTATAGTCAATTTTAATACAATTACTTATAAGAGGGGTTTGCGTTTAATTAGATAAGTTGATAAGACAATATCTTAATAAGGCGATGATCGATAGTTGGATCAAGAGGATACGTGGCCTAGCCTCTTATGGATAATAGGAATGTAGAACTTTCTGCAACGATAAAAGTCTGACTAAGTAATGTAAATGAAAGACTTATTTCTCGAAGAAAATTTTCTGAAAACTCTCACTTTTCTATAAGGTTATGACAGAGTAAAAGCTTATATACAATTTTTTGCAAAATTCTGGTGTTTATATATAGGGATGGAGCCACGTTGGCTTGGAGGGCCTAGGGCGGGGAATAATTTATAATAAAACTTGAATAGATTAAGGAACTCTCCAAACAAATAATATATCGAGTAAACTTTCCCAATTAGTACAGCTTCGATAACTTAAAATAGGTGTTATAGATATAACTTTTTGTTAATATATGCTTCATTGTTGTCATTATATCGTGATAAGTCATGAACTATACATGGGGATAATGAGCAAATCTTCGTAGAAAATACATGTTTAGAAATGTGAAATAGCTAGAAGATAAATTACAATCCTTAGTCTTGAATTGTCAATACCACCATTGATCAAATTTATACAAAAAGATGTACATCACAATATCACATATATTATTTCGTCAAATAATGATTTATCTATAAATAGAGGATACACAATAGTAGTAGTAATAATGTTTGTGAAAGTATTTTGAAATATTGTGTATTTGTCAAATAATTAAGTTACAGTTGAGGTGATGATTAAAGTAATCATCTTATTTAAGTGATTAGATAACTGGTACAGCCAAGCTAATAATTAAATTAAATTATTTTATTAATCATGTCTCATCACTATATAACCCATAATTGATCACAGGCCATTAATTGAATATTTATTTATTAAAATTCGTGTATCTTTAAAAATTCATATTTTTAAGGAACATGAAGAGTAATTAATAAACTTAATATATCGGCCCCCAAGACACAATAATAACGAAAAATCATAGTAATATAAGACTACATGCATGAACTTGTAGGAAAACCTTTTTTTTAAACATACCATTTTTAACATAATATACAGATAAATTCTTCTGGCAAAAATCGGTCACACACATGGTACATTACTCTTAATTAAGCAGAGATCATGACAAAACATGACCATTTAAAAACTCTAATGGCTGATTAACTATACATATACTTCAAGCTATGGCTTCTGGAGTATATTATTCAACGAATTCAACTGCGAAATTAATTATTAGGCGAATTTGTGTCATATAATTGATAATGTATTCACTAATTTTTTTTATCTTGCATTTATTTACTTTGTGCAACCATTATTTGATTATAGAGCATAAATTTTGATCAAATCGACATTTCATACATAATCACATATCACAATTAATACTATTAATGTATGATTTCCTTTTTCTTTTAGAAAACGTTAGCAACGTTATACATTAATTTCATTTATATGAACAGAATTATTTCTTGGAAGACCTAGATAACCGTTGACACAATTTTAAAATTTGGATACCTTATCTTCCAGAGAAATACGTGTATATTAATTATTTTCATATATACATTAAAGTAAATTATCACAGCATAGAGAGGCTTTGATGACGAAGATTGTGGGCCGAACAAGCAAAGAAATATTGATGCCGATTCTTGTGGGCCGTGCAAGCGAAGAAAAACCCCCATTTTACCTGTAATTGTCGCCTTCTAATTTTCTCTCAATCATATTTAATTATCAACTAATCTCTCAAGGAAGGCTAATTAATCAAATTATAAATTCCTTATAAAACTCTCCTTCCGTAAATACTCACTACACCACCACCACCACCACCACCACCACCTTCTTCATCTTCATTTTCATTTCATTTTTCACACACACACACACACTCAACAGTCAACAGCCATGACCAAGGACGTTGAACACGCGGCGCAGGAGTTCTCCGCCAAGGACTACCACGATCCGCCGCCGGCGCCGCTCGTCGACTTCAACGAGCTCACCAAATGGTCCTTCTACAGAGCGATGATCGCCGAGTTCATCGCCACGCTCCTCTTCCTCTACGTCACCATTCTCACCGTCATCGGCTACAAGCACCAGACCGATACCCTGGCCAGCGGCGACCAATGCGGCGGCGTCGGGATCCTCGGAATCGCCTGGGCGTTCGGCGGCATGATCTTCATCCTCGTCTACTGCACCGCTGGCATCTCCGGTAAGTCCAATTGCAAAATTAAAACCTCAAATCGACTGATCAGAATTGCAATTGACGCAATTGGAGGATTGCAGGAGGGCACATTAATCCGGCGGTGACGTTGGGGCTGTTTTTGGCGCGGAAGGTGTCGCTGATTAGGGCGGTTATGTACATGGTGGCGCAGAGTTTGGGGGCGATCTGCGGCGTAGGGTTGGTGAAGGCCTTCCAGAAATCCTACTTCAACAGATACGGCGGCGGCGCAAACCAGCTCGCAGAAGGGTACAACACGGGCGTCGGCTTAAGCGCTGAGATTATCGGCACCTTCGTTTTGGTCTACACTGTTTTCTCAGCCACTGATCCCAAGAGAAGTGCACGAGACTCCCATGTTCCCGTAAGCATACAATAATTTGCCATGCACTCACCCCACTTTATGTCTTTACACGAGATATTAGTTTTAATAAGTGGATTAAAAAATTGAATAATCTAAAAAAATATTGAATTTTATGATTTAATATTTCAATTCCAAGGGCGTACCAAAATTTATGATTTAAATGATTATTATCTTAAATTTATTAAAACTGAATTTAGGTGTTGGCGCCACTTCCTATTGGATTTGCTGTGTTCATGGTTCACCTGGCCACCATCCCCATCACCGGAACTGGCATCAACCCTGCCCGGAGTTTCGGTGCCGCCGTCATCTACAACCAGGAAAAAGTCTGGGATGACCAGGTAATGAATTCATTTCACATTTGTTTGAAATGAGTGCATATATTCTAGAGTAACTAATTTTACTAAGATATACTACAGGTCAAGAACAAATATATGTAGTTTGAAATTTTGCATTAATAATTTTTCTAAATACAGTGGATTTTCTGGGTTGGACCATTCGTCGGAGCCGCCATTGCTGCGTTCTACCACCAATTCATATTGAGGGCAGGAGCCATTAAAGCTCTGGGATCTTTCAGAAGCAATGCCTGAGAATTAATATATGGATGGGATTAATTACGCACGAATCTTAATTATATAATTATGGGAGGAGAAAATTTCAGTCATGCACATTGTAAATATCCAAACCTACTGTCTTTTTTTTTTCTATATTTCATCCATTGTAATTTCTTTGGCTTCCTTGTACTGAAGATTTGTTGTATTTTCTCCTTTTGATCATTAATAAATTCCTTTTAAAGTTATTGTCTTGCCATCTTCCATTCTTCAGTTTCCCATTTCCTTTGGTGTAAATCTTTAATTTCCAAGAAATGCAAATAATGATATATATATATATATATATATAGGGTCATGATCTATGGCAAACACCTCTTAACCATATAACTAGAGAACAAATAATAGCCACAAGATCAAAAAAATCAAGGGCTAATATTAATTTTCGAATTTAATGAGATATTAGCTCCCTCAATCACAAATTTACTCCATAATAACAAGTCAGGGGTATTATTGTCATTGCAGACCGAATTAAATCCAAAATCATGTTAGGTGCAAAATTGAATTCATTGAGAAACGGCGATGAGAGGGAAGGCGAGTAGGAGGATGAGGTTGCGGAGGAGGCGGCTGATTTTGATGCATCATCAGCAGCAACGCCGTCGCCAGTTCCGCGGTCGCCGTGGCACTCGCCGATGCCCGATAACTGCGATGCCTTGCAGCGGTAGGGTGGAAATTGGCGCAGTTAGCTAAACAATAGGCGTGGAGTTCGAATTCTGTGGATTTGTAACGAATTTGCTGGCCGATCTCGATGCGGAGATGCTGGAAATTAGGGCGGGCGATGATGAGGAGATGATGTTTTTTTTGCTTAGTTTAAAGTTGATTCATAAAATTCACAAAAGGCAGTGAGTTTTGATTGCCCTGAGTTTGAGGCATTCGGGTTTATTTGCATTAGTTTTGATTATGTATGAAATGAAGGCAATCAATTATTATATGTGAATTGTGATTACTTCAATTTAGATTAAATGATTTCTACAGATTTATTTATATAATATAAAAGAATTATTATTTAAAAGAAAGAAAGAAAAACCAAGTTTCACTCTTGTTCACAAAACACTTCACTCTTGTTCAGAAAACACTTCACTCTTGTTCACAAAACACATCACTCTTATTCTGATTTTACTTCACTCTTGTTCACAAAACACATTACTCTTATTCTGATTTTACTTCACTCTTGTTCAGAAAACACTTCACTCTTGTTCACAAAACACATCACTCTTATTCTGATTTTACTTCACTCTTGTTCACAAAACACATCACTCTTATTCTGATTTTACTTCACTCTTATTCACAAAACACTTTACTCTTGTTCACAAAACACTTCACTCTTGTTCAGAAAATACTTCACTCTTGTTCACAAAATACATCACTCTTATTCTGATTTTACTTCACTCTTGTTCACAAAACACATCACTCTTATTCTGATTTTACTTCACTCTTGTTCACAAAACACATCACTCTTATTCTGATTTTACTTCACTCTTGTTCAGAAAACACTTCACTCTTGTTCAGAAAACACTTCACTCTTGTTTACAAAACACATCACTCTTATTCTGATTTTACTTCACTCTTGTTTACCAAACACATCACTCTTATTGTGATTTTACTTCACTCTTGTTAACAAAACACATCACTCTTATTGTGATTTTGTTAACAAAACACATCACTTTTATTCTGATTTTACTTCACTCTTGTTAACAAAACATATCACTCTTATTCTGATTTTACTTCACTCTTGTTTACAAAACACATCACTCTTATTCTAATTTTACTTCACTCTTGTTAACAAAACACATCACTCTTATTCTGATTTTACTTCACTCTTGTTTACAAAACACATCACTCTTATTGTGATTTTACTTCACTCTTGTTTACAAAACACATCACTCTTATTGTGATTTTACTTCACTCTTGTTTACAAAAGTGATTGTTGGAATGAATTTGATATTCCTTCTTCTTCTTGGCAGATTTTCACTTCTTCGCACCTGGTGTTTTTATGTTTTTCATGTTTTTTTATGAATAGCTAAAGTGACTTCAATTACAATATGGTTAAGCGTATCAACAATACTATTACGATATTAATTAAAAACTAATTTGTACACAGCTTTCGCAGAAACCAAAATCAAATGGATCAGCTGAAGCCAAGTCCGCTCAATTCAAGGCCGATGATGCCGATCAGCTTCATCGAGAGAGCCGCCACCGTCTACGCCGACTGCACCTCCATCGTCTACGGCTCCACCACCTACAGCTCGCACCGCCACTCAATCGCGGCGGATCTCGACGGAACGCTCCTGATCTCCCGCTCCTCCTTCCCTTACTTCATGCTCGTGGCGATCGAGGTCAGCCGCCTCCTCCGCAACCTCATCCTCCTACTCGCCTTCCCTCTCATCGCCGTTTCTCAATGAATTCAATTTTGCACCTAACATGATTTTGGATTTAATTCGGTCTGCAATGACAATAATACCCCTGACTTGTTATTATGGAGTAAATTTGTGATTGAGGGAGCTAATATCTCATTAAATTCGAAAATTAATATTAGCCCTTGATTTTTTTGATCTTGTGGCTATTATTTGTTCTCTAGTTATATGGTTAAGAGGTGTTTGCCATAGATCATGACCCTATATATATATATATATATATATATATATAGGGAGATGATCAAAATAAGTATGTGTTTAAATCCAGAAATGCAGACCAAATCTTGGCCCTAGGATTAGATGATCTAATGGTCAATAATTAACCAAAAACACGGAAGGTCATAATTAAGCAATTTTAGGTCATATTATAATATTTGGGTTTAATGTCATGCTAAGATCGTTTTAGGTCATGCTTTGTTAGCATGACCTAAAAATTACCTAATTATGACCTAAAAGTGACCTAATTATGATATTGTTCTGCGTTTCTGTATTTAAATCTAGTTTTGCATAGATCAAAACCCTATATATATATATATATATATATATATATATATATATATAGGTTCATGATCAATTGAGATTTTTTAGGCTAATTGAGAAATGAGATGAAACATCAGCCACCCATTTTTATTAAATGAGTGGTCCAGATTTTACCACACAAAAAATATTTTTAGATTAATTTATTATGAAAGGGCAGAAGGGTACTTTCATATTTTAATTAGGGGATTCTGGTGAGGGTGCTGGTGTATGTCGGCTTCGACAATGGTGGCTTCCAGCGCTTTCAGCGCGCTCCCGATCTCTGCGAAGAGCTCCGGCCGATCGACGCCTTGATCTGCTCCGATCCGTCTTCAATCTGATCGATGATCACCTCGTCGATCTCGCTCGGCACGCCGCTGCTGATTTTGATCGCCTCCTTCGTCCTCTGCCGCTGCTCCTTCACGTGATCCACCACGTGCCCCAATAGCGCCGCCTTGTCCATCTACATTGATCAGAATCGATCAATTTAGTGAGAATTTTTAGGTTCATGATCAATTGAGATTTTTTAGGCTAATTGAGAAATGAGATGAAACATCAGCCACCCATTTTTATTAAATGAGTGGTCCAGATTTTACCACACAAAAAATATTTTTAGATTAATTTATTATGAAAGGGCAGAAGGGTACTTTCATATTTTAATTAGGGGATTCTGGTGAGGGTGCTGGTGTATGTCGGCTTCGTGATGTCGGCTTCGACAATGGTGGCTTCCAGCGCTTTCAGCGCGCTCCCGATCTCTGCGAAGAGCTCCGGCCGATCGACGCCTTGATCTGCTCCGATCCGTCTTCAATCTGATCGATGATCACCTCGTCGATCTCGCTCGGCACGCCGCTGCTGATTTTGATCGCCTCCTTCGTCCTCTGCCGCTGCTCCTTCACGTGATCCACCACGTGCCCCAATAGCGCCGCCTTGTCCATCTACATTGATCAGAATCGATCAATTTAGTGAGAATTTTGATTCGATTTTAATTTGATTTTGATTTTGATTTTGATTTAATTCGAGAGAGAGGGAAAAATACCTTTTCGAATTTGGGGATGAGTTTGCGGAGAGTGGAGAGCTGAGCGTTGATTCTGTCTCTGCGGCGTTTCTCGACTTCGCTATGGCTTTTGGGGGCGGAAGTGGAGGCGGGAGGGAGGAGCCACAGCGGTTCGTCGGTGTGATTGAGGATTGGCCAGTAGCAATTTTCCATTGACACGCTTCAAATCGTTGCTGGAGATCGTCTCCGACGAGATCTGCAACAAGGCGAGCTCGTGCGCGCTGAAGCTGCTGATGCAGATGCTGGAGGCGTCGAAGAAGTCGAGGCTGAAGGCGATCAAGGCCGGTGCGATCTGCATGTTGGTGGAACTACGACCAGAATCGAGCAGATCTAAATGCGATAGGATTATGCAATTGATCAATTTTGCTTTTGTTACAGTGTTTGTCAGTTGTTGACATTTGATATATAAGCTAGTGACACTATGATAACTATGGTGCATATCGTGTCAACGGCACATACATGTCATGTCAACTACGGTACATATCGTGTCAACTATACATACAAGCCATGTCAACTGTGTTACAAGCCATGTCAACTACACGTACAACCATGTCAACTGCACATAGAAACCATGTCAACAACAATTATAAGTCATGTCAACTAGACATACAAGCCATGTCAACAATCCGACACATTAAAACACAAAATGACACTTATACCCCCGTGTTGACATAATGTGATAGCTGTTGACATTTAGTTAATCTTGTGGATTAGTGGTTGATATTGCATCTCATTTCTCAATTTAGCTAAATAATCTCAACCTAACAGGACCCTATATATATATAGATATAGAGGTGTGATCAAATACAAACTCTCTAAAATACAAACTATACAAACTATATTACCGAAGTGTACAAATTCTGTCACCGGAGTGTACAAATTATGTCAACGGAGTGTACAAATTCTGTCACCGGGGGTCGATGTCAACGGAATGTACAAATTATGTCACCGGGGGGATGTACGGAGTGTACAAATTCTGTCGACGGGGGTGTCCAAATTCTGATTTTTCGATGTCAAAATGTTGACATTAGAAAAATCTCTTATATTAACAATTGATTAATTGTATTAAGTGAGTATGATTAAAGTTTGTATAGTTTGTATTTTAGAGAGTTTGTATTTTATCACACCTCTATATATATATATATATATATATATATATATATATGTTAATTTGAAAATTTGTAAAGACTATAATCATCATTAATTAAATACTACTCCCCAATTACCCCAGTTACCACGGGGGGCGAACATGGGCGCGCCAACTAGTTGGCCCAGACACGGCTCTTGGGCGCAGGCCGCAACGCCCTATTGCAGCGGCCGAGAGCCGCGACTCTGCCCAACTTTTTTTTTGAATTTTCTTATTTATTTCCTATAAATATACACATTCCTATAATTTTTATTCAAATTAAATTAAAATATACCAACAATTGATAAAATAATTAGATTTGTGGCTATGGCTTGTCCACTATTAGGGTGGACAGGTTTTTTTGTGGCTCTGGACAAGTTTTTGTGGCTCGGGCTTGGGCATGGTCTTCTTATTATGGACACCCTAAGTATATCGGTCATGCCCAACATTGTTTTCTTAATTGCGAGGGAGATACTAAAGAGTACTAATTGAATATTGGAATATATCTAGAAGCTAGTAATTCACACGTTCCTTTATAATTGAATCATTTTCTATTTTGGTAAGTTCCCTCATAGTGTAGATAGTATATAAGTAATAATTTTCGCACTTTTACTTTACAATTTCTTACTTTATTCTCTTCACTTTATTTACTTTCTATTTTATTCTCTCCACTTTTTCTCTCTCTTACTTTTTTATTTTTCAACGAAACACACTAAACATCCATTTCTTAAATTATGGATCTGAAAAATTTCGCATCAACTGTGAGGAACATAGGATGCAACAAAAATTCTTGACTTTGGGATCACTGCAATGATATTATAGCAATCATAATACTTTTCACTATGCTAAAATTTAATGCTTATACGTTTAAAAAAATATGCTCAATTTGTTATTTGTTTCCGTCCTAACAAGAGTGCTCATTCTCATTTAGGAATTATCCTTTAGATTTTTATTTAATCTTTTCACTTATTTACCACTGTATCTTTTATGCACTAACCTACATATTCCTACAAAATAAGGGTTTTGATTTTATATTCCATGTCCATATAAAGCGATCACACTATATAAAACATAGGTGTTGATATTGTTGTAGTACACCATGAATCTGAAGGGGTTGGTAGTAGAAGCGTGCATCAAATTGACCACATAATAATTCTAATCTATTTATCAGATTATTTAGACAAAATCTATTCGCATAATTCTTACATGTATAATGTTCATAACTTGAATTTAATCATGCTTTAGCGTAATTGAAACCTAAAACATGCTTACAACGGAATTAGCCAATTTACCTCGTTGATTCTCCAAAGAATCGAAGTTGGCTAGCGTCTTCTCCACGTGAAGATCTTGAGTACTAAACCACGGATCTTCTGGCTGGTTCCCGGACTGTACGCTGATATCAGTGTGAGCTGATCTCACCAGAGTACTAGGACTTAAATAAAGAAGACAGAATTCCCTCATAGAGGAGAGCTGGAAAAATCGTCCCTCTTGAAGAAAGAGAGGGGGAAGAAAATTATGATGACAATTAAGTCTATTTTCTGTCTCCTTTATTCTCCTATTTATATTAAGTCACATATTGGGCCCAGTCAAGGATCTATGGAAGAATTTGGATATGACCTCCCCAATTAGTTTTTTACTAATTAAATTGAACCCACAATTTAATATAAGCTTATATTGGAATATTACGAGCAGCCACTACAGAAGTAATATTGCACTGCCCCTCCAAATCCGAAATTACAAGTATTCCGGGTTTCAATTTGTTTGTCGTTCATTTCTTGTGCTTAAGATAGAAACATCCATTAATTAATTAATGTCTGCTATGAACTTAATTAATTAATATATTATTAACTCCAAGAGTGGACGCCTGCCATTGCGTTGACGCCCCCGGAATTCCCGTTTAATACATTAAATGTTTTTTTTCGGTTCCTATATATACATCCCGTTAACTTCATTTCATTCGCACCACTTGTATTAACAAGTTTCTCTCTCTCTAAATTTCTTTTATATATCCGTAATGGCCGGTAGTAGTAGTGGTAGTGGTGGTGGTAGTGGTAGTGGTGGCGATGGGCATTATGAACACATGATGCAGATGATACACGCACGTGTGCGGGAGGTGTTTCCGTATGACGTGGCAGTGCAGTGGGAAGTCCGTATGACGTGGCAAGAGGTGTTTTTGGGAATTCCGCACCACTGCTGATGCTCTTATGACGTGGCAATGCAGTGGGAAGTCCGTATGACGTGGCAAAAGGTGTTTTTGGGAATTACGCGGAGAATTCCGCCGGGAATTCCGCGCCACTTTTGATGCTCTTAGTCTCTAATAAATGCGGCAAATAACGACCTAAGGCCATCCACAACGCTGTCTCTATACCGTCTCTTAACTACTATTTGAGCACTATTTGAGGGTCCCACTGTCCTTTTTTCCTCCATCCCTTAACTAAGGGACGGAACCTGCAACGCTCCGTCTCTTAACCGTCTCTATACCGTCCCTTAATTACTATTCATTCAATTTCATTTTTTATTTTTTTTCCCAACAAATTCAATTAAAAAACAAACTTCATTAAAAATAAAATAACATCACAACATAAAAAAACAACTTAAAATACTAAAAAAATAAAAATGACATAATTTAAAATACAATTTTATAGAGACAACCAAAAATGAGTTAGTCCCACATCGAAAGTGTAACATAAACATTCAAGGATGTCTCTATAAAAGAGAGAAACCAAGAATGAGTTTGTCCCACTTTCAACCAAGAATGAGTTTGTCCCACATCGAAAGTGGAACATAAAACATTCAAGGATGTCTCTATAAAAGAGAGACAACCAAGAATGAGTTTCTCTCACTTTCAACCAAGAATGAGTTTGTCCCACATCGAAAGTGGTACATAAAACATTCAAGGATATCTCTATAATAGAGAGACAACTAAGAATGAGTTTGTCCCACATCAAAAGTGGAACATAAAACATTCAAGGATGTCTTTATAAAAGAGAGACAACCAAGAATGAGTTTGTCCCACATCGAAAGTGGAACATAAAACATTCAATGATGTCTCTATAAAAGAGAGACAACCAAGAATGAGTTTGTCCCACATCGAAAGTGGAACATAAAACATTCAAGGATGTCTCTATAAAAGAGAGACAACCAAGAATGAGTTTGTCCCACATCGAAAGTGGAACATAAAATATTCAAGGATGTCTTTATAAAAGAGAGACAACCAAGAATGAGTTTGTCCCACATCGAAAGTGGAACATAAAACATTCAAGGATGTCTCTATAAAAGAGAAACAACCAAGAATGAGTTTGTCCCACATTGAAAGTGGAACATAAAACATTCAAGGATGTCTCTATACAAGAGAGACAACCAAGAATGAGTTTGTCCCACATCGAAAGTGGAACATAAAACATTCAAGGATGTCTCTATAAAAGAGAGGCAACCAAGAATGAGTTTCATAAATTCGCAAGCCCATCAAATATATATGGGCTATCACGAATTTCTTGTATTCATTTATTTGTAAAAATTATTTTTAAATATAAAAACAATTTTTATAAATAAAAAGTATTTTTTTAAAAAATTCGATTTTTATAAAAAAAATTGAATTATTGCGTTAGCGTGACGACGCCCACTCGCGGGCTAGCGAGTGGGCGTCACGCACGCATGGGGACGAGCCAGTTGTCCCTGGCGCGTGGCGGGACATCTCGTCCCGTGTCTCGCCGAGACGGGCTACGAGACGGGCGCGGGCTAGGGACGGGATGTACGCTGCAATGCGTCCCGCGGGGGACCCGTCTCTCCGAGACGAGACACGTGCCCGGCGCGGGACGCGTTGTGGATGGTCTAAAACAATTTGGCAATTCGAGACAAATAAAAGCGTACCAGAAAAAAAAGGTTTATATCCTGTTAGTGATGTGACTAATTTTCAATCACTAGTGCATCAATTTTCCATCAGTACTTTTTGACATATTCCTAAAATATGCCAAATCTATCATACTTTTCCTTCCTTTCATCTCTCTCATCTCTCTTGGATTATGGAGTAGCATTATATTCAATGGTAAGAGCGTCAATCCGCTCGAGGCCCAAAATTAATAAACTGATTCATCAAGCCCATTTCTGCGCGTAATTGAATCAGCAGAGAGAGCTGAAAAAACTAGAATTTGTTTTCGATGGAGGTTCGAGACGACGGCGACGCTCAATCGCGCTATCATCAGGAGCAGCAATCGCAGCCCACACCCTCCTCCAAGCAACTCCAGTCTTCTCCCAATCATATCGATACCAATTCCGTCACCCAAAGGTCCACTCTCGATTCCTTTTTTCTGAGTGTTCAAGTGCGTCTTTTCAATAATTTTCAATTTACGGGGAATTCTTTTGTAAGGGATTTTCGGGATTACTGCGTTTCTTTTTTGCCAAATTCTCAATAAAATGAATCGAGTCGCGTGCTATTTTATCATAGGAATGTGTTTTGCAGGTTGCAAAAGGAGCTCATGGCTCTAATGGTATGTCCATTTCATATCAAAATTCAAAAAGAGTATCACTTATTTCTTGATTTTCATCTGTGTATCACACACACACTGACACAAGTAGAAGTTTTGTTCCTGATAAGGAGAAAGGAATTCAAATTTGTCTGTAAAAGTGTTATGCTCTTATCATTTTAGAAGTTGAGAAAGAATGCAAACAATTCAAACTTTACCATCTCATTGTTTAATGATCAGTAGCTGATTTCATCCCTCCTAGCTATTTTCTGCTAATCTTGCTATATCTTTATCGATGCCATAAATACTTGCTAGTTGGGTAATTAGTTGATGATTAGAAAGTGAAGAAAGAATAAAGTGGAAGAGATTAAAAGTGTTTTTTTTTGCTAAAAAATATGAAATGACTCAATTATAGTGGGACAGAGGGAGTATTATGATGTTGATTGGATCCTTTTCTTTTAACAAGTTGAAGATGCTAGAGAATTTTCTTTTCCTCACTTTAGTTTCCTTTAGTATAAATTTGGTAAAATTTAGAATTAGATTTCATGTTTCAACAACAATGGCACTATCAGCTTCATAATGAAGATACAGATCATACGTGTTTAATTTGAGTGAGTAACACTTAAAGAACATAGTATTATTTCATGAAGACTTAATTTATCTTTTGGGCTAAGCCAAACAACTAATACTACAGTTTAGTTCAATTTAAACTTCTGAATGAACCATAGCATGCATTAAATATCCTATTTGCTCCATTTATATTCATTATTCAGACAGTGGAGTTGATGTGTTACATGAGGTAAAAAAGTAATGGTGTTACATGAGGTAAGGCAGCGGAGTTGATGTGTTACACTCATTTCTTCGTTTGCAGCATCTCGTGGTAACCTTGGCTATTTTAGCTTGATGTTTAACAATCTGTAGTCCCAACCAGACATGCCTGTGCTCTGTTAAGTAGTATTTGGTCTTCAATTGCTATCTCTGTTTGTGAACTTATAAGTATTATTACGTAACATAGATGACAGGTGGAGATTTGGGAGTATCTGCCTTCCCCGACGGGGATAGCATATTTGCATGGACTGGCACAATTGAAGGTGGTAAAGGAACTATGTATGATGGTCTGTCTTACAAACTTTCACTGCGCTTTCCAGTAGATTATCCTTTCAAGCCTCCTCAAGTCAAGTTTGAGACGACATGCTTCCATCCGAATGTTGATCAGTTTGGGAATATTTGTTTAGATATTCTTCAGGTAACCTTCTTGTTTGCTTATTGCATCAGTGTCAAAAATTACAGATTTATTTGCTTTATCCCAAATTTTCTGACTTGATTTCCTTGTTACAGGACAAGTGGTCTTCAGCATACGATTGCAGAACGATTCTCTTGTCTATACAGAGTCTACTAGGAGGTCATAATGGCGTTGCTTTCTTAATTTTCTGCTGGTTCTTTTGTGGATGTATAGTCTTATCTTATGCTCGCATTGTCATGTGCAGAACCGAACACTGAGAGCCCTCTCAATGCGTCTGCTGCTTTACTCTGGAAGAACCAGGAAGGTTTGTTGCAATTTGCATTTCATTCCTGAACTCGACTCTGTTGTGCATTGTACTGAGAAATGCGGTTTGTACAATTTTCGTTTGCAGAGTACAGAAAAACAGTGCGCAAACATTACATGGCTACTGGAGATTCATTGGAAAACTGACTAAAATTGCAGTAATAAACTTCATAAAGGAAGATCATAATCTATCACTCTGGAAATATTAGGCTTGGTGGACTGTTATTTCTTTCACAGAAATGTTTTTTTTATCCTTTTATTAGTAGATCAGTGCTCATCAAATTGTAATCAAACCATGATTTTATTTGTGGCATCTGTTTAATGTATGCTTGTCAAATCAAGCAACTTTTGGCGGTTTAACTTTAGAGCATCCACATCCTTGCTCTTACGCAAGAGCACGAATGTGGGTCCGGACTCACCTTTATTCATTTTTAATTCTCTGCTCTTCCTGAAGAGCACAACACCCACATCTGGGGGTATTTAATGTAAAAAAATGGATGATGAATGTGAGTATTTATAGATGATTTAATGATAAAAAATGAAAAAAATGGCCATAGTTTTGGGATTTTTTTTTTCCGGATTATTTTCGATTTTATACGAATCTAAAAAATTTTAATGATAAAAAATGACGCTCAATCACGCAGGGGCGATTGGACATCACCGCCCAACCAGAAGCTGCCATGTCGCATGCTCGCTGGCAAGGACGGTGCTCTTCGGCAAGAGCACGTCTGTGCCGACGACAAGAGCACAGCGGCGAGCACGTCACTCGCCGTGCCGACGACACGGCTCCTGCTCTTAGCTGCGGATGTTCTAATCTAGGGTTTCTTGCAGCTATTTACTCTTGAGAGTACTACTATAAATGGAGGTAGTGTTTGTCCAAGTCATTCTCTGTTTTCATCTTTGTCACTATCAATAGCTATTTTTAGAGGTTGTTGAAGTGGAAACCAGATATTACAGTCAAAATCTCAAATGAAGAGGAAGTTTAATTTGATTTGACGGATTAAACCTTGATAAGTATGATTACTAACATTTTATTCCCCAATAATCTTTATTGTGTTCATTTGTATGATATTAATGTATATTTAGATTTAGTAGTATTAAAAATAAACATGAAAAGTAGAATGAACGCCGGTCATTGGCGTCAATAACGGTAAACCGCTGACCTCCTCCTGCACCACTAAACACAACTAAACAAAGGCAAGAATGGCGGGAAAGAGAAGGCTGACTCTCTCTATCTCTCTCTTCATTCCCCCCAACAAATCTAGTATCGCCCTCAATCATCAAAAACAAAAAAATTCAAACAAGATGAGCGTGTACGACATTCTGTTCAGGGTAGATTCCATCTGCAAGAAATACGAAAAATACGATATTGAGAAGCAGCGCGATCAGAATGCCTTCTCCGACGACGCCTTCGCCCACCTCTACTCCACCTTCGACTCCCAAATCCACCTCGCTCTCAAGGTTTCCCCACCATCTTTTTTCGCCATAAAAAAATCTTCTTTTTCTTTCCAAATAAATTACTTATTGGGATCTGATTTTCGTCTCCAGAAATCGAAGTTTGCTGCGTATGAGACGGACAGGGCGACCGTGGTGGCGTTGTATGCAGAGGTTCGGCGCATCAAGGCCAGGCTCATGGATGAAGTGCCTAAGTTGAGGAAACTTGCTCAAAGGAAGGTTGTTTTTTTTGTCTTAGCCTTTTTGTTCTGTTTCTTGTTGTAACATCTTATGTTTGTCATTATTAAAGTGTTGAACAAACATACATGCTGTTTTTGGACAAAATCAACAGGACAAAGGAAAAAAAGAGATAAGAGAAATTGATTGGATCATAATGCATGACATGTTTGAATCTTCATGAGTTCACTGTATACCTTGTAAGATAACAAGAAATAAATTATAGTACTACTATGTTAGCTCAAACAAAACAAGACTTCGCCTAGAACAAAAGAGCAAGAGATGAAGAGGGCAAAAGCCTATATCGACTTGAAAGATATTCGACAGCATTATGCAGCGATTCTACATGAATGCAGCATTAGTCGCTTACGTGTAAGCATTTTGCAACTGTTGATTCTCCACTTCTGTACAGGTGAAAGGTATGTCTAAGGAAGAACAAGAAGCTCGCATTGAGCTGGTTCTCACGATTCCTTACCGAATCCAAGCGATACACGATGGCAATAGAGGTGGTCCAGCCACAGAAATATTTGGTTCATCATCCAATAAGCACATCAAATTTGACTCTGGTGATTGCATTTGCTGTAGAATCTTCGTTCATAGAGCTCTCTTGTCATCTTCTTGTAACTTCCTCCTTTTTTTAATGTCAGATGGGAAAATGGATGATGGTTACTTTGAACAATCTGAGGAATCGAGCCAGTTTAGGCAGGAATATGAAATGAGGAAAAAAAAGCAGGCTTGTAGTCTCTCCACTCTTTCTTGTTATTACATAGGAAAATAAAGTCACACGATGCAATCTTCTTCACGTGGTTTGATTCGTTCTTGTAGGATCAAGGTCTTGAGGTGATATCAGAGGGGTTAGATACATTAAAGAATTTGGCAAAGGATATGAATGAGGTCTACTCGGAGCTACCACTTCTTTTCCATGTTCTGCAGTTCAAAGAGAAGACTAATACAAATATGATTCGTGTGTGCAGGAAATGGATAGGCAGGTCCCCTTGATTGATGAGATTGACACGAAGGTTCGGTTATTATCTGTTTTTCTATGGACTAGACAGTAGAGTAATTCTCTAACATGATTTTTTTGTTCAGGTAGATAAGGCATCAAGTGATCTCAGGCATACTAATGTCAGGCTGAAGGAGACACTTACAAGGGTATAATCAATTCATCTCCTTACACCAAGTAACGTTTCGTGATCTTTTTGGAGTTTCAGTTTATCAGAAACATGAAATTTGTGGCAGGTGAGGTCGTCTAGGAACTTCTGCATCGATATAGTTTTGATTATCATTCTTCTGGGAATCGCAGCCTATTTATACAAGTGAGTCAGTCTTATAGTCTAAGATAGATGCAAATTATATCATTTCAACACATGTTGTTGACTACATAGTGAAATTATTTGACATTAAATGGTATGATATGGGATCGTATCATAACAGTTTAGTGTTTCTTTGATGAATGCAGTGTGTTGACCTATTAACCAAGGCATATGGTTCTTGAAGACCTGGAGTTTCCTCTATCACATGTATGTTTGGTAGTATGTCAATTGTTATAATCATAATAATTTATGCCTAATAAATCTTGTTGGCACATTCTGTTGGAATTAGCTCGATTGAGCTATTGATTCAGGACTACAATACAAATACTTATCCAAGAGTCCATAACTCAACAGGAGATAGTATGTGTTGAATAATTGTGGAGAAACCAATTCCAAACAATAGAGTATTGATCCCGACAATTGTCTTCACTTGACTAGTTTTGCTTTGTATGCTTCATAACTAATCGATTTCACCATCAAGTAATTTCAAACTTTCCCTGTTCTTCATGATTTAATTGCAACAGATAATAAGCCTGTATACTAATGGAAGCATATCTATCTTGTATAAAGATTGAAGGCCAATGTTTTATGCAGATCAAGAGTTGATTTATGATTCAGAATGGGTTTCAGGGAAATTATAAAGATAGAAGAGAATAAAACAAGATCACATTATTTTCAATATTATTCAACATGAAACCAGACAACATGATACAAACACAAACTTCAGAATTTGGAAACTGCAAACACACAATCAACAACGGCACAAAAGGAGGCGTCTTATTAAATTGAGAGACGTGGAGACTATCATCCCAGCTATATATATTGTTGTGTCAAGGGGCAATGTAGAAAGTTATGTTGTAATGGGTTCAGCATATCTTGGCCCTGCATGCTGATGCTGGGATTGGACGAATATCTAGACTTGCACACATTCTGGCCGTAAGTGGCAGCTACCAACGGCCCTCCAAAGGTGATGAGGTCCACATTTGGTTGATCAAGATCCATTGTTGGTGTAGTGGAAGCGGCGTTATGGTTGATTGGGTTGGGAGTAGTAGTTAGGGAGAGAGGATGAAGGCCGGCTAGTAGTGAAACTATGAGATTGTATTCATGTGATTTGAGATATTCTGAAAGCATGTCTGGAGCTGCAGAATCATGATTCATGGAGTTCTCTTTCTTTGACATGTTGCCTTTGTGACGAATGCGGCAGAGCACCCAGTCATCCAGCTAAGAGGAACAGGGATAGACTTAGCTGAACAACATGCATATTTATAATTATATATATGGGTGTGTGATGAATTTGGTAACTTACTCTCATTGAGCCAGCAGTGGATCTGGAGGGATGGGAGGTGTCTGGGAGTCTGTACTCGGTCATGACCCAGTCTGTCCTGAGGCCACGAGGTGGCTTTCCCTTGTAGAAAACAAGGCCTTTCTTGACTCCTATCTTCCGCCTCGATCCCAAGGAGCTCCAAATAGGCTGATCCGTGCCAGTGGCCTTCCAGTATCCGGACGCGGCCGCCCTATTAGGCCTCCCACCCTTGGGATACTTTCTGTCCCGCGGGCTGAAGAAATACAGCTCCTCCTCATCTCCAAACATACTATTTCCTGCACATCAACAAACATAATTATCCATAACAGATAGGATATTGAAAGAAACATGAAAACGCACGAGGCAGATCCCAGGGATCGAAGGTGTAGAGGTGGATATCGGTGATGACGTTTGGTGGGAGAGGGAGGGACTTCATTTTCCTTTGGAGGTAGAAGGAGATGAGCTCCTCATCAGAGGGGTGGAATCTGATCCCAGGAGGGTATTGGCAACGATTGCGAATATCCTCCATGCAAAGTGAGAAGAACAGTGCCACTCCAGCTCCGCATTATATTGCTGCGTTGCCTTCGATGATCACATATTGATGTCATGAGATTAAACTTTTACTCTAATCTCTTACCGCAATAAAACTCTCTTCTTTTTATTTTTATTTTTATCTTATGTGCGTATCATTTAGCTTGTTCATAGTAGTTATTTTTTTTGTTAAGATTGCTGTCCTTTGTTCTCTTCTCTCAAGAGCGAATCTAGGAAACACAATTAATTCTTTTTTCTTCTTTTTAAATTCTACTATTTCTCTCCATGCAGTTAATCATATTCAATAAAAAAATGTCAACCTATCATTTCTATCTACATATCAGATCTTATTAAATTAAAAATATTAGGAATATATGATTATTCAGATGGTGATTAATGAAGTTTTCCGGCCATACTTATGGGTAGCCGACCCCAACTAAAATCGTCCTTTGTTGTCGTTGTGTTCACCATCTTTAAGAGCCTCCTGCAAAGTTTAATGTCCTAAACTAGTAATTCGATTTGTATGTATGTTTTCATTTATTATAGAATTGCAAGGAATTTTATCAGTGTTAATTTCAGAGTTTTATTGGTCGATAAAGACGAGTTGTTGTGATAGGCTAGCTGTTGAATTTTTTGCATGATAAAAATCTAAAAAATTCGTGGGATACGACGTAAAATATTTGATAATCATAATAGTGATGAATGAGCTCAATGTTGGCTTTGTCTTCACAAAATATATGATGAGAACTAAATATATACTCCAAGGTAGTTGAATCGTATTCCTTTTTTTATTGTCCTAAAATAGTTGAGTCATTTCTTTTTTTTTTTGAAAAAAAACTTAATCTTTTTGTCATACTTTACTCTCTCTTCATCCATCTTACTTTATTATTTACTCTCTCCGCTTTAAACTAACACATCAATTTCTTAAGTTATGTGCTCAAAAGAAATTCCCCATTACCTTGGGACGACATCAATTTCTTAAGTCATGTGCTCAAAAGAAATTCCCCATTACCTTGGGACGGAGGGAGTATGTGTGATGAAAAATATGATTAGAAGTTTGCATAGTTGTGTCCGAGCCCAAGTTAATCGAGATGTGATTAGAAATGTCGTATTGTGTGTGGTGTCAATGGAATGTAGTAAAATGGGGTTAAATGTTGCCGAATGGAATGGAAACGAATTAGGCTCTTTCCTAACTCTATCTTCATTCACTTTGCTGTCTGTATACATGTTTTAGAGCTCCTGGTTTATATTAATCATGTCATCCTTAACATAATGTAATTACTTTACTCTTTTTAGTATAATAGTAATTAAAATGTAATTGCATGGGAAATTGTGTGCTCAAGTACTTTTTTGTAACCTTACATGCTATGATACATACTTATATCATTATATTTGTTGTATCTATACTGAGGGTTATATCATATTTTGTGCCACCAATCTTGTTTTCATCGAATGAAAATTGTCAATTACGATCCAAGAAAATATCATTGCTTTTTATTTAGTTCATTGGCTTAATAATTAACGTACGTGTCCTTTAATGAAGTGCTTATCCTATCACAACAAATTTGACCGATAAACCGGACTCCATCTCTAAACCATTTACCAAGAATAACAAAAAAATTCTTGAAACCTGCTCTCGTGCTACTACAAGACAAGATACTCTAAAAACTACACTAAATAATTTTCTGAATTACTTCACCGTTCTCCATTAAACGTCTCATATTTCTTTATTTGGATCCAATATTTCTTTAACTTATTCTACTCACAATTATTATACTCCCCCGCCCCATAAAATTATGGATTTTTTTACATTTTCGTTCGTTCTATAAAAATAACCCTTTCTATTTTTTATTGCTTCTATCGTTCTAATAAGGTGGGCCTATAATGTATCAAATGTCCATATTTTCATGGGACGGATACTACTCCCTATGTCCTTTATAGTCGAGTTATTTTCTAGTATTTCGGGAAGTTTCTTTATTTTTGTGCCATTTTTATACATTAATTAACTCACTTTTTCTTCCCTACTTTATTCTCTCTCTTACTAATTTCTCTTTACTATATTAACTTTTCTACTTTATTCACTCAATTTTTTTCTTTCTCTTACTTTATCTACTTTTTACCTTCTCTAGCACACTAAACATCCATTTCGTAAAAATAGGCTTATATTTTACTGATTTTTTCACCTACTCTTTTACAAAAGTAAATAATTTATAAAACCCACCAGGTCAATCAAATATGAAACATCTATTGTAGATAGGAGGAAGTCCTATATATTACTCACGCAATCAAAATCTTGGGTAAATTGATTTTGTGACCTCCGAGTTTGAACCAATAATTTTCAGGAATAATCATAGGGGTGATGATGGGACAAGTTTGGGTCGGGTATTTCTTTCCCACTTTCATACCCATTTTAGAAAATCTACTTGGACATGATCCTAACCGGCAGGGTGGGCGAGGATTATTCCGTGGGGCTGAATCTGATCCAATTCACATCGCTAGTAGTACTGAATATCATTGTTAAACTAAATTAAATTGAAAATGGAGAATGATAGAGATGAATAAGAAATTAAATAACAAATTGACGATAAAAAAGTGAAGAAAATATTAAACATAAAATTTAAAATATTCCTTAAAACTAAAAAGGACAAAACGGGGAAAAAAGATTGAAGTTAATGCAAAAGTAACTCAAATATAATTAAGTCTTTGTCTAGAGACCCTGAGTATATATATTTTATGATCAGGTATCGAAAATATGTAAACTATATTTTATTAATTTATCCGGAGAAAGATTCTCTACCCTCTTACTTTATTGAGGAGAGATTATGTACCCGTATCATATCCATCTTGAAGTCGTGAATCCACACAGATATGAAATTATGAATTCACATATCCTAATCAACATGGGTAAAATTTTCATCCCTACACTAATAATCGTACACTTCCCGAAATTACTACAAACATTCAAAATGTAATTAATCTTGCATAATTTATAGTGTATTATCTGATATATTATCCACTAGATCATGCAAAGTATGTATGCATGAAAATATAAATTTATGAATCGACGTCGTCTTTAAATGTCAAATTCATTTTCTGCCCTCTCTGGACGTACTCAAACTTTTATCTTTTTGGATCATGTTTAAGGTAATAATAAAAAAGAATTCAACTTTTATAGTAATTAATTCTCAATGCGATTTTAAAATATTTTGCCCAAGGATATTTTTTTTAAGATCATGTTAAAACTGAAAAGCGAACTGGGCTTCTATGTGTCATGGGCGGGCCCAAAAAGGGCACAAAAAATCCAGTTGTCTTTTTTAGAAGGATTGTGAATTTCTTTTAGAATACTCCATATAATACAGTAATAAATACTCTGTATTTTGTAGGAAGAAATTTGTAGTAAGACCTCTCTTCACAATCCATCATTTTCATCTATATATCCATTAATTTCTAATTAAGTATCTCATCCTTTTTCGTGTTTTTTTTAATTTAATTTCTCCCATGCCAGTCTTAATACTATGACGAAGCTGACCACTATGATACTCTTTTCCCCACCCAATTAATTGGTGGTCTGAATCACCTAGCATAATACTACAAAAAGACCTAAAAGTCTTTAATAAAAAAAATTCAGTTGCAGAATATAAGTGAACATCGGTCAAATTGCTACCTTATTAAATTCGGAACATTTGTTTTGGGAATATTAAGCTTGTAAGAATGGGGAGTTTTTAGGGCAATATTATATAGGGATGTGTGAGTGAAGGTAATTGTGTCAACATTCTCAAGAGAGGTAGGCAAGCTAGAATCAATGTCGTCCAAAATCGAATGATCCGAATGCTTACAGCCAAAAGTGGTTGAGTACTAAAATATTTTACAATTTCATCTTCCCGTTCTTAATAAAATATAAGTATTCAACAATTGGCCCATAATTTCCCACATTATGATGTGGAATAACCCAAACACAGGGTGACACGTGTTTACTTTTACATAAATCGTGTTACGAATTAGAATAAATTATCCCCTTTCGCCTCAATTGTGCAGAAGGTTTGGAATTTCACAAGAATTAAAAGAATATATTAGAAAATAATATTATATGCTTAATTTGATCCAGAAAGTAGAGCATATTTTTTGTGTAATATAAATTTTGGAAAAAAAAGAAGCTAATTAATAGTAATGAGTTAAAATTGATAGAAGTGGATTATAATTATATTACCAAACTCGTTACGAGTGTTGATTATAGTCTTTACTCTATTAAGAGTAACTGAGTAATGAGTTTAACAACTAAAATGTTTTAAGATTGCCTTGTGTCTTCATATTTAGTCTCAAACATCCTTATGCCATTCACATAAGTCCTATGAATTCTCCCATCTTCATTTTTTTCTCTATTAAGTCAGTATTTTCATTTTTCAGCTCTAATACATGCAATAGTGCTTTAAATTTTTCCCTTAATATCCACCTATCCCTATTTTCACCACTATTTTCATTTTTAAAAAAATTTATGTTATCAAATAAAATAAAATAACAAAATAACATAAATTAAAGGCAAGGAACATCGAAGTTCCGTTGGAATTTTTTTGGAAAATCACCAGGATTAATTTTTTGCTTTCTTGGGAAAGATAAATTATAGTATGAGAGATGAAAAAAGCTATTGGAGTGAAGGGGTGATAAATGGGGTGAAAAATAGTGTATTCAAAGAATGAAAATAGTGTAAAAATAATATAAAAAAGAAAATTAAATGAAAATTGGCGGAATCGGCACACCCAATCCCAAGGACGGACGACTAGGCGGGTTTAATTTACCGTCCAAACTTGTGCAATAGCACCCATAAACCTGCCGATCGCTTAGGGCAGATTTTATGAGCTCTATTATGAGTGCCCTTATTACGATTGATTTAGGTATTAATAAATGCTAGTACATAATTAAATTTCTCTGAGTTTTTTAAAAACTCAACAACGCATTTAATTATTGTCCTAAGAGCATCCACATCCGTGCTCTTGCCAACGAGCACGGATGTGGGCCCGGACCCACTTTTACTCCCTGCTCTTAGGCAAGAGGACAACACCCACATCCGTGCTCTTCCGCAAGGACATGCTCAAGGGTCCCACCATTCTATTATTCAATTTAAATAAAAATATTTCCACAATATTAAAATGCATTAAAATAACTGGAATAATATTACAAATTAGGGGTGAGCAAAAAAATCGAAAACCGAATATCCGAACCGAACCAAACCGAAATTTTGAAATTCGGTTCCGTTATTTCGGTTTTTCGGTTCAGTTTGGTTTTGAAAATACAAAAATTTTGGTTTTTCGGTTCGGTTCAGTTCGGGCGAAGAAAAAAACCGAAAAACCGAATAACCGAATTATATATATATATTCTATTAATTTAATATATTATATTATATATAATATATAGTATATTCTTTTAATAAATTCTACTACATTATATATAAATATTCTATTAGTATATATAAAATAAAATAAATTACACACACATATATATATTAATATTATATTTATTTTTTTGGGTTTTTCTGTTTTTTCGATTTTGTTCGGGTTTTTCGGTTTTTTAAGTTCGGTTTTTCGGTTTTTCGGGTTCGGTTCGGTTTGGATTTTGAGCTAAATTCGGTTTTTCGGTTTTGGTTCGGTTTTGACAAAAAACCGAACCGAAACCCGAATGCACACCCCTATTACAAATTACAAAAAAAATAAAAATTACATAATTAAAATCCTAAAAATTAAAAATTACATAATTAAATTCATAAGTGGCCGAATTTCGTCCAAATGGATGATGAATATGTGTATTTATAGATGATTTTGGGATTAAGTTTTTACTTAAAATTTCAAAAAAAATTAAAAAAACGGTAATAAAACGGCTATATTTTTTGGAATCCGAAAATATTTTTTTTATTTTTTGTATTAATTTCAATTTTTAAAAAAAGAAAATGCCAACGGCCAATAGAAACGTGTCACGTCGCCCTGCTCGCTGGCACGGACGTGCTCTTAGCTAAGAGCAGCGTCGTGCCAGCGGCAAGAGCGCAGCGGCGGACAGGGGTGTCCTTGCCACTGGCACGAACGGACGGACGAACAAATCCCACCGCTGCGGATGCTCTAATACTTAAAAGCACCCTGCCATATGTAACATATTCGGTTTTAAAGCACGAATTAAAAAAAAGTATGGAATTAGCTTGATAAATAATCAGAAAAACAACTTTGAGTCAAATACTCTCAAACTCCATAATTCTACAAGTTTAACCGCCATAGACAGATAGCTTAAAATAAATAATAAACATGAAACAAAACTAGGTACACCACTGAGGTAGAATCCGTCATCTTCGGCTTCGTTATGAGTTGAATGATTCAAAGTTTGCCGAAAGCTAGGGTCTAACCCCAAATCCGAGCTCAAGGTCCCTTTATATAGTTGAGAATAAGTTGGGCTTGAAATGACAAGAAATCTAGGTCATTCTGATGAGCGGAAACAATCCAGTCACTACAAAAAAAGAAAGCGTTGGATAGTGACGGCGGTTGCTAGCTCAACAATTAGTGACGAAAAATGACTGAAAAGCATAAGTCGCTAAATAGTGACAGAATATTCCGTCACTAAAGCGAAGCAGTCGTCTATATTTTCAGTCATTTGGTGGGATTAATGGATATAGTGACTGACAAATCCGTCACTAATATTTTTTATTGACAAGTTTTTTAATGACGGATCCGCCAAACTTACTATGTCACTAAAATCTTGTCAATAAAAAATATTAGTGACGGATTTATCCGTCACTAAAGCTATTAATCCCACCAAATGACGGAAAATATAGATGGTTGCTTCGCTTTAGTGACGGAATAATCTGTCACTAATTCGTGACTGGCGCTTTTTCCTTCACTAGTTGTTGAGCTAGCAGCCACCGTCACTACTTTCCGTCACTATCTAGCGATTTTTTTTTGTAGTGAGTGGGTCGTTGGATTTTTGTACATCAAACATCTCCTAGCTCGTCGCTGGGTTGGCCTTCGTGCGTTATCAAGTAACGGGTCGTTGGGATGGAGAATTGCAAACCCACTAAATGTATCAACTTTATTCTCGGTCCACTTAACTTATTAAACACTAATTTCTTAAATCTTATATAAAAAATGCATTAATTAATTTAAGAAGAAGAGAGAGTATCAAGTTTTAACCAAACTTTTTTATTTTAAAAACCATCATTTTATGTGTACAAAGTTCGATTGCATCTATCATTATTACAACTTCACTAGAACAATCAATTTGGCGTAGAAGTACAATTGCATCTACACGTACAATGGTACAATGCAATGCATGCATTCAATATATCACATTAATTGAATTTAGTAGTCCCTATTTTAGTTTACTTCTGGTTGTTACAAACCCCTGCATTTTTTCCATTACGTTAAAATTGCCAGGATCAGCAAATTATTTGTTTAGTTTGATTATATGTAAAACCTCTTATTTGTAAGAAATAAATGAAGATAAGCTATACTATGGAAAATAGTATAAAGTTTATGTCAGAGCCAAAATTTTGGTATTCCTATAATTAAATTGTCTACAACATTAAATGACCCGAATGTTCAACTTCAGGAATTGCAAATTGACACTGTATATATAGGCTGTTGCGACGTAAAAAAGCATTCAATTTGATATATATAATCTTCAACTTTTTTATGACTTATGATAATAACTCATTAATGCGTTTCTATAATATACAACACCATACAAATATGTGTAAAGTGTCCTAATTAAATAGCTAGTAGTTAGTTCAAGTCCAAAATGATTACTTTTGTCAATTCGAATCACGAATGAACAAAAAGGAAAAAGAAGAAAATATCTTTTGAGAGATTGAGATCTCAAAGAAAGGAATAATAACATGAAAAAAATAATTTTTTTACCTATCTTTTTGAACAACAAGGGGCCCCATGAAAGCTTGGTTTGCTAAAAGGAAAGATTCGTTTTTGCCCTTGTGTTGTTGTGCAAGTTTTAGAGAGAGAGAGAGAGAGAGAGGGGAGAGAGAGAAAGAGAAAAGAGAGATGTATAGAATTTATAAGAATTTTTGGAGAAACGTGTGGGTCTCGACATTTCGAAGGCACCAGTCATCTATTGTTTTTCTTATCAACTCATTTCCTTTCCCTTTCTTTCCCTAAATTTTCTAAACATGCATTCCAATTTTTTATTATTTGCTCATCTTATCACACCCTATTTGATGCATTAATTGCGGTTGAAGCGTCAATTTTATTAGTCTGTCAATGTTTAGGGGTAAATTGCCAAGAAAGCCACATTCCGCTCTCTTCAAATAAATTCGTTTTACAAATGGATTGAGTTTTAATATGGTCAAATGGGAAAAACTCAAACTATTTGTAGAATTTTAGTATAAATTGGTGAATTTATCCAAAATTCAAACGGACAACTGAACTATCAGGACAACAAAGGGAACCAAACCCTAAATTTTGTATTGTTTTTTTAGACATCTGAAATTTTACCATAAATTCATATACGTTCGAATTTTTACTGCATACATGGTTCCTAACATCATATGTCTCGATTGAATGAAAATAGATAAATTACTTCGAACCATGCATTCCATTAATATACTCCACATGTTATGTTTTCATTTAATTATTTAACCTCTATTAAAAATAGAACAAGTAAATATATATGTTATTCTTCTAAAAAGAAGGTATACTTACTGGATTAATACTAAATGTGACAATATGTATATGCATATATTTATTATTCTTTTCGTCCTATTAATAACGATTCAAATATATTTTTGGATTATCAACTGATAATGTTTCAAATCAAGAAATTACTTAAAAATTGTTTTAGGTTTTTGGCTTTTAAATAATTTAGGGAGAAAATGACAGTATATAGCGGGTCCCCACAACATCCACCTACTCTTCCACTGAAGCCAGTTGCCGTCAGTCGTCACGGGACGGCACCGTATAATTGAATATATTATTAATATTAGTACTGTTCCCAAATAATAATATAAAAATTGAAAAATACTCCCTCCGTCCCGGGCTACTCGCTCCTTTCCTTTTCGGCACGGAGATTAAGGAATGAGTGTATAGGAAAGTCAAAAATGACGGCTGTAGGTGAAAATTTTTACTAAAAATGGAAAGAGTGCAAGTAACTTGGGACGCCCAAAAAGGAAATAAGTGCGAGTAGCTTGGGACGGAGGGAGTATAAGTTTGGAATTTTATATAGCTGTTTGAAAAGATTTTTTAGGCTGAGAATGATCCAGAAAACAATAATGGCATAATCATTTTCACCGAATCCATGGCTGTAAAGCTTTTTAACTTTAGTATTGCTAACCTTTTTGTGACTATCGAAGTTTGAATTCCACTTACTTTTACTGCCTCTACTTTTCCCACCCCCAATCCCAAAATTCCCAACCTTCCCTGGTGAATAGTTAGTACTCTATCTGCATTGGGTGATGCTAAATGATCATAATATAACCAGTCATAAATTTAAAAGAGTAGTGTTAAATGACCACATTATGGCCAGCCATAAAAATAAAAAAATAATAAAAGGTAGTGTATGTAATGCCATTTCATTGAAATCAATACTTCTAAAAAGTATCAATTTTATTTGTACAATTGTACCATTAGTTATGAAATATAAATATGAAGAGACTAGAATTTATTCAATTGATCATTAGTTAACTCATGTTGCATGAAATTTATATAAATAAAAATTAATATTTATTAAGGTTACATGATAATTAATTTAATTATTTCTTATATTTATAATACAAACGCATCGTGGTAATACTTTTATTTTTCATATTTACTTAAAATACTCTAAATGTTTGTATATTTACAAATAAGTAAAATTGAGCTTTGATCAATATACTTATTTATATTAATAATCATGGATTAATATTATAAATGATCACTAAACTACAGAGCATGTATCAAATTAGTTCCAAATAAATTTATTTTATAACGAGTACAAAACTTTATTGATTCCAACTTGGTATAATAGGAAAACATTTTTAAAAGGAAAAAATTTTAATCTTAAATTAAAAAATAGTGTAGAAATAAATTATTGAAAACATAAAATTAAAAAAATGAATGAATCTAATAAAAGAAATACGTATAAAAGTGTAAAATTTGGATTAGAGAAATGAAATAAAAAAACCAACTAGAATTAAGTAAAAGGGTAATAGTGTAAAATTATTTGAGCATTAAATGACTTATTTGAAACATTAATAATCATACTATCTAAATTTACTAAAATGCCATTTTATGGCCAGCCATAATGTGGCTGCATAGCATTTTCCAACTTAAAATATTAATAAATATTTATGTGATTAATGCTAATTCAACAAAATCGATACACCTCAAAAAGAGTAAACATGTTGAGACTATTGTGCCATTTACTTGAAATATACAACTCCTAATATCTTTTATGCAAATATAAGTATAACCCATGTAGTTGAATATTTTTTTTATATTTTTAATTTATTATACTCCGTAGTTTGTAAATGCATATTAATCACAATAATTAACTATGGTTGACAACCGTCATTTATACCAATATAAATTCGACAATTCATTTCTTATAACATTTGCACCTCATGATACGCAAATTATTGGAGTCAGTATTTTCAGAAAATTATCATTCGCACAATTACAAATTCATTAAATTTGCTTTATTATATATATCGAATTTAAGTAATTATAACATTGCAATAAAGAGAAAAAAGATAATTATGTAAACACAACTATATCATAGTATATAAAAATAATTTAGTATGTTTATTTTTAAAATTATATTATAATGCACCCTACATATTTAGTATAATTGATAATTTTAAACTATAACATGATTAAATATTATAAACTATCTGATTGTGTTACAACTTAGTTATTATTGATTTCAATTTAATATGATCAATAGAAAAACATTTAGGGAAAGATAAAAACTTAATCTTAGACTAAAAATTGTTTAAAAATAGATTACTGAAAATAGAAAATTTAAAAATAAATAAATTAAAAAAGAAATGTAAATATCGGATTAAGGAAATGAAATTGGAAAACAATTACAATTAAATAGAAAGGGTAATAGTGTAAAGGTATCGGAGCATTAAATGACTTATTTGAGCTATAACATCTAAATTTTACTAAAATGTCATTTTATGGCCAGCCATAATGTGGCCACCTAGCATTTCCCATCTGCATTCGATAGTGAACCTTCCCTGGTGAATAGTTATTACCTCTCTGCATTATGCATTATAATGTTCTTCTGTAGTAGAGACATTTTAATGACACGAAATTTTTAAAATTGTGTTAAAAACTGATTTTAGTAAAAGGTATATAAAATAAAAAGATAGAGAAAGTAAAGTAAGAGAGAAGAAATATATTGTTTTTTTGTTGAAAAAATATGACTCAACTACAGACTATAGCCTATAGTAGGACAAGTGGACAACTCAGAAATGAATACGACTTACCGAGTAGTATGATGAATTAACTTACCCTAAAATGCACATTAAACTAGCTTGTGGATTAATAATCTTTCAATGTGCAAGAATATACTAGCTATATGCTATGTATTGATTTGGATTTTGGAGTGTTTATCTTAGGTATATCTTAGTTTGATAACTTGGGGGTTATATTATATATTTGATCTTATGGAGTATCAAAAAACTCCTCTTCCATTTTTTTTGTCCCTATAATATTGTTGATGCAACTCGTCAGTTTTTATATGCATAAGCACAAAATTACATCGATTTATCACCATGTTATTTGAAAGTAAATATATAAACTACACCAATGACATCTAACGAGTTAACGTTGAAATTTCAGGGTTGAAAAATTAACATTGGATGTTATTTATACAAAAGTTGATAGTTTAAGATTTAATTAATCCGAGACATTTTTGATAAAAATGGATATAGTTTAGAGTTTGGAGTGATTTTTCCCAATATGAACTGATTTATAAACTTTATTGGGGGTTTCCTAAGGTAAATGGTACTAGTATATTTATTTCTTTAGCTAAATTTAACCCTTTTAATCTTTCATACTTTATTTTAATTATTTATATATTTTCACTATTATTTTATTAACTGTCCATTTTACTTGGTTACAATACACACCACTTTCTTAATAGTACTTCATTTGTTCCAATTTGATGAGATTTAAAAATGAGGTGTTAAGTATCCCTATTTGAGTGATGTAACATTCTATGCTCTACGTCATCGCTTAGTCTATTTAGGATATTCGAAATAAGATCATCTTTCAAGGATTGGAACCAAATTCGGAGCTCGAGAAAGAAAGACTTATCTGGCAACTTAGATCATGAATTAAAAGTTGATGTCCGAATTTCATTAATACCCCAACGGAGTCCTTTACCGATTACTTGGGCGACCTCAGGAATTGGACTGGAGGCTAAGGTATTTGTTTGCTTTCGTTTGAAGTGATTTTTTCCTTGTTCTTTGGGCTCTTCTCTTGCTTTGGTGTTGTTAGTTTTTATGTTTCTTTCTTTGTTAGGTTGTTTTTAAGTTAGTTGCTAGCTGTTTAGTTTGCTCTTTTTATTTTAGGGTCTGTTGGGATAGGCTTTTGCCGTGGGACAGGAGTTGAGACTTTTTGATTATCTAAAAAAAATAAGTAAAATAGAGATATAATAAATTAGGAATAAGGTAGAAGGAAGAGAGACTGAAATAAAAGAGATTTATGAGTTTTGTGTGTTACTGAACTCCGTGACATCCCACTAAAATATACTCCATGTCACTTACCTTGTGACAAAAAATATTATGTTTTCGGCGGAAAAGGTTAGATGTAGCTAGCTAGAATATTGACCTCTACATTGAAATACCAAATATTGGTTCTAAATGCAGGTAAGAGATAAGAAAAAGTACCGTGATCTTATCAAAAGTATTTAATTTCTATAATAATATGATATATCATCTAGCTAAGTAGCAATTTATTTTAATGATTATTATGTTATTCTGAAAACAGTTTACAGTTATGAAAAAGAGTGATGCTAAATGGTCATATTATGACCGGCCATAAAGAGTTAATTTAGTCCATTTACATATATAGAAAAAATTAGAATTACTGATATAACCTTATATGCATGTGAATGAACTTGTGAGTTGATACTTATCTTTGAATTCCATTATGTAAAACACATTAATATCACGAATTACTGTATACGTTGAGCAACAATCAAGAAATGACAGTAGTAATAAGTTGAGCAAAAACTACGAAAGAGCAGCAGTAACATGTTGAGCAACAAATAGTGAAAATGATATAAAAGTAAAATCAAGTAGTATTAAACCAAAAATTTGAAAAAAAAATCAGTTTTTTTTTTGCTATTTAATCAATTTATGGCTGGCCATAATATGGTCACGTAGCTTTATTCCTATACTAGACCTAGTTTACAAAATTTATTCTGGCCATAATATGGCCACGTATCTTTAAATTTGTACTCCTATACTAGACCTAGTTTACAAAATTTATTTTAAAGACAAAAAAAGATACTGAAAGGAGTGGTAGTGGCTTGTTTCGAAATACATTCAACAGAAACTATATGTATTTATGGAGGTTGGTTTACTCCAAAATTAAAGTCCATTTTAAAAAGTGTAAATTTGAGCCCTCTTGATAATTGTATTCTTGCACTTGTCTCGAGTGCATTTCACCCAACATAGCACAATCTTCACAAACACACAAATTTATGATGTCCATCTTAACAAGGAACATCCATTTCAAAAATGCTATCGGGTGTCGTCTTCCTCAATTTGTTACAAATACCAAAGTACTAAATGTAACTTTTGCAACTTACAACATTTCTTGTTCACAATTATTATATAGGCATGTTACTCTCTTTTATTCCCACGAAACCTCAACATCGATCAAATTTCGCATGATTAGTTATGATATAGAAATTAGTTTGTACAACAACATTTCCATGATGTTTGCGTTTCGCTAGCCCAAAAAAATTGAAATGCCATAACAATCATTACCCATATTTTTATGTTTTTGCATTAATTGGCAAAATAAGAATTCGCACGAAATGCCCTAGTTTAATCAAAGTTATCATCAACAATAGTTGCATTGGTATTGCACAAATAATGATACATATATGCACAATACATTTAATACCTTCAATTCCATCTCTTACGCAAAAATAAAATAGATGGTTCTCATTTCCCATGGAATGTTTGCATCTGCGCAGTTTATTTATTACTCATAATATTGCAATTAATAAAAGTGAATTATTCTGGTAGACAGAGGCAAGCCCCTCAGACAGTCAATACGTACACAAATTACATAGTACTCCCTCTGTCCCTGAGAGTCCCGTTTTTCCATTTTAGTCCGTTCGCGAATAGGAGTCTCGGTTCACTTTTACCATAAATGATAATAGGGTCCCGCCTTCCACTAACTCATTTCACTCACATTTTATTTAAAACTAATATATACAAGTGGGACCCCTATTCCACTAACTTTTTTCCACTCACTTTTCTTAACCTTTCTTAAAACTCGTGTCGCTCATAAATGAGACTCTTAATGGCGGACGGAGGGAGTAATATACATGTGTGTATATATATATATAGAGAGAGAGAGGCAGAGTGGTCCAATCTGAGTGTATGGCTGACCGACTTTAGAAGAAGCAGCAGGGGCAGCCGTGTAAGATAAGGAGAGAGGTAGAGCTGCATTTCATGGCATATGGTATTTTCTGCTAACATTCAAACAAGCATGCAACTCTAGCTACTCTTTCCAAATCTCTGCTGCACTTAGCTACTCCTCTCTTTCTCTTTCTCTTTAATCTCCTTAAACAATTCAATTCATTTCATTTCTTCTCCCCTCGAACCTATTCATTTTCACCAATTCCCACACAGTCTTCTCTCTCTCTCTCTCTAGACTCGTATCAGCAGCAGCAGCAGCAGCAGCTCAACATGATGTCTGAAGATGGTCTGATGAGGGGCTACATCGGCCAGGATCCCAACCCTAATATCAATTCAAACCCTAATCCCAATTCTTCATCCAAGCGCAAGAGGAATCTCCCAGGAACGCCAGGCAAGCTCGATCTCAAATTGAATCTGGATTTCCATTTCCCTGAAATCAAAACTAATGAAATTATGTGGTTTGAGTGCAGATCCAGATGCGGAAGTGATAGCGCTGTCTCCGAAATCTCTGATGGCGACAAACAGATTCCTTTGCGAAATCTGCAACAAGGGTTTCCAGCGGGACCAGAATCTGCAGCTCCACCGACGCGGCCACAACCTCCCTTGGAAGCTCAAGCAGCGCACCAACAAGGAGGTCAAGAAGAAGGTCTACATCTGCCCGGAGAAGACCTGCGTCCACCACGAGGCGTCTCGCGCGCTCGGCGACCTCACCGGAATCAAGAAGCACTTCAGCAGGAAGCACGGCGAGAAGAAATGGAAATGCGACAAATGCTCTAAGAAATACGCCGTTCAATCCGACTGGAAAGCCCACAGCAAGATCTGTGGGACTAGAGAGTATAAATGCGACTGCGGCACTCTCTTCTCCAGGTCAGTCTTATTATAGTACTTTTATTGGTTACACACAGTTGTTTCATAATTTGCAAATATTATTATACATACGAAATGCATGTTGGGGGGATTTATTATTGTGTGTGCGTATAGAAAGGATAGCTTCATCACGCACAGAGCCTTCTGCGACGCGCTAGCGGAAGAGAGCGCGAGATTCAGCAGCCCCGTCGCGTCTGCGAATCTGAGTTTTAGGAATGAGTTGTTGCATAGCTCGGGAAATCCCCAATTTTCGGCTGGGATGTTTAGGGCGGAATTGGGCGGCGGTGGTGTTGAAGGAGGAAATCAGCTGAGCTTTGATAATAATATGCAGAAACCAAGACTGCCGCTGTGGCTGGACAGCGCGACACCTCATCCCAACTCGAACAATTTCCTTGCTGCGACGAGCTTGCCGGAGCTGGTGCAGATGAATCATCAGTGGCAAGTACAAGGAGATCATAACCAAGTAGGATTTGGTAACAGCATGGCGTCATCATCATCTGCAATTCCGATTCCGAGAGTACTAAAAGAGGAGGAACAAAACAAAGGAAATTTGTCCCAAGCCATAAATTCACTTTATTACAACCAGAACCAGAACCAGAACGAAACAAACAATGCAGCTCATATGTCGATGTCAGCCACCGCGTTGCTCCAGAAAGCAGCTCAGATGGGATCGACCAGAGCCACTGAATCCTCATTCTCCCCCTCCGCATTCGGCCTCATCAACAACGCCTCCTTCTCCGCCGCCAACTTCAACGACCAAAACCCTACCAATCTCGGCAAACCTGAGAATAATTTGAACGGGATGATGGCGTCGGAGAGCAGCCTAACTCGGGATTTTCTGGGAGTGGGCGGGAATGATCAGATTCAGAACAGGCAGTTTATGCCGGAAAACGAGCTGGCGAAGTTCGCAATGAGCCATTACAGCAGGAATTAATCAAAATTGAGGGGGGAGGAGAGGGGAAAAAGGTGGTTGGATTAGAATTTACAGCTGCAGGTGGAAGAGGTAGAAACAGAAGAGATCTTGTGAAGTGTCAGAGGGGGTGGGGATGGGAGGTACTGCATGTTGGAAGAGACGTGACAGAAGATGACATGGCAATCACAAGGCACAAATTCTTGATTCTAATGCACGTACAAAAACTCCTTTTTTTTTCCTTTCTAGGGTTTGAGATATATGCATGTATATATTTATATGGACCACCAAATTACTGTGTGCCCTGTGATTCATTGGGTTCAGTGCAATATATTCTGCATTTCTTCTATCTGATTAATAATTTCTTGCATTTTCTCTTTGTATCTAATCCTTGTAGCTCTTTCAATGTTACAGTGTTTTGTTTGACATATTCTCATTTATAGCACAACTCTACTAAATTTAGAGTTTGACAGATTATAATTGCTATAATAGCTAGTATCTTGTACTATAGTAAAACTAAGCAACGAATAATTATTTCTAACTATTGAATAGTGAAGATCTGCGGTGAATGTGTCTCTCTAGCTTGTTGGATTAATGCAGACATGGATTTGATCTCTAGAGGGGCTATTTTTTTATTTAATTAATTTTCATTTGAATTCAGTTACTTTATACGTCGAATAAATTAGCTATTAACACACTTTTGTTCCATTTCATTTTGTTCTAATATCTTGAAAGGTTTTATTCAAGTCATTAATTATATATACTAATAATATTTCATAAACACCAGAGCTTAATTTGCTATTTTATTCATTTATTTGAAATTATAGAGAGAATTGACACATTGACTTTTGATTTTATGCCTGTAAAATAAATGGCATCAATAATACGGAGTACTAAATATTTGTGCGTATTAAAATTAAATTAAATATATAAAAAACTAAAATTCCCTCCGTCCCTCTATAGTAGAGGCATTTTTTTGGCACGAGATTTAAGAAAAGTTGTGTTAAGTGAGTTAAGTAATTAATAATAAAGTAGGAAAGGAAAAATGTAGAGAGATGAATAGAGAATAAAGTAAAAGAGAGTAAGTAAGAGAGAAGAAATATTGTTGCTTTTTGCCAAAAATGGAAATGACTCAGCTACAGTGGGACAACCCAAAAAGGAATACGTCTCAGCTACAGAGGGACGTAGAGATCTACTAATGTGGTTTAAATGAGATTGATAGTATATCATATGTGACTTACTAATTAATCCTTTTGGTTGTTACTTTTTTTTAAATTATCAACGACAATTTAATTACGAAGTATAATAATCGCATTTTTAGAATCACATATTTTTTTTATATAGTTTCAGGATCAATAGCTATTTAAATCACGGAATTTGTTGAATAAAATTAAATTTTGTTATTTAATATTGTTTTTATAATCTTCTGGCATTAAATATAATTTGATCAAATTTCACTATTAATTAAATGATTATTCTCTATATTAATTTAATTTAAAATATCTAGCAGTAGGTCATAAAATATCTACAACTTTAACACCTGACAGTTGAGGAGTGAAGTAATGAAGGGTCCAATTTCTTTTACTATAACGTGGATCTGGACCCTTATCTGAAACATGCGGCCCATATTTCATCAATTCAAAAAGGAACCCATTTTTACTCACTCTAACCATTTATTAAAAACAGAGTAAATCCATATGCTGTCTCCGTTATATTCATTATCCAAAAAGAATAACTATAAATAAATGTAATTTTTTTTATCCTAGCTCTATGAATATATATATATAATTGACCCGTTAATGTACTGCCCCGAAATCAAAAGGATTAAAACCAAATAAATTCTTTGTGTTCTCCTGCAGTTTCCGGATGCATTTTTAAGACAATAGTTTCCAAGTAATCATTTTTCGTATCCGAGGTAGAAAATAAGGAATATCAAAGGACCTAATATTGCTCGAGGACGCTATAGCGACAAAATTGTTACTCCCTCCGTCCTAAATAGCGATAAAATTGTTACTCCCTCCGCCCTAAGTCCTAAGATAAGTGAGAAAATTCACTTTTGGTACATTTCAACCTAAGTGAGATGCTTCTTTTTTAAAAATAATTAACTCAATATACTTTCAAACTTTCTCCTCTTATCTCCCATATTACTGTATGACTGTATCCACTTATCTCTCTCATTTTATTCTATATTTTTTTCTCTTTCTTACTCTATTAACTAAACACTATTTACCTATATTTCCGTGATAAAATAGAAATGTCTTACTATTTCTTAAATTTTATTGGGACATGTTTCATTGTATAAAAGGAGTAATCATTTTTAGTGAGTGGAAATAGTGAGTTAAAAGATTGCAATATATGAACAGAACCACTCTTTTAATTTAAAAAATATATAATGAGTCTGGACTCAGCCATAATCTTTTTAGGCCCAAGTAACCAGCCCAAACACAACTATGTAGTATTGACTACATGCTACAAATATCAATCCTCCCAACTTTTATCACCCTTAATAAACAAAAAAAGTATACATGCTACTTAAACGACAATCATAAGATCGACAAATATTGAAATATTTCGCACCAATCGTTACACGTCTTGAATAACATGAAAAAATCAACATACACACAACAAAACCATAAAAATAAAAGAAGATACAAATTGAATATAAAATGAAACAAAAATGATGTAGCAATTAATCTCCTCACAAATGATAAAGCATCGCCACCACAGCTACTCCAAGCCCAAGAACTCCATGCACACGACGACGATCACCCGCCTCCGACGCATCCGGGGAATCTCCCCCAGCCACGGGGCTATCCGCCGCCGCAGCCTTCTTCTTAGTAGCCTTGGGCGAAGTCGGGGCAGGCGTAGGAGACGGTGTGCCAAAGATGCTGAGAGGGAGAAGAACCTTATCCACTTGATACACTGCCAGCTGGTTATCAGTGTACATGGTGTTGGACACGGTGGCCTCGTTGACGCCGGTGGTGATGTTGACCTGGTTGCCGGAGGTGGTGACGTTGAGGGGGAAGGCTCCGTTGGCGCTGTCGCCGGCCTGGGTGCGGACGGGGTTGCTCACGGTTTGGAACTGCGTGGTGGTGAGGTAGGTTGGGAGGATGTGGAATTGGATGAGTGACACTTTTTGCTGGTCGGAGAGGGAATTGAGGGTGCCGGCTGGGAGGCTGGCGAAGGCGTTGTCGGTCGGGGCGAAGATGGTTAGCCCTTGGTTGGAGTTGTTGAGCTGTGTGTTGATTTGGTCTCCGATTTGGGTGATTTTGAAGAGGCGGATTAGGGTGGTGAACTGCCCGGCTTTTTCGAGGATTTTCGTCACGTTGGTTGGGCCGGCCGGGCCGGGAGCTGGGGCTTGGGCTAGGGTGGTGGTGGTGCATTGGCAAAGCAGGAGGATGGTGAGGAGGAGGGATGTGGAGACTAGGGTTTGGTCCATTTTCTTGAATTTAGATTTTGGGGGGTAGAGGAAATGGAGTGAGAAGATGGTTTGTTGGAGAGATGTGTAGGGGGATTTTATGGGAGGGAATGGGAGATATAAACTCTCTTAGGTGTGGGTGGATTTTTTGTTGTGGTTGATTTTGGTTGATTAATTAGATTATTAATGCGTTAGGAGTAGGTGGAAGGTACCAACAAGTGATTAGTGAATGGCCCTCCGACTGCAAATATTTTAATCATGCAAATTTTTGAACTTTGAAATGTTTTATACTACAAATCTTTACTTCTTGATGTTTTGGAAGAGTTTCTCATTACTTCATTTTGAACTTTCATACTACTTCACATTAATTGGCTATTTGGGATGTGTTTTATAAATTTTTTAAACAGTACGAGTTTTAATGTATAATAGTAATTGGTAAAGTTAGAGAGATAGAAAAAATAAAGTAATTCAAGTATAGTTAGTGGATAATCAGTCTCACCTCATTAGCGAGAAAAAAGTTTATAATTTTATGGGATGGATTAAAATAAATGTATTTTTAAAGGACGAATATAGTTAACGGGTATAATTCTTTAAATTTTAGTAGAATCGAAAGGATATGTTTAAAGGACAAATGTAGTTAACGAGTAATATATAAATAAATATTGCGGCATAATTCTTTAAATTTTAGTAGAATCAAAAGGATATATCTTTCTTCAATTGGCTTGAGTAGCTATAAATTAATCAGAACGAGAAGAATTAACAAAAATGAAAAGAAGTGGAGTAAGTTTTGCTTTGAAATGAAGGAAGAAGATAACATTCTCTTAGAGGTGGGTATTCTTCAAATTATCATTGCTTAGCTTTTACTTGTATTTATATGAATTATGTTTATGTGCTCGCAAGTCGCAACATGCTTTAGATTCAAGTTTCTTTCGATTCATTATTGTGTTGGCAACATGACCACTCATGCATTTATTTTTTATGTATAGTATATGGGTGTTTAAATTGTTAAATTGGTCTATGAATTAAATATACTAATGCTCCTTCCATATTCAAAAAATAGAAACATTTGAAACCGCATGAGTTTTAATGCACAATTGTTAAAGTAAGTGAAAAAAATTGGTAAAATAAGAGAGAGATAAAAAATGAGTAAAGTAAGAAAGAGGAAGAGAAAAAATATTAAAAATTGAGTTAATGAATTGTGGGGTCTATGTCCTAAAATATAAATATTCTAAAGTTTCTATTTTTAAGGAACGATAAAAAATGAAAATAGTTGCTATTTTTAAAAAAATTAAGGGAGTATGATGTAATGCGGATGAAAATTTTAATTTCTTAAAACACATGTATGATGAGTCAAAGTGGGTGGAGGGAGTACTATATATATTATGGTGCAATCTGCAATGCATTCTATAAATATAAAATATTAACAAACGGATATAAGAGAACTTACATATTTTGTGTGTATTAGCTGTGCTTCAGGAGATGATGATCATGATATAAAAGAGATCATTTATCTAATGAAATTTTATATATGAGTATGACGCTATAACATATAGTTAATCGGGACTACAGAACAATTTTCAGATCATTATTAGTAATAGTGGCATGGCATGAGATTATACAGTTAAATTTTTTATGATTACTATATCATAAATAACATATATGTACTTAAGTAATTATGTTAGCACGTGATCACAAAATGTTCCATCAAAATGTTAAAGAGGAAGAGTAAAAGAATTATGGTACTACTATGATAATTTGAAAGATCAAATCATTACAATTTACAGATGATAATAGGGATGTCAATCGGGTCGGCCCATCGGGTTTCGGGCCGGCCCTACTCGGGTTGCGGGTCAATCGGGTGCGGGCTAATCGGGTTGTGAATTTTTTCGGGTTGTAAAAGTTCAACCCTAACCCTAAAAGCTCGGGTTTCGGGCTAGCCCAGCGGGTTAATCGGGTTGCTACTGATAAGATTTACATGCAATCAATCCAATAAATAACGATGAAAATTAGTTATATTCATAAAATGTAAAATATTTAATTATGATACATTTGAGATATATGGTCAAACTCAATCATAAACATGATCAAATACTAATATTTGAGATATTTCAATAAATTTTAATGCATGTTGTAGAAATTTAAATATTTTTTAAGTGAATTTGAAGTTTTTAATTTATTTATCAATTATTATATTAATAAAAATTCAATATATAATTTGTATATTTAATATAAAATTGAAAGTTATTTTTTTAGTTATCTATATTATAAAATTAATCAATAAAATGTCGAATTATGAGTAAAAAATAGAATAATAGAAATTTTATCGGGTTTTCGGGCCAGCCCATCGGGTTTTCGGGTCTAGCCCTAACGGGTCGCGGGTTAATCGGGTGCGGGCTAATCGGGTTTTAATTTTATCGGGCTAGAAATTTCCAACCCTAACCCTATAAATTTGGCGGGCTATTCGGGTCAGCCCACGGGTTGCGGGCTACATTGACATCCCTAGATGATAATAAGACATAATACTCGAAACATTTGCTTTTCAATTCCCGTTAATCATACAATTACTTTTCTCCCAATAATACTGTTAAAATAGCTTTAGAATAAATCCAATTAGACCTATTTACAGTTGGCTGATAGTCAATTAAACTTTAGATATGATTGCTTGCCAAATTTAATTAAATATGATGGAAGTGACATATCAACAGAAAAGGTTCTTTCTATGTGAAAACATCTGGCAGTTGCCTCCTCCAAATTAATTTATTAGAATTCCATGCATTAATCTCTATATAGGTGAAGTTTGAAATTCATAATAATTTAATGCAGCATGTATATAATTGAGTATGAAAATACCCATTATCACGTAACAAAAGTAAATAAAGACGTAAAAAATACTTACACTATTCTACTTTACCACTTAACCACTCTATTTTACTCTTAGGAGTACTATTTAACAACTTAGAATACTTTCAAATTAATATGAATTAGCTGTTTATGCAATAATTCACGACTAGAATATGTAAATTATAAGCTTTTGCCCCCTATTCAAAATGATGAATATTTTTAGTTGTTTATAGGGATGTCAATGTAGCCCGCAACCCGTGGGCTGACCCGAATAGCCCGCCAAATTTATAGGGTTAGGGTTGGAAATTTCTAGCCCGATAAAATTAAAACCCGATTAGCCCGCACCCGATTAACCCGCGACCCGTTAGGGCTAGACCCGAAAACCCGATGGGCTGGCCCGAAAACCCGATAAAATTTCTATTATTCTATTTTTTACTCATAATTCGACATTTTATTGATTAATTTTATAATATAGATAACTAAAAAAATAACTTTCAATTTTATATTAAATATACAAATTATATATTGAATTTTTATTAATATAATAATTGATAAATAAATTAAAAACTTCAAATTCACTTAAAAAATATTTAAATTTCTACAACATGCATTAAAATTTATTGAAATATCTCAAATATTAGTATTTGATCATGTTTATGATTGAGTTTGACCATATATCTCAAATGTATCATAATTAAATATTTTACATTTTATGAATATAACTAATTTTCATCGTTATTTATTGGATTGATTGCATGTAAATCTTATCAGTAGCAACCCGATTAACCCGCTGGGCTAGCCCGAAACCCGAGCTTTTAGGGTTAGGGTTGAACTTTTACAACCCGAAAAAATTCACAACCCGATTAGCCCGCACCCGATTGACCCGCAACCCGAGTAGGGCCGGCCCGAAACCCGATGGGCCGACCCGATTGACATCCCTAGTTGTTTATTAGTAGTATCTGTTTACTATAATTCACAATTACAAATATTCTGAGTTGTAAATTAATTAAAAAAAAAATTCAAATATAGACTTTAGTAATAGATTTCTTCTCATACCAGAAAAAAAATTGTGGATGCCCATTCCATAGTAGGCAACGTAATGGGCTACACTGAGATTCTTATTCAGTTGGGCCTTTTCTATACTTATACAGCCTTTTTGTCACCTTGTTCCCTATTTAAAAAAATTAATTATAAATCATTAAGTTTCTAATTTTTCATAATTATCTCATCTATCTTCTTTTTTTGGCAAAATACACGATAATATGATAACCAGTTTTAATTATTATTTTCATATGTTGCCATCATGTTGTAAAAAGTCACTGTGGGTCACATTCCCCAAAAGACATGTAATTATAATGAGCAATTCGTGTTGGAAAGAATCATATTACTATAATCAAGGAGTTCATCAAGGATAACAAATCAACGGATTATTCGTATATCATGAGATTTGATTACATTTAATAAAGTCACAAATCATTAAACGATTCGTCTACTCATTTAATAAATATTATAGGCTCATTTACGCAGCCCAACTAAAAAGGACCAATTAATTTTTTAAAACATAGGCATAGATGTTGGGTTAGCAAGTCAATAACGTCATGAAGAATGAACAACTTCGGAAATAATAAAACTAACATGGTTGATATTGGTTGACTGACTCGTCTATCCTTGATAAAAATAATAATTAGGATATCGATTTTTATCGAGCCATTTTAAATCCTTGGACCAATTTTTATTCATATTCAATATGAGAATCCAATTTATAGGCAATACATGCTAAAACGTACTAGTAAAAAATTGAACCAATTTCTGATTACAAACAAAAAAAGATCGTTTGCGTAACAATATGGGAAAATGTTTGTCATGATCGTTTTCGTTGAAACATATATAATTGTTATGTTCATAATTTTAATTGTTAAAATAGAAATAATTATTTTTTCATTTTGATATTTAAAATATACCTTAAAAAATAATGGCTCCAACTACCATCGGGGTCCCCAAATAAATAAATAAAAGTATTTTAGCCTTTTTATATTGCAACAATTATTGAAAGTAAAGTTGTTGAGTGCATTTATTTAGCAGTACCACTATATCTTTTTCAATTTTTATTCTCTATTTTATCCATTTAATAAATTTGGATGGAATAAGTGATTCAAATAAACGATATTTGGTGACTTCCCGAAAGGGATAGAGTTTAGGCAATCTAATTATGTGAATAGAAAAGAAATTAATATTGAAAATCATGCGTTTGATTCATTGTAGTTGTTGAAAAATTATTATATTAGCTATATAAAGTAATTTCTAAGTGATACTATAAATTACAATTTGTGTGTCTTTTCAATGAGCTAAACTGAGTATTTTATTTATTTATTTTTAGATGGTGCGTCGCGACTATAATGAGAGTGTTTAGTTACATATGCTTTGTTTGATATTTGAAGAATAAGAAGTGCTCTATCTTACCGGTAAATTGACGTTTTTCCTCTTATAAATAAAATATTTTCAAACTTAAATTATTTATAACAAATTGGGTTTTATGTCAATTCCACAGTTATAATATATACTACAGTATAAAATATACTCCATTATTATGGAAATAAAATTTATATACACATATATGAAGATAAGGGAGATGATTAATATTTAAAATTTGTATAAACAAACATCTATATCCATTTATCTTTATTCTAGTTTAAGTTTCATAGACTAAGAGATATAGTTAGAAAAAATTAAATCAAAACAGTAATGCTAGAGGTCATCAAATTATGAATAGTGATTCAATGCCTTATTAATTGAAGGTTGTTGTCGAATCTTAAATCCTACTTATGATTTTATTACCCGTAACATTCATCAAGATAGCATAATAAATGATAAATTGCTATATATGAGTATATTAGATTTTTTTTACAAATTACATAAAGAGAGATCAATAATTCATATTGATGCAATCATGAATATCAGAATGAATATGTATACTCAATGACTCATGCATATATCTCAATCATATCATATTCAAAAGCTAAGCCCAAAAATTATTCACGTATTCTCATCAGCACGACATTTGGAGGCGACATTTTCTGTCCATTATTGCAATCGTGCCAATTTCAGTCGATTACTTATTTTATTGTACCACCAAAAATATTGGTCAATTTTCATAGAAAAGATTCTTCAAAGTATCAACTTATATAATCATTAATCAAATTAATTAATAGTAATCAATAAGTAACATTCAAGTAGTGAAGATCTCATATCTATATACTACTAAAAAAAAGATATAATCTCTATATAATTAAGCAGAGAGGTGAACGTATAGGGATCAAATCCCATCACTTTCCTTTCTCAAAATAAAAATAAAAAACAAGAATATTTTTTTATAAGCCTAGAGGAGGTGATAATACATTCAGTAATCTCGATTGGTTGTCATTACTAATATCATGAGACTATTCATCTGAGATTAAGTTGTGGGATTATGTTAGTTGGAGGGAGAAAGCTATGACTAATTATCATGAGACTATTCATCTAGGATTAAGTTGTGGAGTCCAATCTTATGAACCAAACATGATACATATTTAATTATGAGATTTAATCTTGCCAACCGAACATCCACGTGTAGTATAAATTAACATCTTATATAATAACTGGGATTATACCTCAATCATTGCAACAATTTTATTGAAAATTCAATTGAAAAAAATCAATGTTTTAAAAATCGGACCGGACCGGCCGGTACGACCGGTCGGACCGCGAACCGGTAGGTAGTCCGGTCCGGTTCACCCCTTTAAACCACCACTGCATTGAACCGCCGTGAACCGGCCAGTCGGACCGGTTGGACCGTGAATCGGAAACCGGTTTTCTATTTTTTTTTTTAAATTTTTTAAAATTGTTGTTGATAGAGGTTAAACTCATGACCTCTCTTCTAGTTAAAAAGGCCTCTACCACTCTACCACATGGGCTCATTGAACAATTTGAACATTAAATATTTTTATACATTAACCATTAATTTTTATCTACAAAAACTAATAATTCATTTTAATTTTATTATTCTTTAATATAATTGTTAATTATAATATATATAATTATTATCCTTTATATTTTAATGTTGCTCTACTTACCACCTATATTATTATTAGTACCATATAAGATTCATTATTTACTATAAATAAATTTTTTATATTACATACTTAATTTATATACCCTAGCTATTGACATTAATGAATAATCTTATCTAAACTAATAATAAGTACTTAATTCGTATTTAATTATATATTATTTATGAAATAAATTTTCTTAAATTAATATAAACATTATCTATTTTAATACATGAAATATTAAATTTTTTATCTAGACTAACTAATATTAAATATATATATCATAATATATTTACTAAATTTTAATATTATTTATATTTATACATCACTAATTATCTATAAGGTTTAATGTTTTGTGATATATTATTAATTGTAAATCATTTACTAAATGTAATATATTTTTTTATATATTTGCAACAGTAAAACGGTTCGACCGGTTGAACCGTGAACCAGTAACGTCGCCAGTTCACTTGCCGGTCCGGTTTTTAAAACATTGAAAAAAATATATAGTACGTGTCTACCTCCTAGCTACTTGCAAATGATAGCAAGACATAGTTTGAGTTCAACCACATAAAAAAAGAGTGATATGTGATATGTTTCTAAATTTAATTTGAAATATATTCCCAATCATTCAAATTATTGATAATAATTTCGGTATACCAAATTACACATTATAAATATAAATTTTAAATAAACTCTGATTATAGCTCAAACCCCATTACCACTACAATTGTACCCACTAGGGTCTAAAGAATCAAGCCTAGTCGATAATAGATGGATTAATTTCTTGGGATTAGGTGATGCCCATTTATTATTTTATAGTAGTACAACTTTTCACACGATTAGGTGATGCCCATGAGGTGTGATGTTTATTTGCCTTCATTTTTTTTTCGATTTCAGATAGAATGTAGTATATTTTGTTCTTTCGTTAATTCAGTTAATTTTTTGTTATATTATTGTTATTTTAAACAGTTTCGTACTGCAAGCTCGCCAGTTTTTAGGTTGAGCTTTTTATACAATATAAAAAGTTAAAAATAATACTATTGGATAACTGTTTTTTTACTTATGCAAACGCTTCATATACATAGCAAAAAAGAAGAAAACTTAGTTAATTGAATAAAATCATATGACTGCTAAGGTATTAAAAGGATTATAAGTGGGTAGTCCTAAAAATAGTGATTAGTGGGTTAAGTGCACTTAATCCCTATAACAATTCATTGGTATATAATTTAAGGTCAAATTTATAAAGGTAATCTCATCTCCAATTACAACCACGATAGATATATTAAAATCGAATTGTTGGTTACGTATTTATCATGTACTCCTTCCATCTATAAAAAATAGTCATATAAGTATTAACACAAATTTTAATGCAAATTTAATAAAATGGATAAAGTAGGAGATAGAAAGAGAAAATATAGACAACATAAAAGAGAAAGATAAAAAAAATGAGCAATAAATCAAAAATAACTTACAATTTTTTGATAATTGATAAATTGGCTAAAAATGTAAAAAGTAAGACAATTTTTAGGGCGAGGTAAATGCTATGTAGTAGTGTTTCTAAATATTGTATACTAGTAATTAATAACTCGTACTATATATAATGAACGAAGCTTTATAGAAGACTTTGAAATGGTGTAAAATGTGCCTGCGAAAGCGAAAAAGAAAATCATTATAAATGGAAATTTTTTTTTTCAATAGAGTTTTATTTAGAGAATCGGGCGAATATCCTAATTTTAAATTCCAAACCACGTTTTGGGAATGTGCAATGCGTAGGTCACTCAATGAATAATTCCTCAGTCCGTGAACTATATATACTACTACTTCTTTCCACAAATGAACTACTAAAATTAAATGAAATCATTAAATTAAGTAGTTTGGGATCGAAGGTAAATGGTTTATTGGATAGACACACATTTACCGATTAATTCGTTGTCGGTCAAATATAATGAGTGGAGGAAATAAATTAGCCTATGAATTAAGAGAATTAAAATTTATAAAAATGATAGTATTATGAAATAAAAGCTTCAATAAAGTAGGGTTGGGTCACCAACCCTATTTGTCTTTGTAGATGAATAGTCTTCTGGTTTGAAATTAAGTCCGAGCACAATAGCACATGCGATTGGGGGGACTACACACATGTGACCACTTTTGATTTTGTGACACGTCTTAAATTTAGAGCATCCACAACGGCGGCCGTCCTGGCGGACGTCCGCCATTAGGCAGCAGGGAGGTGGACGCGGACGTGCGTTGCAGACACCGGAGTTCCGCGGCATTCCGGGGACGTCCGTCGTGACGTCTGTCATTGCGGTGACACAACAGACGTCGTGAATTTTCAATTTTTTTTTTAAAAAAACTCTATATATACGGCTCGTTGAACTTCATTTCATTCACACCACTTGTTTTAACGAGTTTCTCTCTCTCTACTTTCATTTCTTTTGAAGATAAATGGAGCACTTCGATAGTGATTCCTCTGCCACGAGCGAGTCACAAACGCCGACTTTTCCCGTTAGAGTTGGGGGAAATGCCAGCGGAAGTGCACCGATGTCCGGGATGATGCCCCAACCCCAAATGGCGGGATGATGCCCGGGTACTACAATATGTACCCCCCTTGGTGTGGGATGATGCCCCAAATGTCTGGGATGAGTGCCGCGATGACGGGGATGATGCCTCAAATGCCTGGGATGAGTGTCGCGATGACGGGGATGATGCCCAAATGCCCGGGTTGAGTGTCGCGATGCCCGGGATGATGCAGGGCATGCATGCCGCTGCAGGGGGAGCAGGGAGGAAGCCGGCGGGAGAAAGAGGACCATCTGGAGCATATGGGAGTGCGTCGCGCTGGTGAAGGCCGCCTGGATCAGTGTAGTCGAGGATCCCTACGTCGGGGCTAACCAGCATATCGACAGAATGTGGTGGCGCATTAGCCGAAGCTACCTCCAATTCAAACCGCCAGGTGGGAAGCCTCACGATGGAGAGCAAGGTCGGACACAGTGGGAGCGGCTGAGGAGGCAGCTAAGTCGATTTGCCGACATCTACCAAAACAATCTCCGCACGGCAACCAGCGACATGTCCGCCGATGATGTGAAGCTTCTGTCTCACCAGCAGTACCCCGACAGTGAATTGGGTTTCGGGGAATTCAAATATTAGGAGGTCTATCTTGTGGTGCAGACTTCCGCCATGTTTAGTTAGGGTGTTGAAGTTGGCTGGCCGAAGCGGACGAAGATCAACGCCTCCGGGGAGTACAGCAGCAGTGCCGGTTCCCGCGAACTCCCTGACGCCGAGGCAGAGTTCCCGACCCCTCAATCCCGCTGCCGTCGCTCGGTTGGGCAAAAGTCCGCGATGCGGATGGCAAGGGGAAGCGCCTGCGGGTTCGGATCCGAGGTCCAATCGGCAGCTCCTTCCCAGATCGATCCCGAGCTCCCCTCACTCGCCCGCATACAGCAGCATGATTCACTTTTAATCACCATGGATAAGTGGCTTGCAGCGACTGACCCCTTATACAAGTTGATGCTGAAGGATGTCATCGACAGTATGCGGCGCGATTTGGGGATGCCACCCCTGCCCGATTGTGACGACGGGACTGGCGGCGGGGACGACGAGGAGTGAGACGGGGGCCTCATTTGTCGAAGCTTGAGGTTGTTTTTTTTAACTATGTATTTTTTTAATAATTATATATGTTTTTTGTTTTAAATAAAATGGTTGCATTTTCTCCGTATTCGTGTCAAAATTTTAATTCCGTAAATTGTTTAGTTCCGTAAATTGTTTAATTTGGTGAATTTGTGAATTTTTATTATTGTGGGATGTCCGTCGGGATGTCCTTAGGATGTCCGCCATTGTGCAGTGGGATGTCCTTATGACGTGGCAGTGCAGTGTGATGTCCTTATGACGTGGCATGAGGTGTTTTTGAGAAGTCCATCGGGATGTCCGCCGGGACATCCGTCCCATTGAGGATGCTCTTAGGACCCTCCAAGCTTTCTAACAATTTAAAAAATAGGCAACCAAAAACATTATCCGAAAATATATTTTCTAAAGTAGGAAATGCGTAAGAATTAATTAATCATAATGACCTAGTACGATGCCAGAAGTTCGATCGTAGGTACTACAATGGAATTAATTAGAAAAGAAAAAGAAGAAATGGTTCTATACACTTCTTTTATATCACTTCTTTTTATTATTATAGGAGTATATCAATAAATAATAAAACTAATTTTTAATTAAATTCACTTATTTTTTTTATTGTTATAGGAGTATATCAATAAATAACAAAACTATTTTTTAATTAAATTCACTTAAATTCAAAAATTTAAGGATATTATGTACTTCGTATATATACATATACATTTATCTTTTCTCTTCTAGTATTTTGTTTAAAACTACTACTATATAAAATGTTTCAATTTTGTCTAATGAACAAATTGCTTTTAACTTCCTTTTAGATTGAAAATATTATAGCTTTGTCTGTATTATCGAGTGGATAATTCTGCCCACTCTTGTCTTATAGTAATATAACATGCACATTACTAGTAATATTAATTTATATTGCATACATGTTATCTGTATTTTAAATTTACTATATGAAATTCTTATCATTCGTTCATTTATAATTAATACAAATAAAATATATATCATTCATTTGTAAAGATAATTCAAGAAAGATTGTCATTTTAGCTAACCTATTATTCCCACTCCACACTGTCCCAATAAATAAATCCTTAATTCTTCTTTTTATTTGTTTCAAAATATGTCTACTTTTATAATTTAAATTTTTTAATTTGCCTACTAAAATAACGTTCTGTGATGTCGGTGGACGGTGAAGATAATATTGTAGCATGAGACAACGAATAAGAGTATAATTGTAGATACAGTACTTTTAAAAATCATTAAACATTAACCCAAGGAGTGTGGTTGAGTGGCATTGGACTCGTCCATCCTTAATCAAATGGTTAGGGGATCGATCCGACTGACGCATTGGTTTCCGCGCCCGAACCGTGAAACTGCCGGTTAACCGGCGGTTCCGAACCGTCCCGAACCTGCGGTTCAGTGACGGTTCCGGTTCGAAAATTCTTGAACCTAAACCGGACCGCGGTTCGAATTGCGACGGTTCCAGTTCGAGGAAATTGCCACGGTTCTGGTTCGGAACCGGAACCGGCGGTTCCGGTTCGCCGGTTAACCGCCGGAACCGGAACCAGTGGGCATCTCTAACAGGGCCTGGGTCCGTCCTCATATCAAAGAAAAAGTCCTTTAACCGTCCTTTGAAAGTCCTCAAAGAAAAAGTCACTGGGTCCGTCCTTAAAGGGGTATGGGTCCGTCCTCAAAGGGGTATGGAGCAACTTTAAATCCTTGGGCCGGTCATTGGGTCCGTCCTCAAAGGGGTATGGAGCAGCTTTAAATCCTTGGGTCTGGATCCGTCCTCATTTCAAAGAAAAAGTCACTGGCTCCGTCCTTAAAGGGTCAGGTCCGTCCTCAAAGGGGTCCTTAAAGGGCCGGGTCCGTCCTCAAAGGGGTATGAAGCAGCTTTAAATCCTTGGGCCAGCGGTCCTCAAAGAAAAAGTCATTAGCAGTCCTCAAAAAAAAAAGTCCCTCCCTCGGTGGATACCCTTTTGGTAATTACCAAAAAAAATATTAAACATTGGTAACCTGTGTTGCACTCATTCGATCTCGAGATAAAAATGGCAATTTCCTAAAATCGAATAAATAAATCCACTGTTATCAAATGACTTTCCTAATTATTAACCGTATGATTCTGTTGCAATTCCGAGAGCACGATTGTCGTGTCGTTCGAGTTTCGAGCTTATCATATCATTTTAATCATACGGCGCAGAAAATGGGAAAAAAAACAGATTTTTGAAATTAATTTATTTTCCCTTGTAAAAATATGATAAAAAAGTAATTGAAATTTGGTGTATATAAACAAAACAGCCACCGTCACACTTCTAATCTCATGCGCATTCGAGCAGCATTGCTGCAGAGGCTGAACCCAAAACGACGACGAAAACGTCACGTGGCGCAGCAGTAGTTAGCGTGCCGTCGCCGGCGCACGTTAGCTATCTTCCGGAACTGTTTTTCAGTTAATTCTTCGTCTGTTTCTTTCTCTTAAGACAAAGGAAAGCTATATCACAAAGGGATAAGAATACAAGTGCCGAAAGTAACAAAACCCCAAATTAAAGAAAAAGAGCAGGATTTCCGATTTCCACCTTTAAATAGCAGCCAAAATCCGAAGGAAAGAAATTATAGGTGCTGTATTTGTACAAGGAAAACGAGAGCTAGCAATGGCGGTTTCGTTGTACGGCTTATTTTGTTTGCTGTTGCTGACGACGACGTCGTTCTGTTTTGCCGCCAACGTGACGTACGATCACCGCGCGCTGGTGATAGACGGAAAGCGGAGGGTTCTCGTCTCCGGCTCCATCCACTACCCGCGCAGCACTCCTGATGTTAGTACGGAGCTCGCATTTTTCACGCGCACACACAGTAGATACATTTTTATGAATGGAAATGTGATGTTTTCCTTTTTTGTTGTGCTTGGGATCAGATGTGGCCGGACTTGATACAGAAATCCAAAGACGGAGGATTGGATGTGATAGAGACTTACGTTTTCTGGAATTTGCATGAACCAGTTCGCGGCAAGGTGATTGCTCATTTTATTGTTTGTTAATCTATGTTTTCGAAAAATGCGATTATCTCTCTATTTCTCGTTGTTGATTTGGTTTTGTGGTGCTTTTCTCTGGCATGATTATCCCTAACTTGGATGTATGATTTTGTTTAATGGAGAAAAAAGGGGAAAGTGGAGTAATGACGAAGAAAAGGCAAAGAATAAGTTTTTTCTGATTTTCCAGTTTCTTGATCGAAAAGTAGTGAACTTTTTGAAGTAAATTATTTAGTAATGTGGTTGAGTCCGCGTTTTCAATCATTGTTGTTGGGGCTATTGATTAAGATTTGTTTTGATAACTGAAAGTCAATTATGGAGAGTGTGAAAGAAAGAAAAAATACTTAATAGAGAAAAGTGACGCTTACGGTTTGAAATTGAATTTTGCAGTATGATTTTGAAGGCAGAAATGATTTGGTGAAATTTGTGAAGTTGGTGAAGGAGGCTGGTCTGTTTGTTCATTTACGAATCGGTCCCTATGTCTGTGCTGAATGGAATTATGGGTAATTTAAGATTTTCCTCCATTTATCAAGAAAGAATAGCACTTTTATATCTTGGTTTTGTTAATGTATAAAAATATGGAGATGATTATGTGTGTCATGGTTGAAATGAGAACTGCTAATCTATTTTCGAACAGTGGATTTCCTCTTTGGCTGCATTTTATACCTGGAATCAAGCTCCGGACAGATAATGAGCCTTTCAAGGTTGCTATTCTCGCATCGCTTTCTTTCATTTTGATTTGGCTGTAATTGTTGGTTGTTTCTTTGAACACTAGCATAACCTAAAATGCAATGGATTAATGGGATATTGCAGGCTGAAATGAAGAGATTCACAGCCAAGATTGTGGACTTGATGAAACAAGAAAATCTGTATGCATCACAGGGAGGCCCCATAATTTTGTCTCAGGTTGAATGCTCTAAGAATCATGTTTTAGCATCTTTATAGCTATAAGTGCTCAAGGATCTCGTGTATGTCCAACATTTCAGATAGAAAATGAGTATGGAAATATTGATTCTGCTTATGGTGGTGGTGCTAAACCGTACATAACCTGGGCTGCAACAATGGCCACCTCACTGAATACAGGAGTGCCCTGGGTTATGTGCCAGCAAAAAGATGCTCCTAATCCTATTGTAAGTTCTGGTTTCATAATTCCACCTGTAATTAGAGCCAAGCTCGATGGCTACTTCAGCAGATGATAAATCCAATCTAATAAACTGCATTCCCTCCTGAATAATACAGATTGACACTTGCAATGGGTTTTACTGTGACCAGTACACCCCAAATTCCAATAACAAGCCAAAAATGTGGACGGAAAACTGGAGCGGATGGTACAACTTTAGATAATGCTTGATCATTGTTAAACTGCATTGTGGTTCTTTGTTTAGTATCTTTGGGGCTGTCTAACTTTTCCTGCATGTGTTGTTAATAAAACACCAGGTTCTCTTCATTCGGTGATCCTCTGCCATATAGACCTACGGAAGATGTTGCTTTTGCTGTTGCACGCTTTTACCAGCTCGGGGGAACCTTCCAGAACTATTACATGGTATATATATAGCTGTCGTTTACATTGGATATATGCAAGAACTTGTCATATGAATTGTATTGCATTTTTCAGTACCACGGTGGGACTAACTTTGGTCGCTCGAGTGGTGGACCTTTCATTACCACAACCTATGATTATGATGCTCCAATTGATGAGTATGGTATGTCATTCCTTTGTCTAATATCTGTTTCTTCACTACAACAAGTTTAGGTTGTGAAATTTGATGAGTTTCCAACAGCTATTAACAACAATGTCTAATATGATACGGACATCCAGAGAGTATATTTTTTCTTGTTTCAATGTAATATTTTCTGATATGGATTCATGAATGTGTATTGACTGCTCTGTTTAGGCCTTCTGAGGCAACCAAAATGGGGTCACTTGAAAGATGTACACAAGGCTATAAAACTTTGTGAAGAGGCAATGGTGGAAACTGATCCAAAAACCACATCTCTCGGTTCAAATTTGGAGGTATAACATCTTCTCCCTACAAGGTTCTACTCATTAAGAAGCATGTCTCTCTCTTTCGAATCATCATTACGCTACTCTTGGCTCCAACTTCTTGTTCTGGATCTTTCTTGCTGTTTTAACAAGGCATATTTTCAATAGCATTTTATTCACAAATTTCTATCTCTGAATTAAGATTATTGCAACTTCTCCTGAAAATGTAATTTTCTGTCTCAGGCTAGTGTATATAAAACAGAATCAGGAAAGTGTGCTGCTTTTCTTGCAAATGTTGGCACACAATCGGATGCCACGGTGAAGTTCAATGGAAATTCCTATAGTTTGCCTGCTTGGTCTGTCAGCATCTTACCTGACTGCAAGAATGTGGTCCTCAATACTGCAAAAGTATGCATTGCAAGCCTTAATATTGCATTTCTCCTTTCCAACCATGAACCTTGGAGATTTGATACTTGAACTCCAAAGCAATTGAAATTTTATCCTTCAATGTTATAATATCTCTAATAAGTCACTAGCAGATTTCAGTCAGAAGCTAATGGCACTTGACAAATAACAGATAAATTCAATGTCAACTGTTACGAAGTTCGTTCATCAGTCTTCAGAAGATGGTGCTACAGAAACAGATGCATTCTCAGGTTGGAGTTGGATCTACGAACCTGTAGGTATATCCAGTAATAATGCGTTCACAAAACCTGGGCTGCTGGAGCAAATAAACACAACTGCTGATCAAAGTGACTATCTTTGGTATTCTCTGAGGTATGTATGGGAGCTTTTCAAAAAAAGACACACTGCTGTGTTTTAGACAAAGCTCTTAAATTCTTAACTTTTTTCGTGATTGTTTCAGCATTGAAATGAAAGGGGACGAGCCTTTTCTTGAAGACGGGTCTCAGGCAGTCCTTCATGTGGATTCTCTAGGCCATGCACTTAATGTTTTTATCAACGGGAAAGTTGCAGGTGAAGTGACTAAAAAATAAATGAACACTTCAACTTTTTTGCCCTTTGCTTCTGCTATTCCGTCTTAACTGCTTGGGGCTTGCTATATATTGTACAGGGGGTGGCAATGGGCGAAACAGTAACCCTAAAGTCTCATTAGATGTTCCCGTAAGCCTTGTTCCGGGTAAAAATAATATTGATCTCTTGAGTTCAACAGTGGGATTGCAGGTATATATGCACAGAGTTTATCAATAAATCTTACAAGAAGTTTTACCTAATGCAAAAAAAATTTTGATTCTAGAACTATGGAGCATTCTTCGATTTGAAAGGTGCTGGAGTTACAGGGCCAGTCCAGTTAAAAGGCCTAAAAAATGGATCTACGGCTGATCTGTCCTCTCAGCAGTGGACATATCAGGTCAGTTTTTAACATTGAGTCAAAAGTAGCTAATATGTTTGTTGGTGATACGACATCCTATTTCATCGGTATTGATCTCATGTGTAATGCAGATTGGTCTAAAAGGGGAAGGGCTAGGCCTTTCGACTGGAAGCTCCTCACTTTGGGTGTCACAGCCTGCCTTGCCCAAGAATCAACCACTGGTCTGGTACAAGGTACATTTTCACCATGATAACAACTATTCCAATGTGACTATGTTGAAGATATAATCTCAATAAAATTTACTGTGTGATCCAGACAACTTTTGATGCCCCCTCCGGAAGCAGCCCGGTGGCATTGGACTTCACAGGACTTGGGAAGGGTGAGGCATGGGTAAATGGACAGAGCATTGGGCGTTATTGGCCTACTAATATTGCCTCAAGCAATGGCTGCACCAACTCTTGCAATTACAGAGGATCTTACAGCTCTAACAAATGTCTGAAAAACTGTGGGAAGCCTACTCAGCTGCTGTAAGAGCTTCTTTTCTTTATAAAAAAACTTTTTAGTATCACTTTTCCAAGTAGTCATCATGTTTGGTGTTTCAGGTACCACGTGCCCCGTTCGTGGCTAAAGCCAAGTGGAAACTTGCTAGTGTTGTTCGAGCAGGCAGGGGGAGATCCTACAAAGCTATCTTTTGCAACTAGAGAGGTGCAAAGCATATGCTCTCGCGTCTCAGAGTCACACCCGATTCCTGTGGAGACGTGGACTGCAGACGAGGAAACGAGGAAAAGGACAGGGCCAACTCTGTCCCTGGGTTGCCCTCATCCACATCAGGTCATATCTAAGATCAACTTCGCCAGCTTTGGTACTCCTCATGGATCGTGTGGGAGTTTCAGCCACGGCCGATGCAGCAGCGAAAGAGCTCTCTCCATTATTGAAAAGGTCTTGCTGATTTATTTTGTCACAAACTATGCTGATATTTTCTAAGATGGTGTTTTGATTTGGTTATGTATATACCGCAGGCTTGCGTAGGATCAAGAAGCTGCAGCGTTGGAGTATCGGTTAATACGTTTGGCGATCCCTGTGCAGGAACTGCTAAAACCTTAGCTGTGGAAGCTTCTTGTGCATAGTCTGTTACAAAATATGAAGTTGTTCACACAATTATTGAAACAATAAATAAAAAAGGCAACCTTTTCTTAGTAGGAACTTGATCATAATTATTTATAATCATCGATGTTTAGTGCATAAAATGCAAAGTGGTATATGCAGCTGTACGAGTTTTCTTGAAAGAACAGCCATAGTCACTTCACTTGAAGAATTACTTATGTTATACTAGTATATTTATATAGAAAAATGATATGCTACATATTTTATGTGAGTTCCTTATGTGAGTACCACTCTCGTTACATTGTTCGTTTCGATTTATATATTTAGTTTGATTCTAATGCATTAAAAATGTTATTTGAATTTTTAATTTCAAAAAATTCATAAAAATCAAAGCTCGATTTGCTTGTTTTCTCTATAAATTCAAATAAATTAATAAACTAAAAAATTAAGCTTTCATTTTTATTAATTTTGTGAAATTAAAAATTTCAATAACATTTTTTAATGTATTAGAATCAAACTAAATATATAAATCAAAACGAACAACGTTAAATATGCGTTAAACGGGAGTAGTGCTCACATAAGGTATGTAGCATATTATTTCTCTATTTTAATATATCTAAAAATATCATGCTATATATGATTATAAAGAAAAAATAATTAATAATAATTCTACCGAAAATGTATTATAAATGTACTCAATTATTGTTCTACTAGACAATAATACGGGAATAACCCAAAAATATTACACACAAATAACCTTATTTTTGTATAAATGGGTTTGAAATTTTGAATAATGGTACCTAATGTAAACCTGTGCTAAATCAGTTTTAAGAATTTGTAAATCATATTTTTAATTATTTCCAAACCGCGAAAACTCATCTACATTCTCCATTTCATTAACCTCTGCTAGACATTTCATCATACAGTCTCCCTGCGAGCGCCGATCCGACTTTAATCACCAATTCAGCCACCTCCACCGCCGTCGTACCATCTTCTACGGCCCCCGGACTCCCCATTGCGGCCACCACATGCGGGTATTTTCAACATCTTCTCACCTCAATTCATCATTAAACATTACCATTCTTCATCACCTTCCCATCAACTAACTGAAATTCACCCCAGTTCCTACAATGTTCGCTCCACGCGGAAATAAATCTCAACTCATCCAACCCTATAAACGCTCTCTCTCTAGTATGTTCGGTCCAACCCAATCCAATAATCCCACTCCTTCGTCAACCTCCTCCCACAGTCTCTCAAATTCAACATTCCTGTCTCAATTACGCGGTAAACCACCTAAAAACGCAGTCTTGTTCAGAAACCTGTCTGCTGCATCCCATTCTACGCGAATCTACAAAGGCCCAATATCAAGAACATTGAGGAGGAGAATCAAGAAAAGAGAGATAGCCGCGGCGAAACCCGTTCTAAACGAGTCTCTCTTCCAAGCAGCCAAATCCCAACTCCCACCGAGATTCACTCCTGAAGAGCTGCACGATGTCATAGCCTTACTGGAAGATCCTTTAGTTTGTTTCGAGCTTTTCAATTGGGCATCTCAGCAGCACAGATTCAGGCACAATGCGTTGACATATCACGTTACGATCAAGAAGCTCGGTGCAGCTAAAATGTACGAGGAGATGGATTGTGTCGTCAATCAGGTGCTAGCCGTTTCTTCTATTGCTTCCGAGCCCCTTTACAATAGCATGATTTACTACTTCACCGAAGCTAGGAAACTGGTTAGGGCTGTCAATATATTCAAGCGGATGTGTGATTGTAGGAAATTGGATAGCATGCCAACTATAAGAACTTACAACATATTGTTTGCCGCGCTTCTGAGCCGTGGAAAGAATTCCTACATTAATCATATGTATATGGAGACTATAAGAAGTTTGTTCAAGCAAATGGTAGATGCTGGGATTGAGCCTGATATCTTTTGTCTCAATTCTATGATCAAAGGATATGTGCTTTCACTTCATGTCAATGATGCACTTAGAATCTTTCACCAGATGGGCACGGCTTACGAATGCCAGCCCAACTCGTTTTCGTATGATTATTTGATTCACGGGCTGTGTGCGCAAGGCCGAACGCAGAATGCTAGAGAGATTTGTGATAGGATGAAGAAAAGTGGTTTTGTGCCTAGCAGTAAATCGTATAACTCCCTTGTGAACTCATTGGCTCTCGAGGGGGAGGTTGATGAAGCTGTGAAATTCTTGTGGGAGATGGCTGAGCACCAGAGGTGGGCTGATGCCATCACTTATAGAACTGTCTCGACTGAAATATTACGACAGAGAGGGACTAGAGAAGCTTTGAGGTTCTTGGACCTGTTGCAAGAAAAGAAACTTGTAGATGGGCAGACGTACCAAAAGATTGTGTATGAACTCGAAGATAACTCTCGTTATGAAAATATATGATGTGTATTCAGGTAAATGGCTGGACCGGTTTTTTCTAATAACCGTTGTGTAGGTCCTCCCGTTCATATCGCACTGAAAGAAAGAGGATCAATAAGTTTAGTTATGCCAGTGCAGGTGTTCAAGTTTTGGTTTGTTCTGTATTTTTATTTGTAGTTCAAGATAAATATATCGTGTTTGCTTTTTTGGTCTGATACTCTTGAGAGTCTGACTACAACTTGCCTATTCTTCATCATCCATGTGTTCTTATCATTGACATAATGTCAAAGACCTATGTAAAAATGAATTGTGTTGCTAAGAGTTCATTTCTTAAGATTGGGACCATTAGGACCAGTCTTTCTTCCTTGATGTGCTTTGTTGCGGTAACCGTGTAAGTTAGCTCTGATGATTCATGTGGCCGAAGCTAGTACAAATGAGGGCAAACGGCTGTGATTACAAAAAAATGACTGGAGAGCAAACGGCTGCTTAACTTTGTTATGTAAAAGGATAGAAAAAGAATTTAGCGTAAAACTCACAACAGATACATTGTCAAAGAGATTACAAAAGACAATTTAGCTGTTACAAATGAGGGCCATCAGAAATTCGCAATAGCAGTTGAATGCTAAAAATTACTGTATTATATGTCTTGTGATTACAAACAAAATGTAGAGAGCAAATGGCAGCTTAACTTTGTTTCTACAAAAATAGAAACAACAGATCCATCGTCTCGGCCATTTGATATATGCAAGAACTTGTCATATGAATTGTATTGCATTTTAACAGTACCATGGTGGGACTAACTTTGGTCGCTCGAATGGTGGACCTTTTATTACAACAACCTATGATTATGATGCTCCAATTGATGAGTATGGTATGTCCTTCCTTCGACTAATATCTGTTTCTGCACCACAACAAGTTTAGGGTGTAAAATTTGATGAGTTTCCAATAGCTATTAACAACAATATCTAATATGATACGGACAGCCAGAGAGTATATTTTTTCTCTTGTTTCAATGTAATATTTTCTGATATGGATTCATGAATGTGTATTGACTGCTCTGTTTAGGCCTTCTGATCCACTTGAAAGATGTACACAAGGCTATAAAACTTTGTGAAGAGGCAATGGTGGAAACTGATCCAAAAACCACATCTCTCGGTTCAAATTTGGAGGTATAACATCTTCTCCCTACAAGGTTCTACTCATTAAGAAGCATGTCTCTCTCTTTCGAATCATCATTACGCTACTCTTGGCCACAACTTATTGTTCTGGATCATCCTTGCTGTTTTAACAAGGCATATTTTCATTAGCATTTTATTAACAATTTTCTATCTCAGAATTAAGATTAGTGCAACTTCGCCTGAAAATCTAATTGTCTGTCTAGGCAAATTGTGCTGCTTTTCTTGCAAATGTTGGCACACAATCGGAATTATTGAAGGAATTAAATAAAAAAGGGCAGCCTTTTCTTAAGTAGGAACTTGATCTTCGATCTTGCAAATTTGGTGGTTCCCACAAACTTTATCCTCAATCTTTAGAGCATCTGCAATGGTGGACGGACGGCGTCCGTCCGTGCCAGCGGCACTGAAGACGTCGTCCGCCGCTGCGCTCTCGCCGCTGGCACGGCGTTGCTCGATGCATCGAGCACATCCGTGCCAGCGAGCAGGTGACGCGGCAGCGTGTGATTGACCAACGGCATTTCCGTTGGATTTTTTTTAAAATCGAAAATAATACAAAAAAAAAATTCCCAATCCCAAAAAATGCCCGCTTTTCCCGTTTTTCTGTATTTTTTTAATTTTTTTAAATTTTTTTCCCTCAAAATCATCTATAAATACACACATTCATCATCCATTTTTTACATCAAATCATCTCTCATTCATATTTTTCATACAACTTATCTACACCTTCATCTCGCACTCAAAACCTCAAATGGATTTCACCCATCTCATTGCGGAAGCGGAGCGCGAAGAACAAGAATACTACGAACAACATCATGCCGCTTATGAAGCATATGTCGCAGCGAATACCCCCGCCCCTCCTGCTCAACCAACTAGATCAACTCGCCGCTACATCCATCGTGACCGGGAGGGAGCCCACGAAAGGCTCGTTGCCGACTATTTTACCGACCCGCCGCGGTTTCCGGCAGATTACTTTAGGCGTCATTTTCGCATGTCAAAGCGCTTGTTTATGCGTATTGTCAACACATTGTCCGTCCGTGTTGAATTCTTCCAAACAGGTCCAGATGCAGTCGGTCGGCAAAGTATCTCGGCGTTGCAGAAGTGTACGTGTGCCATCCGACAACTCGCTACTGGGCAAACGGCCGACCTCTTCGACGAGTATTTGCATGTCGGTGAGTCTACTGGAATCCTTTGTCTGAAATTTTTTTGCGAGGGCGTTCGTACAACTTTCGGTGATGAATTCCTTCGGACACCCACCACCGATGATTGCCAACGGTTGCTTCGTCTCCACGAATCAGTCCATGGCTTTCCCGGAATACTTGGCAGCATTGACTGCATGCATTGGAGGTGGAAGAATTGCCCAACTGCTTGGAGGGGGCAACACTTAAGCGGCCACAAAGGCGGCGGCCCAACACTTATCCTTGAAGCGGTCGCCGACTACCGCCTATGGATTTGGCATGCATATTTCGGCGTTGTCGGATCCAACAACGACTTGAACGTGCTATATTCTTCACCCCTCTTCAATGATGTGTTGAATGGTGTAGCACCGGCGATCGACTTCACTGTCAACGGAAATACATACCACATGGGTTACTATCTCGCCGATGGTATCTACCTAAGGTGGTCGACTTTCGTTAAGACGCTCAGCAACCCGCAAGACCCGAGACGGGTTCTTTTGCGCAGCGTCAAGAGTCCGCGCGGAAAGACGTTGAAAGAGTCTTTGGGGTCCTTCAAGCCCGATTCAACATTGTGAAAGCCCCGGCTCGGCTGTGGTACGTGAATAATATCGCCGATATCATGTACACGTGTATTATCTTACACAACATGATTATAGCCGATGAAGCACCGAGAGCGGCTAGCTTCTACGACGAGGATGAAGCCAGAAGCTCAAGCGCGAGGTCTCCCCCACGCCGAGGTGTGCATACGACGGTGGGTGAGAGGATCGAAACAAGGCACACAATGCGTGATACCCAAACCCACGTTGATCTACAAGAAGACCTAATCAAACACATGTGGGCAAAATTCGGTAATGAGTAGTGAGTTTTTTTAATTTTACGAATTTAATTATGTAATTTTTAATTTTTAGGAGTTTAATTATGAAAATTTTAATTTTTAGGATTTTAATTATGTACTCCCTCTGTCCACGAATAGGAGTCTCGTTTTTCCATTTTAGTCCGTCCGTGAATAAAAGATCCGATTCACTTTTACCATAAATGGTAATAGGGTCCCACCTTCCACTAATTCATTTCACTCACATTTTATTTAAAATTAATATATACAAATGGGACCCCTATTCCATTAACTTTTTTCCACCCACCTTTCCTAACATTTCTTAAAACTCGTGCCACTAAGAAATGGGACTCCTAATGGCGGACGGAGGGAGTAATTTTTAATTTTTAATGTATTTTGTAATATTATTCCGGGTATGTGTAATGTATTTTAATTTTGTGGAAATATTTTTATTTAAATTGAATAATGGAATGATGAGACCCTTGTGCTCGTCCTTGCGGAAGAGCACAGCTGTGGGTGTTGTGCTCTTGCCTAAGAGCAAGCATAAAAGGTGGCGCCGGGCCCACAACCGTGCTGGTTGGCAAGAGCACGGTTGTGGGTGCTCTTATTAGTGCACAGAATGCGAAGTGATATATACAGCTGGCTATTAATATGGAGTACTAAGTTTTGATAAAGGAGTAGCCATAGCCAATATTAGGGCATCCGCAGTGGCGCAGATGTCCTAGCGGACATCCCCGCGGACATCCCAAAAACACCTCCTACCACGTCATACGGACTTTCCACTGCGGATGCCACGTCATACAGACATCCCACTGCACAGTGGCGGACATCCCCAAGGACATCCCAACGGACTTCCCACATTAAAAAAAATCACAAATTCACCAATTTAACAATTTACGGAATTAAGCAATTTATGGAAGAAAAATTCGAAACGAATACGAAATAAAAAATTTATTAATTAAAAAAGAAAAGTACATTTCACCAAAATAAAAAAAATACATTTTAACAATTAAAAACTCCATCAACGACAACCCCTCCGCTGCCATACTTCTTCAATTATATCGTTCTGGAGTCGAACATGGGCTTATTTTTTGCGCATGTCAGCTAATGCACGGACTCGCTCGACATCGTCATGGGGTATCTCCATGCGTACATTGCCAGTGGCCACGCCGTGGCTTGGACCCGCAGCCGTAGCATCATCGTTGGCCCAATCGGTCAGCGCTGGGCCTTCATCTTCGACAATCATGTTGTGCATGATAATACATGCGTACATGATGTCGGTGATGCTGTCAACATACCACAGCCGTGATGGACCTTTTACTGCCGCCCATCGAGACTGGAGCACACCAAATGCCCGCTCCACATCCTTGCGCGCTGCCTCCTGACGTTGCTCAAAGTATATCTTATTTTCATCCGTTGGGCATCTGATCGTCTTCACAAAAACGGGCCACATCGGGTATATCCCATCAGCCAAATAATAGCCCATACTGTGTTGGTTGCCGTTGGTGACGAAACTGACGGCCGGACCGACGCCCATGCACTGGTCGTTGAAGAGGGGTGACGACTGGAGGACGTTGATGTCGTTGTTAGACCCGGCTACTCCAAAATAGGCATGTCAAATCCACAGCCAGTAGTCAGCTACTGCTTCAAGGATCATCGTGGGATTCTTGGCCTTGAAACCAGTAGTGTACATCCCTTTCCAGGCAGCGGGGCAGTTCTTCCATTCCCAGTGCATACAATCTATGCTGCCTAACATCCCCGGAAACCCGTGCTGATTCTCGTGCATATCCAGCAGAGCCTGACAATCTTTGGGGGTAGGATTCTGAATAAACCTATCCCCGAATATCTCCCTAACGCCCTGACAAAAATACTTCAGGCAGTCGCGGGCAGTCGGCCTAATTGCGGCAGTGCACTTCTGAATCGGCGTGTGGCCGGGTTTACCAGCCGCATCCTCCTGCACCCTAAAATACCCATATCGACGCTCCAAAGCGCCCACGATACGCAGAAAGAGCGGACGATGCATCCTAAACCGTCGCCGGAATAGGTTCTCCCCAAACCGTGGCTCCGAAGCAAAGTAATCCTCGTACAACCGACTGTGGGCAGCGAGGTGATCCCGGGGCACTATAGTACGACGATGGATGGGTCGAGGCACCGCCGGCGCCGAGGCCGCTTGTTCCTCCCTCTCCGCGGCCTCCCGCACACGTGCGCGTATCATCCGCATCATGTGTTCATAATGCCCACCACCACCACTACCACTACCACCACCACCACCACCACTACCACCACCACTACCACTATCACTACTACTACCAGACATTACGGAAATATAAAAGAAATTTAGAGAGAGAGAAACTTGTTAAAACAAGTGGTGCGAATGAAATGAAATGCAACTAGACGTATTTATAGAATTTTTTTCAAAAAAAAAATAATGCAAAAATCGGGAATTCCGCGCCGACGTCCATGGGAGTCAACGCAATGGCGGACGTCGCGACGGACATCAGCCGAAAGGCGCGGACATGCGGTGTCCGTATCGGACGTCCATATCAGCTGAACAGTTGCACAATGGCGTACGTCCCGCGAAGACGTCGGTCTGACATCCGCGCCGAAGTCCGCCATTGCGAATTCTCTTAGCCACTGTGCTTGGCTTTCTCCCTCCAACAGAATTTAACACGGAATATAATACTACATGAAAGATAAGAAAAAGAAGATTACATGCATATGCTACTAAAAGAGACTGATCTCATCTTAAAACAAACAATCTTTTGTCTAACTTACCTAGTTCTCCTCTTTTTTTTTACTTGTTGTCTTAGTAAAGATTACGCCATTGACTAACTTCGATTTGATAATATATGAGGAGTAAAGATGATGCAAGAAGACTTCCTTTATGGAGACACAAACAAGCACCTGAAGCATTGGGGAAAGTAGAAACATGATCCAAACGCATCGGCAAGTTGCACATATTCAACCATAAAAATATGTGTCAACTGTGAAGAAGGAGAAACGTTTGATCGGCAATTCTTCCGTCCTCACAACCGATATGCATGCTGTAACGCTCCTACTCTGAGTTCTTGTATGGGGGAGCGGAGGAGTTGCCGCCGACAGAGGTAGGGAAGGGGGCAGCCCTAATTTTGACCTGCTCAAGATGGCGGGGTCTTAGAATTGAAGACATTCAATTGATGGGATGCTTATCTCTAATTAGTAGATTCAGTTGGTGTTGGATTTTGCATGACTTTGCAACTTTGGATCCTTAAGAATTGAGTGTTTGAAAGTTGAATCAACAAATTTACCGGATTCTAGCATGGAATAAATATATAATGAACGAGGTCGTTTTTTTATACTATTTCATGTTAGACTCTGGTAAATTGATGCACTTTCCAGACTAATGATTTTATGTGAGAATTTGGCTCGTTGATTCAATTTTTTAGTATCGATTCAAATTAATGATTTTATGTAAAATTCGAGAATTCTTTAGAGAAAATTGTAATACTCTGTTTTAACCAGTGAATAGGGTATAGTACTTTCAAGATGTGTTTAACAAATTGTATTGGTATAGATTAATAAATTCTATTGGTATAGGTGTTATTATGGTGTATATATTTAAACTCAATTTCTAAATCAAATTAACGGTTTCAGCTTTCAAAGTAAAAAAATTGAGAATCTAATAATAGTTATAATCTATATTCATCTACATATCTCGGGAAAAAAAATTGATTCACAGTTAAGCACTTAAATACTAAATTCTAGAGAAACAAAGTAAGAGATGTACACAAATCAATCTACTACTCTTTTATAGACTATTACTATGCAGATCAAAGTTAGTTTCTCCAAGACAATTTATCACATACACCCCAAAAGATATAGCTTCATATTGTTATGATGATCCTACAAATACATGACTCAAAGAGTTAGAAATGTCTCCTAGCTACTAAAATCAATTAATTTTACACTATAGAGACAGTATATCGAAATGTTCCCTACTAAAATTAATTAATTTTACACTAGAGACATATATCGAAATGTCTCGTTTGATAACATAATGTAAGTTTTCTACCATATTCGAAGTAAATAGAGACAACTAGAGTTCCCCTATATATAATCATCACCGACATGTTTAAATTACAAATAAATGTCTCATAAATAAGATTATGGAAACAATATTAGTTTTAACCACCGAGTCATAGCATAGCTACACAGCTGGCAACGCGGAGTTGTGGTGATCTTGAGGTCACGGGTTCAACTCGCCCCCCCGTTGGGAGACTTTCGGTTTTAATCCGCAAACCTGGTCAAACAAGATTAGTCGAATTCTGTAAAGACGAATTTGGTACACCTGTGGTCAAACCAATAGTTTCCTGCTAGCTCTATTTATCCTAGTACTTAAAAGACAGACATATTTGTCCCCCATAATCAAAGACATATATTCTCCAGAAATAATCTCCAAACTAAATACAGCCTGTTGTGACACAAGTAAATGCATCCTAGGAAGTGTACATATACTATATGGACATACAGGCATGAGCCAAAACGATCCTATTTTATCACTTTGTTAATTTTGAGTGATGCTAAACCGCTATATGCCTCTAAAAAAATGAAATATAATTATTTTTATATATTGCAATTTTGTAAAATAAAATTCAAAATTTTAGATTTTAAATTTGAGAATACTGTATTCAATATGGCATTTAAAAAATCGAAACCTTAATTATTAGTATTAGTGCACATTAAAATAATTTAGTTCTAATTTGGTTTTAAATCGACACATTTTTTATCCCAAATTTTGAATATTTCGAACGCGTTCAGTTTGGTTTTTAATGAGATTATAGACAAGTTGGTTTGATTGGAGTAAAATTTAAAACTATAATTGCATGCACACCCCAATTTCTCATATAATACCGACATTAATTACTTAAGATACTATACTAGGAGTACTACTTTTACCCTATAAAAGCAATCGAAAGTAAAAGAATTTTATTTATTCACAATGGACATGGTCAAACACACATGACACATTTTGTTTTGACATGCAAAAACTTGACGTAGAGATGCATCAATCCAAAAGTAAATGCTGCTATCTCAGATCTCCTCTCCTCTGCACATTTTTTTAAGTGCTTCATAACTTAATAAGCGCCACCGACGTAAAGCTTGTACACTTAATATACGATCTTTTTTTTTATTTTTTGTCTAATCAAAATGTATTTTCATGTGATCAGACAATCTTATTTAATGAATGAGACAATCAAAATTTAATGAGAACTTCGAAATAGTAGCGTTGGCTGAAATTGATCTTACGAATGGATTGTTACATTATGAAGCAAATACAAAGTTACGTAAGAAACCCAACCAAGACTTTTATGCAATAACATGTGTGTTTTATGAATATTGAAAGTAAATTAATCAAAGCCAACCAGGAAACCACTGTATTTCTCGAATAGAATAGTATCAACTAAATATCATCATTACTTAAGTTAAGCCGAAACCCACGCTCATTTATCTCCAACCTATAAATCCTTCCATTGATCATTTGGCTAAACACAATTAAATCTCTTAATTACTACTACTTGAAAAAATGGAGGCGAGGAAGCTTTACTTTCCGGTGGCTCTCCTCCTCCTCCTCTTCATCTTCATCTCCATCTCAGCTGCCGCGGCCCAAGGCAACAGCGGCAACAATGCCACCAAGCAGAAGAAACCTCCTAACGACGCGGCCACAACCAACTACGAAATGCTTGAGCCGCTGCCCAAGACCAACCAGGAACGCGCCTTCTGTCACGCAAGAGGCAAATGCCACTACAAGACCCTCACCTGCCCGCCCGAGTGCCCCCAGCGGAAGCCCAAGAAGAATAAGAAGAACAAAGGCTGCTTCGTCGACTGCAGCAGCAAGTGTGAGATCACCTGCAAATGTACGTCTCATTTAGAACCCCTTTTTGTCCCACATCGACAAATTAGTAGTAATCCTGACTCCTCTGTAAATGAGTGGATAATGAGCAGGGGTAATCCCGTCATTTATAGAGGAGTCAGGACTCCCTAATAATTGAAATTTATATTATAAAATATTTTTTATTATTTTATCAGGGAGGAGGCCTAAGTGCAACGGCTTCGGTTCGCTGTGCTACGACCCGCGCTTCGTTGGTGGGGACGGAGTGATGTTCTACTTCCACGGTTCCAAGGGCAGCGACTTCGCCATTTTCTCAGACCACAACCTCCACATCAACGCCCACCTCATCGGCGCCAGGCCGGCAGGGCGGACCCGCGACTACACGTGGGTGCAGGCCCTCGCTGTCATGTTCGATGCCCACACCCTCATGATCGCGGCCAAGAAGGTCGCCCACTGGGACGACCGGACTGACGCGCTGGCCGTCAAGTGGGATGGCCAATCTGTGGCCGTCCCCACAGAGGGGGATGCGGAGTGGAGGACCAGCAGTGGGAGCGGGAGAGAGGTGGTGGTTGAGAGGACTGACGATGTCAACACGGTGAGAGTGACGGTGGCGGGGCTGGTGGAGATCGACGTTAGGGTTACCCCCATCGGCGAGGAGGAAAATAGGGTTCATAACTACCAGCTGCCTAGCGACGATGCGTTCGCGCATCTTGAGACACAGTTTAGGTTTGCAAATTTGTCTGATCGTGTCGATGGCATCCTTGGAATTACGTACCGGCCTGGGTATGTCAGCCCGGCCAAGAAGGGGGTGCTGATGCCGCTGGTCGGAGGCGAGGATAAGTACTACGTGTCGTCATTGTACTCGCCATCCTGCAAGCTCTGTATTTTCTCCAGACCTTCTTCATCACCACTTATTGAAGTAGCATGATTGCTTGTTGCATATAAATAAATTGTGTGAATTTTTGTATTTGTTTGGATAACAAGCTGTGTTTGCTTGGTTGATTGTTGTGCTTGTTTCTGAGTTTGATGTACAATAATTGTTGCATAAATAGCAACATATTTCTTATTTATGTGTGTATATACATGGCCCAGAGTGCTATTTATTTACATGGGAATAATAAAGTTATTTGATTGAGAATTTAAGTGTGCTATTTATTTACATGGGAATAATAAAGTTATTTGATTGAGAATTTGAGTTGAACATGTACAATAGAACAGAAGATCAGATTAGATCTCATAAGTTCCAACTCCCATAAAACCATAAACAAAAGTAAAATCCATATAATAGATTTCCAGAAAGGGTCAAATTCCGCATAGATGTTTGTGGAGCTTCTTGGTGTGAAAAATAGTAAAGATTGCTATTTGAGAGCGCATTGAACTACTTGGGCTAAATAATCCTTAAGCCGATCAATGTAAACTACTAAAACAATTTACAAAGAGATATATTTTGTGGCGGTGAGCCCCGGCCCGGTCTATCTTTGACAAATTTGACAAGGAACCACGCACCTTTTTCCTTTTTGTCCTTGTTAGTAATGGATGATCGGGAGCTCATACTTTGGTGGATCGGGGAGGCTTAGATTGTCGGAGGACAATGCCGTGCTACTTGATGCTTCTTGGCTGTCTTCATCCAGCATCTTCAAGAAATAGCTGTGCCTGCAATGTGAAATTGTACGGTCAAGCAACTGAATAGTTAAATACAGAAAAACACAAAGCACAAAACAGACCATCTGGTATCTGCAGTTAACTCTGGATGAAAAGCAGTCGCTAGCAACGTTCCCTGCTTTACAGCAACGATGACCTTTTCAGCTACAGCTGCTTCCTGGGGTATCACATAGTAATTGATGTTAAAATGAGAAGCTATGCATCAAAAGAAACTTGTTAGAAACAAATTGCGCTAGATTATTTATTTTATAAAATGCAGAGGCCAACTGAAGAAATAAGAAGAGGACCAACGATTTTCACATACTTAAATCTCATTGAAAACACTATTGTTTGAAGTCAAATCCAATGGTTAGGTAGCAACCAAACACTTTCTCGCAATCATAAACATATTACGTTCTACAGAATTACCAGAGTGTGAAGAGGATGGTTGATTTCATAATACTGATCTTTGCACATATATTATATAGCTATATAGAAAAATGTTTAAAGTTCTATACCACCCCCATCACATTCCCTCAAGGAGGGGAAAACAATAGAAAGAGTAAATCTGATCAGCATTAAATTGGTCAATATGAAGCCTGCAAAAATGGTGTAATGTCCAAAAAAGACGTAAATATAGACACCTTGGTGTGCATCGTGCTAACCACCGGTAAAGTAAAGGTACCTACGGCTAAGATTAAAACTCGTAACAGATATTTTGCAGGACAAGGGAAAGATCGTACAGGATAAACAAGCATAAAAGATTCAAGTGAGAGCACAAGTGGATTGACCTCTAAACTTTCAGAAGCAGCATCACGTTTAGCAGGTCTATCAGATGGAAGAAGAACTTCTGCCAATACTTGCACCTCTGGACCTACTTCAAGGATCCCTGGAGCACGAATAAACACACCTCTGAAGCTTGGAGGACCTCCTTCTTTGGCCACAATCTCAGGAACCGAGAGCTCTGCCTCAAAGCTTTGTATCTAAAAAGTTTCTTGCAGATTATAAAATGATGATTCACTGTTGTCAAAGTGCTGGAAATGTAAGGATCAATGAGCACTTGAGACAAATTCTATCTGTAATATCCATTCTTTTGTTTTGCATAGTCTGTTTCAGAGAATCAGAATAGAAACAAACCGTCTTCAATAGGCTTATGAGTAGTAAAGTTCAAAGAATTAGAAAACGTATTTCCTCTAATTTTGACCAGATAACATTACAAACTTTGTGGTTACTAATCTTATAAAATAATTTTATCCAACTACTTTAGACATTGTCTAAATAACATCTAACAAGAACAAAAACAAATATCCTACTAATATGTAAGAAACTTAAATGTTTTAATGGACATTAGCAAAGGACGAACAGAACTGAAGAAAATGCAACTCATATTGTACCTGACTGCCAAAGAAGTTTCGATGAACTGTACAGTTAAGGCCACCAATAAGTTCCTGTCCACCAGTTTTTTGCCCTGTAATATATATGACATATATTTCAAAACCAACTTGTAAAAGACATTATTTTGAAGTATGGATACAAAATATGGAATCGAGATTTAGAAGATTGGACACATGGATCTCAAGAGATGGGTGCAAATTTTTGCAGAAATAAAAGGTGACATAATGATATTAATTGTTAATCACGTACCGACTGCTTTGTCAGCCAAAAAGATAAGGCCAGCACAGGTTCCCCAAACCGGATTCCCCATTTTCACAAATTCCCTTAGTGCAGGAAACTGCAGTAAGAACCAAATTAGCACAAAGATATGGAGTACCATACAACCTGCATAACACAACACTGAACATCCAGAACTAAAAAAACAGTTGGATTACAGCAAAGTTCTGGAAACCAGAAAGAAAGGCATATATTAGCAGTTCAAATACAAAGTTTCTGTATTGTTACACTTATAGACTTGATGCAGCCTTAAAATATCGTTTTCATTGTTCATGTTTGAATAAACTTCGTGAGACATATCATCTCTACTCAAGAAAAAAGAGACAAACGTCTATTTCAAACATGAGGTTCGGACTAGAAGATGTAGCAAAACCATTAAATTCCATGATTTGGAAGAAATATTGTAAAACAGAGACCTAGAACTGGATTCGGAATGCGTAAGACACACCACAAGTAAAGACTAGCTTCACTTACAATCAAAGAACCTGGACAAAAAAATGCAGAGATACCTTCTGAGTTGTGTATTGAATTCATATACTAACTCAGCTTTATTATCTGAATTTAAGCCACAATCCAAAAACCTATAAACAAGAAAGAGAGATCTATCCACAAGGCGAGATTTTTATCCGGGTATGAGTATTGAATTGGTCTACTTGTTTCACTAAGGTTAACTCCCAAACACAATCTTCAACACACAAGTTGATAGGTTTCCGAGAGAGAGAGCATACGAGGTTATGGTACTCGGCAAGCTTGGCCATGGTGGTGCTTTCGCCGCCAGGGATGATGAGGGCCCGGACGGTCTGCAGCTGCTCAGGTTTCCTCACCTCCACCCCCTTCACGCCCAACCTTCTCAGCACTGCAATACCCCAATCATTAAATCGCGAAACCATACGAGTTAAGTGTTCAAGGCATTAAATCAGCGGACCCGCAATGTGCTCGTTGAAAGACCCCTGTAGAGCAAGAACGCCAACAACCATCTTTGGCCACACAAGACGAGAACGAGCAACGCCTGTCTACCGTTGCCAATTGCGGTGAAGAATCGTGTCAGACTCTTGCTTCACTCAATTTTTAAAGGATGATTATGAATTTATGAATATTCCAAAAAGCCAAAATATGCGAGCCAAAATTGCCTCCGCCGCCTCCATAGCCACTTTTGGGCCCGCAGCGCACTGCTATAGTGGGCCATAGCCCATTAAGTAGGCGTAACTTCTTCTGTGGTTTATGGGCTGAGACCATGTCATTGTAAGTTGGAAATTTTCAACTACGCTTTTTGAGTTTTCCTGTGTTCTACACTCTTGAATATTAGACATAATTTGGGAATAGAGACAATGAGAGGAATTATAAAATCAATAATTTGATGATATCTTATTACTGCAGAGACTATCCCTTTATATAGGGTTGATACATGTGTAATTATGATATAATATCAATCTTCCTATTCTATTCTTGGAGTATAATTGTGGAGCACAATTGGAATTATTCTTTGGTATCTTTTCCTTTCTTAACATACACTACTTCTACTTGAGGCATTCCGCCAGTAAATACTTTTAGAAACGGTGTCACGGAAAAAATACATAGGTAAAATTCCGTCTGTGTTTACCACAAATGTTCAAAGTTGTCACTTGTCAATGATTATAGATTAATTAAATAAATTATGGGTTTATTCGGTAAAAAAAATAAAATACATAGAGATATTTTTGTAGCATGGGAATGCCATATATGTGCAGTGATGGAGTACGTACTAAACAAGCCCAATAGCAGTGACGGCCCATCAGCCCAAAGCCCAAGGAAGAGTATCAGTTCGGCATTACCAAAGAGTTCGGCCCTAGCCTACAGCTCGGTAAAAGCCGACCAATCAGTTCGGCATTACCAAAGAGTTCGGCCCCAGCCTACGGCTCGGTAAAAGCCGACCAATCAAGCTCTACTCTCAGATCGGCAATAGTTCAGCAGTTCGGTCTCAGTCTTCGACCGAACTGGGAGATAGTGGACCCATGCAGAACCTCCACGACCTCCACTACACGATCTATTTCGTGGTGGACCCATGCAGGATCTCATGACCTCCACGACATCCACGACATACTTAGTGGTGATGTAAGCCACGACCTAGTTAGTGGTGATGTAAGCCACGACCTAGTTAGTGGTGATGCAAGCCACGATCTTAGTTCAATGTATAAATAGAACTTAGATCAGATAGAAAAGGGTTAAGTTCTAAATGAGCTCTCTAGAGATAAAAGATCATATAGCAAGTCTGTATTGTAAGCTGTAGAAAACAGATCAAGCAATACAACTCTGCCCTCTTTTCTTCCCGTGGACGTAGATTTACCTCAGTAAATCGAACCACGTAAATCTCTGTGTCGTGATCTGCATTTTCCTGCATTCATCACCATCAAAAATTCGCCAAACCATCACTGGCGCCGTCTGTGGGAAACAGAGAACCAAATTTGTGATAAAGCGAATTTTTGACCCTTTTTCCACCCCAAAAAAAATGCATACCAGATCACACACTACCCGTAATACCGTTCGTGAAAACCATGAGGAAGCTAGTCCAGTCCGCAGGTCCGGAAAACAGCCTCGGGAGACAGCTACTTCCAGTTTTCACGATGAAGGAACAAGCCGCTCAAAAGGTCCACACACCGAGTCTTCCCAGCAGCCTGATTTGAATGAGGCTGTCAAGCTGTTCTTGGCTGAGAAGCAGGATGAGTTCTTAGCCTTCCTGCAAAAGAGCCAACAGCCGAAGACGAAAACGGTGGATTCTCCCTCCTCCTCCAGACATGAAAGTCACTACCGCAGTAGTGCCGTGTCTTCCAGGAAGAAGAATCCTCCACCCCGACATGTTCCTGTCCCTCCTCGGTGCCGGAATCACAGGAGATCTCCATCTCCTCCATACCGAAGAGATGTCGGGTTCGCCATGTACGGAGCATTGAAGACTCCGTTCTCGGACGATATCACCCGAACTCCCCTTCCACAGAACTACCGAACTCCGTCGATAACTTATGACGGGTTGGTGGATCCTCATGACTTCCTGTGACGCTATCAGTATAATATGGCGAACCAGGGTCTCAATGAGGTCCATATGTGCAAGCTGTTCCCCGAGCTGCTTATCGGGAACGCGAGAAGGTGGTTCGATAGCCTCCCTCAAGGCAGCATTAGATCTTACCGAGATCTAATGGATGCTTTCCACAGGAGGTTCTTTCAGAAAGCGGAAGCCCGGATCACTTCGGCTCAGCTGCTTTCTATACGTCAAGGTCGCGACGAAATGATCAGCGACTTTATGACGAGGTTCCACAAGGAATGCCTACAAGTAGATTATCTCAATGATCTACTTGTCATTTCGGCATTCCAAAATGGAATCCTGCCCGGAGCTCTCTACAGAAAGCTCGTGGAATGCAGTCCGCAAACAGCTCAAGAGATGTGGGACATTGCGGACCAGTTTTCTCGTGCCGATGAGGCAGACCGTCGAAAACGGTCTTTAGACAGCTCATCTAGAGAAGACAAAAAGAAGCCCGATCATAGCGATCAGAGGCATCCTCGCCGAACACCTTCCCTACTAAAGGAGGGATAGCGGTCATCCGAGGTGATCAAAAAAGAGCAAGTGTTTGCAGATTGCGCTTAAAAGTGCCGAGCAATCAGATCGGCACCATCAAGCATAGCAATCACAGCAGCCGGAGTCAAAGGCAGGCGAAATGACCGAAGTCACACCGGAGCCGAACTCGATGGTGTACGGCACTGAAGCCGTGATTCCGGTTGAGATCGGCATACCCAGTCCCCGAACTCTAAATTTCTCCTCAGAAATGAATGATGACGGACTGAGAGCCGAACTAGATCTGGCCGAAGAAAGAAGAGAATTGGTCTGCATAAAAGCAGCCAAGTACAAGGAGCAAGTAGCCCGGTATTATAACCAAAGGGTGAAAAAGCTGCAATTTCAAGTGGGAGATCTCGTCTTGAGAAACAACGAAGTAAGCCGAGCAGAAAAGCTGGGCGAACTCGAACCCACATGGGAAGGTCCATATCGGGTGCCAGAAGTCCTCGGCAAAGGGTCTTATAAATTTACTCACATGTCAGGAGAACAAGCACCCCGAACATGGTACGTTTCCAACCTCAAGAAGTTCCATTTGTAAGAGACAGTCCGGTCAGTCAAGTCTTGTGTCTAGTTCGGTCCTAAGGCTATGTGCGTTTTTGTCTCTATGTGCTTTTTATTTGTCTAGGTGTGTTTTGTCTGTCTATGTGCGTGTCGTCTCTTACAAATGTTGCTGAGGTATCTTGTTCTTCGAAGGCTGATCCCCTTTTTAGAACATATATAAGCCTACGATTGTGAGTCCAAGCTTCTAAAGAGGATACAAGACCACAATTCGGCTTAAGAAACAAGCAGTTCGTCTGAAACGAACTGCAACAATAAGCCAACGATTGTGAGTCCAAGCTTCTGAAGAAGATACAAGACCACAATTCGGCTTAAAAAACAAGCAGTCCGTCTGAAACGAACTGCAACAAATGGATAGTCCGATCCACGCGATAAAACTCGCCGAATTAGGACAAGGGAAAGTCCGATCCAAGCGATAAAACTCGCCAAATTAGGACACAAGCTTAGTCCGGTCAAAGATGTTTATTTCATCAGACCAAAGACGAGTCCGGTCAAAGATGTTTATTTCATCAGACCAAAGACGAGTCCGGTCAAAGATGTTTATTTCATCAGACCAAAGACGAGTCCGGTCAAAGATGTTTATTTCATCAGACCAAGGACCAAGTCCGGTCAAAGAAGTTTATTTCATAAGACCAAGGACCAAGTCCGGTCAAAGAAGTTTACTTCATAAGACCGAGAACAAGTACGATGAAATTATTTCGCTGAGCTGTTAATACGCAGTGTTAGAAGCGAAATGAAAATTTCATTTATTAAATCTTGTTCGGCATACAACTCCGCTACTCTACAAAATGGCGTTACGCTATTACAAAGGACTATTCTACTGTCCAGGGTTGCTGAAGTTGAGCCACCTATTCACAAAATCCTCGTGAAGCCGAGTTCGGGCGTTCTCGGCAGCTGAAGAATAAGCAGGTCGACGAGATGCTCTAATCGACCTACCGCCTCTTCCCTGAGCCCGGGAAGCTCTAGCACCTCGGCGGCGAAGAGTCTCTTCACGAAGCATTTGTTGATCTTGCTCACTCATAATCACAGCTCCTCTACGAACTTCAGTCCGTCCTTGTCTTGACGTTTCCGGTTGCTCCTGAGTCCGTTCTCGTCTTGACGTTTCCGGCTGTTCCTGAGTTCGTTGCTGACTTGGAGTAAGGTTTTGAGCAAGTGAATCAGGGGTTTGAGCTGGAGTGTGACCATCTGTTGACGGGAAATGCCTAAGGAATCTCTCGATTGAGGGACGCCGGGAAAGAATGATGTCGTACCGAGAAGCCCAGCGCCGCAATGATTTCACGACTTGTTGGCAAGCCGAGCTCTCCAGCGCATTGTTCCTCCGGAGTACATGATATTCCTCCCACAGTTCGTCAACTCGTTCCTGAACTTCAGAGATGGTCATTCCCCCGCGCCTGCAGATGAAATCCTCATACGCAGTCCTCTCAGCGACGGCGGTATTCAGCTCGGCCTCCAGATCTTTCTTTTCGGACTCTAAGTCCTTATTGTCGGCCTCCAGCTTCACTGAACGAGCCAAGAGTTCGTCATTCTTCACCTGGTCAGCTATGGCTCTTTTCTCAGCTTCGTCTAAAGCCGAAGAGTACAGCCGCTTCCAGTGAAGTACCTCCAGCTCCTTAAGAGTTCAGAATATAGAGCAGCTATGTCAGTTCGGCATTTCAGATTACTGAGCAGGTAGTAAACCACAACAGGAGTAAAAGAGAGTACGAAAGGCTATACGAAGACACAAGAGCAGAAAGAAGAATTTTTTCATTCATAAGAAAAAATTTCTACACAAGGGCTTCAAGGCCGTTTTACAAGAAGGAAGAAACTAAACTAAGAGAAGGGAGACGAAATCATACTCCGCCAGCTTCGTCTCCGCCTTCTCGGTGAGGTTCAGCTTCCTTCTCCTTGTCTGCTTCAGCTTCAGCCTCGGCCTCCCTGCTCTCCCCAGCCTGCTCGGCGCCACCGTAGCCGATCTGCTGCGCCTCCTGCTCGGCCTGCTCATCGCCGGTCTGCCACTCATGCTGCTCGGTCTCACCCTCTCCATGGAAAATTGGAGCGGGTGAAACTGACCCTATGGAGGCAAAGATAGCCTCCATGTTCTCATCGCGGTCAGCTCGGCAACTACGAACTTGGTCTGCAGAAAGCAGGACCGAGGACGAAGCAAGCTCCTCAAGCACCGGCAGACTCTGAAGCCGAGCTGCTATCTCTCGGCCGTACAGCGGCAGGATGACTTCGGGACCCTGCTCGGCTTTATCGGTCATCAGTTTCAGCAGATCACCGACAAAGGCTGAAAATTGGTTGCTCAGAAAGAGTTTCTCCGCGAAAGCACGGAGAACCTCCCCTTGGGCAACCACGGCGGCAGCATCCCTCCGTTTCGTCTGCTCTCGCTGGATGACGAGCTGGTTTTTGGCAAACTGAGCTTCATCCTGGGCCGAGATCCTAGCAGCTCTGGCCTTCTCAAACTTGGCCTCAGCCTGTTCGGCCCGATGACAAGCAGCCGCCAACTTCCTCTGCATCTCAGCATAGTCATTGGACGCTTTGGAGAGTTCGACGGCGACGAGCTTGGAGAGCATATCGTTCCTCTGAAAATGGATAAAGAAAAAAGTCAACAGAGGGCACCAAAAATACAGGAAAGAAGCAAAGCCAAAGAATCAAGAAGACAATTCACCTCGGCGAAGTCCGTGGGCCATGCAAAAGGCTCACAGACATTTTCCGAAGGGGGCCCCATGACGATGTCTCTCTCCGACGCTCTTGGGGGCTTCTGGGCCTTCCCCTTCCACTTTGCCGAAGTCGACTCCGGCTTCTTCGGATCCGAAGAGGTTTTTTGCCTCTTCGGAGTCCTCTCGGCATCAGACGCCGAGCTGGTGGTTTTCGGCCTCTCCGGCTCCTTGGACTCCGAAGATTTGCGGCTCATCTTATTCAGCATGTACACTGCCAAAAAGCAAGGAAACAAGGTTAGTTTTCGCCGCTAAAGCAGTAAGGCATAAAAAAGAAATCCTCACCCTCAGTCTCTTCGTCCGAAGACGAGATATTGAACACGAGGTCGCCCTTGACGAGCTCAGTTTCCGAGTATTGTTTCCTAATCATAGGAATCTTATTGAGCTCGCCCTCGAGCTCGGCCAACGGTTCTAACCGAGGATGGGGAATCACGGACTTCGGCCCTCTCCAAGGAAAGCCCGGAGCCGAAGTCCTATTATAAAAAAAGAAACGGTTTTGCCATTTCGGCCACTTGGTTTTGCAGAAGGCCCTAAAAGGCTGTAAGGGGATCAAGTAAAACCAAGATCCCTTCCTTTTAAACTGGAAAAAATTAAGGATTGCCCGCAGAGACAGATCCTTATCTAGCCTACGGAGTTCGGCAGCAAAAGCCGACAAGTGCCTCCAAGAATTCGGAGTCACCTGACCTAAAGGGAGTTGAAAAAAATCAAGAAGCTCTACAAAAGGTGGGGGAAGAGGGAAACGAAGCCCGCATTCTAAGCAGGCTTCGTAAACGGTGGCATAACCCTCCGGCGGGTCGTTAGCCCTATGATCATCGTCGGGAACCACCGCCTTCCCCCCAGGAAAAAAGTATTTTTCGTGTAAAGATATCACAGTATCCTTGCTCAAGATGCTGTGAAAATACTCTACGGTCTTCTCCCCGGATTCTTTCCGGCTAGAAGACCCCTTATCCCCTTTCCTACCGCTACCTAACTCAGAAGAAGAAGAAGAAGACATGGTTCTTACTCTTTGAAAGTCTGAAGAAATTCTTGAAAGCGGAAGGAAATTTTTTACGCAAAAGAGAGAGATTGCAGAAGAAGCAATAGCAAAAGTGTTCAACTGATGAAGAAAGGACGTATTTATCAGATTCGGAGAAGATTTCAAAATCATCGCACCGTTTCGAATCCCACCTTTTCAGGATTCAACGGCCGGATTTTACTGTCGCATTTAATGCAGTCACGCGCAAGGCACGTCCCCTGACGTCAGCCTCCCCCGTACCTTTATCCAGAATGCCGAAGTGACTCGCTTCGCCGAAGTGATTCACTTCGCTTTTCGGGGGGGGGTAGTGATGGAGTACGTACTAAACAAGCCCAATAGCAGTGACGGCCCATCAGCCCAAAGCCCAAGGAAGAGTATCAGTTCGGCATTACCAAAGAGTTCGGCCCTAGCCTACAGCTCGGTAAAAGCCGACCAATCAGTTCGGCATTACCAAAGAGTTCGGCCCCAGCCTACGGCTCGGTAAAAGCCGACCAATCAAGCTCTACTCTCAGATCGGCAATAGTTCAGCAGTTCGGTCTCAGTCTTCGACCGAACTGGGAGATAGTGGACCCATGCAGAACCTCCACGACCTCCACTACACGATCTATTTCGTGGTGGACCCATGCAGGATCTCATGACCTCCACGACATCCACGACATACTTAGTGGTGATGTAAGCCACGACCTAGTTAGTGGTGATGTAAGCCACGACCTAGTTAGTGGTGATGCAAGCCACGATCTTAGTTCAATGTATAAATAGAACTTAGATCAGATAGAAAAGGGTTAAGTTCTAAATGAGCTCTCTAGAGATAAAAGATCATATAGCAAGTCTGTATTGTAAGCTGTAGAAAACAGATCAAGCAATACAACTCTGCCCTCTTTTCTTCCCGTGGACGTAGATTTACCTCAGTAAATCGAACAACGTAAATCTCTGTGTCGTGATCTGCATTTTCCTGCATTCATCACCATCAAAAATTCGCCAAACCATCATGCAGCGAAAACAACAATGTTGAAAGTAGAGCATGATAGTGAGATTTAATTTAGATCATTAATGTTTGGGAGGGACGGATTGTTAGAATGTGAAAAGGAAATCAAACTGTTTTCCATTAAAATTGTTGCCAATCAACTAACCATTTTCCAAACCCCCACGCACGTGCCAGTCAATCTACCCTAACCTCGCATATAAATATCCCCTTATTAATATACTAAACTTTATTTTATTTTATTGATTTTTTTGATATAACAATTTCCATTCTAAATTTTCTTTCCGCACATATCTCTCCCTTCCTATGACCTCGTACCAGTTGAATTCTCGTGAAATAACCACCAAACTGTAATAACATCTGGCATTTCCGAAAGCCCCTTATTGAAAACAAGACAAAAAGTTCATATCTTTTGGGTAGAATCGGATTGTTCTGGGCTAGGATTTCTTTTTGTTGGATAAAACACAGGTATAAATGTACAATTGAAAAGAGAGTTTAATTTCCAATGATAATTGGGTTTCAGGCTATTTAATTTTGTATTGTTATCGTTTTGTGAATATCATGATACAACTCCTTTGTCCTTTCCTGAATTTAGCTTGAATTCAATAAGATTATTTTTGATGTACGACTATTACTTTTTTAATTAAAGTTTTGTTTTTTATTTTTCTTTGAAGAGAAATAAAGGTCAAGGCGTCGCTAGCACAACAAGACGGAAATTGAGGGCTAAGCCCGCACTAGTTTTGTAACTCATGAGAATAATTGAGCTGGATACTTTGCTATGTTGGCTTTGAATTGCAATGGGATTGGCTCCATTAACTGTTTCTTTCATTTCTCTGAATGGCATCCTCTGGAATAGCATAGTCGATCGCCCCACCGTTACCCACTTCAATATTTCATATACACAGAAGAAAAGGACAGTCTTAGAAATATTTATTCAAAGGTTAATGAGACACAGCTTCTATAATTTGAATTAGAGTGCTTTCCTGTTTCATTTCTAAATCTGAGGTCACTGAAGCAACCGGTCAAGTTTTAATTTTTGATACCATTTTCCTGTTTTTGTAGGTTTGAATATCAGGTTTATTAGTTTTCAGTTTAATATAAATTTGGGCTAGACGGTTGTTGCAAATGGACTGTTGTGGGTGTTTTGGTTTCTCTTCGAGGAAGCCAAAGAAGGCAGAGAGACCCTGTAGGAGGATGCCCCATGGTACTTCACGGGAGTCCTTGTTGGATGATGATGACGATGTAGAAGATGAGGATGATGATTTTTATGATGGAGATATGACGGAAACTGGTATCCCTGATGAATATGATTTCCTAAGTCCAAGAAAGCGCGCGGAGGAGATCTTGATGTCCCTGCTGGAGAATGGGATGGTTTGCAGGGAGTTCCCTGTTAAGGAAACCAACACTTTGCTACGCTCCGAGGTGAGTTGTAGAAAACATGTCTGTGAGTATAGGCAAAGGTTTATTTGTAGCAGAAACTAGTTCTTGTAATGTGCTTATTGAAAGCTTCATTACTTGAAGTGCTACCATGTGAGGCAATATCTCGTTGTTCCCCTAGGGAGTAAAAGTTTTGAAACTTGATAAGAAAAAGAAGGCTTTGGTAATTGGTTGTAGTACTATATTACCAAATAAAAAAACTAATAATATGATCATTTTATGTTAGTTTAGGAACATGAATGCATTCAACTTTGGCTTTCTTCCTTATTGGTATTGAATGATACTCCCTCCGTTCCATGTTAATAGTGGTGTTTCATTTTCTGCACTCATATTGAAAAAATAATACTAACAAATAAGTAAAGTGGAGAAAAAGTAAAATAAGAGAGAGAAAAATATAGAGAAGACTATTCTTACTTTACTCTTATCCACTTTAACTATTTATTACTCTCATCCGTCCCCCAAGAATATGCACTCTTTCCTTTTTAGTCTGTCCCACAAGAATATGCACTTTTTATTTTTGGAAAGTATTTTCTCTCTAATGAGGTGGGACTCATTCTCACCTAACAATACTTTAATTACTTTTTCTCTTTACCTCTCTCTTACTTTATCAATTTTACATTAAAACCCGTGCCGAACCCAAAGTGCATATTCTTTGGGGAACTGAGATAGTAGATATAATACTGGATATACCTATCACATATATACACTACTTAATTCTTACAGAATGAAGAACATCTAATTTAGTACTGTTTGCTAGGGGTTAAAATATTGTGTATCATGTGTGTTGCATGAAGTAACGTTAGTCAAGTCTTTGTTAAAAAGACTTTCTTTGATTGAAGGTGTAGTGTTCCAAACGGTATTGACTATCATTATGCCAGGATGATGATGGGAACAAGACAATTAATGAATATGTGCGTGAACATAAGATTGGTTCTGGCAGCTATGGAAAAGTGGTGAGTATTTTGCTCAAGGTATTTTACTATCTGTATTTGATTTTTGGAAATGTAACATGTAATCTTGCCTCTTCGGGAATGTTTAGGTTCTCTATCGGAGCCGTGTTGATGGACAACATTATGCAATAAAGGTAATATCTTCTTGCATGTTTTTTAACCCTATAGATGTTTGCATCTGCAACTGAATCCTTGAAGCTTTGATTGTTAATATGGTTCTCTGCCATTGGGTTTTATTGAGGGAATCTTTGAACTTGTGCTTACAAAATTATTATAGTTTTGGATGTTATGTTGCTGGTATTGAACCCATAGCCATTCTAGCAAGAGCGAGACTTGTTGCTTGAGACGTTATTGATGCCCTTTTGCAAGATGGAAATCTTTTTAAGAAATTGCTACCACTTCATATCATTACCAACTATACTCAATCTATGTGAACAGGCCTTTCACAAATCTCATTTGTTGAAGCTACGAGTTGCGCCTTCCGAGACTGCCATGACTGATGTTTATCGTGAGGTATTTGATACTTTATTATGACCATCATTTTGCTGTCCCCCCCCCCCTTTTAATCCCATATTATAGAATATTTTGCACACTTTAGGTTAAAGATTATCTTCAAATATGCATCTGTAGTATTTGCTTACGAGACCATCAACTAGTTGCATAATGCTAAATCATCAAATTAATGTTTTCATTATGATAGGTGATGCCAATGTTTTTACCCAGTCAATTCACATCTCTTTATTTAATTTGACTGTGCATTAATCATGGTTGTTTATTTTTATCTTTATTGCTGCAGAAAATTTTGAACATGTAGTTGATCATCCCATTCCTTTAATTTCTGGCAATGATCTGCTTGTTCCATCTTAGTTGTTTGTTCATACTTATAATATCATATGTTTACAGGTTTTAATCATGAAAGTGTTGAGTCATCCTAATATAGTCAATCTGGTGGAAGTTATAGATGACCCAATAACAGATCGCTTCTATATGGGTATTCTTCCATTACTTTATTTCATTGCTAGTCTTGCTAACTTGAGCTATATACTTGACCTCAGAACAATTTGTTTCAGTTCTTGAATATGTGGAAGGAAAATGGATTTGTGAGGATACTGGTCCTTCATGTGCTCTAGGGGAAGATACTGCACGGAAGTACTTACGTGACGTAGTTTCTGGGTTGATGTATCTTCATGCTCATGTATGTTACTAATGCCACTTCTTACAATTTTCATAATCAGATTGGATTTACTTCTGAACCTCTACTTTTCCACTTCTCTCTGCTATAGTATATTATGTGACACTATTTATGCATCTTGAATTGTAAAATAGTGTGTACTTGACATACTCTGGTTAGTAGGAATGCATAAAAGATGTGATTTTTTTATATATTTTATTTAGCCTCTTTTACTATCTGTCAGATTACTTTGTGGATAGTAGGAGATCAATATAAACAAGGAACTTCATAGTGTATTTACTATTTATCATAAGTGTCTACTTTTTTCGTTAGTCTAAAGCCAGGGTGATATTCATCAGCCCTATGCAAGATATTAATTGTTAGGTCGTATTGGTCTTATATATGAAGAAGGTTTCACTTATTTTGATCTTTTGCATAAAACAAACATTGAAAAATTAGTTTGAGTCTTTGTACTCCACGCTAATCTGAGCAATTGCTGGCGTACTTTGCCTTCAGTTTCGTATGCAATTAACTCTTCTCATAATGTGTGCATCATGACTACCCCCCTCAACTCTTCCCACTTGGGTTAGTTGTTACTCTTCCTTTTTCTTTAACAGGTAACCATGTTGTTACTCCATTCGGTCCCCATTAGTTTTGACAACATTATAACGCAGATACGCATCAAAGTAATATATGATGTCCCTGTATAAAATGGGGATGTGTTATGTCTTTAAAACTTCACTAAGAAAATGTTTTTCTAGGCTTTTACTTTATTTATTTTATTTATTATGTGTGGTTTTTCTGAATTAACTCACATTTAATTTTATTGTTTGATGTGACAGAACATAGTGCATGGAGACATTAAACCTGATAATTTATTAATTACTAGTTTTGGCACAGTTAAGATTGGTGACTTCAGCGTCAGCCAGGTTGCTGAGGTAAGAGAATGTTACTAGCAAGCTTCGTTGGTTTAATTATTTATATATTATGATTTTCATCACTTGATCCATGAACTTGCATGTTTCATAGTTTAATTTCTTGCAGAAATAGAACTATGAACATGTTGAATCATTCACACATTATTGATTATCACAATTGTTGAATAAAATTTCTGAAATATTTGATGTTAGTATGATATTCACTACTTACGGTATCATTGCCTATAGAAATCAACAAGTAACTTTTGTCCATAGGATGATAATGATGAGCTTCGTCGTTCCCCTGGAACTCCTGTATTTACAGCGCCTGAGTGCTGCTTAGGTCAGTCTTTTTAAAAAAAATCTTGATACTAGATGTTTTTTCCATCTTACTGTAACCAATCTACTTTCCTTGTAAGATTAGGTGTAACCTATAGTGGAAGACTTGCTGACACTTGGGCGGTTGGAGTTACGTTGTACTGTTATATTATGGGGAACTACCCATTTCTAGGGGAGACTCTCCAAGACACCTATGACAAGGTGCATGAGTCTCTTGCTTCAGTATTGATATATGTCTGATTTTAGTTTAACTTAAAATGTTTCCTCTTTCAGATAGTGAATAACCCGTTGTTGCTGCCTGCTGACATGAATCCACTATTGAGAGACCTACTTGAGGGTCTTCTTTGCAAAGGTTAGTCAGCCTCGGTTCCATTTTCTTATTCTTGGACACTTTGGCTAATCCAACCTATCTCTTTGATATGCAGATCCAAAGCAGAGGATAACACTGGAGGCTGTTGCCTGTCATCCATGGGTCGTTAGAGATCACGATGGGCCAATGCCTTACCACTTGTGTTGGTGCAAGTACGGTAGGCTGCAGGCAGCCTCCGAGGAGAGAGGAGACGATACCAACTCATAGCTGATGTGCCGGTTAGATCTTGTTTATTGTAGAATTTAGGCACTGTGACATTTCTCGTACGTTGTATGATTACTTGCGAAAACCAAAATCAGCTTATACAAGAAATGAGTTAAAAGAAGCATTTGAAGGGTTAAACGGATGGAAAACACCTATATAAGGTTGGTACTTTGATGGAAGAGAAACTTGACACCCATTTTTTGATAGAAAATTTATATATTTCAAATTGTGTTGCTGATTCAGAAATTAATTGCATAATACAGAATATTTGAAAGCCTTGATGTATTTGTAGAGGGGGAAAGATAAAAGATAGGTTTCCCATTCTATTGTGTGCAATCTTTTTTTTCAGTTAACATTTGTATTTGCAATTGATGAGGGAGATGGGCATTGAGTGTTGAGTCTCTCTGTTTTTAATAATCTTGAATCTTAATTTGTGATGATGTTTGTAGATAAAGCAGTATTTGAAACTGAGTTACTCTTGTATTCTCAAGTATGTTGTTTTGCATATGTTGTTATGTTGGGTGTTGTATGCCTCTTCAGATTTGCTCTTAATCTTGTGTTTTTTTTCCTTTTCCCACGATGCCAATAATTGAAATAAATAATAATGATTGCTAAAGAAAATGAATAATTGAAATTTTATGGTGTTAGTGGGCATCAATGATTCTAACGATATTTTATGAGTTACGAGTTTGGAAGAGTATACTTGTATACCACCCAATTACGCACCACAATTTGCGATCGTACATCTTTATTCTCTCTCTGACTTTGGAAAAAACTCAAAAGCATTCTCTTGGTAAATATTTTGCAAGTGTCCCATCTTTGAAGATTATTTAGAGAAATTGCAACCTTGGAAGCGTCTAAATGTTGAATGATGAAGAGATAATCATGTATCAGTCGGCAATGAAACATACATTCAGACAGTAATGGGATGATAATGATTTATTAATCTATAAGAAAAACTAAGAAAACATAAACTCGGACACAATTTGTGAAAGTATATTTAGGAAGTTGTTTACATTAGATATTTGTAATGGTACTATTCACCTATGTTTGGTTTTTTATTATTGTGTGTAGTTTTTTTTAGGGAGATGATAGCAGTTTAGTGATGGTGTTAGAATGAATAATGTGTAATGATCTCAAATTTTATTGTTTGATCACCATTATTATGGAAGCATCAGTGTTGGATTACTATAACGCCAACCCATCACCAACAATAACCATTACTGACTCATAATTTCCATCATAGTTCGTAAAGGATCCATATTTATAATGTAAGAACCTAAGGCAAAATTTCGCTTTCGGGTTATTTTAGTGGATTGATGGATTGATAGCGACACCCATCAAAGTTAGCAGTATACCAAATACATTCTAGCCCTCAGTGCAATCATAGCGGCTCGCTGAGTCGACGGTCTGATGGCAAGCCTCATGGTTACAATTTTTACATTTGTACTTTTAACATTTTTTTACCTCTTTTAAGCAATTTTTGCTACGAACAATTCAAAATAATTATCAAACAACTAATTAATAGAAACATAGACGAAATCAAACTAAAATCAATGATTATCAATCAAGACAACTCTAACCCAGAAAAATGTGTAAAATCTGTGCAGATCAGAGGCAGTGGCTAATTGACCGAGGAAATGAGAATTGACAGAAAAGTTGAGATAAATGAAATTGATCTAAAGAAGTTAAACCAGTATTTAAAAATAAAAATAAAAAATTATTTAATTTAAAATTGATTAATTCTATGAAAAAATGTCATTTTGGGCCATTATAAATCCAACATGTCATAAAAATTTAACGACATGGCACTCCATTAGTCCCACTACAATTGATTCTTTTTTGTTGTGCCACCACAAATGATTGATTTCTATATTTACATTTACTCTCTTTTACTTATATTCTCATACTTTACTCTCATTTTATCTCTTTTATTTTTGTTTTCTATTTAATTCAATAAATATTATTATTTTAAATTCCATATTTAAAAGAAATCAACAATTTAATATAGGTTTGAAGGAAATAATTTAGTTAGTTGTTTTGAAATTGAGTGACCAACAAAAAAAATGACATAAGTTGGTGAAACGTTCATATTACCCCTAATTGAACCCTCAATATAAGGATAGTTCGGTCCAAAATTATTTTAGAGCATTAGCAATGGTGGTCGTCCCGCCGGCCGTGCCACCTCCATGCGGCTCGGTAGTAGGGACGGCGCCAATGCACGAGCCGCGCCAAAAAGGGGTGGGGAGGGGCGCCATGAGGTCGGCGGTCTTGTCGCCTATTGCGCGCCAACCGATATTTGATTTTTTTTTAATTTTAATGTATTATCTTTGCATTTTCTTATTTTTATGTGTCAATAATTTTGCAATCCTTATTATTTTAAATATTTGATGAAACACTAGCAAATTAAAATGGATTAAAATGGGAGGCTGTTGGAAAGAAGGTTGAGATGGCTGAACCATTATAAATGCTCTCAGGGGTGAATTTGGGATTTTGTATTTGATGTTCAAAGTTGAAACTGTTACTACTAACCAAACCCAACCCTTCCAGACTTCATTGTAAGGTTTTAACCCTCCCGAACTCAAAAACCCTCCAATGGCGGAAATCCCGCCAACTGAAACCCTAACCTCAGTGGAGCACCAGGATTCCACCGACCAGCCCAATCCATCGGTTAGCCCTCCGCCTCCATCCGCCGAAGGAATCAACCTTCCAGAGAAGCGCAAGCGTGAGGGTGAGCCCGAACCGGAACCCTCAGCCGACAAGGCGAAGCACCCGCTGTGGAAGACGAGCCTATGCTCCTACTTCAGGAGGTCTGGCGAATTGTGCAGCCACGGCGATACTTGCCGCTACGCTCACGGGGAGGACGAGCTCCGGCCGCGCCCCAACAACACTTGGGATCCCACCTCGGAGCGGGCTAAAAAGATGGCCAAAACTAATGACCAGGATAAAGCGGTTGAGGAGGGCGGCATAATGATGACGGAGGCGTTGGAGGAGGACGGGGAGGAGTCTTCTTCTGGTTTATCCAAATGTATCGTCAATTTGCCTATGAAGTGGAGTTCGGATAATTTTAGGTTTTTTCTGAACGAGCAGGTTAGGTTGCTATTATTGTCTCGATGCAATTGCATGAATTGAAAAATGATGATTTCTTAAGTTATTTACGAATTGGTTCTGCAAATCTACAATTGCTCTACTGAAAATCAAGAGATGCATCTTCTGCAATCTTCGTTGTTAATTTATATGCTTGAGTTCATTTGCAGTCCTTGATGCATATCACGAATCTGATAAAATTGTTGTAACAAGATATCGTGTTCAAATCGGCAAAGAAAAAGAAAGGAATGATAGTTGGTTTTGTTACTTTCGAAAGTGAAGAACAATCTAAGACTGCTGTGGAGGTACATCCGAATGTTCCTTCATAATTTATGAAAGTGTGAAATTTGCTTCTCATGTTCTTGTTGTTACAGAAACTGGATGGGAAAACTGTTGGAAATAATAGAACATTAAAGGTCTCAGATGTCATTCAAAGACCGTTTGAGAAAAACAATAAAGCTGCATTGCCTGAAAAGCCATCTCCAGATAATGATGATGAGAATGACAGTGTACTTCCTAGCGATTCAGCCTCAAAGGCTAGAAGTGCCCGTGATGCTGTGACTCCTCTTGCTCACATGTCCTATTCTGATCAGCTCGAGCACAAGAAAAACTCTTTGGCACAAATCCTCAAAAGACTAGTTAGTATTATCATACTCACTCGATATGTTTTGAGTTACATGGAAGACTTGTTTTCTCTTTTCAGTAATATTACTTTAAACCTTCTGCAGCCCACTAATAGGAGTTTCGGATTGTATTTATTGTTATAGACTCGAAATGCACGCAAGGCATGTCCAAATGGTATTTCACTTCCAGAATGGATCCTGAATGCTAGAGAAATAGGTCCTGTTCTTTTCTTGTCTCAAATAAAAGATTATGGTTTTGATAATTTTTGTAATAGCATCATGGTAGAATCTGACAGAGAGGACATTATTGATATTAATGTTATGACCTGTTTCATTGTATTTGAACTTCTATCACAGTCTCTCTTGCTTTAGACGTAAGGCATGATAGAGAGACAATGTGCAGATGGATCCTTGACCTAATATTTTTGCTGTCATTCAGGTGGTCTTCCATGCAAATTAGAGGGTATAATCGAATCACCCCTTGTTAATGGATACCGTAACAAGTGTGAATTCTCTGTTGGAAATTCTTTGCAAGGGAAGCACACAGTGGGCTTTTTACTTGGGAATTTCAGGTAGTCTGCTGTTAGTGAGCTATCATAATTACTACATTTTGTTCCCTCAACTTGAAATTATTTGGAAATTCTATATAGGGAAGGTGTGACAGCTGTTGAGGAACCCGTTGACTGCCCAAATGTTTCTAGAATTGCTTGTAAATATGCTGCTATCTTTCAAGAATTTCTGCAGCAGTCGTGCTTGCCCATATGGAACAGATTGAACAATAGTGGGTTCTGGCGTCAACTTACGGTATGTTTTTATACAAAAAGTACTGTGAATGTCAAGTGAGGTTGTTAATTGTGTTAGAATTGCTGAATTTGCTTCCACCTGTGATCCCCAAAAATGCCATCCTTTCATTCAAACATTACTCAATAGAAAACGAGTACCTTAGGTGACTGTTTATTGCCAATGTTTATATCTAGGTTCGAGAGGGTAGGAAACCTGGCCAGATTGATGCTGACAATTCCGAGACTAGTATTTCAGAGGTCATGCTCATGGTTCAGGTTCGTTCCCAGTGGCTGCCTTTCGAATTTCATAAATCCAACTGTCTTCCTACTGCTTGAGTGACTGATTGTTGTACATATTCTTCATTGACTGTATAAGAAGAAAACCTTCTAAGAAATCTGTTTTGGTAATTTGTTATGAAGAGACTTGATTGGTTGATTGACTAGTTCAGTGTATTTCCCGATATCTTGTGTGATGCAGGTTTGCACCCTGGGTTCTGATGAAGGGCAGGTAAAAGAGGAACTTCATCGGTTAGCACAAACTTTTTCTGCAGGATCTACTGCAGAATCTCCTCCATTACCTTTAACTACACTAGTGATTCAGGTAAAACCAGTAGCCCAAATTGATATTATGATTTGTGTATGATGATTCTCTTATCATATGTTTGACTGAGTTCAGGTTTCCATCTATAATTTTTCTTTGTTTTCCATGACATATTCTGCCATAAGGTAGGAGGGAGAAAATACATATGGTGCAACCTAGTGTATAGTAGCTTTGAGAAATTGGTAAAATAATAGTACAATTTTGTACTGTGGTGAGTCTAAGAGAACTTCTATTGAAAAGCTTTTCAGTTAGCATTTTCTTTCATAAATATTGAGATTATTGAAAGGTAGTCATTACATATCCTTGTCTCAGTTTCCACTGTTGTGTTTTGAACTAGGAATGTCAAATAGCTAATTAACTATAATATGAAGGTCAGGACAGTGCCTGATCCTGTTTGTGTTTTCTTTCAATCTCTTTATATTGTACTTCTTTGTTAGTTGCCTGGGATTTCCTCCCAAAAGTATCATTATCTGCACTGCAGTTTGTATACTAAATTCATCTTTGTTGGGTCAGTTCTGCACGTAATCATGTCTGACACCTTTTGCAGGATCATACAGGAATATCAAATGCTGCACCATCCGATGCCCCTTTGCGGTACATTTTTCTTCATAGAGGGGGTGATTGTGGACTGGAGATAGCTGATGATGTCGTAGAACCGAGAATTCATGATCACATAAGCAATCTCCGGTTCTCTATATCTCCATCTGCCTTCTTTCAGGTAAAATTTCTGGTTTTTTTTAATGATCAGGCCATCTTTTCTTCATACTTCATATAGTTTGGCCCTTCTTCTCCCTAAAGAAGAAATCAAGCGAAGAATGAAGATGACTAGTCTCTCTTTAACTCATTTGCTAATTCGTTTCTAATTTTTTGCAGGTTAACACCCTTGCAGCAGAGAGCTTGTATTCACTTGCTGGGGACTGGGCTGACCTGGGTCCTGACACTTTACTCTTTGATGTTTGTTGCGGGACTGGAACTATTGGTCTGACTTTAGCTCACCGTGTTGGCATGGTAATGCTTAAAATCCATTTTGAACATTTATTAATTGCATGTATTCCTCTAATTGGTGTTATATCTGCTAAGAAAGAAGATAGAACATTGAATTGGGAACATAGGTAAGCACTCCACTTTATTAATATGGTGCTGCAATTGTATTGGGTTTGGGTAATATTAAATTAGATCATCCCTTGTAGTCTTGTACTATCCTTTTGTTAGTCATTCAATGTGACAATTGATTTGGATTCCAATTTTAACAGGTCGTCGGTATTGAAATGAATGCTTCTGCAGTTTCAGATGCAGAAAGAAATGCAGAAGCCAATGGCATTAAAAACTGCAGATTTGTCTGTGGAAAGGTTGGGACTTATTTCCCTAATTTTTTCTTCCCTTTTCATTTCTAGTTCACCAATGTCTACTATGTCTATACTAACTGAGTAATGTGTATAATAGCCAAATCCTCTGTTCTAATGTTCCTTAATTTGTGACAAGGCTGAGGATGTTATTGGGTCGTTGATGAAAGAGTATCTATCTTTGCCTGAAAAGCAAGACGAAAACAGAGAGACATCTGAAAATAATGAGTCTGGAGTCAATTCCGCTGAAGAAAATATAAACTCTGTGGATGGTGTGGTTGTAGCTGAAAATAGCTCTGTTGTTAACCATGAGAATGGTCATGCTGTGAGTGGGTGTTCGAAAGATGAGGCTAAGTTGGAGAAGGATTCCACTCCACAAAGTAGTAGCAACCCAATGCGACAATTTAAAAATGTCGTTGCTATAGTGGATCCTCCACGTGTCGGACTTCATCCCACTGTAAGTGATCTTCAAGCATTTTTATGTATATGTAGTTCAGGAAAATGGTATCCATCTTCGAATTTTTAGACTATCCATAGGAATGAACCTTTCCATTCCGCTGCAAGCATATAACGAAATGTTGCATGCCTTTCTTATTTCTCCATTGTTCTTGCTATAAAGCTCTAGCTAATGTTCTTGACAATTATTCCTGTGAATGCAGGTAATCAAAGTTTTGAGGACACAGTCGCGTTTAAGGAGGCTCGTGTAAGTTTCTCCATCAATTATTTTCGTCAATCGAAATTGTTGGTCTCAGTTGTGTCCCTCAGTATAATTTGACTCCATTCTCTTTTATTCAGCTACATCTCCTGCAATCCTGATAGTCTGGTGGCAAACGCTATCGAGCTCTGCACGCCTTCACCCGATAAATCTGAGAAAGGAAATAATAAGAACAATCGGGGATGGAGAAATATGAGCGCAGCTGGTCTAGCCCGTCACAGATCCAAATCTATGCCTGAGTCCGAGCCATTCAAACCCGTGAAAGCGATGGCCGTCGATCTTTTCCCTCATACACCCCACTGCGAGCTGGTGATGCTGCTTGAGAGGTGAATAAGTTTAAACATGAGTTGATGAATCATCTACTTTTTTGGTATTCCATAGTTGCACATCTTGCTTGTTTTTCAGTTGAGTTATTACATTTTCTTTTAATTTACTAACGGAGCTGAGACTTCTTCAGAATTTGTTATACAAACTTACAGTTTGATCATAAATTATTATTGCTCCACAATTTGATTTTACAGGATAAATAAATCGAAACATTATGGTCTAATCGTGTAGTTATTCATAAAGCAGATTGTCCAATCTTTATGGTTTGCTTTGTTATGAATGGAGGAGTTAGAAACGCCTTTTTATGGACTAATATGCTTTTGCCACTATGTCTTGTCTTTTGATTTTGTCACGTAATTATTGTTTATAGTTATAATTATTTCTGGTCAATAATACCTGTATGATTGATTTCATCCCGCTTAAAATTTTCTTTCTAAAACCGTTTAATTAGAAGATTTAAATGAAATCTAATTAATTAAATTTCTTAATGAAGAGTGTGGTGGCATTGTGCAGGTGTGTGGTGTAGTATTTATTCCAAAAAAAAATTAAGCTGGAATGACTTATTCAGAAAGAAAACAAAATGTAATAGATACCCTAGAAGTGGTGGTTATCCATGACTCCTAGCTCAACTGGTTGAGAATGGAGGTAAGGATACCGCCCATCCAGGATGTCTTGAGGGATTAATTTCCCCTGTGGGCTTTTACAAGGCTTGTTGCCTTGTGGCTTGGCAAGCTGATGAGTCTTGACTCGTTCGGGACAGCGCTGGTCTACGGGCCTAACCCGGCGGAGGGTGGCTGGTCTACAAGCCTGACCAAGGCTAGTTCACGAGACCGAATCCGGCTGGAGGGAGGCTAGTTCACGAGCCACGAGGGTTGGGAAGGGCTAGTTAGCTTGACAAATGTATCACGAACTCAGGTGTGTGTGAAAAAAAAACCTACAAATGGTTGTTCGGTTCAGTTATCATTTAAACTGGGATGATACGACATGTTTTTTGCTTTTATTAGAAAATAATTAGTGTTCGACTTTGTGTAATGAAGAAAAGCAAAAGCTGAGGCGGAAAGGAGTACATCTTCATCAATACTTTTATATATAGTCTGCGGTGTTGGAGCCATGTGGTATTGCTAATAGTAACTACCAACCAACTTTATTATTGGTGCTACATTCCATCAGAAAAAAAGACCATATATTTTTTAAATCATTATTCACTATCAAATCAAATATTGGTCCCAACTTCTCATCAATAATTTATTTTACACCCGAATCATTGGTTATGCCTATCGAAATTTTACATTTATATTATCTACGTAAAATTTGATATTGATTATATGTAAACCTAATCAATCAACGTGATAATATTGATTATTTGTAAACCTAATCAATCAACGTGATATTGATTCCACCAATCTTCGACGATTAGCCAAGTTTATCTAAATTATTTTTTATATTGTCCACCAATTGTTCTTCACCATCTCATTCTCATTTTTCTCTTTTAGGAGGAGATGCATCATTGTGTGGTTGAGAATGACCGGTCAAATCAAAATTTTAATGTTCAAATTTGTACTTTTTCTACATGGCCGTTTAAATAATATGAGCCACAAATCATGTTAAAACTATGTATTTGGAGTCATCATCGTTTGTTCAAATTCATTAATCTTGATTTAATTTGTCACGTGCAATCAGTAAGCGTGCATGCATGTAAGTAAACTACTCCAATAGCAAAATTTAAACAAACGCAATATCTTACTTAGGGGTGGGTAGGTACGGTATACCTTACCGAAACCATCATACCGTATACCTTACCGAAAATTCGGTATGAGAAAAAACCATACCTTTACCTTACCAAAATTTTCGGTATACCTTATTTTCGGTATGACAAATTTCAATATTGATACTATACCTTATTTTCAGTATGTCATATCTAAATTCGGTATACCGTAATACCAGAGTTTTACGGTATATCGGACTACAGTACGACATACCAAACTATCATTGCTTTATAAATAATTCTAAATACAAACACAAATGAAAATAAAAATTTAAAAATACTTAGAAAACATGAAATTTAATCAAACTCAAACATATTCAATAAAAAAAACTGCAACAATTAAACTTCACGCAATCACACAACGTTCAATGATATTTGTTTGGAACTAATTTAACTAAAATCTTATATTTGTTTGAAACTAATTGATTCAACGATATCAAGTTTTCCTAATTGAGTTTATTTGATTTTATATTTACATGATTGCCCGACAACTATAATGAGACAAGATTTTATTTCTACATGTAAATATTTATTTGTGTGGTAAAAGTATGAATCTACTTGATATAATTTGGCATATATTGATATCGGTATATACCGTATTTTCGGTATACCCCGGTATACCTCGGTATATGAAAATTCATACCGTTACCGTACCGAAATAAATCGGTAAGGTATGATACCTTACCGAAAATTGCGGTATACCGAAAATCCGGTATTTTCGGTATTGTTTCGATATGGTAAGGGCGGTATTTCGGTATTTCGGTATTTTTACCCAGCTCTAATCTTACTCCTATTGTAGTAGTAGGCATAATATCTGACACGTGGAGTGGAGTAGGAGTTTTCTTATTTGAATCATTTGAAGTTTAAAATTAATATGAGAAACAAACAATGCCATTGACTCAAACCAAAAACAGTTGTTTATATATTCCCCTGAAAGAAAGGCTTGTAATTCTCATAGAAGGGAGTATACTACACTACAGCAATGTCGTCGCATACATAATTTGGACTTCTAAAGCCTTGTTTATTCTCATGCTAGTAATAAAATACACACAACCACAAAAATAGAGCCACGTGGACAATACAAAAGCACGAAAACGAAATAGAGAGTAGTGAAAATGTGAAATAATGCGGATGGGTTCAATGGGCTATTTTTTTTAATCCCATCATCACGTTCATACAATTATACTAAGGACTGTATTTTAATTTGGTGTATGAAATTCTTGATAATGATAAATACAAAATTTAACTAACATTTACAAAATTGAAATAAAAAAACATGCATCCATGAAAAATAGTCATGGTTTTTCTATTTTGGTCGTCCGCCGGAATGAGTATTTAGCTACTTATAGTAAGTTTTTCTTTTTAATGTGACAACTCTCATTTTTTACTAATAGATTAATTACTCTCTCATTCCATCAATGATCGTCTCATTTTGTTTCGTTCGTTAATCAATAAATATATAATTTACTTTAGTACTACTTTTTATTAATGGAACTCATTTTACCTAACTTTATTTCATTCACATTCCATTACAAAATTATGTTTAAAAGTATGAGTAACATTTCACTAATCTTTTTACTCCATTTTTTATTGCATTTTCTTAAAATTTGTGCCAATCAAATTTGACGTTGTAATTATGAATGGGGGATTAATATTTCTTTTATATCTCTTATACTATTTTGTATTAATATAAAAAGATTAGTTTGGTGGAAATAAAAAATGAATACTGATATATTTATTGGAAAGAAATACATGAATTTGAATAAAAAAAATGGCAGCAAAACGCAGAGTAGGCGGCAGCAGCAGGGAATGCATCCACTCTCTCTTCTTGTGCAGACGTGCGTAGTAAATACAGTGGCATCGTCCCAACACCTACCTTCTTCTCCATTTATATCTTCTGATTCCTCACAATTTATGTCTTTCTCTCCATAAAAGCTCGGATTCATTTCTCCAATTTCGTTTTTCGCATACCGAGATGATGAGCAGCGCTCAACCACAAGTTGCTGTTCCGATCGCCACTCACGTAAATTCGAATTCTAAATCTTCTTCTCCTTGCATTGGATCATTGATTCTCAATCATTATTTCTATATGCGTGCACCTCATATTCCGAATTCCTTCTGCCTTTTAAATTTCCGTTTTTGCGTCTATTTAGTTTCTTCAACTTCTATTCGTTAGCTGAACGATTACACTGCAATAAAATGCTAGTTTTTGACAAACTTCTCTCCTTTTTTCATGCTTTCTTAAAAATATGCATTTTTGTGGAGTAGTTAACTTCATTATTCACTTTACGAAGCTACTTGTTGCTTTTAGCTTTTATACTAATTCAAGCTTTATTCTCAGATGGAAAATCCTTCAGAAATGATGGAAGAAACCTCGCAGGGCAAGGGCAAGGGCAAGCAATGGAGGAAACCAAATCTTTTCCTGGAGATACCTACCAGAGCAGCCGACGAGTCTCCTCCAGAAGTCGTGCAAATAAACATGCCTCCGACTCCAATTCCGACTCCCAAGAGAGTGAACTTCCTTTTAACGTCTGATTTTAATGATTCATTGCCAAATGAATCTTCTGAACCCTCCTCAGCCAGAGGGAAACCCTCTATCATGAGTTTTATGCCAAAGTTGGGCTTCAAACACTGGGGTTCGAATTCGGATGTGGACAAGGCTGTCAATGTTGATTCGAGCTCCTCTACTGTTGCTACACAAGATAAGCTATCAATTTCGCGTTCATGGTCGCTCACCAAGATTTTCACACCAAGGATTAAGAGGGCATCATCCATGCCTGTACCTGAGGTCCAAAATCAAAATTTGGAGAGTATTCATGGAGGAAGTGTTAACAGTCATCTCACAGTTGAGGTAACCTCGTTAGATATCGTCCAGTAGTTTTAATAAAACTCTGCTTCGTGGCCTACTTATCTGGTAATGGTATGGACTTGTTGGCTGCTTGAGATTGGTGAGTGTACCTAACATATTTTTGTTGGTTGTCTGGTTTTGTAGATAAAAGAAGTTGGACACATGTCTCGTTCGCATTCTCTTCCTGTCATCAACAAGGAAAATGGGATTCCGAAACTGAACTCTTTCTTTCGTGTGATCCCCTCAACACCCAAAGTGAAGAATGCGGAGTCTGAGGTGTCTGTGGCTTCAACAGGAAAAAATGATGGTAATCATAAAATAATCTAATTAAGGTGCTGCATCCATCTTATTTCTACTTCATTTAAGGCGTATGCATATGAAGTTACGGCTATTTTCAGAGAATAACGAAGCTGGTGGAGAAGACATACCAGAAGAGGAAGCTGTGTGTCGAATTTGTTTGGTTGAGCTATGTGAAGATGGAGAGACTTTTAAGCTGGAGTGTGGCTGCAAAGGCAAACTTTCTTTGGCTCATCGAGAATGTGCAGTTAAATGGTTTTCCATCAAAGGCAACAAGACATGTGAAGTCTGCAAGCAAGAAGTTCTTAATCTACCAGTCACACTTTTACGCGTCCAAAGCTCTGTAACTAGGGCAACAGATTTAAGAGAACTAGAGTTCAATGGACACAGGCAAGTGGCCAACTATATATCTGAAGCTAAAGTTATGTCATTTGGTCTCAAAATAATCGAATATGAGTACAGAGTACCCCATATTATGCTGTTTCTGCTTAACTTCCCACTACACGAAATTATCAAATGAAACTATGGCCAGGGGCGGGTGCAAAAAAAAATTGTATAGGGTCTAATTTTAGCAAATTTAAATTGAAAGTATATTTTTGAGTGATTTAGATTGTTAATAGGGACTTTTGCTTAAAATTTTACTCAAAATTTTAAATAAATTTATTAAAAAATATAGTATTAAAAAAATGAGTTTATTAGGGGGTTAAGCCCCTCGTGTCTTCTTCTTGGGTCCGCCCATGACTATGGCTGACATTCAAAATGTGTAGAGTTGGGAGGGGATCTATAAATCTGCACAGTTGAGCACATAAATAGACATATAAAGAGCATTGAAAACCTATGAGAAATGTGATTTGACCATTTTCCTTCCTTTCCTGCATCTGAGAGATACTGCATATCACACACATTTTGTTTGGCTTACTGCCTTGTATAAGCAACGAACACCTAATAGGTTATCTTTGTGTAACCACGCCTGTTTTGTTTCTTCAATGCAGAATTTGGCAGGAATTGCCTATTCTTGTCATTGTTGGTATGCTAGCCTACTTCTGTTTTCTCGAGCAGCTACTGGTAAGGTCGCGTGGAATCTATTTTCTGGAGACCAAGCACAGCGTATAATTCACTATTAACTAAGTTTGTTTATGATGCAGGTTAAGAACTTGAAGTCCAGTGCAATTGCTATATCACTTCCAGTTTCTTGTGTGCTTGGCCTCCTCTCATCCATGACATCTTCAGCTATGGGTATGTTCTAATTCTCAGTCAAAAAAGAGAGTAATGCTGGGGTGCTGCTAATTATTAAAAGCTAATTATCAAACCTCGGCCAGAAAGAGCTAAGCATTCTTTGATATCTTGCAGTGAAGAGAAGATTTGTGTGGGCATATGCATCATGCCAGTTCATTCTTGTTGTCCTCTTTGCTCATATATTCTACAACGTGGTAAGAAATTCATTTTCGTGATGCAGATTTTGCATTCTATGGCTTGAACCAGTCTTGAACAGGTTTTAGGCTATATCTCTTGATTTCTTGCGACCTGAGATATGCAATGTTATATGAGTGTAGATTCATGTGCAACCTGTTGTATCGATCCTTCTATCCACATTTTCTGGATTCGGCGTGGCGATGAGTGGAGCTTCTGTTATCGTGGAGATCATCAGATGGAGAGAACGACGTAGGGCTACCACATTCTAGACCGCCTCATTTCTAGGTCTCGTGCTCCGGAACGAGGATTAACGGTTGCAGCTGAAAATGGATGTTTCATAGAGTATGATACCTAGGAATTAGGCCATGAAAAAAGCTTTTAGTAATGAAATGTATATCTATTTTGTTCAGATTAGGATACCCCTTCAACTCTCAACTGGGCAGGTGGAGATAGTTTGGAAGATATATGGAACGATCAAATGCTTGTTGTTTGAATTTGGAACTTAGAATTGAAACACCCCATTGCTCGGCATAAATACTGCCCTCAATTGTTGATGAATTCTTGTTATCTATTTCGTTATAAATTGGGAAATGAAGGGATTGAGCTTCCTAATGGAGTAGTTTACCAAAGTATTAAAGGCTTTATTGACCCAAACTATCATCGAAATTCGAAACTCAGCGGGAGGAAATTCCATATCCATCCGTGAATTTAATTTTGCAATACATACTCCCTAGGTCCCCTATAAAATGATTCATTTGTATTTTTGAGATGTACCAAAATACACATTCTTAAATGGAAAATTATATTTTATTTCTATTATATTCTTCTCTATTCACTCTACTAACAACATTATTATTTCTATTACATTCTCTATTCATTCAACTAATAAAATAAAGAAACTACTCCAGTATTTAATACTATACTATACGAGTTAAATGAGAATGGGCCTCGGAACAGCCCAACAACAAATAGAACATTTTCATTTTCTCTGAGCCTTTTTAATTGTTTAGAAATAAACAAAGATCACACATCCAACTCCGCCTCCCTCCCTGCGTCGTCTACTACAGCTACAGAAGCTTCTGTAAATTTAGCAGGAAAACATAATTTAGTGTGTGAGGGAGAGCAAGGGAGCTCAGCTCTTAAAGGAAGGAGAAGGAAATAAGGAATGAAGATAGAACAAGTGCAATCAACCACAAAGAAACAGAGAATCGCAACTCACACTCACATTAAAGGCCTTGGCCTCCAGGTTAACTTTTTCAATATTATGCTTAACTAGGCCTTCTTTCCTTTGTCAATACTGTTATGTTTACACAAATTTACAAGTTTCTGCTTTTTACGGTTTTGGGGGTTTAAGCTTTAGGGTTTTTCTCTGGGTTTGTTCCTCCCACAATTTTTAGCGCTGTATTAGCTTTACACCATTTAATTTTTATGGTTTTTCTTTACATAGTAACGTTTTGGTTTATCTGGTTCAGTGTCATCTGAAACTCTTGTTTTCATTATCTGATTTTATTGTGTTGCCCTGTTAATTTATGTTGGCAGCCCGATGGAAAAGCATTGCCTTTGGCTGCTGGGTTTGTGGGTCAGGATTCCGCAAGGGAAGCTGGTGGCCTTGTGGTAGATATGATTCGGCAGAAGAAGATGGCTGGCCGTGCCCTCTTACTAGCTGGTCCTCCTGGCACTGGAAAGACTGCGCTTGCTCTTGGAATTTCCCAAGAACTTGGTAGCAAGGTGTGTATATCTGCTCCTGTCTCCTGTATTCCTTTAATCTTATATAGATCGAACTTGAAATCTGAAATTCTCAAACTAGGGCTTCACAAGCAAAAGGAAATTCTCTATCTATGTGGCCTGATACTGTGCTCTCACTCGTCTTTCCTATCTTCTTTTGTTTGCATTTAATGCTTTCCTCGAATTTAGTTCCCTCTCTGCCCTTTATACATGCATTGGACATGAAAAATTTCTGCAACCTGCCATTGCTCTTCGATGAGAACATACTATTTCAGAGATTATATGCCAATCGGGGTTGTCTAAGCGTAGTGAACTTATGTTTTACTTGTTTAGTTGTCTTTTATTTGGCATGTTCTACAAATCTAGTGTCAGTGTGTCATGCATTGTAAATACTAGTACTCTCTAACGGTCTCTGTTTGATGTATGGCATATTACTTGTCTTCTGAAATGCAGGTTCCATTTTGCCCGATGGTTGGATCAGAGGTATATTCATCAGAAGTAAAGAAGACGGAGGTTCTAATGGAAAACTTTCGGCGGGCTATCGGTCTCCGCATTAAAGAAAACAAGGAAGTTTACGAAGGAGAGGCAAGTCTCATGTTATGAGAAAAGAATGTTGAAAGAAGTCGCAGCTATTTTGCAACTTTTGCTTTTTTGATTGCTAACTTTTATATATTGCAGGTTACCGAACTATCTCCCGAAGAAACTGAAAGTGTGACTGGTGGTTATGGTAAAAGTATCAGCCATGTTATAATTGGATTGAAGACTGTAAAAGGAACCAAACAATTGAAGTTGGATCCGACAATATATGATGCCTTGATTAAGGAAAAGGTTTGTCTCAGTCTCAGATAAACCTATCCTCACTTGTTCTTTCTTTTAATAATCATGCCAATTTTCACATATTGTTTAGTGCCTAGAGATGCTATATCTTCGTACTAATCTGCTAGGGCAGTATAATGATTCTAAAAGATGTTGTATGAATGATAAACCTTTCATGACAGTAACACATCCTTTTCATTTATTATGAATATCTCTCTGGCGTTAATTAATTCAGCTGCAAGGTCTGTGTCTCGAACTGCAGGTAGCTGTTGGTGATGTTATATACATTGAAGCAAATAGTGGAGCTGTTAAAAGGGTTGGAAGGAGTGATGCTTTTGCTACTGAGTTTGATCTCGAGGCAGAAGAATATGTGCCACTCCCTAAAGGAGAAGTTCATAAAAAGAAGGAGATAGTGCAGGTTTGTTACCCTGCCGAGCAAAGTTATTTATAGCTATTATATACTAGAAAAAGTGATGCACTACCAGTGTTATCAATCTCGTATGGCGGCTTATGGCGGTTCGCCTAAAAACCGCCACAGGGATATGGCGTATTAGTATGGCGGATATGACGGTCAATAATTAAATAAATAAAATAATACTTATTATTTATACATAATTCAAAAATTGGAAAATAAGAAAAATATAACATCTAAAACTCTTAAAACAATTAATAAAGCATAAAATACAGCTCTAACATACATGTTTCTTGCATAATGCCTCATTCCTAAATGCAGTACACATGCAATGTTGTCAAATGGCGGATATGGCGGTGCTATGGCAGCGCCATGTTGCTATGGCATTTCCACCACAGAACGCCATGCCATAGCGCCATGGCGCCGCCATATCCGCTATTTGATAACATTGTGCACTACTACGGAAATTATAAGTAAAACTTTAGAAGTACCATTCCTCATGTTCGTTTGCCTAAGTTTGTATACTTCCCGGTCCTGTTATCTGTTGAAGTCACAACCTAAAACTTGGTTAGGTTGTCCTTGTGCTGATCTCATCATCTTCTTGTCCTGAATTTGAGTGGAAGTTTTGTTAAACCATGTCTTGTACATGTTAAGAGTATCATGCTTCTGGCAAGTGTGCTGATTGTGTGATAGGTCATTAGCATTTAAAGTACGGAGATTGGTTGATGCTGCAGGTACTTGTTGTGTTCTTGGCATTATGGAGCTTCTAGACTTAACTTTTCTAATATCTAGACTTTTGGTTTGATCCCGTCTTTAATGTTAGCAGTAGTCTCTGATTCCGAGTGGAAATGTATGAACATCTCAAGTTGGTTTTGCTTGATGAATTATGATGCATTGAGGCTCTATGTGGTTTGATCATGAACGTTTGAGTTATGTTTTTTGTTTAGTAAAGTGATAAAAATTAATTTGTGTACATATGTTCTTTTAAGGATGTTACATTGCACGATCTTGATGCTGCAAATGCACGGCCCCAAGGAGGCCAAGATATATTGTCTCTGATGGGTCAGATGATGAAACCTAGGAAAACTGAAATCACTGACAAGCTGCGGCAAGAAATAAACAAGGTGTGTCTTAAAAGCCATTGCATGGTATTTGTAGCTTCTTAGGCCCTATATTTTGAAGCTGATTATTTATTTATGTTCATAATTCCAGGTTGTCAACCGGTATATAGATGAAGGTGTTGCAGAGCTTGTTCCTGGTGTCTTGTTTATTGATGAGGTGCTTAATTTGCATATATGTGTTTCTTTTTTTGTTAAATTTATTTTTAGTTTATTTCTTAACCTTGACTCTATGCCTCCTTCTTTGGCTAACTGTTCAAAACAACTCAGGTTCATATGCTGGATATGGAGTGCTTTTCTTATTTAAATCGTGCTTTAGAAAGTTCGCTATCTCCCATTGTGATCTTTGCCACAAATCGAGGAATTTGTAGTGTCAGGTATGCAGATGAAGTGTTATATATATTTGTAAAAGTCGGGTTTTCTGATAAACATGGGTCAAGTTTGCTACTATTTCTTTAAATTTGTAATATCCTTTACATATTGTGAACTGTATCCAAGACTCATAGTCTTCATAGGTTCCTGCTTTTGAGCATATTTTGCTTTAAAGGATTATATTGTAGAATGTAGATTTCATTCCTGCTTTCTCAACAGCTAATTTGTATGTCAAAGCTAAGATCATAACATTGCTTGGCAGAGGAACAGACATGACTAGTCCTCATGGTATACCAGTTGACTTGTTGGATCGGTTGGCTATCATAAGAACCGAAACCTATGGCCCCGCCGAGATGATACAGGTTAATCTCACAAAAAACTATTCTGCAGTGGTGCTGAATGCTCAATGTCTTGTATTGCTGCTTATATTAAATTGCTGATTCTGTGATATAGATATTAGCTATCCGAGCACAAGTTGAGGAACTCCAAATAGACGAGGAAAGCCTTGCTTATCTTGGAGAGATTGGACAGCAATCATCATTGAGGTTCTTTTGTCTTTTCTCATCATCTTTTATCGCTATCCACATCGCTGCATTCGAGTGTTAATTAGATCTAACGCTGGCTCAAAAATGTGTCGCCAGACATGCCGTCCAGTTGCTATCTCCTTCCAGCATCGTTGCTAAGATGAATGGCCGTGATATTATTTGCAAGGTACGATGATATGTTTAACTTGACTTTGGAAAATGTTACCATCAACGATTATGAGGAAATAATCGCTTGGTGTACGTTGTTGCAGGCGGATCTTGAAGAAGTGAATTCTCTCTACCTGGATGCCAAATCTTCAGCAAAGCTTCTTCAAGAGCAGCAGGACCGATACATCTCGTGAGGAACTTGCTGAAGCGAGAATGTTTCCACCGTCGCCCCTCGTCTAATATCTATGCCGTCTCACGGACCAGGACATCCTTGAATCTTTCTGGTTGTGTTGTTCTGTCACGCATTGATTCAGATGTGAATTCTTGTCTAGGAAATTCACTCAAATTGTTGGCACATTCGGATTAGTTTTTCCAATAGTCTGTCGATTATTTGGTGCTCCTTTTGAGGTTCTGTATTTTATGTCGATGGAAATTTGCATGTGTGGATTGAGGCGACAAATGAGTTTTCGAATACTATAGTAATGAATATAGGATTGGATTGGATTGAAATAAAAGATGTCGTAACTAAAAAATTGTGAATATATTTCATATTAAACAATAGAAGAAAATATGTGGTAATTTGTAACGCTCTAATTGCTTAATATTGTAATTTCCTTTCCGTGCAATTTTTGCGTTTATATAGCGAAATCTACCTTTACTGAACACGCGGTTATCACTTCACACACTTCACACACACACAGGCGGTGAGTGATGGAAGCTATGGGAGACGGGGAAGGTTGCAATATAGTGATGGAAGTTTTGGGAGACGGTGAAGGCTGGAAGAGGAAGAAGCTTGATGTAGAAGATTACCTCGATTTCATTGACGACCGCGATCTGCCTCTCACCGTTCGTCAACTTCGCGAGGTGAGACCGCGCCTCTTTCTCGTCATTGTTTCATTTTTTACATAAATCACTGTCACTGTTCCTCAGTCGTGTTGATTTTTACATTTCTCTTTTCACCGATCCTGAATCTGTTGAGTTCAATCTTAAATCCGATCTGGATTTGATTTTAGTTCTGCATTTGCTTTTAATTTCTTCATCAGTCAGATCTACCGAGATTTTGGGGCTGAATCTACTCGCATTTTCTTTGGCAGGTCATTAGCATGCATGGGTTCAAAAAGATCGAAGCTCCAAAGGCACGACTACTACACTAAGTTCTCCCTATCACCTCTTTAAATTGGTAGTGTTTTGTTTTGTTTTGTTTTGTTTTTACGATTTGGAATGTGATTCAGGCGATTCTGATGGAAATGGTTTCAACAATGGAGTTGATGGATCTCCAGCGGTCGAGCCTGCTAGACGGCGTATCAGGAGATGCAAGCTTAACCCTGAAGGAAGTGAAAGACGACCTCAAATCTCTCAGCTGGCAGGACTGCCACGTCACATCTATTCTCACCTACGGCGCCGGCGTTGCTTCCCAATCCTCCGCCGGCGTCTCACTGAAGCGGAGAAGGGCGAGAAGGAAGGTGGCTAAAGTTGCTATTGAGGATTCTGCCGCTTCTACTACTGGTACTAGTATTGTAGCTGAGAGTACCACCGTTCAGTCGGAAACCTAGTTCCTCAGGCTATTTGTCCACCGGAAGGTAAAGTCGATTATGTAGGCTGAAAATTACTATTAATATGTTAATTGTGGTTTTTATTATATGCATATTAAAAGTTTCTATATAAAAAATATTATTTGACTGGTTGGTTTAATCATGCAAATGAAAAAGTACTAGTATTGCTACTACTTAGAACTTAGAGCATCTCTAAGGGAAAGCTATATTTCTTATTTATCTTTTCAAAAAATATTATTATACCTTTTTAAAAAGTAATGAGCTTTAAGGAAAGAATGTAAATTAAAAAAATAAATAAAATAACTAATTTTATACTTTTTCTATTAAGAAGTTAAAAAGTAATGAACTTGGAAAGAATGTAAATTAAAAAAGCAAAAAATAATTAACTTTATATCTTTTCTATTAAGAAGAGGTAAAGATACAATATACTCAAAATGAAAGAAGGTATAATATCTCCTCAAATACCTTATTTACCTCCTTCCTTGGAGAGATGCTCTTAGCGAACAATTAATCGCGGTTTATTTCTAAACACAGTGAAACCGAACTTGTTCACTTTTCCAGTTGCTAGTCGCTACTTTTCTCAAATAAATTATGAACGGGTTATTCATAATAAAAACTAAATAGCTTTGCTAAATGTTAATAGGGCAAGTGGTCAATACTCAATACCTTGACGGCTTGACCAAACACAAAAAAAAAAAGAATAACATTTGAAAAAAAATCAGTTCTTTATCAAAACAATAATGTCTAATTAATATTTATATACTATTTGTACACAAACACTAATTTCACGTACTACACGTCTTTCTCGTGGCCGTCATAATCCAAATCCTTTGCATCTACAATTATTTTTATTGAAAAATGCCAACTACTGAAAAATGTGCATAATCTATCTTATTTGAAAGTACTGCTACCAAATCAATTTCTCCGCCAACGAAATATAATATTGATAATGTACGAAAAAATATTTTTATTAATATAAAACTTCTAAAGTAAAAGAAAATTAGGAAAAATGGTTAAAATTTAATGTATTATGTGTATAGAATTAGATTACTCGTGGTAAATACCAAAATGAAAAAAATAAGAGTTATGTAAATTTCAGTCATTGAAATTTGAGTAAAAATATTTGCAAGTGAAGGCTATGATAATTGATGGTCAATAGTCTTACTTACTTAATGCATATCAAAGGCAGAAGTCAAAAACGGCGTTCATTTAATAGTAATATTAGTAAAACTTCTAAATGAGGCGTTAATTAATCAGTTTTTGTCAATTTTAAATGCGCCGGCAAGCATGAGTTACATTTAAATAATCTTTAATTGGATAGTCTAGCCCCACATATTCTACAATGTAGACTCGTCCAATTTTTACCACCATTTCTTTTTTTAATTTTCAGATTTATAATTAAACAGCATTAGTTAATAATCTCATAAGCGTATAACAGACCTGTGAGATTCCAAAGTACTCACAAGATTATAAAGAGCAAAAATAAATTAAATATATCTACCTTTTCCCATGATTCCACGACTTTCAATATTTGTTAGGTTTCATAAATTTATTTTGGAAGTATTTATAGGTGGTTGATAAATATGTTGTATATAAATACTGTTTTAAAAACCGAACTATAGTGAATCGATGGAGCTATCGATTCGTGATTCAACTGGTCGGATTGAGACCATCCATAAGATCGAATATTAAATAATTATTTGTTATCAAAATATCTTAACAACAAATTAAAAGTAAGAAGAAAAGAATGTTCAAGTGATTTTTATGCTAAAATCAGATTGAATAAGGTACTCCACTTAATCATCCAAGCCCCCTAGCTCAAGTGGTTGAGAATGGTGGCAAGGATATGGCACCATTCTGGAGGTCTTGAGTTCGACTCTTGGATGGCCCGACTTTGGGATTAATTTCCCTCTTGAGTTCGACTCCTGGACATTGGCTAGTTCACGCCCGAACCCGTCAGAGGGAAGCTAAAGTATAACAAGTTTAAAACATTGTGGATAACTATATCTCTATATGAATGTTATTTCATCAGTCTTATGTTACTCGCATTTTTCTATTTCGGCTCATCCCAACTACTTACGCTATTTCTATTTTAAGTAAGTAATAGGGTATTTAATACTTAATATATTAAAATTAATTAAGTGACTCTCACTATATTTAGAAAATTAATTTAATTATACTAAAAAATCAACCACAAATTATATACGACCTAAAATAAAAAGTGCTAATATGAATGGAGGGAGTATGAAATAGGTAAATCATAAGATAGTCAAGGTTACTTAGTCTTTTTTATTGTTTTACGTATTTAAATGTAGTATGGTTAATAATCCATTTGCAACTTTTACAAGCTAGTATCATAAAAAAAACATTTGTTGATTTCCAATTCTTCTGACCTAGATTATGCGTAGGCGGATATGAGAATAAATCATTTAATAAGCCTAATGAATATAGATGCATTCCGAAAATTTGTAGCATATTGATAGGATGATAGAAGCATAGACATTGCCAAACAAGTGAACAGAAAATTAAATATCACCTAATTTATCAAAATCAGCAGTATTTTATAAATTGCACAAACATTTGACTCGAAAGCATACCAAATTTGAATTCCAAACTTCGACCCAATTCAGAGGAAAATAACAATACACTACTCTTTAAAACGTCCATCAATTATTGACTTATTATTTTAGTTGTTTAATTCTTGACTAGAACATCTCTGACTTCAACAATTCTCTAAAAATAATGTGTAAAACGAATGCAATTGAATTTATTTATTTAATACAACAGTATACATATGCATTATTCATTTAAACCAATTAATTTTATGGAGTGACACGTGGTCGCCACAATTGTTGCAAAAGGAATCAGCCACTGCCATGAAATTTTTAATATTTGCAATCAAGTCCTTAAATTTTATACCAATCTATTGTAATGCTTTCGTAAATTCTATAATTTCTAGCTGTTATCTGAATTCCACTACTAATTTCTAACATAATTAATGTTAATTAGTGAAATACCTCCGGTATTTTTGGTTGTTCAAAAGTTAATAAAGATTAAATTAGAGGGGCTGAAAAGCAATATTTTGAAACTCAAAACATTTGTCAGTTGGAAAAACTAGAAAAAAATATTAATGGCTACCAGAATATGTAAATGACGATGCTGATGAACTGATATTTGTCTGCTTATGAATTTTGGTTGTAGCTTTCATAATCCTTCGGCTTTTAGCAATTATAAAACCTCCTAGCCCCGGCTTCACTATCTTTCTGAATTTTCAGCTCCAAATAATTTTTCATTTCAAATTCCTCCCACCACCAGTTCTCGATTCTTCCTTTTGGCTGATTACTTCTAATCGTTTTCTCATCTGTAAGTTTCTGGCTTCCCTGAACCGTGGTTTCAAGTTCATTTATCTAGCAAATACTCGTTTTTCACTCTTGCACGTTTTGGAGCTCTTATTTTGTAATTTATTAATTGCGTGTCTAATCTTTTGAGTTTTTCATTGTTTATTTTTGCGTGAAAAGCATGGAGATTTTTTTGTGATTTTTTTATTTATTATTGTGGGGTTGACTTGATTTCGTGTTCATTTTACCCTGTTTTTTTTGGCTTTTGGGGTGGGGTGGGGTGAGTGCGTTCAATTTGGGCGATTTAATCAATTTGAGAAGTGAGGTGTTGTTAGAGTTGTCTGGTTTTATTTTATCATGCTATTTCTATGGAGTATCTTTGATTAAAATTGTGCAGGCTAACAGTTTTTGTGGTGAAAGTTGATAGTTAATTTTTTTTGTTTTGTGTTGATTTAGGAGGGTGGAATTTGATACTCTGCGAGTAAAATGGCGACTGGAGCTGTTCCAACTTCGTTTACCGGTCTCAAAAGCCGGGATCATCGTGGCTTGGGGTTCGGAAAGAGTTCCGACTTTGTTAGAGTTTCTGACTTGCAAAGGGTTAAGTTTGGCAGGAGCAAGGTTGCAGTGATAAGAAACTCAAGCAACCCGGGTTCAGAAACTGTTGAGTTCAAGCCAGCATCGGAGGGAAGCCCACTGTTAGGTATATGATAGCTTCGATTTTTATGACCAGATTGAGTGTGGATTTATATTCATATATTTGAGTTTGGTCTCAAATCATTTTAATCCAGTGGTTCTGAATATATTGATTCACAATGATGTGGCTGGGTTAGACATCTGATCTGTCAAGTTTCTGAATGCAGTTCCAAGGCAGAAGTATTGTGAATCCATACACAAGACAGTCCGGAGAAAAACCCGCACAGTGATGGTTGGAAATGTTGCTTTAGGTAGTGAGCATCCCATCAGAATTCAAACAATGACTACCACAGATACAAAGGATGTTGCTGGAACTGTTGAGCAGGTTCTCCTATAACCGAAACATTTTTACTAGTTCTTTTCTTTGCTTAATGTATAAATTATAATATAAACTAGTTCTGTATTTTTCCTGTTGTAAGATGTGAAATTCTCTTGAGAAATATTTGGTAGAAGATTTCTAACTATATTGTGTCTGCAATACTTTATTTTTTTCATCCTTTTTAACCTTTCATTCATCTCATTGAATCTTTAACCTGCAGGTTATGAGAATAGCAGATCAAGGAGCAGATCTTGTTAGAATTACGGTGCAAGGAAGGAAAGAAGCTGATGCTTGTTTTGATATTAAGAATACCCTTGTTCAGAAGAAGTAAGTTTCATATTGAGTTGAATCATAGTCACAACTGAATGCAAGTGAAAGTATTTAATAATTTATACCTTGCAGCTACAATATCCCTCTGGTGGCTGACATTCACTTTGCTCCACCGGTGGCCCTGCGAGTTGCTGAATGTTTTGACAAAATTCGTGTTAACCCAGGAAACTTTGGTACTAAATTCACCACCATATGCTTCTTTGGAATTATATTTCTCTTATGAGATACAAATCGTTCAAGTGTCGGATCTAACTCTATAATATATTTTAGCTGATAGGAGGGCACAGTTTGAGATACTAGAATACACCGATGACGACTATCAGAAAGAACTTGAGCATATTGAGAAGGTCAGAGATAGACTTCTCTTGCTTTGCTTCATTTTATCTTACAAAAGACTTGTATACTTCTGAGTTATAGCCATCTATTGTGATCCAGTATTTTGTGAGAAATAATGATCCATCTTTTTTCCGTGTATTCTTAGGTTTTCACTCCTTTGGTTGAAAAATGCAAGAAGTATGGTGTAGCAATGCGCATTGGAACCAACCATGGTAGTCTTTCAGACCGCATTATGAGTTATCATGGAGACTCGCCCAGGGGAATGGTAAGTACCTATTTCAGCACTTGGAATGAGTTATGAGCCTATACTGGTTCTGGTGATGTATATACCCTACGCTCATGCAACAGGTGGAGTCTGCATTTGAATATGCAAGGATTTGCCGAAAATTGGACTTCCATAATTTTGTGTTCTCAATGAAAGCAAGCAACCCAGTTATTATGGTTCAGGCGTATCGCCTTCTTGTAGCTGAAATGAATGTTCTAGGATGGGATTACCCATTACATCTGGGAGTAACTGAAGCTGGTGAGGGTGAAGATGGAAGGATGAAATCTGCGATAGGAATCGGAACACTCCTTACAGTATGTCCTTTTACATGCTTTTGCTCAAAACAATATAATGCAAACATTTATTCCGTTTTGTTGATTCAACTTTGACAAAGAATCTAAAATTTCTAATTTGTCTGACTAACAGTCTAATCACAATACTTATCTAGTTAAATTGTAAAATTTCACTCGCATCTGATCAATGTTGAACATGCAGGACGGCCTAGGTGATACCATTAGGGTTTCTCTAACTGAACCTCCAGAGGAGGAGATAGACCCCTGCAGAAGATTGGCTAATCTTGGAATGAAGACAGCTGAACTTCAGAAAGGAGTGGTATGACTTCAGTGTTGACTAGCTATGTTTGCTTCTCTAGTCCTAAAATGTACTTACACAATTCAAACCTTTTATTGTTGTTGGATTCAACCAGGCACCATTTGAAGAAAAGCACAGACGCTATTTTGATTTCCAACGTAGAACTGGTCAACTTCCCATTCAAAAGGAGGTCTGATTTTATTTCTATGGTTTACAATGAATCTTTTTAATGAATTTCTGGAGTATCAGATCTCTTGATCTCTGACATTGTTTATCCCATGCAGGGTGAGGTGGTTGACTATAGAGGTGTGCTTCACCGTGATGGTTCAGTTCTGATGTCAGTTACACTGGATCAGTTGAAGGTTTGCTGCTATGCTCTTTTCATATATCTATATTATCTTGACTAATAAGCAGTCCGGCCTTTTTTCTTTTCGATGATGATGTGGTAGATGATTGTGACGTTTTCTTTCTTTTCCCCTTGGTCTGGAATTATTTACCTTCTATTGTCCTTTTCTTTGTCTTTTTACTTTGAGAATTTTGCATTTTTGTTGATTTTTTATGATCCCTGTTTTCCACTTTCCCTTGTAGTCACCGGAATTGCTATACAAGTCCCTTGCCACAAAACTTATTGTCGGAATGCCATTCAAGGTATGCTCAAAGTTTCACTCTCTCTCATGGACACATTATGCTCAATTTTCTTTGGGAAGATCTCATTTAAGAAATTAAATACTGATACAGGACCTAGCCACTGTGGACTCAATCTTGCTGAGAGAACTTCCCTCGCAAGACGATAAAGATGCTGTAAGTCTCCTTATGCATTAAAATAATTCGTTTCATATTCTAGTGTGTATGTGGGTGTTTCTCTTCATAATACCAGAAAGAAATTGTTGAATTTTCAAGCTCCAAATTTCTTTTGGTGTTCCATAAGCCATGAAAACGACTTAAATCACCTTTTTGCAATCTATGACCAGAGGTTGGCTCTCAAACGTCTGATAGATGTTAGCATGGGAGTAATAACCCCTTTATCAGAACAATTGACAAAACCATTACCCAATGCTTTGGCCATGGTAACTCTCAAGGAATTGTCATCTGGTGCTCACGAGCTTCTTCCAGAAGGTACACCACGCATTATAATGCCCAAAGCTTTCCAGGTTTTCACATTATTGAAATGCTAGTAGTCATGCTAATTTACCTTTGTTCATTCAGGTACACGTTTGGTAGTCTCTGTGCGTGGTGACGAACCCCAAGAAGAGTTGGAAATTCTGAAGACTACTGATGCTACCATGATCCTTCATCACATACCATATTCAGATGAGCAAACCAGCAGAGTTCATGCTGCAAGAAGGTAGTTTGTGAGACTATAGGTCCTGTCATTGGCATTTTAGTTTTATCAGTGAGTCCCTGTACGTTTCACCCAGTCTTCTTAGTTGAGGATCTTCGTTTCTGCAGGCTCTTTGAGTATCTTTCTGAGAACTCGCTGGACTTTCCAGTTATTCATCACATAGAGTTCCCAAAAGGAATCCACAGGTATATATCAGGCAAATGAGTTTATTCAAGTGAAATTCAGATTTCAGATCGTAGCTGACATTAATTCTTCCATGGACAGAGATGACTTGGTTATAGGTGCTGGCACCAACGCAGGAGCGCTTCTGGTAGATGGACTAGGAGACGGTATTCTATTGGAATCCCCGGATCAAGAGTTTGAGTTCCTCAGGGATACTTCATTCAATTTGTTACAAGGCTGCAGAATGAGAAATACAAAGACGGTTAGTATAATGGTTGCACAAGGAAGAAAACAAATCAATATAGTTAAAGAATAATCACATTTCCTTTTTTTTGTGGAAATGATATCAGGAATACGTGTCATGCCCATCTTGTGGAAGGACATTGTTCGACCTTCAAGTGATTAGTGCAGAGATAAGAGACAAGACATCTCATTTGCCTGGTGTTTCGGTAATTAATAATTCCTCAACACTCAGCTCAACGAATCATTCATCGAGTGTGCATTTATCTTTGAGAAATCATATGTAGTGTAGCATCTAAATCCTCCATGTCTTTTTTTTTCTTTTTCTGTACAGATTGCAATCATGGGTTGCATTGTGAACGGCCCTGGAGAAATGGCTGACGCGGATTTCGGCTACGTTGGCGGTGCTCCTGGAAAGATTGACCTTTATGTTGGCAAGGTAGGTCTACTCCATGAGCTTTCTTTCGAAAACTGATGTGCCTGAATTGAAACAGTGATAATGTGATGCTTGAATTTACAAAACCATGAATAATCTACATAGTAGAAAGCATAGGATGAACTAGAATTTGTAATAATGAAGAAGAAAAGTAAAAACCTTTATGGCGAAAACCCGGTGGAAAGAACACCGTGAGGTCTATCTTTTCCTGTTTTGTTATTCAAATATTTGCTTCTGGTGTTGCATTTGTGACAAGTCTTGTGTGTTTCAGACGGTGGTGAAGAGAGGTATCGCAATGGAGGGTGCAACAGACGCACTGATCGAGCTGATCAAGGAGCATGGCCGGTGGGTGGATCCACCAGTCGAGGAGTAGAGGTCATAGGTTCTAGCATTGAATCTCCAGAGAATATCATCTGCTGCTCAAAGCCTTACTAGTGCATGAGGATGTGGTGATATAATACATATTTTGTGTTTTTTCAATATTTATGATAAGCTCCTTTCACTATTGTTGAAGGAAGAGCCTCATACTATTAGTATGACTATAAAATAATTGAATGAATGCAAGAGAAAGATTTCATCACTGCCCAGTCATCATCATCTTCTGTACATATCTGTTCTCTTTTGAAGATTATCATTTCTCCAATTCACTCAATTGAGTTATTATTATAGCCAAGTTTGTCCCCCATGTCCATCACCGAAAAACGTTGTACCAATGAATCAATGATATATATAACTTCGTTCTAAACATGAAAAGATATAAATGTAATAGACAAAAAAAAAGTGTTACTGCTATTGCAATTTCAAAATAAAAATTGTACTATTGGTCATTGGATACTCCATTCACATAATTTCGACATAAATCCATTAAAATTTTGGACAAAATGTACGTAAGCTGAATACTTATCTTCTTTGAGAATGCTTGATGGAAATGGAACGGTATTGAGTGTATTTAGGATGCTTGTTTCCGGCAATGAGTACTACTTACCTAATGATGGTGTAGTTAAGAAAAATTCACTAATATTTTTAGAGATAATAACTGATAATATCACCAATTTGGATTATTTAGCGGTCATAATAAAATGTTACATGTCATTGAAGTGGACATTGACATAACATATTAAATCTTATGTGGACACTTACGTGACATAACTAACTTTATAATAACTTAATTAACTTTATAATAACTTAATTAATGTGATTAATACCCAGAGGCCTAATCAGAGGATAAAAGAATATTTTATCAGAAATTAGAACCGATTAAATAAATCTCCCATTAAATTAATTTCCCATAAATTCTCTTCTCCCGTTTGGTGTAGAAAACTTTTCAAACCATACATCAAACTTGAACCTATTTTTTGGTATCTCTATGGAACAATACCAAATATGGTGGTACTACTACATATTAAACTTTTATGAAACATATACACAAAAATGGTGTAAAATCTAAATTTAGTTTAAATTATTGGAGTAAAACTACATTTTGGTGTGACAAACTTAAAAATGGGATAATAGGTATGTCTTCTATGCCAGTCTCGGCTGCCGATGTTCCATGATTCGTGACTGGATCAGAGATTGAGCTAAAGGATAAGATGTTTCCAACGTTCATCAATCAATTTTGATTAGTTTAATTGTGATTCTAATTAATAATTAGTATATCGTTTCAGGTGTTAAAGGACTTGAGAATTAAGTAGTGATGCAGAAATGTGGATATTTCTGAATCAACTCGAAGGCTGATAAGAAATATGAACTAATCTCAACACTTTGATCTGCAATAAAACGAAGCGTCACTTTTAAGCGTTTGTAGGTGGATTCAAGGAGCGAATATAATATAATGCATTAATAAAACTGATTTTGAGATCTGCAGGAAAAAATACACGTGACAACATGCTGTCAAATTGCAAAAAAATAAAAATTTCTCTATTGTTGGTATTCACTGCCTTTCTAAGGTTTAATAACCTTTTTTTTTGTCATCCGATTCACAATTTGCATTTGAGCAAAGGTTGAAAAAATTACACAAAATCTAAAAATTTGTGATTTAATTAACTATTTACTTTAAAATTTTCATAAATTAGTGATATCAACAGCTATTTTAATGGTATTAGATTTGTATAGCTAGTTAGTATATTCACAATTTCCAACCCAAATCTAGAGATGTAATCACATTATCCTCCCCTGGCCATACATGCATGCATACAATTTTCATGTTTCATCCCTATTTAATGCCCCATTTTGGGCAATGAAAATGCTTCAACAAAAGCATGAGTAATTAGTAAATGAGCAGAAGTGAAGTGAGGAATTCAGGAACGACTTTTTCTACCATGGTGGAGTATGTAGTATTCATAATAATTAGTAGTATAAGATTTAAGCAAAATTAAAGTCTCAACACTAACCAATGAAACAGAATAGCATCACACCATAAATCAACATAGAATCTACAAAAAATCTCTTTGATCGGTGTAGCTGTACCGCCCGCGCCGGATGTTCCGCTGCCTCTTCTTATACACCGCCGCCGCCATCCCTACCACGCAACCCGCAGCAATCACTCCAACCGCGATCCCCGCCTTCTTTCTTCCGCTCATGCCTTCCGACTCCTCCAAATCGCCGAGATCGGCTGCCTCAACCGGCGCAGGAGACCGGGACTCTTCGTGATCGGCGTCTTCGTGCCGTGGGAACGGCGCCGGAGAAGGTGAATTTGGAATTGGACGCGACGGAGGAGACGCTGGGGATGGCGTTGGCGCCATTGGAGGTGGGGAGATAGCTCGCTGCGGAGACGGAGAAGGGGAGGATTGAGGAGCGTGTGCTGAGAATGTGGAGTTGGGGAGAAAGAGGAGAGCGAAGAAGATGGTGATTAGAGGAAGATCAGAAGCCATATTTAATTTGAATAGAGATCTGAAGAAAAATGTTGGAGTTGGTTACAGAGAGATTGTGATTACAGTAGTAGAAGAAGAAGAAGTTGGATGAGAGATGGAGAGCGGTTTCTTCTGCACTCTAGCTTAATGTCTTAGTGGGAAAGAGCCTATTAATATATACCTAAACTTTTTGTCTGCATGAATTCTTATTCCATACTTTAAAAACTAGTAACAACTTTTAAAATATCGTAATTTTAAAAATAAGAGAACTAGCAACAAAATTAATCATGAATCTTATTTTAAAAATAAGAGAACTAGCAACAAAATTAATCATGAATCTTACTTTATTAGATAAAAAATATTTAAAATAAAAAAATTAAGCCGTAGAGAGTATAAGAGACGTTGACATAGTAGTAAAGTAGTAATGACAAGGATAAAAGTTTCAAATTCGTGTCGATGCGTAATGCAGTCTTAAAATTTATGTTCATTTGCCTATAAGAAAATAGTGAGAGGAAGAGAAAAGAGCCAACTGAGTTGTCCTTGACTTGTTATAGTTATTATCTTAATTAATATCATAATAAGTTATTAAACGTATTAATTTTATATGAAAAATATCTAATACTACTACTACTATTACTGCATTTTAATGAAATGAACATTATATAAGAATTTTGAGATAGTTAGCGAGAAAATTGAAAATAGCAGTAGCACCCACCTTATTATGTGATGGACTTTGCTTACCCTCCAAATAAAGTTTGTAATTAAGGAAAACCGATTGTGGCTTGAATCTTAATAATTTCTTAAACCGTTGAATTTTAATAATTTAATAACGTTTACAAAGATCAAGAACGATCCACCACTATTTTTCATAAATAACAAATGTTTTAGTCAACGTTAAATTCACAAAACGGGCCATTTCTGATTCTTGTATTACTAATACAATCAAGTCTGTCACATGAGGTTTTCTTGCAAAATGAGTTTTCCTTGGCACCTTTGTCAAAAGTCATTTTTCTAGTGCAATATTACATTCCAGTTTAAGTAATCTCATAGGTAAAAAAATGTTACTTCACAGTAACAAATTTACTCAATTTTCAATAACTTTATAAGAGTTGCTTTGATCTATGTCAATCCAAAATTTTGTTTAGTAAAAATGGTGAAAAGGGACATAAAAATCCGAAAACATTGCAAAAAGTAACTCAAATTTGATTTAGTCTTTGTTCACAAATCTCAGTTGATATTTTTACTGAGTGCATATCCTACAGACCATTTTGTAGTTTACTCTATTTATGATAATTGAAACATTGCTCAAATTTCTGTTCAAAAGATGGACTTCCAAACTATTTTCAATATATGACATTTATAGCTAAGCCAAATATCTATAATTATATTCTTAATTAGAACACTCATATAAACGAAGAAAAAAAGATCAATTGGACTTCGATACTAAGTCGCACTCTAAATCAGTAATCTTAGATACCCCATTACTATTTGACAAATCAAATCTAACAACTTATAAGCTCCTTACTTTTTTTCACAATTCTCTACTCCCTCGGTCCCACGATAAAAGTCACACTTTGTCATTTTGATCCGTTCCACAACAAGAGTCACACTTTATTTTTACAATAAATGGTAAGTAGATCCCTCATACCACTAACTCACTTCACTCACATTTTATTATAAAACCAATATAAAAAAATAAGTCTCATATTCCACTAACTTTTCCATCTCATTATTCTTTACCTTTCTTAAAACTCGTGCCCACAATAAGAGTAACTCTTGTAGTGGGTCGGAGGGGAGGAAGTATATAATTTGTAAAACTGAACTAGCCAAACACTTGAAAAATGTATAAACCCTTGAGATATTATATTTTATAATCTCTAGAAACATTTCATAACTTATTGGAACTTAAGTTATCTAAAATGAACTTAGCAATGTACCCTTGGTCTTAAAACTTGATCATATATAACCAAAACTGGTAATTAATTATTCAGCTTCCTATTAGCACAATCAGACTAGAGAGACTTTGTCGAAATTGAGTAAATAGTGTCTATAGCTCATCTTTGACATCACTGGAGGGGGTCGTCGCGTCTTCCTTGGCGTGAGAATCGTCGGATGACGATGCCGGAGACGAGCTAGGTTTAGGTAGCTTAAACGGGATAGAAGCATGCTTCTTGATGAACTTGTAGAACGCCACCACTGTGCGCTCGGACTCAACTGGAATCTGCAAAAGTCGAAGCAAACACAGTTGTAGCTTGTACCACAGCACAAAAAAAAAAGAGGCAAGATTTTGGTTGTATGGCTTACAGGATCGGCACTCTTCTTTCCAGCTGGGAAGAAGAGAATTGTGGGGTATCCCTCAGCCTGCAAAAAATGTATGAAACCTCAAAGACTTGACAGTTAAACTAAAATATGACTTTCAAATCCAGGAGGTTAGTCAAAAGTACCTTGGCTCTGGGGTGTTCATTTGTGGTGCCATCCATTTTTGCCACGACTAGAGATTCAACACCACGCAAGTGGTTGGCAAGCTTGTTGTATGTTGGTTCGAGAGATTGGCAATGACCACACCACGGTGCATAAATCTACGTAGTATAGGAAAATATGTTAATGAACTAGAAAACCAATCATCAGAGAAGCTATCGTGCTACGATCAATGTCATTATTGCTACCTCAAGAAGAACGTCTTTAGACTCATCCAAAACAATATCATCAAAATTGTTCCCAACAACAATTTTTACGTCACCGTCATTCTGCAACATGAAACATTGAAGAAAAGTTGATCAGCGCATTAAAATGAAAATTTGATCAGATTAAAGAAGCAGCCAGAACTAACATTCTCAGGAATTGGGTCTGATTTGTAGAATGGTTTGAGCTTGTCTTCAACGAAAGCCTCCCCGAATGTCTGATGAAGTGAATAGAGTGGCATCATCAAGACAAATGACATTTCAAAAGGCGATGATAGTAGACTCGCGTATATAACAACACACAACATGAAACAGAACCAACAGAGAAATGCATATAAGAGTATTTTTACCTTGATTGTCTCTAGAGTAACTTCCCCGTCAAAGACAAATTTCTTAGTCTCCTCACTTGCAACATAGCCCAAAACCTGCAGGAAGATTAAAAACATTTGACTATTCGAAGTTTCCCAATAGGTAAGGCACACAAATAGAAAAAAGAGATGTTCAAAATCAAAGTTACTTTTGGATCGTCTCCAGTGATTCCAAAATAATCTGCCACGGGCTTCCCTACATCTTCATTGCCAACATCCACATATACAAATATAAGCTGCAGTAAATTTAGAACAGGTTATGAAAAAATAGATATAATCTATAAATTCAGTAAAATTAGTAAAAGCCATGATCTTGATATATAGGCTGTCATTAAGACTAACTAATTTATTTTTTAATAGTTCAAGGATGCTCTTGGAGCATAGTGGCTTTATCAAGGTCAAACATAGAAAATGCCATGAAAGTAATATACGTATTTTCATATATCCAAAGGTTGCAACTTCTAGAAATTGGGAAATAATATTGATGAAAAAAAGGAAAAAACCCGTACTAGTTTAATAGACAAGTTTCACTACTATGTGAAATCCCCAACCCTGCTGATATAGATAGATTGTTAAAAGGTAAAACATTATGATACCTTTCCCTTGAAGAGATTTGCAGCTTCTTGAAATGCTTGAAAGGCCTCCTGTGAGTTATTAGACGTGGCAAAAAGCAAAACCTGATTTTGCAATGTATGAGCTCAGTTTAGTAACAGTGACAACATAAAATCATACAAATGAAATGTCACAGAGAATGCCAAAAGACAGTTATGCCGAGGTTTTTTACTATAAAAATACAACCTTGTAACTAACCTGCTTTTTTATTGGACTCTCAAATATCATTGAGGCACTTTCTCTGCTAAAAGTGATCACAATTGGAAGTTTGTTGGCAGAGACGAATTTAGCTATTTCAGACTTTTTGAATTGACCATCTACATAGAGTATCAAGTGGATTAATTCAATCAGAACACCGGCTAGCAGAAAGCTGAGAAAAAACTGGTGTATATCGGTTACTAACCAAAATGTGTCTTTTTCTCCACCTCTTTCTTTAATAGGACTATTGCAGGGCGCTTAACGTCAGCTTCCAAGTTAAACAGCTTTGCAACATTAGGATTTGCAGTTTGGTAAAAGTTGACATCATCATCAAGCTTTGACGCAGCTGCAAACTCTTCACTGTCAGGACCCTGTTGCAATCAATAAGAAACCATGTTCAGAATGCTTTTGTGTGATCCTCTATCCTACACCTGATAATTTACTCACTCATGGGAATATAACCAGTTTGGAAATATATATAAGAAAAAATTACAGCTTTATCACTTAGGGAAGTATAGACAAAAGACAAACTTTTCCATATTAATAAGGCACTGTTAACTGAACAGGGAAGTTTATAGATTTAAGCAGATGCGTAGATACTATCATCAATATATCATTGAAAATCAACAATGCAAACATGAGCGGAAAAGTAACTATGTGCACAATCCTGTATATAATCAATGAATACATTTATAAGAAAAAAGACCTAGGTAAGTAGCAGCTTACCACCAATGAGTCGAGGAAGGCCAGAACAACCTTCTCCTCAGACGTCAATAAACGCTCGGCATCCTCTGTTGTAGTTATGTTAGATACACCAGGTCCAGTTTTCTTCTTGATCCAGGTAACAATAGCATCCCTGCACCAAGATCAACTTTTTTATTTTAAAACTTTTGAGAAGAAGAAAAACCTCAAAACAATTAAATGTTAACCTTGAATCATCATCAAGCATGTAACCAAATGTATAAGTGCTTGGACCGTTATCTTGTCAGGCATGATAAGATGTACTACTATTTTATAGCAAGTAATGAGGTATCTAAGAAAGACAAAATGTTATCTTGATAAGACAACAGAAATTGACCAACAATTATTAGCTCACAATTATGAACTCAAACCTTGAATTTAAATTCATTGGAAACATTTTAGCTTAAAATCAGATGCAGTATTTGGTGCTAAAAATGCTAATTTGAAGTGGATTCATGTTTTGATAGAACTAATTGAAAGACCTAAATTGGATGCCTAAAAAAGTAGGGAAATAAACAACTCCTATATTCCAATTCTTCAACATAGCCATAGATAGCATGATTGTTCTATAATTCGGAAATGTAATCATCAAAGTACACAAGAATTAAGTTCGAAATCCAGTTCGAAATCCCTCTGTCAATGGCAAACCAGAGTGAAAAATCAAATTAAAAGACTCACTTTGTACGTTGACCGGAGTAGGTTTGATGCTCCCCATCCACAAAAAACAACACAGTGGGAAACCCCTGAACTTCATAATTCTCGGCGAGCGCATTCTCCACCGTTGCGTCGACCTTAGCAAGCTTCACATCCGCATCTTTAAGCTCTGTAGCGGCAGCGGCGTACTCCGGCGCCAGCTCCTTGCAGTGACCGCACCAGGGGGCGTAGAACTCCACCATCACATACTTATTCTCATCAACGAAGCTGCTCAAATTGCGGTCCGTCAAAACCAGAACATCCTTGTCGTCAAATGCAACGCCCCCTTCGTCGCCGTGGCCGAAATCGGAAGGCACATCGAAGTCGTCGTAGTTCTCGAGGTCCTCATCTTCTCCGTCGTCGGAGTATTCGTCGTCGGAGAGAGGATGGTCGTCGGGCACGGCGGATTGCGGCTCCTCGAGGAAGCTGAGGTCTTCGTCGTCTTCGTCGGCGGGGGAAGAGGCGAGAACCGGGGTGGAAAGGAGGGAGAAGAGGAGGAGAGAGGCGAGTAGGAGTGAGAGAGTGAGGCTAGTCGTCGCCATCGCTGATGAGTTTGGATCTTGGTAGATCTCGGGTCAGATTTATGCCCGCGGCGGAGCGTCTAAAACTGCGTCGTTTTATAATTTAGAAAAGATTGAACTTTTATCCTATTTGGAATTCGAAATAAAAAACCTAACCCAATCGGCATTATTAGCCTTCTTCCTCTGGTAATACTGATTGCCATTAGTATAGGTAGAAATCATCTAAAATTATCTCCTAATACATTTTCTATTACACAAATGAGAAATGGACAATTTTCTTAATACATCTTCTACTATATTGAGGTCCATAAATAATTAAACAAAATGATGGAATTTAAGGGAAGGGTTGTGGATGGCCTTTTAGTTTTAGGTACGCATTGCCATACATCGTCACAACTGACTCTAAGTTTATTTTTAGTTTCAAATTTTTATTGGCTCTGAATTTTGATAATCAACATTAAAGAAATCATGATTCAATAATGACTTTAAGCTTATTTTTGTGATTTCTGATTTTTTTTAAAATAATTACCCCCCTCTCAATTTCTCCTCTCTCTCGTATCACTGTCTCATAACAAAAAACTCCACATATTGAAAGAAAAGAAAATCACCCGAGAGAAGCAATATTTGAAATAAGCTTTTCTTGGTTACTGTATAATCAAAACACTAGGCCTTTCTTGGTTCTTGGCTGATAATATTAAACTGTTGTTAATTCTTCTGAATCATTAGTAGACCGTGAGAAGCTATTTTAGAATCTTTATATTCACATACTTTGTCTTGATTCTGTTTTTAAGATGACTTAATTGTTAGTCAAGTATATTCACATACTTACTATAGACACCAATAGTTCATTTCACATTGATACTTCTATTCACATAATTTAAGCAAATAAAATTAGTCCTAGATTGTGTTTAACTTGTTTTAACCTTCTGTGTGCAATTGTTCTAGATTGACAGTATGATGAAATAAACAGCTAAGTGTAGTAGATAAAAAGTGAGACAGAGATAGAGAAGAAAACAAATGTGTAGACTACATGCCAAAACAGAGTCCACGACCGAGCTATATATGGTCTAACCACATCACACATCGGGTTGAAGACCGTATTTGGCTCTCTCTGCATTGACTTGCCTCATAAATATCACATAATAAACTCCTGCCATGAAGAGGATAGCAAAAATGAAGCCTACAGGAATCCCAGCAATGCCACCAGCTGCAAGAGCTCTCCGAGCTCTGGATCTCTCGTGGGCTGAAGCGGACTGCCTCGTTGCAGCTAGAAAAGAGCAGTCTGGCAAATTACACAGGTTTGTGTTTGGCTGTTGTGTGTTGGGATGAAAGTACGCGTACATTTCAGGGGAGAGCAGGATAGGGCTATTGTGGTCCTCGAGGCCATGAGCTCGAAGTTCACCTGTGGAAACCGAGAGGACGAAAAGAGCGACAAAGACGAGAGAGGAGGCCATATGATATGATCAGGTTAGATATGTTTGAAAATGGAGTTGTGCTTTATAGAGGAAATTGTTGCTTGTAATCGAATCTAGTCTTGGAGTTGGAGCATTAATCATATTCAATGTTACTTTAGTCACCCTTCATTATTTATAATCATGATATAATATAATCTACATATTTTCATGATATTTCATTACCTGGATTTTAGGCCATAATAGTACCATCGTCTTACATTGTAGTAGTATGTGACAAAATGTGCAGCATCAAATGGATTAATATGAAGTTAGCTTGAAGAAGCAGTAAAGGTTGATAATAATGGAAAGGATTAATTGGATGCACTTATAATTTGAATTCCCTTGCATCGTCACCTGTCCACAAAATTATTACAAATGTAGTATAATAGCCAATCCATTATCCACTAACCCCCAATTAAGGTACATGTGTGCCAGTACTTTTGTGCACTTTGTGCTAATTACATTTTCACTTTTATAAATATATGTTTATAGGTGATGATGGTTATAATAACATTTGTATCACAATCTAGATTCATGAATCTCATAGGTTACTTTTCTACGGTAGAAATTAAAAATTATGTTTATATGGATTCTTTTTTAATATATACATTGATGCTTCTATGTTTAGGCTTCCCAATTGCTTCTTTACGACAATTATAAATAATACGTACAGTATAAAAATCAATAGTCTTGATTGTATAATCTGAGATCAGTGATGCAGTTATGTTTTGCATGTCATATGCATGTAGCTTTCATATTTGAGTGAACTGCACCAAATGTCCTTAACTTTTCGCTGTGTAACGGCAGAGACTCCTAACTTTTAAAAATCCCACCAGAGGGATCTAACAAAATATGTAATCACAAAACGTGTATATTTTGCCATTTTTCGGACGAAAATGCCCAAATGGGCTGAAGGACAGTTTAGACCTTTTACGTACTACACCTGCTCCCTATGCCTGCACATAGTCTGCATGTGCAGGGGCTGTCTTGTCAAACAGTAGAGTCGTCATAATTCCATTCTCCTATTTTCTTTCTCCTTTCCCTCCCTATCCGTTTCATTTTCGTCTTTCATATTTCCCTCTCTAACATAATAGGCGATTATATTTTGTTCGGCATCTGGAAATTACGGGTTTTCATCTGGATTTCGCTGAATTTAAGGTATCCACAAGGGTTTAAGCGATTTCAGCTGAATTTTATTTTGCAATTGGTGATTGATTTTTTTGTTGTAGGGTTAGCATCTGGAAAACTAATTTGCAATTCTTGGTCGAATTTAATGGTTGTAGGGTTACAGTCGGGGCATGTGGAAAATTTTGCTGTTCTTGGTTGAAGTTTACAGTTGGGCGGAAATTTTAGTTTTTGTGCTATGTGCTATGTGCTATCTTTTCGACGAAATTGAATTCAGGCCGTGTTGAATTCTTGCATTGCTGATTTGAATTTTATATTGTCAAATTGAATTCATGTCGTGTTGCAATGTCTTCTTCTTCTTCTCAATCTTTCGGCTCAAGCTTCAATTGGAATTGGCCTCGTCCCGAAATTGTGAAATGTAATCACGATCTTGAGGCCGAGCTTGTGACATCTAGGACGGCTGCTAACCCGGGTAGACGTTACTATCGCTGCCCAATATGGAAGGTTAAAACTATGTATTTTGGTCCTTTTTCCATTAATTTTCTTGGCATAAAGATTAATGAGGAAGTATTATGCAGGAAGATGATTGCAAGTTTTTTCGATGGGTTGATGCGAGTCTATCCCCAAGTCAAGACAGTTACTTTCAGAGAGTGAAACTTGAGCGAGACCAATTCGAATCTGAAGTTCGAGCCAAGTCGGTACTTGAAGGTGTTCTGCAGGAGAAATTGTGCATGAAAACTGAGGAGGTTGAAACCTTGAAGTTACAACTGGGCATGAAAACTGAAGAGCGTGACGATTTGGCGCTAACAATTGGTAAAACGGAAAAAACTCTTCGACGGTTAAAAATCACTATTTTGTTCTTATGTATTGTAATTTTTCTACTGTTATAACATAGCTATGTCGTGTTCACTCCGTCGATATCTTCTGCTGTGGATTGATTACGCTTTGCAAAGCTTTGTTTTAATCTATGCCTGAAATTACGAATGAGGTTACTCAACTATGACTGAAATCACGACTGAGGTTAGTAAAATATGACCGAAATCACAAATGTCTGATGATGATTGTTTTCTTTATGCCTGAAATCACGAATGAAGTTACCCAACTATGATTGAAATCACAATCACATACTATGTAAAAAATGGATACAAACCGACGAAGTACTCTTATCAAACTCTTATCAAATACCACCAAAATATGTCATGATATCATTTCTACCAAAATACTAGAGTAATTTGTTACAAACTAGTCTGTAACATACATAACATACATATCATATCATGACTGCCACCAAAATATACAAACTCGTAGTTACCATACACATCATATCAACACTGCCACTGTAAATTGTTCACCCATCCCAAACAAACACAAAGTTTTAAGATTAAGTAAAGCCCGTCAATCTTGGCCACCGCGGCGGCCGCATCTCTGAGGCTGAGTCCTGGTCCGAGTGCTTGGTCCCGGATTCGAAACATTAGGCTGCAACACTTAACAACATAGTAAGTATATACGAGAAAGCATTGTGTACAATTAGAGAATATATGTTTATTGCATATTACCTCTCGGCAATTATTTGACGATTCTGGCAAAGTACTCTCACCACGTTCACGCGACCCGTTGGGCTGCGAAGTCTCCCCAACCTGAGAACGGGCATCTGTCCGAGGATCATTGCTGCATGTCCTCCTATTATGACCTTCTTGACCGCATCGACGACATTTCATCACAAAGGTGCGACGCAATGACTCACCTCCGTCCGCATGAAGACAAATCTGGGGCTCCTCACGTCTCCGTTTCTTCGGCCTACCACGCTGTCGCTTTGTCCGCGGGGGCGCCAGTTCCAACGCACCAGCACAAGTAGACTTGGGCCAATTGTCCACCCCATTGATGGGGTAAAGGACATTCTCGTACAACATGATCATTGTGGACTTCAAATAATATCGGGAGACGAATCGCGCCACATCGTCGCCATTCTTGTTGATTGTTGCGATAGCATGCGTGCATGGAATTCCGGTTAGCTGCCACAATCTGCAGGAGCATGTGAAATCACGCATGTTGACTACATATTGGTCAGACGGCCCAGTTACTTGGTACGAAGACTGTCCGTTCCATGTAGCCCTCCATGATGACGCCCTCGCGTACCACTTGTCAACAATCTCCTTGATAACAGGAGGAACTGCGTGATCGTAACTTTTGATCCACTGGCCTCTGATCTGAATTCTTTCCATTTGACTTGTTCGAATCTCCTCCAACATGCTGATAATTGCTTTCTCTCGAGCCAATGTAATCTTCGAATTGAATATCTCACAAATGTTGTTCAGGAGCACATCACAACAAGTGTGTGGAGAGAAAAATGCCTTAACCCAGTTTTCTTTGGAGCAACTCCAGAAAGCCACTGATGTGCTTGGGGATACTCGGTCTGCAAAGCATCCATCTTGTCCACATAATGTTCGAGGGTGGTACTCGAGGCAATCTCCCACAAACGTTCTTTGAAATTTTCTCCAACAAATCTCTTCTTGAAATTGGTGTATATGTGCTGCACACAAAAGCGATGCTCGCTTTGTGGGAATTCCTCAGCAAACAATTTTGCAAGCCCCTGATGCAACACAACAAAACATTATCGCAAAATCACAGTTCAAGTACATCATGTATTGATCAAATCACAGATAAAATAAAATCACATACCGCATACATTATGTAATATTGAAATCACAGCAACCATACCTTTTGTTGGTCAGACATAAACACATATCGTGGCCCATTTGCATGCAAGTTTAGGTCATCAGACAAGTACTCCACGAACCACTTCCACTGGATATAACTCTCGGCTTCAGTCACAGCCCAAGCAATCGGCCACCAGCCATTGTTGGGATCAATCCCCATTGCTGTCATGAGCTGTCCTCTGTACATCCCTCGCAAGAAACAAGCGTCGAAGAAGATAATTGGCCAACATAATTGCATACATCCCTTTTTCAATGGTCCTAGGCAGCAGTAGAACCTCAGGAATCTCGGGCCCACGGCGCCAGAATCCCTCGTATTCTCATAATGTATATGAATGCTGGAATCAGGGTGTGTCCACTCCAATTCGGCTTTGTAGTAGAACAAGTTTCTGTATTGGGTTGCCGTAGAGCCGAATATGCCGTCCAGTGCGTGCTCTCTGGCCCGATATGCCTTCATCCTACCTATCTTCAGGCCAAAATCTTCACCGACACACTGCCGTATAGCTGCAAGTGGAATGTGAGGGTTGGCTTTGATCTTCTCCATATAACGCTCACCTAGCCACTTTGCCGTCAGCCACTTCGAATCCAACACCTGAGAGCATGTGTGCGCGTTATCGCGTTGCATATTCATCACAACGTAATCATGACCATTGTGTATTTCGTGCTTCCTCAAGATACATACCACTCACACCCTTGCCCTTTACAAATGGCTCGAAGCTTGTCGCCGTCATTTCTTTTCACGTGCACCCGCCTTCTGGTCATTATTGCGTACTGTCTCAACACGTCATAGAAGAAATCCCTATGCTTAAAAACATCACCCGGCTTCCACACCGGAAGCTCATTTTCTCTCGAGCTTGAACGGGGTAAACTTTATGCCGCTCTTCTTCAAACCCTCCAAACCCTCCAAATCCTCGAGGTCATCAACATCTGTAACTCGTCCATAGCTTCTTCCTCAAAAAGTGGGTTGTTTGTCATGTTCCTCTTGTCCACATAAGGCGAATACTTCCTCCGCCGTTTATCCCCTGACCCCGGCTGGTCTTCGCGTCCACCTGGCTGGGCTTCGCCTTGACCCGGCTGGTTTTCACCTTCAACTGGCTGGGCTTCGCCTTGACCCGACTGGTCTGCATTCTCTGGCTCATGTCTCGCCTGTTGTTGGAAAATGGATTCGTAATATGAGGTGAAAAGCTGCTCATCTCGGCACATGTGTGCCAACGAGATAAAATGGTCCATCTCATCATCTTCATCATCAGTCGGCGGTCCCTCGTCATGTAGATGGCAGCCGTCCGGAACGTACTCAAACGATGAAATGTATACCTCCTCTTGAGGTTCTACTCCCGGAACATCACGTACTTCCGGAATACCTTGTACCTCGGGTCCAGCTTGCACTTTCGGTCCAACATGCACTTCAGCCCATCATGCACTTCCTGTCCAGCTTGTTCCACATCACGTTCAAGTCCGGACATTAGCAATTCATCCGGAATCTCCTCTATAATGGGAACTTCCGCCTGCAGTTGACATTGCGGTTCAGCTGAAAAATCCAGGATCGGGTTGTACACACTATCGTCAACATGCTGAACATCTTCACTATGAATAGGTTGCCCCATCTGATTTAACATAAAATCACAAATGAACACCATGCATACAAGCATAAATCATAACTATATTACAAAAGGTGTGCACTAACCTCTGTCACGCTATCAGGGTCTACAATTGCTTCATCTTCATGCAGGAGAATCTGACCAAAAGATGAATCACATATGAATACCAAACATAAACAATAAATCACAAACATATTCCACAGTGGTGTACTAACCTCTACATGGTCTATAACTGCTTCAACCTCAACCTCATGTTGTTTAACGTTTTCACCTTTGCTACCTTCATCTCCATCTTCTACCTCAATCTCATCTCCATCTTCGCATTCATGGACATCTCCTTGTCCAATAACTCTATCGACTGCATCATTCTCTTCAACCTCCACCACAACAGCTTCTGCTTGGTCTGCACTACATGATGCAAATGCATCCATCAAATTCTTACTTGCTGCATCCTCTTCCCTCTTCCATTCGCGATGTTTGTCTTCTAAGCTTTTGGTCAAATACTCTTCAAACTCGATATCCCTGGGGTACCACTCAAGCATCAATAATGGTGCCGATGGTTTCCTCTGCTCCTCGTGCTGATGTTTCTTCCTTTTCGGTTTACTCTTACTCTTCGGCACAATTGGGTCCGGTTCGTCAAGCTCTTCAATGACCACAGTGGTTTTTTTACAAGCGTTCACAAATTTTAGAAGCTCCTCCGCTTCTTCCCTTCGCTTCTTGAGCAAGGCGGCCGCCTCTGTCAGCTCCACGAGATAAATGTGAACAAGCTTTGTGCTAGTAGCCGCGACTTCGAGAAAAGGGGCCAGATGTGGATCGTCCGTAATGGGCAGCAATGGACCTCCTATGTCCACGCCCATACAACCATAACTGTACATTGGATGAACGTAATAGAACTCACAGATGGTTTTCCTATTGTACCCCAACCGCAACACCATTGCGGAAAGATCTAAGAGCTCGAATTGGCGAATCCAACAATAGTCGAAGAATGTCAATTTCCCCCCAACATACTTCTTCTGTCCATTGATTTCGAAGATTGACCCTCCGTGATGAAAAGCGATGGAAAACATCCTGACATGATCCCCTGTTAGGGGGTTTGTATAGAATTAGAAAACTACCAAATTTAAACCAAACAATTTAACATATAAAGTCCTAATTTCCCAAACGCGACGACATCAAAACAATTTCACAAAACAACCAATTTTCGGAGCCCTAAATCACAGTCAAAATCGCTTGCTTGGAATTTTAAATTTGAACTTACTATATTCGTCTTCCGGAACAAAGAAATCCAGCCGAGGATCGCGAATGCTCCACGTTTCTGGGTCTACGTCGATTATCTCCGGTCGACCCCTTCTACCGTATCCAGGTGATGGTGACGCAGAAGATGGCGTTGGCGGCTTCTTTTTGCCCCTTGAAGAACTACGGCCGGAACTTCGTCTCCGTTTTGGAGGCATTGATGAAAATGGCGTGAAAGGCAGCGGCGTTTTCCGAGAATTAGTAGAAAATTGTGGTGAGATAGGGTTATGCAGACGAAAATGATGCAGTTAAAGTGGATTGGAGGGAAAAATGAAAGAGAAACTACCGCCTAATTGTTTTGGCGAAATGACTACAAAATTGGAAATTAAAATGCAGGTCCGAGGGTTTGAAAATAATAGGGGACAAGAACCATGCTTTGCAGTCACATCAAATCTTTTCGCAGGTCCCATCAACAGTCCATGCAGCAGTGGCGGCCATACAAAAGGCCGGTTTGGCCCTTCCAAGCTCTGAAGGTATTATGGTCCAAAAATAGACGATTTGTGATTACATATTTTGTTAGATCCCTCTGGTGGGATTTTTAAAAGTTAGGGGCCTCTACCGTTACACAACGAAAAGTTAGGGCCATTTGGTGCAGTTCACTCTTCATCTTTTTATTATTTCATATGGTTTCAATATAGTGTGTAGATGATTATTTTACATATTTCCACGTAATTGAGGAGTATATATTTTTAAAAACTGGGAAGAACTTTGCTCCAAAGTACTTGGAATTGGAAAAATTGGGCATTCGTTTACGAGTGGAATAACACCAAAGTACTAAAATAAAACTCCACAATTTAATCAATACTCTAAATCAAATATTTGGGCATATCACCTTTATCTATCTTGTTCTAGCCATTTTATTTGGGACCAATTTTGAGAAGCCCAATTCTTCATTAATTCAAATTTGAGAGAGAGATGTTACGTGTTTGGTGGCAGGGAGTATTTTTACTCTTTTATTAGTTGTCTGGGTGGATCGGCAATATGGTGGATGGAGTGTACTAATTTATATACATAAGTTGGGTAGGGACTTATACGTGTGTTTGGTTGGGGGTATGCATATTAAATTCTTTTAGTCGTTTGTCTTTATTCTTTCTGTGTAGGACTGCGAGTATTTATTTTAGTGTGGACTTAGAACAAATGTTGTGCTGCTTATCATTTTATAATTAGGCCGCTTCAATACTTGTTTAGTTGGAGTTAAATTAGTTATTCTTGGGCAGATTTTTGGGTGATTGAAGTAAATCCGGAAAGAAATACTAGGACTTAATATATATGTTTTCCTAGGAAAGAACATATGATAATTTGAGCGCACACACGTAGGATGCATGCATTGTTTTAAATTAATTTATTTTGCATAGTCTAATTTTTTGCATATCATGTTATTTGGAGGGGTGAATTTTGGCACGTCGTTTGAGATTGTAATAGGAAGTTGGTTGAAGAGTTAAGCTTGTGAGATGAGCTTTCTTTTTAAATAAGGACTATATCCTAAATACTTTTTATGTGAAAGGAAGTGGAAAATGTTTGTCTTGCCATATTTTGTGTTTTGAATGAACCTATCTGAAGTGGCTATGCCATGTATGCTTAATTGAATTCGGGCCCCAGTAGGGCCGCAAACCCTGCTCGGACTAGTGTACACCCCGTAGATTGCGTGCTATGAATCTCTTTGGAGTTGGCCGGTCTAGTGACTTGGTTCGTGGCCACGTTCCTTGTCATGTATGTTCATATATGGTGATGGTGGATGTGGATGGAAAATGGTTGCTGTCACGACCACATCTCCCTAGTGCTAGTGAGCGCAGCTATAACGTGACTAAATAGTCTTAAAATAAAGGGATAACCATAAGGAATAAGTCAAAGTCAAAGCATTAATTCCGAAGGCAAAGAAGGTACACAATCAAAATGAAATCGGAGTATAATAACCGGGTTCATAACTCATAGTACATAGTCCTATTGCAGCGGAAGAGTCCAAGACAAAGTAGCATGTGTGAAGACACACTACTTTGAGCTACCTATTGCTACTTATTAAAATCCATTACCCAACACCTTCGCCTCCTCGTACACGCTCAACCTGCACGTTAGAAAATAAACATGCAGGGTTGAGTACTTAATATACCCAATGAACATAGTGCCAAAATATAAGTTTCATTTAAATTTGTCAGCCACAGTTGAGTGAACATGGAGTTTTTATTTTAAAGGCTCGAGTCACTAAATTTCCTTTAGGAGTCGTTCGCTGCATCTGTAACGGCTTTGGCATATTCATTACTCGACGGTAATTAAATAGGTTGGGTCCACCATTCACACAATTGAATTAAGCGTTCGCCTTCCATGAGTTGGGCCCAAATTTTGTTAATTATTCATTTTTTGTAAAATTTAAAAAGATGCCCACTATTCTTGAATTACCTTTCTGTCCTCCAAAAATTCAAATGAACTGATCTCCCCGCGATAACGAAATTACAGGCGGCAATTTGGGCGATTCACTGCACTTCAAATAGCCAGCTTCCATCAGCATTAATCCACATTCTTTCATCTTAGTGGATTTGCATTAAGAGTTATCTCTCTGTCTCATCACTCAGTTCAGTTTTTTTTTTGTAGAAGTAGTAATTCTCCGATCAGTTTGGATGTTGCATTATGGTGGAGTTTTTAACTTATAACTTCATTCATAGAAAGCATCACACTACTTTGTTTTGGTAAGATCATAACTAGTCTACTATTGTTTGTTGTAGACATTATGGTGGACGGGTCATGGGGAAATGTTGTCCGCTCAACCGGAACTCTGTCTGACGGTTGGTTCTATGTTCTATCCGTCTACCTTCTGTTTCAAGGATTTATGTTGGTTTGATGTGTTACATTGTTGCTTCCTGATCATGTGTAACATTGATTGTAGTTAACCCACCGAATCCTCGACGGAAATTTCGAAAGGGCGATCGCTCCCGTAGGAGTTGGACAGTTCGAGAGGAAGAAATCCTCGCTGCCTGTTTGCTCGACTTGGTCTCTAGAGGCTGGAAATCCGACAATGGCTTCCGGGCTGGGTATTTAGGGAAGATTGAGGATGCTATCCGTAAGGAATTCCCCAACACGGACATCAAGGGCAATCCTCACGTGAATTCGAAGCTCACTGCCTGGAAGAAGAGTTACCAAAGCCTCAGGAATATACTTAGTAGGAGTGGTGTGGGGTTCAACTCAGACAACGAGTACCGCATTGAATGCGATGATGATCAGTGGGACGCCATTGTTATGGTAAGGCGTCCTAATATTTGTAATTGATCAGTGATGCTCTGTTTCATTGCCTACTGACTCTTCTTCTACCAACTATTGTAGGCCGATAAGGAAGCTAAATTTATGCGGCATAAGTCGTGGCCGTTGTGGGAAACGTGGAAGGTGATTTTCGGCAAGGACCGTGCGTGTGGTGGTGGGGCTGAGCAGATAAGTGATGCGGCGGATGCCTTCCGGCGTGGCCAGCCAGGCACGTACAGTGAGGTTAATGAAAATGACTATCATCCAAGCCTCGATGACATTGAAGCCGACAAAGCAATACCTTCATCACAGCCCTTCGGTAATCATGACATGAGCTCGGGGAATAGTGGAAAACAAACTTCAGTTAACACGGCCAACGCAAGCAAGAAACGCAAACTCGACGGCTCGGACACTGCACTAATGGAGTTCCTCGCAACTTTGCACGCGGAGACAAACTCTCGCTTGGAGGTGATTTCGACGAGGATCGGGTACGAGTTCGATCTTGGGCAGGCTAGGCAAGATGTGTTTGCGAAGCTGTGTGACGTCGATGGTCTAACGCTGAACCAAAGGTATGAACTTTGTAACATACTAGGCGATAAGCCGCAGCGGATGGAAATCTTCATGGGTATGCAGGAGAGCGCTCGGCTTGGGTACTTGCTGAAACTGCTCGAGGATAAACATAATGGGATTTGACTGGATTGGGTATTGTGTATTTTGATAAACATAAGTGACGATTTAATGAAATATTTAGTTTGAAAATCACATACAACTTGCCTAGATCCATTAACGAAACATAAGGTTTGCGATGCTATTAAAGTTTTGTTTACAAACTAGGTAGTCCGTCATACAAAATGCCCATAGCTCGGGGTGCACTCGTAAGTTGCGTTGTTTTTAAATTATCTTCCCGAGAAAAATTCCCACAACAACCAACACGACCGCACTAAATCCAATTAATAAGATGTTACACACATCTCCCTTTGCATTGACGGTGCAACAGTGGTCACGTCGGGCGGCAGAGGCTGATCCAACGGGTACATTAGCCAAATCCTTGCCCAATCGTGAAGTGGCTCCACGCTCATCAAGTGTAGACCTTGCGTCCCTCCCTCTGATGTACTCATCACACCACATAAATGATCCAGGGTGGTTTAGATCTTCCGGGCATTTGAGGTAATACCTACCCGCGTTGATTGCCTGTTTGCCTGCACAACGCATAACCATCTTCCCCGAGCCACACCCGCACTCGGGAATGCCATCAAGTTTTCCGAAGCGTTGCAACATTTGCTGAGAGAGAGACAACAACTAGATTATTGGAATATGGCTATTAAACAAAGAAATCAAAAATAAAATAAAATTAGCAGATAACAAACAAGTAGTTTAGTGTTGGTTGTAGTACACAGATGCATAAAGTACTTAACAAGCACACATATGTAAGTAGTCTGATTCTATCTACTATTCCACATGTCCAAGGCGATGGTATCACGCATTGCAGTCCATTGTTCAGATGGTTCTCCATAGTCTACGCAGTGGGGTGCAACAAAGGGTTCACCATTCTGGATAGTAGCAGCATCACCCAGAAGTGTCTCTTCGATGGGATCGCTCCCCATCTCACGACGAATAAAATTATGTAGAAGGAAACAAGCCATGATCAACCTGATTTGGGTTTGAATTGGGTAAAATGATGGACTTCTTAGAATCCCCCAACGCATCTTCAGCACTGCGAAGGCTCGCTCAATAACATTCCTAGCCTTACTGTGGCGCATGTTAAATATTTCTTTGGGTTCCTGTGGAGCTTGATCTCCAACGCCCCATTCCTTGAGGTGGTAGCGGACCCCTTTGTAAGGTGTTAAGAATCCGGGGCTATTAGCGTATGCATTGTCGCCTAAATAATAACAACCTGCAAAAGAGTACAAGATGCATTAGATTATCGTTTGTAAAACATAATACATTGTTGTATTACACATAAAAACTATTTTGTAATTATGAAAGAAGTAAATATGGCAGCTTCTATTTACCTTGGGGAACCCTGAAGCCGTTGTTTCTAGACACGGCATCCCTTAGCACACGAGAATCACCCGCCGAACCCTCCCACCCAGGTAAGATGTACACGAACTGCATGTCTCGGTCGCACGCGGCTAACACGTTGGTAGCAATAGTCCCTTTACGCGTGCGATAACGGGGTTTGTCAGAGTTGCTCACCAATACGCTGATGTGTGTGCCGTCAAGGGCACCTAGACAACCCTAGACGCAATGACAAATGCATCAATCACAACAAGAACGAGTTATCTCATCACCAAAACAAACTTTAGAGCTCAACTGGACTAACCTTGAACCATTTCCATCTATGGTCAATGGAATCATCGGGAACGGGGATAGGCGCAGATAATAATATGTCATGAAGGCTAATCACGGCACCTAAAACTTTGTTAACATAGTACGACACCGTGGACCCAGAACGCGTAAAACTAAAACGGACTATACGGTTTTTGGTGTGATGTGCTAGAACACAAAGAAAAATCGCAACTTGCTCTTCGATCCCTAGACACTTACCAATCTGTAACCCACCCCGACCATGGAGGATGCGGCAAAGCTTTCCGAACGTGTTGCGGTCCTTTCGGAGGCTATCTAAGCAATGTGTATCTGTTAGATGAATGAGTCTGTCCAAGTGTTCTAGCTGAGCGGGCACCTTATTGATCAAGCTGTAACGCCTGGCGTGTTCCAGTATCCTACGTCGCGCACGCTTAGTGTGACCCTTGAGGTAGCGATGCACCAGTATCATTGTCTCATCCCAATACATTTGCATGATGTCCTCTAGCATCATAACTATGCTAGTGTACCTAATTGTTGGCGTTCTCATCCTGTATATGTCTGTAATGATTCAAAAAAATGCAGGTCTAACTCTACCAACTGCCAGTCATTGACGATAAGTGATAAGGCTAATTTCATGCATGGGTCTAGGGATTTAATTCGTGATTTTACTAGGACTAACGCACGTTTTAAGCCAGGTGTGTGAAGGAATTCGCCAGGTCCAGGAAAGAAGACCAAAAAATCACAAGGTCGAGGAACTGGCGATTTAGTGAACGATTATGAAGAGAATTGCTCGACGGAGGAAGCTCCAGAGTTGAAGGGTAGAATAGAGATTTCTACGAAGACTCAAGGGCTATGTCCGCATCTATAAAAGGCAGAAGCATGCAAGCTGGAGGGATCTTCCCGGGGGAGACCTCACCACAGTCTGTTGCTTAGTTCACTTTCCCACACACACACTTGATACTAGTTTTGAGGAGATCTCAGTTCGCACGTCCGGGTTTCATCTTAGCTTCCGAAATGGTGTAACACCGCTCTTGTTAGGAGCGAAGAAACAATTTATTTTCCGCTTTCCGCATTTTGCTTACTCTGCCGAGCTTCGTTGTTCGAAGCTCGGTTCGCTGTTTTCACCGAATAGTTTCTGGTTTAAAAGCAAGTTTGATTTTCCGTTATGGCGATTGTGTTGATTTCTGGTTTGATCGTTTCGCTTATTGAGATTTTGGAGTTTTTAAATTATCTGAGTTGGATGCGTTTCGCAGCTGTTTACTGAGTTATTGCAGGTTAATGGTCAGATCTGGGAGATTGGAGTTGGATTGTGGAAGAATTTTGGTTGGATTTGCTGGATTTGTTGGTTGTTGGGTTCAGATGTCTTGGATCCGGAGTGGATCAAGCATTCTGACGTGAATCTGAGTAGTTTCGATCTGATTTTCATGCTTAGTTTACGTGTTTTTCTTTCATTCCGTCTAGTGTACGCAGATCTGATGTGTTTCCGAGTTGCAGCAAGATAACGACGACCAAATCTCTATATTCTGTTCGAATCTCGCTTTTTGCTCTATTTGTTCATCTGCAAGTTCAATTGGGTGGAGAAGATGCATTTTGCTGCAAGCTAGCGTCAGAGTTTGTTAATCTGCAGTTCTTTCCGTACTTGCCATTTTTGGAATTATGGTCCCCACTTTCAGTCATATTCTGTTTAGCTAGATTAGGAAGTTGTTTACACTGTCTAGGAAGTGGTTATGTTTCTTGTTGTCGAAGTCTGAATTTACAAGTTTAACATGTCCTAGGTCTAGCATTTACATTTTCTGTCTAGGTCTAGAGTTAGTTTAAAATTCTCAACCCTTTTGTTGCGTGGCAGCAGCCATTTGTCTGTCCAAAGTCTCTGAGCACTACTTTGCGAGTCCATCTCTGTGGGATCGACCCCACTTCCCTATACTAATTCATAGTATTCGGGTTGAGGGATTTATATTTTTTGAAGGGGAGTCGATGTGTGTCCAACGACCAAGCACTTTATGTTCTCTTAAGTTCCTAGACCTTGTGCTCTAGTGGATTTAAGGAGCGTGGTGTCTTGACCAAGCGCTTGCAGTGATCTATTTCTGTGCACACGCGATAAAAGAAGAAAATCCTCGTTTCAAATGGCGCCGTTGCCGGGGATGGATGGCGTACTTTGTGTTAGTGCCTAGAGTTTTTGGTGTGAATAATTTTAATTTACTTTTTCTTTCCGTTTTCTTTGTAGTACATGAGCAGGAGCTTCCACCGGAGTAACTCGTCTGGTTGGAAATACGGTCAGTTCGTTTGGAAGATCAAGGATACAGCCTCCACTGTGACTACCAGATCAGGGTTCACGACGGGAGATCCGTTCCCGACTGAGTTTTTGAGTGACGAATCTTGGGAATCTTCAGGACGAACAGATCCGGAGTCCCCACCAGAATCGGAAACAGAGTCAGAAACAGGGGAGGAAGAGGAAGTTGAGATGGCACACGTAGCGGACCCAGATCCAGAAATAGGGTCACTAACGGCTCATCTCGATGGAGAACCAGCACACGCAATAGTGATGAACCCACGTCAGAGATCTATTGAGATCAAAACGAATGTGTTAGGTGTCTTGCCAACATTTTCTGGGCGAAGGAGTGAATGCCCGTACGAGTTTTTGAACGAGTTTAGCAAGTTATGTGGCATTCAAAGGAGGCCTAATGATGCGACAGAGGAGGACTATCGCTTGCGCGCGATTCCTTTCACTCTAAAGGGGGAGGCAAATACATGGTTGTTGAGATTACCCCCGGATTCTATCCGCACCTGGAGGGACTTTAAATTGGAGTTCCTAGATTACTTCTTTCCATCCAACAAGACGAACGCTCTGAAGAAGGAGATAGTGGAATGCAAGCAGGATTACGATGAGTCATTGAGCCAATACTGGTCAAGGTTCAAGGGATTGCTGGACGCATGCCCGAATCATCGGATGATAGAGGCAGAGACCTACTCTCTGTTTTATGAAGGGGCAACTCCCGAGTCTAAGGATTTGATGAACTCCTCGAGCGGGGGGAATTTTACAAGAAAGAGAGGAAGTGAGGCAAGAGAGATTTTGGGAAGATTAATCGACGCCAAGAAGGCGTATGACAGTACGAGGAATGCTGTGAGAAAAGGCTCTGTGAATGCATTGAGGGAGCAGGAGGATGACAAAGTTGAAGCAAGGATTGATAGGCTGGAGAAAGCCTTGCTGAATGCTATCGAAAAAACTAATACAGCCGCACCAAGGGAAACTGCTAAGTTGTTAGGTCCAGTAGATAATCAACTCCAGCAATATTACGGACCTCAGGAAGGTGATTACCAGGCCCAGGCGAACGCGATGGGAAGTTGGAATCCTGATGGAAGTTGGAACCAAGGAAGACAAAGAGATGCACCCTGGAGGAATCACCCGAACTTTAGATGGTCTGAAAACGAGCAAAGCCAGCCAGCACCCCAACTGAGTATACAGTCCGCACCGCAGCCCGAGAGGCAGGGTAACTGGAGAAATCATGAGGGGCAAGGAAATTGGAACAACCGTAATCAAGGAGATCACTCGACCTGGGGAAACAAGAATCAAAATTATCAAGGGAATTCTTATGTACCACCACATCAAAGGAATTTCCAAGCACCTTACCCAGGTCAAGGAAGCAATTTCAACAACAATCCAGGAGGTCAAGGGCACATTCGCCCAGGCCAAGGAAGTGGAACAAACCAAAATATAGGGCCAGGCCCTAGTCAGCCAAGCTCTAGACCAAGGAACCTTGATGAGATGGTTCACGACCTCGTTAGTTCCCAGCAGCACATTCAGAACAATTTACAGTCGAACAATGATGTGGTCCACAAGCTTCAGGATGCGCAGCAAGAACAGAAGGCGGCAATGGATATGTTGGCCAAACAGTTGTCTCAAATAGCTACTTCCTTGAGTGATATGCGGGGAAACGAGGGCAAGATTCCTGCATCGGTAAGACCACCGGACAAAGCCAATATTAGCCAGATCACGCTGAGATCTGGGAAGGAGTACGAAGGGCCGGTCATGAGGTACAGGGAGGTCACGACCCCCATTAAGGATAAGGAAACATAGGAAAAAACCACTGAATCAAGAAACTCGGTTGAAAGCAACCCTGCAGTTAGAGATGAACTTCAGGCAGGAGATTTAGAGAAACGGCTGCCCAGGACAATCGAACCATTTTTCCTAGATCCAGAACCGGAATTGGTAGAGAAAAAAGGAGTCGATGAATCTTCAGCAGGTGAATGTTCCGGAACCGGGAAACGACCAAAACCTTTCCCAAACCGAGGAGAGGCAAAGAAAAAGAAGGATGAGCCAGTGGATCTTATGGATATTTTCGGGAAACTGGAGATAAATCTACCCTTCTTACAGGCTTTGAAAATGCCAGTTTTCAGCAAGTTCATCAAAGAGTTTATAGCTGGGAAGGCTAGACCTAGTGGAAAAATCTTGATAGGCGAGAATGTGTCCGCGGTAATTCAGAAGCGGAGGATGCCTTCGAAATGCAATGACCCAGGTATGTTCACCTTGCCTATTTCCATCGGCGATGTAAAAATTGAGCATGCTATGTGTGACTTGGGAGCATCCATAAATGTGTTACCCCTGTCCATATACAAGAGGTTAGTGGGAGTAGGTATGGTGGATACGAAGGTTGTGATCCAATTGGCGGACAGGTCATGCATCTGCCCTGAAGGAGTGCTCGAGAACGTAATAGTCAAGGTACACGACTTCCTGTACCCGGCTGACTTCCATGTGATTAAGATGAGCGATAATGAGTCTGTAGAGTCTGGCGGAGTATTATTGGGGAGACCTTTCCTGCGAACTGCTAAGACTATCATTGATGTCTTTGATGGTACTATCTGTCTCGATTACAATGGGGATAAATATACATTCAGCATAGATGAGGCAATGAAGAAGCCACTTGATGTTGAAAATATGCATTCTGTAGATATCATTAACCCCTTGGTCCTGGAATACCTCGAGACTGAATTAATGCAGGGACAGATTGAGAACTCAGAGATGAGTCATGCTATTGATAGGGAGGTGGCCAGTTGGTGCCAAGCAATGAATACGAGCAAGTTGTCAGATGAAGAGCTAGCAGAAGCAATTCTGGAATTTTGCACCAAGCCCGAGCTAGCCAGATCGAGGGAGACACTTTATGGGGCAAGCAAGGAAGATCTTCCTGGATCGACTAAGGGGATGACGACTGGAGCAGCAGAAAAGAACCCCCTGCCCCAGGAAAAAGATGTTCCCAAGAAGGAGTTGAAAACACTTCCGCCAGGCCTAAAGTATGCTTACCTTGAGGCGAATGAGACTTTTCCGGTGATTATCAACAGCAACTTGATCAAGGAACAGGAAGAGGAGCTGCTGAAAGTCATCCGAAGGAACAAGAACGCTATTGGTTGGACACTTTCTGACTTGGTAGGGATTAGCCCTGATCTGTGCATGCATCACATTCGATTAAATGAAGGAGCGAAACCCTGCAGAGACCCTCAACGCAAATTGAATCCCAATATGAGGGAAGAGGTATTGAAGGAGGTATTGAAGTTGTTATCCCTAGGAATCATTTATTCCATACCCGACAGTGAATGGGTTAGCCCAGTACACATGGTACCCAAAAAGTCGGGAATCCAGGTTGTCAAGAACGACAAGAATGAGTTGGTACCGACCAGGCTAGTCACCGGTTGGAGGATGTGCATTGACTACAGAAGATTGAATGAGGCAACCAAGAAAGACCATTTTCCCCTTCCGTTCATTGACCAGATGCTGGAGAGATTAGCAGGCAAGCAATATTTCTGTTTCTTGGACGGATATAGTGGGTATTTCCAAATTTACGTGGACCCCGAGGACCAGGAGAAGACAACTTTCACGTGTCCGTTTGGAACGTATGCATATCGGAGAATGCCGTTTGGCCTTTGCAATGCACCAGGCACTTTTCAACGATGTATGATGAGTATTTTCTCAGACCTGCTGGAAGATTGCATCGAGATCTTTATGGACGACTTCACTGTATACGGGGATTCATTTGATTCATGTCTGGCGAGCTTGGATGTAGTGCTGAGAAGATGTCAAGAGAAGCACTTGGTTTTGAATTTCGAGAAATGCCACTTCATGGTCCCTGAAGGAATTGTCCTGGGGCATGTAGTATCGGAAAGGGGCATACAGGTGGACCAAGCAAAAGTGGACGTGATATCAAAACTGCCCCACCCGACAAATCAAAAGGAAGTGAGGGGATTCCTAGGTCACGCAGGATTCTACAGGAGATTTATAAAGGATTTTGCAAAAATTGCTCAGCCACTCACTCATCTGTTGCATAACGATGTTGAGTTTGTTTTTAATGAGGAATGCATTAAGGCTTTTCAGCTGCTGAAGGACAGATTAGTATCTGCCCCCATCATCAGAGCACCTGATTGGGGTTTGCCGTTTGAAATCATGTGTGATGCGAGTGACTATGCAGTAGGGGCGGTGCTAGGTCAAAGAGTTGATGGAAAAAGTTACGTAATTTTCTATGCGTCAAAACGCTAAATCAAGCCCAGAAAAATTACGACACCACGGAGAAGGAAATGTTGGCAGTCGTGTACTCTTTTGAAAAATTTCGACCATATCTGCTCGGGTCGAGGGTGATAGTCTTCACAGACCACGCTGCGATAAAGTACTTACTGGCAAAGAAGGAGTCTAAGCCAAGGTTGATCCGATGGGTGTTACTGTTACAAGAGTTTAACTGGGAAGTCAGAGACAAGAAGGGGACGGAGAACAAGGTGGCTGATCACCTGAGTCGCATTTACCAAGGTGAGACGGATGAAGCAATACCTGATGCGTTCCCGGAAGAACATCTTTATTATTTTAACGATTCTCCTAGACCTATCAATTGGGAAGAAGTAATGGCAGCAACAGGTCCAGGAGATGCTGAAAAAAGGAAATGCCAGGCGAATGCAGAGCCATGGTTCGCTGATCTAGCAAATTACTTGGTCACTAGAGAAGTGCCCAGTTCCGACGAAATTTCCCGGGCCCAGAAGATGAAATTAAAAAGTGAAGCCAAATACTACTTTTGGGACGATCCGTATTTGTGGAAAATGGGAGCTGACCAGGTAATTAGGAGATGCATTCCGGAGTGGGAGCAAAGGGATGTGCTGAATCATTGCCATGCTTTAGCTTGTGGGGGTCACTTTGGACCTAGGAAGACTGCAAGGAAGGTTCTAGACAGTGGTTTCTACTGGCCTACATTACATAAGGATGCATTCGAATTCTGCCAGAATTGCGAAAGGTGTCAGCAGATTGGAGGAATTTCTAGAAGGGACGAAATGCCACAAGTTCCGGTGATTGTTTGTGAGATTTTCGATGTTTGGGGTATGGACTTTATGGGTCCATTTCCATCTTCATATGGGAATACATACATACTTGTGGCGGTGGACTACGTTTCGAAATGGATAGAGGCAAAAGCTACGACCTCCTGCGAAGCTGTGGAAGTAGCCAAATTTCTGCGGTCTAACATTTTCAACAGGTACGGGATCCCTAGGGCTGTCATCTCAGACCAAGGAACCCATTTTAAGAACCGTACAATAGAGGCTCTCATGAAGAAATACGGAGTCCACCATAGGTTGTCTACACCTTATCATCCTCAGTCCAATGGCCAGGCAGAAATATCAAATAGGGAGATAAAGGCCATTCTCGAAAAAACAGTGAACCCGTCTAGGAAGGATTGGAGTAAGAGACTGGATGATGCATTATGGGCTTATAGGACAGCTTATAAGACACCTATTGGTATGTCACCATAAAGGTTGGTATTCGGAAAAATGTGCCACTTACCCGTGGGAATCGAACACAGAGCATACTGGGCGGTCAAAGAGATCAACATGAATCCGCAGGCTTGTGAAGAAGAGAGGAAGATGCAGCTCCAGGAACTGGAAGAGTTACGGCTTGAGTCTTATGAATCTGCCATGTGGTATAAGGAAAAACTAAGCTTTGGCATGATAAAAATCTCCGGGTCAAGGAACTCAGGGTAGGACAGAAAGTCCTTTTGTTTCAATCCAAGCTCAAGTTGATGCCTGGAAAGTTAAAGTCTAAATGGATTGGGCCTTACATCATCATGGGACTTCGAGCAAACGGAGCAGTTGAAATCCAGGGAAGTGCACCAAATTCCATACCTTTTCTTGTCAATGGACATAGGATAAAGGTCTTTAGGGATAGCTCAGAGTTGTGTGTAGTGGACGAAGTGCCACTACGCGCACTCTTTGATATCACCTAGCCAGTCTAGGAAGGAAGTGTTTTTAAAATATCTCCTGGGTCTAGTAATTAAAAGTTTGACCATACCCTGATCCAGGAAATTTTGAGAACACTTTACAACAATTTTGTAAATATTTAATTGCTTTCTTTAAATCAAGAAAAATCCAAACAAATAAAAAATTTTATTCTTCCAAAAATATTTTCGAAACACCAGACCCATCGGGAATGTTTTTGATGCTGTCATATCCTAGACCCGGGGAGTTCGGCGTTTCATATTTGTTTTTTTTAGTTTGATGTTTTCTTTTAGTGTGTTTTGGCAGAAGGAATTTACTTGAGCAAAGAATTGTGGGGTAAAAGAGTTTTGGAGGGAATTGGCACCGGTCCGGATTTCAAAGAGCACTTTATGGGGAGGCGTACGGTCGCTAGCGTCACCACCTGCACCCGCCTGCAAAAGGAACTGTCCTCTCCAATGCCTACACTATGATCGGTTTTGGCCTTTTTATTTTTTTCATTACTCATTCTCTCTCCAAATATTCTCTCTCCCAAATAAAAAAAAAACCCCAAATTTCAATCTCTCTCTAACCCTAATCTGAAAATTTCGCCCAAGTTCTTTTCAAAATTTTCTGCAGAATACCATGGATAACCAACAAGGAACCAGCAGCGCTTCTGGATCCGCCGAGAAGAGTGCGGCGGAGTTCATGAATGAACTATTTCAGAAGTTCGGAGGGGCCGATAAAGCGATGCAAGCGTTCGCGATGTTCGCAATGGGACAACCCATGCCAGCCGTTCCAACAACCACCGTGACACAACCGGAGGTTGTCGAGACACCACCCACTGCTGTACAAGAAACCGCGCCGGAGGCTGCTACCATTATTCCAGAAGAAACCACCTCTGCCCAGGACACAGTCCCAGAAACCGCCACCAGGCCGGAGGACGATGCAGTGCCCGACGTTCCAGGATCACCCATTGCGGAGATTCGCGAAGTAGAGACAGATCTGGCCGCGGGACTGACGTTATTGGCCGTAGGTAAACCCAGGTTAGGTTCTGATTCTCAGAAGGAATCCCCTGTTTTAAAGTTTGGAGGTGATGGTGTTTCAGAGGGAGTAAACCTTGATATTTCTGCTGTGAATTTGGTGGAGAGTGTTGTTGGGGGGGTAGATGCTCTTGTTGCGGTAGTTGAAGACACCGCCATTACTGTTAGTAGGGCTGAGGGGGAAACCCCTGTTCTGGAGGCGTCTGTTGAGAGGGATGCCGTTGTTGATGATGATGATGTTCAAGTGGGCGGCGAAGCCCTAAATTCTGAAAAGGAAACCCTAGACGTAGTTTGGGGGCGATGAAGCCCAATTTACTGAGGAAGATGTTGATGCGGGAAGGACTCCCGAAAATCTGTGGGCACTGAAGCCCAACCTGAAGGAAATCTTACGGGGTTAGAAACCCCTGTTTATATCACGGGGGCAACCCCATTGTTAGCAGAGGAAAGTGGAGCACTCGATTCTGAGGGTGCTCAAGAAACTGTCGATGCAGGACTCAACATGATAGTGGATTTAACTGAGGTCTCTGAGGAGGCCGATTCGCAGCTTAATCTAAGGAAACAAGGAGACGGACACGTCGGAGTATTCTTGATGACATTGCCGTTTCTGCCCAACAAAAGGAAAAGGATACGCTGGACCTAGCGACAGCCGTGTCTGCGCAGGAAGACTCCCCCAGGCCGAGTGGAAGGGAGAGTGACGAAGAGGGGCGCGCGCGAGGGCTAAGAAGATGAAAGGGAAACAAATTGCTTCCTCCTCGACCGAGAAGGAGAGGGGGAAATCTACTGAATCTCCACTTCCTCCACCCGCCAAGGTACCCATACGCCACGGACCCCGAGAATCCTGCCAGGTCCAGTGAGTCAGAGGAGGAGCAAGACGAGGATGTACTGAACTTTGAGCCGACGGAGATTTGGATACAAACGAGCTGCTAGACAATATGAGAAGATTTGACGATCCAAAACGTGTGGCCATATACAAGGAAATAGAGTGCTGAGGGAAAGGTGGCGAAGTCCGGAAAATGTACCACCCGTCGGATCTCAACATATTAGCTCTAACGATGAGTCAGGGGGTATATAGATTGCAATCGGTTTTGATTGGTTACTAAGCACAGCACTTTCGAAGTTCCAGTCGATGCGGCCCGTGAATTCTTTTCCACCTTCCGGTTCAAGTCCACCGCCGATTTGGATGCGGATTCCATAGCTTTCAGGCTTTTTAATGAAGAACATAGGATGAGTATCCGGGAGTGGACGCTGCGGATGGGCTTGCTAACGAGAACAGAAGATGATGAGGGTCTGTGGAACGACAGAATGGTTGGTCCGCCGAAGTTGACGCCAAGGATTTCAGGCACAAGTGCGTGGGAGTTCTTGACTCACTCAAGAGTGGGTCAATTTAAAACAAGTTCTTTCGAAGGCACACCATATAGAAAATCGGGTCCTGCGATTCGCCCAAACTTTGTTAGCTACAACTTGATGGGCCACTGCCAACAACGCTCCTGACGACCGCCGACCTATACTTTACGTGGTGCATGGCCACAGGAGTACGAGTTCATTTGGGTTATTGGTTAGCCCAAGCCTGCCATCAAGTCACCTCCAACCCGTCCAGGCATCTGTACACGTGCCATCTTCTCGGGGCCTATTTGCAGCGCAACATTGTAATTAAAATCAGCAAGGCCTGCCGTGTAGTAAAGATGTGCTCAGCCCCGGAAGTCTTCAATTTCGACTTTTTTTTTCAACAAGGGGTTGCTGATCGCCCGAGGGAAGGAGGTGTGTTTTTATGAGGTCGGTAAGTCAGAGGCACAAGTCAAGCAGGAACCCGATGGTGTGGAGGTAAAGGATCAAGCCACTGAGGACGAAGTCAGGCTGATGGTTCAGGGAGTTCAGAAAGAAGTTGAGGAGGTAAGGAAAGGAATCGACGGGGTACGCAAGGAAATGACTGAGATCCGAAGGGAAGTCGGAAAAAGCAGGGAAGAGGCCGCAGTCCTGAGGGGACGTATCACCGATTGGGTGGTTTCGTCAAGTGAGCAAACCAACAGGATGGCGGAGGGTGTTGCTTTGATGACGACCATGCTGAAATGGCTGCACAAAAAGTTCCCGGATGCATCAAAAACTATTCCTGGGTCTAGCGGCAACATTACAACGCTAAGTCCAGGAAGTTAATCCGCGCAGAAGCCATCACAAGGCCCGAGCCTCACATCACCCCCTCTTCCGCTAGACCCGTGGTCCTGAGGACAGCCATACCCCGACCTGCTGATGACAGACCAGTGAAGCCGGAGATGCCGGCCAGGAAGAAAGCAAAGGTGACCCCAGCCGACGGTGCCACCGAAGTTTGGCTCCCACGGGGGCTAGACACCGAATTGAATTTCCCCTCAAACCCAAGTAACTTTTTCTTTCTTTTATTTAACAGTTCTTTTCGTTTTATTTCTGTTTACCTGTCAGCATGCTAGGTTCTGTAATATGTGTTGAACCCTTCCACTTAGACCAAGCATTGGTCTAAGTGTGAGAAGGGGTTATATGTCATAACATGTTTTGTGTTGTATGTTGTTCCTTCTCCCACTTAGCCCAATGCTTGGTCTAAGTGTGAAAAGTTTGTGTTTTGTTGAGTTCGTTTCATGTCGCCACTAACTGGCCTGCTTTCCACTTCATACGGATTGCTTGGGGACAAGCATAAATGAAGTGGGAGGGGGGACGCAGTTAGTGCAGATAGTGTCTTGTACATATTCTGTTAGGTCTAGGAGTTTGTAGAAGTTTTTTTTAGGTTTCGTGTTTGCATAACTGGTAAAATGAATAGCAAAAAGCCCCTTAGGGAGAGTAATTGAAGAGAAAATACATGCTAAATTGTGAATCCTTTTCTCTTAATAAATCAAAGTCAGTTGGATGAAGTGAGAACGATAGAGGATGCCTTAGATAACCCAGTTGTGTAGCCCTACTATAAGAGCGAGTTATAAGCCTATACAACTTGAGCTAACTTGTAAAAAGAATGGGCTACCACTTGATGCTTAGGGAGAAGAGTCTGACGGAAAAAAGGGTTTTCTGGAGGTATAAGCTGGACGAAGTCCAGGAAAAGGAGGTATAATGCTGGACGAAGTCCAGGAAAGGAGGTATAAGCTGGACGAAGTCCAGGGGAGGAGTTAAAATAATAAAACCGGAGGTATAAGCTGGACAAAGTCCAGAAAAAAAAAAAAAAAAAAAAAAAAAAAAAAAAAGATTAAGGGCAGGAAGCAGTAGTAACAGACCCAGGAATAAAAAGGAGACGGTAGGAAGGAGAAACTCTCATAACCCGATGCATCAGTGGGAGTAACTTTAACTTAAGAGCGATCCGATCCTAACATCTCTGGGTGAGGAATGAGTGATCGAGGTGAATCTAACAATTGGGAAGTCAGAAGGCTATCTTGACGAACTGACAACTCGACTAGATAGAAGAAGGGAAGGGGAGGAATCTGAGGCTGTAAACGCTTGGATTGACCTTAAACTTGTGGGGATGGCTGCTATGGAAAATACCAGTTTATGCGCTTATGTGTTTCTTTCTTTTGTGATTTTTATGTGTTCTGTGTGTAGTTGTCTAGGTCTAGGAGTCTGTTTTGTTTGTAGAATAGTACTTGGGGGGGGGCGTGCATTGAAATTCGCCCTTATTTCTTTTTCTTGTCTTTTCATACTTGAGGACAAGCAGTGGTTTAAGATGTGAGCCGTTTGATAAGGCAATTTCATGCATGGGTCTAGGGATTTAATTCGTGAATTTACTAGGACTAACGCACGTTTTAAGCCAGGTGTGTGAAGGAATTCGCCAGGTCCAGGAAAGAAGACCAAAAAATCACAAGGTCGAGGAACTGGCGATTTAGTGAACGATTATGAAGAGAATGCTCGACGGAGGAAGCCTCCAGAGTTGAAGGGTAGAATAGAGATTTCTACGAAGACTCACAGGGCTATGTCCGCATCTATAAAAGGCACGCAGCATGCAAGCTGGAGGGATCTTCCGGGGAGACCTCACCACAGTCTATTGCTTAGTTCACTTTCCCACACACACACTTTGATACAGTTTTGAGGAGATCTCAGTTCGCACGTCCGGGTCATTTTAGCTTCCGAAATGGTGTAACACCGCTCTTGTTAGGAGCGAAGAAACAATTTATTTTCCGCTTTCTGCATTTTACTTACTCTGCCGAGCTTCGTTGTTCGAAGCTCGGTTCGCTGTTTTCACCGAATAGTTTCTGGTTTAAAAGCAAGTTTGATTTCCGTTATGGCGATTGTGTTGATTTCTGGTTTGATCGTTTCGCTTATTGAGATTTTGGAGTTTTAAATTGTCTGAGTTGGATGCGTTTCGCAGCTGTTTACTGAGTTATTGCAGGTTAATGGTCAGATCTGGGAGATTGGAGTTGGATTGTGGAAGAATTTTGGTGGATTTGCTGGATTTGTTGGTTGTTGGGTTCGGATGTCTTGGATCCGGAGTGGATCAAGCATTCTGACGTGAATCTGAGTAGTTTCGATCTGATTTTCATGCTTAGTTTACGTGTTTTTCTTTCATTTCCGTCTAGTGTACGCAATCTGATGTTTCGAGTTGCAGCAAGATAACGACGACCAAATCTTATATTTCTGTTGAATCTCGCTTTTTGCTCTGTTTGTTCATCTGCAAGTTCAATTGGGTGGAGAGATGCATTTTGCTGCAAGCTAGCGTCAGAGTTTGTTAATCTGCCAGTTCTTCCGTACTTGCCATTTTTGGAATTATGGTCCCCACTTTCAGTCATATTCTGTTTAGCTAGATTAGGTAGTTGTTTACACTGTCTAGGAAGTGGTTATGTTTTTGTTGTCGAAGTTGAATTTACAAGTTTAACATGTCCTAGGTCTAGCATTTACATTTTCTGCCTAGGTCTAGAGTTAGTTTAAAATTCTCAACCCTTTGTGGCGTGGCAGCAGCCATTTGTCGTCCAAAGTCTCTGAGCACTACTTGCGAGTCCATCTCTGTGGGATCGACCCCACTTCCCTATACTAATTCATAGTATTCGGGTTGAGGGATTTTATTTTTTGAAGGGGAGTCGATGTGTGTCCAACGACCAAGCACTTTATGTTCTCTTAAGTTCCTAGACCTTGTGCTCTAGTGGATTTAAGGAGCGTGGTGTCTTGACCAAGCGCTTGCAGTGATCTTTTCTGTGCACACGCGAAAAAGAAGAAAAATCCTCCCGTTTCAATAAGCCATAAACCGGTCTCCATCGGGCCGAAAAACAAAAAAAAAATAACCATAATTATGAAAAAAACCCAGGTCACCTCCAAGTTTTGTATCAACACCTAAAAATTGGGCCGCGAACAGACCACACATAGAATAATCCCAAAATTATACCATCACTCCAACCAAGCATCTATAAAACAGTCACATAATCCAAAAGCGCAAACAAAAGGGTGAGCATATTACAGATGCAGCTAAGGTGTAGAAAGCAAACGGGCCAGTCAAGATGAAGTAAACCGAAGTAAACGAATCATACTTCATACCACATGGACAACGTACTTTTTAATTTAGCGGACTCCCGATTTGCAAAGCTTTGAACACTCCGCAAGAAAACAGTAAACTCCGGCAGTTCCTTCGCAGATTTTTTGGAAAAATTTCCCCGGGTTGCCAAGTGCTCCTTGTGGGGATCGTCAATTTCTGTGATGATGCAGGATGATCGGCTAGAGGTATTTGCCAATTGTCGAATCCTTCATTCTGCTAGGGCTACGACATTTCTCATTTGGGAAGAATGAGAGAGGAAATACAAAAGGCTTCTCGAGGATGGAGGGGGTAGTTGGGGGAAATTGCTATTAAACTTGGGGTGTGGTTCTCGAGGCTGCAATTAACATCACCGCCTAATTTGCCTGTTTGAATTTAGTCATTTATGCCTCAAACAGTGCTAGACTTGGCAATTGATGGTGTCATGCGCACACAAATCAGGTAGGGCGAATGCCCATAATAAAAAATGGTTTATATCATTTATGCCCATTTCGGGTAAAGCGAACGGATCCTTAATTTCATAAAATTGATTGCGCAATCACATAAACATAGATTAGGGGTGGCACGGTACGGTATACCGCACCGAAAATGTCATACCGCATACCGTACCGCAAATTGCGGTATGAGAAAATGTCATACCTATACCTTACTAAAGTTAAAAAGATTCCCACTATTCTTGAATTACCTTTCTGTCCTCTCAAAAATTCAAATGAACTGCTCCTCTCCCCGCGTAACGAAATTACATACCTACAACAGGCGGCAATTTGGGCGATTCACTGCACTTCCAAAAGCCAGCTTCCATCACATTAATCCACAGCTTTCAACGTAGTGGATTTGCATTAAGAGTTATCTCTCTGTCTCATCACTCAGTTCAGTTTTTTTTTTGTAGAATTAGTAATTCTCCGATCATTTGGATTTTGCATTATGGTGGAGTTTTTAACTTATAACTTCATTCATAGAAAGCATCACACTACTTTGTTTTGGTAAGATCATAACTAGTCTACTATTGTTTGTTTAGACATTATGGTGGACGGGTCATGGGGAATGTTGTCCGCTCAACCGGAACTCTGTCTGACGGTTGGTTCTATGTTCTATCCGTCTACCTTCTGTTTCAAGGATTTATGTTGGTTTTGATGTGTTACATTGTTGCTTCCTGATCATGTGTAACATTGATTGTAGTTAACCCACCCACCGATCCTCGACGGAATTTCGAAAGGGCGATCGCTCCCGTAGGAGTTGGACAGTTCGAGAGAAAGAAATCCTCGCTGCCTGTTTGCTCGCCTTGGTCTCTAGAGGCTGGAAATCCGACAATGGCTTCCGGGCTGGGTATTTAGGGAAGATTGAGGATGCTATCCGTAAGGAATTCCCCAACACGACATCAAGGGCAATCCTCACGTGAATTCGAAGCTCACTGCCTGGAAGAAGAGTTACCAAAGCCTCAGGAATATACTTAGTAGGAGTGGTGTGGGTTCAACTCAGACAACGAGTACCGCATTGAATGCGATGATGATCAGTGGGACGCCATTGTTATGTAAGGCGTCCTAATATTGTAATTGATCAGTGATGCTCTGTTTCATTGCCTACTGACTCTTCTTCTACCAACTATTGTAGGCCGATAAGGAAGCTAAATTTATGCGGCATAGTCGTGGCCGTTGTGGGAAACGTGGAAGGTGATTTTCGGCAAGGACCGTGCGTGTGGTGGTGGGGCTGAGCAGATAAGTGATGCGGCGGATGCCTTCCGGCGTGGCCAGCCAGGCACGTACAGTGAGGTTAATGAAAATGACTATCATCCAAGCCTCGATGACATTGAAGCCGACAAAGCAATACCTTCATCACATCCCTTCGGTAATCATGACATGAGCTCGGGGAATAGTGGAAAACAAACTTCAGTTAACAACGGCCAACGCAAGCAAGAAACGCAAACTCGACGGCTCGGACACTGCACTAATGGAGTTCCTCGCAACTTTTGCACGCGGAGACAAACTCCGCTTGGAGGTGATTTCGACGAGGATCGGGTACGAGTTCGATCTTGGGCAGGCTAGGCAAGATGTGTTTGCGAAGCTGTTGTGACGTCGATGGTCTAACGCTGAACAAAGGTAGGAACTTGTAACATACTAGGCGATAAGCCGCAGCGGATGGAAATCTTCATGGGTATGCAGGAGAGCGCTCGGCTTGGGTACTTGCTGAAACTGCTCGAGGATAAACATAATGGGATTTGACTGGTTGGTATTGTGTATTTTGATAAACATAAGTGACGATTTAATGAAATATTTAGTTTGAAAATCACATACAACTTGCCTAGATCCATTAACGAACATAAGGTTTGCGATGCTATTAAAGTTTTGTTTACAAACTAGGTAGTCCGTCATACAAATGCCCATAGCTCGGGGTGCACTCGTAAGTTGCGTTGTTTTTAAATTATCTTCCCGAGAAAAATTCCCACACAACCAACACGACCGCACTAAATCCAATTAATAAGATGTTACACACATCTCCCTTTGCATTGACGGTGCAACAGTGGTCACGTTCGGGCGGCAGAGGCTGATCCAACGGGTACTTTAGCCAAATCCTTGCCCAATCGTGAAGTGGCTCCACGCTCATCAATGTAGACCTTGCGTCCCTCCCTCTGATGTACTCATCACACCACATAAATGATCCAGGTGGTTTAGATCTTCCGGGCATTTGAGGTAATACCTACCCGCGTTGATTGCCTGTTTGCCTGCACAACGCATAACCATCTTCCCCGAGCCACACCCGCACACTCGGAATGCCATCAAGTTTTCCGAAGCGTTGCAACATTTGCTGAGAGAGAGACAACAACTAGATTATTGGAATATGGCTATTAAACAAAGATCAAAAATAAAATAAAATTAGCAGATACAAACAAGTAGTTTAGTGTTGGTTGTAGTACACAGATGCATAAAGTACTTAACAAGCACACATATGTAAGTAGTCTGATTCTATCTACTATTCCACATGTCCAAGGCGATGGTATCACGCATTGCAGTCCCTTGTTCAGATGGTTCTCCATAGTCTACGCAGTGGGGTGCAACAAAGGTTCACCATTCTGGATAGTAGCACAGCATCACCCGAAGTGTCTCTTCGATGGGATCGCTCCCCATCTCACGACGAATAAAATTATGTAGAAGGAAACAAGCCATGATCAACCTGATTTGGGTTTGAATTGGGTAAAATGATGGACTTCTTAGAATCCCCCACGCATCTTCATCTTCACGCACTGCGAAGGCTCGCTCAATAACATTCCTAGCCTTACTGTGGCGCATGTTAAATATTTCTTTGGGTTCCTTGGAGCTTGATCTCCAACGCCCCATTCCTTGAGGTGGTAGCGGACCCCTTTGTAAGGTGTTAAGAATCCGGGGCTATTAGCGTATGCATTGTCGCCTAAATAATAACAACCTGCAAAAGAGTACAAGATGCATTAGATTATCGTTTGTAAAACATAATACATTGTTTTATTACACATAAAAACTATTTTGTAATTATGAAAGAAGTAATATGGCAGCTTCTATTTACCTTGGGGAACCCTGAAGCCGTTGTTTCTAGACACGGCATCCCTTAGCACACGAGAATCACCCCCGCCGACCCTCCCACCCAGTAAAGTACACGAACTGCATGTCTCGGTCGCACGCGGCTAACACGTTGGAGCAATAGTCCCCTTTACGCGTGCGATAACGGGTTTGTCAGAGTTGCTCACCAATACGCTGATGTGTGTGCCGTCAAGGGCACCTAGACAACCCTAGACGCAATGACAAATGCATCAATCACAACAAGAACGAGTTATCTCATCACCAAAACAAACTTTAAGCTCAACTGGACTAACCTTGACCATTTCCATCTTGGTCAATGGAATCATCGGGAACGGGGATAGGCGCAGATAATAATATGTCATGAAGGCAATCACGGCACCTAAAACTTTGTTAACATAGTAACAGACCCCGTGGACCCAGAACGCGTAAAACTAAAACGGACTATACGTTTTTTGGTGTGATGTGCTAGAACACAAGAAAAAATCGCAACTTCTCTCGATCTCCTAGACACTTACCATCTTTAACCACCCCGACCATGAGATGCGGCAAAGCTTTTCCGAACGTGTTGCGGTCCTTCGGAGGCTATCTAAGCATGTGTATCTGTTAGATGAATGAGTCTGTCCAAGTTTCTGCTGATCGGGCACCTTATGATCAAGCTGTAACGCCTGGCGTGTTCCAGTACCCTAACGTCGCGCACTCTTAGTGTGACCCTTGAGGTAGCGATGCACCCGTAATCATTGTCTCATCCAATACAATTGGCATGATGTCCTCTAAAGCATCATAACTATGCTAGTGTACCTACTTGTTGGCGTTCTCATCCTGTATATGTCTGTAAGAATTCTAAAAAAATGCAGGTCTAACTCTAACCACTGCCCGTAATTGACGATAAGTGATAAGGCTAATTTCATGCATGGGTCTAGGGATTTAATTCGTGATTTTACTAGGACTAACGCACGTTTTAAGCCAGGTGTGTGAAGGAATTCGCCAGGTCCAGGAAAGAAGACCAAAAAATCACAAGGTCGAGGAACTGGCGATTTAGTGAACGATTATGAAGAGAATTGCTCGACGGAGGAAGCTCCAGAGTTGAAGGGTAGAATAGAGATTTCTACGAAGACTCAAGGGCTATGTCCGCATCTATAAAAGGCAGAAGCATGCAAGCTGGAGGGATCTTCCCGGGGGAGACCTCACCACAGCCTGTTGCTTAGTTCACTTTCCCACACACACACTTGATACTAGTTTTGAGGAGATCTCAGTTCGCACGTCCGGGTTTCATCTTAGCTTCCGATATGGTGTAACACCGCTCTTGTTAGGAGCGAAGAAACAATTTATTTTCCGCTTTCCGCATTTTGCTTACTCTGCCGAGCTTCGTTGTTCGAAGCTCGGTTCGCTGTTTTCACCGAATAGTTTCTGGTTTAAAAGCAAGTTTGATTTTTCCGTTATGGCGATTGTGTTGATTTCTGGTTTGATCGTTTCGCTTATTGAGATTTTGGAGTTTTTAAATTATCTGAGTTGGATGCGTTCGCAGCTGTTTACTGAGTTATTGCAGGTTAATGGTCAGATCTGGGAGATTTGGAGTTGGATTGTGGAAGAATTTTGGTTGGATGTTGCTGGATTTGTTGGTTGTTGTGGTTCAGATGTCTTGGATCCCGGAGTGGATCAAGCATTCTGACGTGAATCTGAGTAGTTTCGATCTGATTTTCATGCTTAGTTTACGTGTTTTTCTTTCATTCCGTCTAGTGTACGCAGATCTGATGTGTTTCCGAGTTGCAAGCAAGATAACGACGACCAAATCTCTATATTCTGTTCGAATCTCGCTTTTTGCTCTATTTGTTCATCTGCAAGTTCAATTGGGTGGAGAAGATGCATTTTGCTGCAAGCTAGCGTCAGAGTTTGTTAATCTGCAGTTCTTTCCGTACTTGCCATTTTTGGAATTATGGTCCCCCACTTTCAGTCATATTCTGTTTAGCTAGATTAGGAAGTTGTTTACACTGTCTAGGAAGTGGTTATGTTTCTTGTTGTCGAAGTCTGAATTTACAAGTTTAACATGTCCTAGGTCTAGCATTTACATTTTCTGTCTAGGTCTAGAGTTAGTTTAAAATTCTCAACCCTTTTGTTGCGTGGCAGCAGCCATTTGTCTGTCCAAAGTCTCTGAGCACTACTTTGCGAGTCCATCTCTGTGGGATCGACCCCACTTCCCTATACTAATTCATAGTATTCGGGTTGAGGGATTTATATTTTTTGAAGGGGAGTCGATGTGTGTCCAACGACCAAGCACTTTATGTTCTCTTAAGTTCCTAGACCTTGTGCTCTAGTGGATTTAAGGAGCGTGGTGTCTTGACCAAAGCGCTTGCAGTGATCTATTTCTGTGCACACGCGATAAAAGAAGAAAATCCTCGTTTCAAATGGCGCCGTTGCCGGGGATGGATGGCGTACTTTGTGTTAGTGCCTAGAGTTTTTGGGTGTGAATAATTTTAATTACTTTTTCTTTCCGTTTTCTTTGTAGTACATGAGCAGGAGCTTCCACCGGAGTAACTCGTCTGGTTGGAAATACGGTCAGTTCGTTTGGAAGATCAAGGATACAGCCTCCACTGTGACTACCAGATCAGGGTTCACGACGGGAGATCCGTTCCCGACTGAGTTTTTGAGTGACGAATCTTGGGAATCTTCAGGACGAACAGATCCGGAGTCCCCACCAGAATCGGAAACAGAGTCAGAAACAGGGGAGGAAGAGGAAGTTGAGATGGCACACGTAGCGGACCCAGATCCAGAAATAGGGTCACTAACGGCTCATCTCGATGGAGAACCAGCACACGCAATAGTGATGAACCCACGTCAGAGATCTATTGAGATCAAAACGAATGTGTTAGGTGTCTTGCCAACATTTTCTGGGCGAAGGAGTGAATGCCCGTACGAGTTTTTGAACGAGTTTAGCAAGTTATGTGGCATTCAAAGGAGGCCTAATGATGCGACAGAGGAGGACTATCGCTTGCGCGCGATTCCTTTCACTCTAAAGGGGGAGGCAAATACATGGTTGTTGAGATTACCCCCGGATTCTATCCGCACCTGGAGGGACTTTAAATTGGAGTTCCTAGATTACTTCTTTCCATCCAACAAGACGAACGCTCTGAAGAAGGAGATAGTGGAATGCAAGCAGGATTACGATGAGTCATTGAGCCAATACTGGTCAAGGTTCAAGGGATTGCTGGACGCATGCCCGAATCATCGGATGATAGAGGCAGAGACCTACTCTCTGTTTTATGAAGGGGCAACTCCCGAGTCTAAGGATTTGATGAACTCCTCGAGCGGGGGGGAATTTTACAAGAAAGAGAGGAAGTGAGGCAAGAGAGATTTTGGGAAGATTAATCGACGCCAAGAAGGCGTATGACAGTACGAGGAATGCTGTGAGAAAAGGCTCTGTGAATGCATTGAGGGAGCAGGAGGATGACAAAGTGAAGCAAGGATTGATAGGCTGGAGAAAGCCTTGCTGAATGCTATCGAAAAAACTAATACAGCCGCACCAAGGGAAACTGCTAAGTTGTTAGGTCCAGTAGATAATCAACTCCAGCAATATTACGGACCTCAGGAAGGTGATTACCAGGCCCAGGCGAACGCGATGGGAAGTTGGAATCCTGATGGAAGTTGGAACCAAGGAAGACAAAGAGATGCACCCTGGAGGAATCACCCGAACTTTAGATGGTCTGAAAACGAGCAAAGCCAGCCAGCACCCCAACTGAGTATACAGTCCGCACCGCAGCCCGAGAGGCAGGGTAACTGGAGAAATCATGAGGGGCAAGGAAATTGGAACAACCGTAATCAAGGAGATCACTCGACCTGGGAAACAAGAATCAAAATTATCAAGGGAATTCTTATGTACCACCACATCAAAGGAATTTCCAAGCACCTTACCCAGGTCAAGGAAGCAATTTCAACAACAATCCAGGAGGTCAAGGGCACATTCGCCCAGGCCAAGGAAGTGGAACCAAACCAAAATATAGGGCCAGGCCCTAGTCAGCCAAGCTCTAGACCAAGGAACCTTGATGAGATGGTTCACGACCTCGTTAGTTCCCAGCAGCACATTCAGAACAATTTACAGTCGAACAATGATGTGGTCCACAAGCTTCAGGATGCGCAGCAAGAACAGAAGGCGGCAATGGATATGTTGGCCAAACAGTTGTCTCAAATAGCTACTTCCTTGAGTGATATGCGGGGAAACGAGGGCAAGATTCCTGCATCGGTAAGACCACCGGACAAAGCCAATATTAGCCAGATCACGCTGAGATCTGGGAAGGAGTACGAAGGGCCGGTCATGAGGTACAGGGAGGTCACGACCCCCATTAAGGATAAGGAAACATAGGAAAAAACCACTGAATCAAGAAACTCGGTTGAAAGCAACCCTGCAGTTAGAGATGAACTTCAGGCAGGAGATTTAGAGAAACGGCTGCCCAGGACAATCGAACCATTTTTCCTAGATCCAGAACCGGAATTGGTAGAGAAAAAAGGAGTCGATGAATCTTCAGCAGGTGAATGTTCCGGAACCGGGAAACGACCAAAACCTTCCCAAACCGAGGAGAGGCAAAGAAAAAGAAGGATGAGCCAGTGGATCTTATGGATATTTTCGGGAAACTGGAGATAAATCTACCCTTCTTACAGGCTTTGAAAATGCCAGTTTTCAGCAAGTTCATCAAAGAGTTTATAGCTGGGAAGGCTAGACCTAGTGGAAAAATCTTGATAGGCGAGAATGTGTCCGCGGTAATTCAGAAGCGGAGGATGCCTTCGAAATGCAATGACCCAGGTATGTTCACCTTGCCTATTTCCATCGGCGATGTAAAAATTGAGCATGCTATGTGTGACTTGGGAGCATCCATAAATGTGTTACCCCTGTCCATATACAAGAGGTTAGTGGGAGTAGGTATGGTGGATACGAAGGTTGTGATCCAATTGGCGGACAGGTCATGCATCTGCCCTGAAGGAGTGCTCGAGAACGTAATAGTCAAGGTACACGACTTCCTGTACCCGGCTGACTTCCATGTGATTAAGATGAGCGATAATGAGTCTGTAGAGTCTGGCGGAGTATTATTGGGGAGACCTTTCCTGCGAACTGCTAAGACTATCATTGATGTCTTTGATGGTACTATCTGTCTCGATTACAATGGGGATAAATATACATTCAGCATAGATGAGGCAATGAAGAAGCCACTTGATGTTGAAAATATGCATTCTGTAGATATCATTAACCCCTTGGTCCTGGAATACCTCGAGACTGAATTAATGCAGGGACAGATTGAGAACTCAGAGATGAGTCATTGCTATTGATAGGGAGGTGGCCAGTTGGTGCCAAGCAATGAATACGAGCAAGTTGTCAGATGAAGAGCTAGCAGAAGCAATTCTGGAATTTTGCACCAAGCCCGAGCTAGCCAGATCGAGGGAGACACTTTATGGGGCAAGCAAGGAAGATCTTCCTGGATCGACTAAGGGGATGACGACTGGAGCAGCAGAAAAGAACCCCCTGCCCCAGGAAAAAGATGTTCCCAAGAAGGAGTTGAAAACACTTCCGCCAGGCCTAAAGTATGCTTACCTTGAGGCGAATGAGACTTTTCCGGTGATTATCAACAGCAACTTGATCAAGGAACAGGAAGAGGAGCTGCTGAAAGTCATCCGAAGGAACAAGAACGCTATTGGTTGGACACTTTCTGACTTGGTAGGGATTAGCCCTGATCTGTGCATGCATCACATTCGATTAAATGAAGGAGCGAAACCCTGCAGAGACCCTCAACGCAAATTGAATCCCAATATGAGGGAAGAGGTATTGAAGGAGGTATTGAAGTTGTTATCCCTAGGAATCATTTATTCCATACCCGACAGTGAATGGGTTAGCCCAGTACACATGGTACCCAAAAAGTCGGGAATCCAGGTTGTCAAGAACGACAAGAATGAGTTGGTACCGGACCAGGCTAGTCACCGGTTGGAGGATGTGCATTGACTACAGAAGATTGAATGAGGCAACCAAGAAAGACCATTTTCCCCTTCCGTTCATTGACCAGATGCTGGAGAGATTAGCAGGCAAGCAATATTTCTGTTTCTTGGACGGATATAGTGGGTATTTCCAAATTTACGTGGACCCCGAGGACCAGGAGAAGACAACTTTCACGTGTCCGTTTGGAACGTATGCATATCGGAGAATGCCGTTTGGCCTTTGCAATGCACCAGGCACTTTTCAACGATGTATGATGAGTATTTTCTCAGACCTGCTGGAAGATTGCATCGAGATCTTTATGGACGACTTCACTGTATACGGGGATTCATTTGATTCATGTCTGGCGAGCTTGGATGTAGTGCTGAGAAGATGTCAAGAGAAGCACTTGGTTTTGAATTTCGAGAAATGCCACTTCATGGTCCCTGAAGGAATTGTCCTGGGGCATGTAGTATCGGAAAGGGGCATACAGGTGGACCAAGCAAAAGTGGACGTGATATCAAAACTGCCCCACCCGACAAATCAAAAGGAAGTGAGGGGATTCCTAGGTCACGCAGGATTCTACAGGAGATTTATAAAGGATTTTGCAAAAATTGCTCAGCCACTCACTCATCTGTTGCATAACGATGTTGAGTTTGTTTTTAATGAGGAATGCATTAAGGCTTTTCAGCTGCTGAAGGACAGATTAGTATCTGCCCCCATCATCAGAGCACCTGATTGGGGTTTGCCGTTTGAAATCATGTGTGATGCGAGTGACTATGCAGTAGGGGGCGGTGCTAGGTCAAAGAGTTGACGGAAAAAGTTACGTAATTTTCTATGCGTCAAAAACGCTAAATCAAGCCCAGAAAAATTACGACACCACGGAGAAGGAAATGTTGGCAGTCGTGTACTCTTTTGAAAAATTTCGACCATATCTGCTCGGGTCGAGGGTGATAGTCTTCACAGACCACGCTGCGATAAAGTACTTACTGGCAAAGAAGGAGTCTAAGCCAAGGTTGATCCGATGGGTGTTACTGTTACAAGAGTTTAACTGGGAAGTCAGAGACAAGAAGGGGACGGAGAACAAGGTGGCTGATCACCTGAGTCGCATTTACCAAGGTGAGACGGATGAAGCAATACCTGATGCGTTCCCGGAAGAACATCTTTATTATTTTAACGATTCTCCTAGACCTATCAATTGGGAAGAAGTAATGGCAGCAACAGGTCCAGGAGATGCTGAAAAAAGGAAATGCCAGGCGAATGCAGAGCCATGGTTCGCTGATCTAGCAAATTACTTGGTCACTAGAGAAGTGCCCAGTTCCGACGAAATTTCCCGGGCCCAGAAGATGAAATTAAAAAGTGAAGCCAAATACTACTTTTGGGACGATCCGTATTTGTGGAAAATGGGAGCTGACCAGGTAATTAGGAGATGCATTCCGGAGTGGGAGCAAAGGGATGTGCTGAATCATTGCCATGCTTTAGCTTGTGGGGGTCACTTTGGACCTAGGAAGACTGCAAGGAAGGTTCTAGACAGTGGTTTCTACTGGCCTACATTACATAAGGATGCATTCGAATTCTGCCAGAATTGCGAAAGGTGTCAGCAGATTGGAGGAATTTCTAGAAGGGACGAAATGCCACAAGTTCCGGTGATTGTTTGTGAGATTTTCGATGTTTGGGGTATGGACTTTATGGGTCCATTTCCATCTTCATATGGGAATACATACATACTTGTGGCGGTGGACTACGTTTCGAAATGGATAGAGGCAAAAGCTACGACCTCCTGCGAAGCTGTGGAAGTAGCCAAATTTCTGCGGTCTAACATTTTCAACAGGTACGGGATCCCTAGGGCTGTCATCTCAGACCAAGGAACCCATTTTAAGAACCGTACAATAGAGGCTCTCATGAAGAAATACGGAGTCCACCATAGGTTGTCTACACCTTATCATCCTCAGTCCAATGGCCAGGCAGAAATATCAAATAGGGAGATAAAGGCCATTCTCGAAAAAACAGTGAACCCGTCTAGGAAGGATTGGAGTAAGAGACTGGATGATGCATTATGGGCTTATAGGACAGCTTATAAGACACCTATTGGTATGTCACCATAAAGGTTGGTATTCGGAAAAATGTGCCACTTACCCGTGGGAATCGAACACAGAGCATACTGGGCGGTCAAAGAGATCAACATGAATCCGCAGGCTTGTGAAGAAGAGAGGAAGATGCAGCTCCAGGAACTGGAAGAGTTACGGCTTGAGTCTTATGAATCTGCCATGTGGTATAAGGAAAAACTAAGCTTTGGCATGATAAAAATCTCCGGGTCAAGGAACTCAGGGTAGGACAGAAAGTCCTTTTGTTTCAATCCAAGCTCAAGTTGATGCCTGGAAAGTTAAAGTCTAAATGGATTGGGCCTTACATCATCATGGGACTTCGAGCAAACGGAGCAGTTGAAATCCAGGGAAGTGCACCAAATTCCATACCTTTTCTTGTCAATGGACATAGGATAAAGGTCTTTAGGGATAGCTCAGAGTTGTGTGTAGTGGACGAAGTGCCACTACGCGCACTCTTTGATATCACCTAGCCAGTCTAGGAAGGAAGTGTTTTTAAAATATCTCCTGGGTCTAGTAATTAAAAGTTTGACCATACCCTGATCCAGGAAATTTTGAGAACACTTTACAACAATTTTGTAAATATTTAATTGCTTTCTTTAAATCAAGAAAAATCCAAACAAATAAAAAATTTTATTCTTCCAAAAATATTTTCGAAACACCAGACCCATCGGGAATGTTTTTGATGCTGTCATATCCTAGACCCGGGGAGTTCGGCGTTTCATATTTGTTTTTTTTAGTTTGATGTTTTCTTTTAGTGTGTTTTGGCAGAAGGAATTTACTTGAGCAAAGAATTGTGGGGTAAAAGAGTTTTGGAGGGAATTGGCACCGGTCCGGATTTCAAAGAGCACTTTATGGGGAGGCGTACGGTCGCTAGCGTCACCACCTGCACCCGCCTGCAAAAGGAACTGTCCTCTCCAATGCCTACACTATGATCGGTTTTGGCCTTTTTATTTTTTTCATTACTCATTCTCTCTCCAAATATTCTCTCTCCCAAATAAAAAAAAAACCCCAAATTTCAATCTCTCTCTAACCCTAATCTGAAAATTTCGCCCAAGTTCTTTTCAAAATTTTCTGCAGAATACCATGGATAACCAACAAGGAACCAGCAGCGCTTCTGGATCCGCCGAGAAGAGTGCGGCGGAGTTCATGAATGAACTATTTCAGAAGTTCGGAGGGGCCGATAAAGCGATGCAAGCGTTCGCGATGTTCGCAATGGGACAACCCATGCCAGCCGTTCCAACAACCACCGTGACACAACCGGAGGTTGTCGAGACACCACCCACTGCTGTACAAGAAACCGCGCCGGAGGCTGCTACCATTATTCCAGAAGAAACCACCTCTGCCCAGGACACAGTCCCAGAAACCGCCACCAGGCCGGAGGACGATGCAGTGCCCGACGTTCCAGGATCACCCATTACGGAGATTCGCGAAGTAGAGACAGATCTGGCCGCGGGACTGACGTTATTGGCCGTAGGTAAACCCAGGTTAGGTTCTGATTCTCAGAAGGAATCCCCTGTTTTAAAGTTTGGAGGTGATGGTGTTTCAGAGGGAGTAAACCTTGATATTTCTGCTGTGAATTTGGTGGAGAGTGTTGTTGGGGGGGTAGATGCTCTTGTTGCGGTAGTTGAAGACACCGCCATTACTGTTAGTAGGGCTGAGGGGGAAACCCCTGTTCTGGAGGCGTCTGTTGAGAGGGATGCCGTTGTTGATGATGATGATGTTCAAGTGGGCGGCGAAGCCCTAAATTCTGAAAAGGAAACCCTAGACGTAGTTGGGGGCGATGAAGCCCAATTTACTGAGGAAGATGTTGATGCGGGAAGGACTCCCGAAAAATCTGTGGGCACTGAAGCCCAACCTGAAGGAAATCTTACGGGGTTAGAAACCCCTGTTTATATCACGGGGGCAACCCCATTGTTAGCAGAGGAAAGTGGAGCACTCGATTCTGAGGGTGCTCAAGAAACTGTCGATGCAGGACTCAACATGATAGTGGATTTAACTGAGGTCTCTGAGGAGGCCGATTCGCAGCTTAATCTAAGGGAAACAAGGAGACGGACACGTCGGAGTATTCTTGATGACATTGCCGTTTCTGCCCAACAAAAGGAAAAGGATACGCTGGACCTAGCGACAGCCGTGTCTGCGCAGGAAGACTCCCCCAGGCCGAGTGGAAGGGAGAGTGACGAAGAGGGGCGCCGCGCGAGGGCTAAGAAGATGAAAGGGAAACAAATTGCTTCCTCCTCGACCGAGAAGGAGAGGGGGAAATCTACTGAATCTCCACTTCCTCCACCCGCCAAGGTACCATACGCCACGGACCCCGAGAATCCTGCCAGGTCCAGTGATTCAGAGGAGGAGCAAGACGAGGATGTACTGAACTTTGAGCCGACGGAGATTTGGATTACAAACGAGCTGCTAGACAATATGAGAAGATTTGACGATCCAAAACGTGTGGCCATATACAAGGAAAAGAGTGCTGAGGGAAAGGTGGCGAAGTCCGGAAAAATGTACCACCCGGCGGATCTCAAACATATTAGCTCTAACGATGAGTTCAGGGGGTATATAGATGCAATCGGTTTTGATTGGTTACTAAAGCACAGCACTTTCGAAGTTCCAGTCGATGCGGCCCGTGAATTCTTTTCCACCTTCCGGTTCAAGTCCACCGCCGATTTGGATGCGGATTCCATAGCTTTCAGGCTTTTTAATGAAGAACATAGGATGAGTATCCGGGAGTGGACGCTGCGGATGGGCTTGCTAACGAGAACAGAAGATGATGAGGGTCTGTGGAACGACAGAATGGTTGGTCCGCCGAAGTTGACGCCAGGATTTCAGGCACAAGGTGCGTGGGAGTTCTTGACTCACTCAAGAGTGGGTCAATTTAAAACAAGTTTTTCGAAGGCACACCATATAGAAAATCGGGTCCTGCGATTCGCCCAAACTTTTGTTAGCTACAACTTGATGGGCACTGCCAACAACGCCCTGACGACCGCCGACCTATACTTTACGTGGTGCATGGCCACAGGAGTACGAGTTCATTTGGGTTATTGGTTAGCCCAAGCCTGCCATCAAGTCACCTCCAACCCGTCCAGGCATCTGTACACGTGCCATCTTCTCGGGGCCTATTTGCAGCGCAACATTGTAATTAAAATCAGCAAGGCCTGCCGTGTAGTAAAGATGTGCTCAGCCCCGGAAGTCTTCAATTTCGACTTTTTTTTCAACAAGGGGTTGCTGATCGCCCGAGGGAAGGAGGTGTGTTTTTATGAGGTCGGTAAGTCAGAGGCACAAGTCAAGCAGGAACCCGATGGTGTGGAGGTAAAGGATCAAGCCACTGAGGACGAAGTCAGGCTGATGGTTCAGGGAGTTCAGAAAGAAGTTGAGGAGGTAAGGAAAGGAATCGACGGGGTACGCAAGGAAATGACTGAGATCCGAAGGGAAGTCGGAAAAAGCAGGGAAGAGGCCGCAGTCCTGAGGGGACGTATCACCGATTGGGTGGTTTCGTCAAGTGAGCAAACCAACAGGATGGCGGAGGGTGTTGCTTTGATGACGACCATGCTGAAATGGCTGCACAAAAAGTTCCCGGATGCATCAAAAACTATTCCTGGGTCTAGCGGCAACATTACAACGCTAAGTCCAGGAAGTGTATCCGCGCAGAAGCCATCACAAGGCCCGAGGCCTCACATCACCCCCTCTTCCGCTAGACCCGTGGTCCTGAGGACAGCCATACCCCGACCTGCTGATGACAGACCAGTGAAGCCGGAGATGCCGGCCAGGAAGAAAGCAAAGGTGACCCAGCCGACGGTGCCACCGAAGTTTGGCTCCCACGGGGGCTAGACACCGAATTGAATTTCCCCTCAAACCCAAGTAACTTTTTCTTTCTTTTATTTAACAGTTCTTTCGTTTTATTTCTGTTTTACCTGTCAGCATGCTAGGTTCTGTATATATGTGTTGAACCCTTCCACTTAGACCAAGCATTGGTCTAAGTGTGAGAAGGGGTCATATGTCATAACATGTTTTGTGTTGTATGTTGTTCCTTCTCCCACTTAGCCCAATGCTTGGTCTAAGTGTGAAAAGTTTGTGTTTTGTTGAGTTCGTTTCATGTCGCCACTAACTGGCCTGCTTTCCACTTCATACGGATTGCTTGGGGACAAGCATAAATGAAGTGGGAGGGGGGACGCAGTTAGTGCAGATAGTGTCTTGTACATATTCTGTTAGGTCTAGGAGTTTGTAGAAGTTTTTTTTTAGGTTTCGTGTTTGCATAACTGGTAAAATGAATAGCAAAAAGCCCCTTAGGGAGAGTAATTGAAGAGAAAATACATGCTAAATTGTGAATCCTTTTCTCTTAATAAATCAAAGTCAGTTGGATGAAGTGAGAACGATAGAGGATGCCTTAGATAACCCAGTTGTGTAGCCCTACTATAAGAGCGAGTTATAAGCCTATACACTTTGAGCTAACTTGTAAAAAGAATGGGCTACCACTTGATGCTTAGGGAGAAGAGTCTGACGGAAAAAAAGGGTTTCTGGAGGTATAAGCTGGACGAAGTCCAGGAAAAGGAGGTATAAGCTGGACGAAGTCCAGGAAAGGAGGTATAAGCTGGACGAAGTCCAGGGGAGGAGTTAAAATAATAAAACCGGAGGTATAAGCTGGACAAAGTCCAGAAAAAAAAAAAAAAAAAAAAAAAAAAAAAAAAAAATTAAGGGCAGGAAGCAGTAGTAACCAGACCCAGGAATAAAAAGGAGACGGTAGGAAGGAGAAACTCTCATAACCCGATGCATCAGTGGAGTAACTTTAACTTAAGAGCGATCCGATCCTAACATCTCTGGTGAGGAATGAGTGATCGAGTGAATCTAACAATTGGGAAGTCAGAAGGCTATCTTGACGAACTGACAACTCGACTAGATAGAAGAAGGGAAGGGGAGGAATCTGAGGCTGTAAACGCTTGGATTGACCTTAAACTTGTGGGGATGGCTGCTAGGAAAATACCAGTTTATGCGCTTATGTGTTTTCTTTTCTTTTGTGATTTTTATGTGTTTCGTGTTGTAGTTGTCTAGGTCTAGGAGTCTGTTTTGTTTGTAGAATAGTACTTGGGGGGGGGCGTGCATTGAAATTCGCCTTATTTCTTTTTCTTGTCTTTCATACTTGAGGACAAGCATGGTTTAAGTGTGAGCAGTTTGATAAGGCTAATTTCATGCATGGGTCTAGGGATTTAATTCGTGATTTTACTAGGACTAACGCACGTTTTAAGCCAGGTGTGTGAAGGAATTCGCCAGGTCCAGGAAAGAAGACCAAAAAATCACAAGGTCGAGGAACTGGCGATTTAGTGAACGATTATGAAGAGAATTGCTCGACGGAGGAAGCTCCAGAGTTGAAGGGTAGAATAGAGATTTCTACGAAGACTCAAGGGCTATGTCCGCATCTATAAAAGGCAGAAGCATGCAAGCTGGAGGGATCTTCCCGGGGGAGACCTCACCACAGTCTATTGCTTAGTTCACTTTCCCACACACACACTTGATACTAGTTTTGAGGAGATCTCAGTTCGCACGTCCGGGTTTCATCTTAGCTTCCGAAATGGTGTAACACCGCTCTTGTTAGGAGCGAAGAAACAATTTATTTTCCGCTTTCCGCATTTTGCTTACTCTGCCGAGCTTCGTTGTTCGAAGCTCGGTTCGCTGTTTTCACCGAATAGTTTCTGGTTTAAAAGCAAGTTTGATTTTCCGTTATGGCGATTGTGTTGATTTCTGGTTTGATCGTTTCGCTTATTGAGATTTTGGAGTTTTTAAATTGTCTGAGTTGGATGCGTTTCGCAGCTGTTTACTGAGTTATTGCAGGTTAATGGTCAGATCTGGGAGATTGGAGTTGGATTGTGGAAGAATTTTGGTTGGATTTGCTGGATTTGTTGGTTGTTGGGTTCGGATGTCTTGGATCCGGAGTGGATCAAGCATTCTGACGTGAATCTGAGTAGTTTCGATCTGATTTTCATGCTTAGTTTACGTGTTTTTCTTTCATTCCGTCTAGTGTACGCAGATCTGATGTGTTTCCGAGTTGCAGCAAGATAACGACGACCAAATCTCTATATTCTGTTCGAATCTCGCTTTTTGCTCTGTTTGTTCATCTGCAAGTTCAATTGGGTGGAGAAGATGCATTTTGCTGCAAGCTAGCGTCAGAGTTTGTTAATCTGCAGTTCTTTCCGTACTTGCCATTTTTGGAATTATGGTCCCCACTTTCAGTCATATTCTGTTTAGCTAGATTAGGTAGTTGTTTACACTGTCTAGGAAGTGGTTATGTTTCTTGTTGTCGAAGTCTGAATTTACAAGTTTAACATGTCCTAGGTCTAGCATTTACATTTTCTGCCTAGGTCTAGAGTTAGTTTAAAATTCTCAACCCTTTTGTTGCGTGGCAGCAGCCATTTGTCTGTCCAAAGTCTCTGAGCACTACTTTGCGAGTCCATCTCTGTGGGATCGACCCCACTTCCCTATACTAATTCATAGTATTCGGGTTGAGGGATTTATATTTTTTGAAGGGGAGTCGATGTGTGTCCAACGACCAAGCACTTTATGTTCTCTTAAGTTCCTAGACCTTGTGCTCTAGTGGATTTAAGGAGCGTGGTGTCTTGACCAAGCGCTTGCAGTGATCTATTTCTGTGCACACGCGATAAAAGAAGAAAATCCTCGTTTCAATAAGCCATAACGGTCTCCATCGGGCCGAAAAACAAAAAAAATAACCATAATTATGAAAAAACACAAATGTGTCACATCCAAGTTTTGTAGTCAACACCTAAAAATTGGGCCGCATGAACAGACCACACATAGAATAATCCAAAATTATACATCACTCAAACCAGCATACTATAAAACAGTCACATAATCCAAAAGCGCAAACAAAGAGGGTGAGCATATTACAGATGCAGCTAAGGTGTAGAAAGCAAACGGGCCAGTCAAGATGAAGTAAACCGAAGTAAACGAATCATACTTCATACCACATGGACAACGTACTTTTTAATTTAGCGGACTCCCGATTTGCAAAGCTTTGAACACTCCGCAAGAAAACAGTAAACTCCGGCAGTTCCTTCGCAGATTTTTTGGAAAAATTTCCCCGGGTTGCCAAGTGCTCCTTGTGGGGATCGTCAATTTCTGTGATGATGCAGGATGATCGGCTAGAGGTATTTGCCAATTGTCGAATCCTTCATTCTGCTAGGGCTACGACATTTCTCATTTGGGAAGAATGAGAGAGGAAATACAAAAGGCTTCTCGAGGATGGAGGGGGTAGTTGGGGGAAATTGCTATTAAACTTGGGGTGTGGTTCTCGAGGCTGCAATTAACATCACCGCCTAATTTGCCTGTTTGAATTTAGTCATTTATGCCTCAAACAGTGCTAGACTTGGCAATTGATGGTGTCATGCGCACACAAATCAGGTAGGGCGAATGCCCATAATAAAAAATGGTTTATATCATTTATGCCCATTTCGGGTAAAGCGAACGGATCCTTAATTTCATAAAATTGATTGCGCAATCACATAAACATAGATTAGGGGTGGCACGGTACGGTATACCGCACCGAAAATGTCATACCGCATACCGTACCGCAAATTGCGGTATGAGAAAATGTCATACCTATACCTTACCGAATTTTTCGGTATACCACATTGCGGTATACCGAAAATTCGGTATGTCAATATTTGAAAACCTTTACCTTACCGACATTGCGGTATACCGTGTTGAGGTATACCGCGGTATACCGCAAATCATACTTGTTTGATTTATAAATAATAAATATATTAAATATTGTAATATTATAAATAATAAATATATTAAATATATATAATTATTAACGGTATATACCGCAAAATTACGGTATACCGTAATTGCGGTATAATGCGGTATGATGCGGTATACCGCGGTATATGCAAAATTCATACCTTTGCCGTACCTTAATCTAACGGTAAGGTATCATACCGTACCGAAAAATGTGGTATACCGAAAATACGGTATTTTCGGTATTTTTTCGGTACGGTAAGTGCGGTATTTCGGTATATTTTGCCAGCCCTAACATAGATACCATATCTGAAACGTATGTGAACTGAGAATGTGGCCGCATTCCACGACAGACACTGGACCGGCCAACTTGAAAGTTAGCTCACGATCCCCATATGTGTACACTAGTCCGAGTAGGATTTGCGGCCCTATTGGAACCCGAATTCGATTTAACATGATTGGCATAGCCAAGCAGATAGGTAATCGTAAAAACAAACATGGCATGACAAATATGTTTAGAAAGATTCACATATTCATACTAAAAATCACGTTTTGAAAATGATGCCCACCTCAAAGCTATTTCCTTACCTGAAGAGTTCCTTGACTTAGTCTTAAGCGAAGTGTGAAGACGCCCCTTTAGAAAATAAGAATAATACTTAATTAGGCTTTAGGAAGTCAAGGAGGCTTAATGTGAATGCATCCTAAATCATGATCATTTTATTCTTTTTCTCGTTTTATAGAAAAGTCCTTGAGTATTAATTAAATCGAGGGATTTAAGTTATTTGGAGATTTACAAAATTATTCGTTTAACAAAGAGATCATTCCCTCCTATGCAAATTATTCAAGTATTAAATTAAATCCGAGGTCTATTCATCATTGTGGAATTAACTAGCGTTCCATTTCTTAACATCAATTATCCAAGCACTAAACTAAAGTTTGTGAATTACATTTATCATCGTGGAAATTAATTAGCGGACCATCAATTATTCGATCGAAGGAAGATTAGGAGGGCCCATGATTTAATTAAATTCTTATCTCAACTTTAAATTTCTTAAGGAGTAGCCCAAACTCCATAATTAAATCCTTTCAAGGACCGCCCATTCCTTCAGATAATTAATCTAGGCCCAAGTTCTTAATTTATTTCAATTTGTACTCCTAACATCAATTAACTCTTCCGGCCCAAGCTTAATAAGGACTTCTTAATAAGGACTTTATTTTATTTTCTTCGAATATGTTAGGATGTTAACTAGGGGTGAGCAAAAAAACCGGAAACCGAATATCCGAACCGAACCAAACCAAAATTTTGAAATTTGGTTCGGTTTTTTCGATTTTTCGGTTCGGTTCGGTTTTAAAAATAAAAAATTTCGGTTTTTCGGTTCGGTTCGGTTCGGTTCGGGCGAAGAAAAAAACCGAAAAACCGAATTATATATATATTCTATTAATTTAATATATTATATTATATATAATATATATATTCTTTTAATATATTCTACTATATAATATATATTATATGTATTATTAATTTTATATTATATATAAATATTCTATTAGTATATATAAAATAAAATAAAATACACATATATAAATATATATTTATATTATATTTATTTTTTTCAGGTTTTTCGGGTTTTTCGGTTTTGTTCGGGTTTTTCGGTTTTTTAAGTTCGGTTTTCGGTTTTTCGGGTTCGGTTCGGTTTGGATTTTGAACTAAATTCGGTTTTTCGGTTATGGTTCGGTTTTGGCAAAAAACCGAACCGAAACCCGAATGCACACCCCTAATGTTAACAATGCTGGTCCTGCCGTAGCATGGAGTAGTGTTGTGTTTTTCTTATTTCTGTTTCTTGGTTTGAGGTGTCTTTATGCGGCTCTTTTATCCTTTCTATTTTGCCCATCATATTATTTTTCTTATCTTGTCAACTTTTGATTCTGAGTTGTTTGTGGCCTTTCTCAATTCGTTCAAATTTCAATCCTATCTTGACTCATCCCAGTTCCTGGTTTTGCGTTTTTTAGTTTTTCCCAGTTTGTGTAGTATGGTGATTAATCGGAGGAAACCCCATTAAAATGTTTACTTTTTCCAAAATTTATGGCTTTCTTTGGCAAACATTCTTGTTGCGATTTACTCATCTACCCCATTAAAATGTTTACTTTTTCCAAATTTTATGGCTTTCTTTGGCAAACATTCTTGTTGCGATTTACTCATCTACATCTTACCATCCTTGCTCGGGGAAATTACCTTATACATACAAAACGTTTCACCAATATTTTAATTTAGTACAAAATGTTTTAAGTTAACATAAATTATACAAAATGTTTCATTAGATTTTCAAGTTTATACATTCTGTCAAAAAATTTCGAACACCGTCAATTTTATCTATCCTCCACCCAACACATTTGTAGAATGATAAAAAAAATTAAGGATTTACTGCACTTGAATCTATTCATTCTGAAGAAGAAGAAGAGCACGCAAGTGAATAATGTAAGAGAAACATCCCTACCTCTAATTAGAAAGGTAACCTGATTGGCTCAATTTTTTTTTTTTATAATTTTAACTTTGTCTAGAATTTTGTTGGATTTGATCATTTTCAACAGACCTTTCATTTTTTCTCACAACTTGGTATGACATTTTTAATAGCTTGAACAGCTCATTACATTTTTATGTTTCATGATAGAAGAAAATAACAGAAAGTTCATTGACTTGAATCTGAAATATCAACTATTGTGCAGCTTTATTTTTTTCAACATTGAGAATATTGACGGTGTTAAGAAAGAGAAATAGAATGCATAAATTTAATATATTAATTAAACATTGTGTATGATTTATGTTAAATTAAAATATTTTGTATTAAATTGAAACATAGGTGAAACATTTTGTATTAATGGTGTAATTTCCCCTCCTTGCTCCTTACTGTTCATGCAAAACTGTACTGAAAAATGTGTCAGTGAGCAAAACTACTTTAAAAAACCTTCAGGCCATCCACAACGTTGTTCTTATACCGTTCCTAAACCGTTCCTTAAACTACTATTTGCGGGCCACATTGTACTTTTTTACTTCATTCCTTAACTAAGGAACGGAACCTGCAACCCTCCGTTCCTTAGCCGTTCCTTAACCTTTCCTTAAATTACTATTCATTCAATTTCATTTCTTATTTTTATTTCCAACTCAATTCAATTAAAACAAACACACTTTATTAAAAAACACACAACATTAAAAAAAATTACAACCTGAGAAGGCCGCGAGGCGGAGGGTCGAGCGTATGCATCCACATCGAAAGTGGGTGGTTGGTACCCACCCGGGGTCGCCGACCCCTGGGTGCCCGGCGTCGACGAACCGGAACCACCAAGTGTGTTGTACATGGTCTCCCAATCGCCGAACGCGTTGAGATCCCACCCATCGGAGCCGCCACCGCCGTAGGTGCCGTCGCCGGACATTTTGTGAAGAGATTGAATATGAAAATTGGAGAGGAAATGAAGTTGATTTAAGAAGAATATATGTGTAGTTGTGTGTGAAATGAGGATGAATTAGGAGTATTTATATGTAACACCCGGAAAAAAAAAATCAAATAAATCTAATTAAATATTTTCCTAGTTGACTTGGTCAAATATATTTCTCTAAACCATATCACCTAACGATTTCCCCATATCTATACTCCCTAACATCTCTCCAACCACCAAATCCATCAATATCTATCAGTTTTGCATATATATATATCCAATCAATCCCACGATCTTTCTACACATAAATTCAATACCAAGAAAAACCAGGAACTAAAATTTAGAGAAAGAACCGAGTTGGAGAAGAGAGTTTTCTGCCGCCTAAGAAGGTAATCACCGATCAATTCCCAGCCTTGTTTTCCTTGCATTCATTTAGGATAACTCAAATTTTGGAGCATGAAATCTGTAGTATTCGGACAGTAGGTTCCGACGCATGTTTGACCGACCAAGCGAACTCCTTTTTATACGATTCTTTTTTCTGAGTAAACCTTAAGGTGTCTTCTGTGTGCTGTGTGAATTTCAACCTATTTGGACGAAAGATGTATTTTTGGTGAATTTTTGAAGTTGACTGCGCAGTTCTGCCAGAAATTGTTTTTCTCGACCAGGGAGTTACGTTTTCGATTTGACCGACCTAAAAAGATTATTTTGATGTGAAATTTTAATTGAATGATATTTTATGTGTCTACTGTATTGTGGAAAAGTTTCAGCCCCAACGGAGACCGGATGAATTTTAAATGATTTTTACAAACCAACCGCGCAATTCTGCCAGTTTTGTTGTTAGGTGAAAATATCACTTGTTGCTAAGTTTTAATGAATTATATGATGCATGTATGATTTAAGAAGGTATCCTATGGCATGATTATGTGTAACACGTTGAGAAGTATTATGGCATGTTTTTCCTTATGTTGATGAACGTTCGGGAATGGGCAATCTAAGAAAATGATGAAAGGAACGATAGGACATGCATGATAATTGTAATAATGGAAAACCTGATTGTGTGGTGATTTTGACAAGGGTTGTTGCACGTACGAGGGTACCAAGAGTAAAAGGTTGCGTAAAGTCGTGATTGTGTGGTATAAGTAAGCGAGGTGGACTTTCTTTTTAAATATGGGCAATGCCCCAAGTATATTTTTATGTGAAAATGATACGAATATTTGTCATGCCGTGTTTTGTTTTATTCTATGGAACCTATCTGATGTGGCTTTTGCCATCAATGGATAATCGAATTCGGGTCTGTCTAGGGAGTGAGTCCCTATTCAGGCTAGTGTACACCTATGGAGATCGTGAGCCGTCTTTTTGGTCGGCCGGTCTAGTGACTTGGAATGTGGCCACGTTCCTTGTCATCAATGGATCAGATATGGGAGATAGCTATGGGAAAATGGTTGATCAACCGAATTTTACAATGGAAATGATTTTAGTGTCTTGGGCGATTTCTAAAGTTAAAACCCCAAGGTCACTCAATGGTGGCATGATAAATACTTTTTATAAAATATTTTCGGCATGAGTCCACTGAGTGCATCAAGTACTCAGCCCTGCATTTCTTTTTAAAATTTGCAGGTTGAGCGTGACGGGTGCGGTGGGTGTTGAGCAAGACCATTGAAGAAATTTAAGTGTCTAGAATGTGTCATGTCTTCACACGTGGCATATTCCTTCTCTCAAATGCTTCCGCTAAGTAGTTGTCTTTCTTTTGAGTTCGTGTATCGTTGAGATATTTTCATTTGGAGTTGTTGATTGTTGAAATGATACTCTGATTTTATTCGAGCTATTCCCATTTGTTTCGAGCTATGGTCGAGTTGTGTTGTTTTTCCCCTTTCTTCCCCGCTTCTTTAATCCTCCCCTAGTCGCGATCAACCGTGTTTTCTATCCTTAGAAAATGCGGGCGTGACAAAGTGGTATCAGAGCAATTTTTCTTTCCGCTCTGGACCCGAGAGTCTTTTTCAGTCTTAGTCTAGACTTGTTTCGCTAGACTAAAATAATAGTGATAATAATAATAATGATAATAATAATTATGCATTGAAGGCTCAACATCCCGCTTCGCCACGCTCAATCAAGAAAGAGGTAATTTATTTTTATGAAAAAAAATTTATGAGAGTTTTTAGGAAAGGTGATGAGAATCTATGGTTATGAAAAAAGAGTATGTTTCACAATATGATAGAAGAGCTATGGTTATTAAAACAAAGTATGTTTTACAATGGGATAGAAGAGCTATGGTTATTAAAACAAAATATGTTTTACAACGGGATAGAAGAGCTATGGTTATTAAAACAAAGTATGTTTTACAATGGGATAGATGAACTATGGTTATGAAAACAAAGTATGTTTTACAATGGGATAGATGAGCTATGGTTATATAAAAATATATGTGTGTGTGTGTGTTTCGCGATATGTTATGCAATGGGGTGACTTATCTGTTATGAAAAGATTTGATCAATGGAAAATGTTGTGTTTATGAATTGTTCAAAAAAATTTTGAGTTTCGAGAAAAATAGTTTTTAACTTTTTCGTTTGGAAACTTGAGCTATGGAAGTGCGATGATATTTACGTTATGAGGTGCAAGGTATGATGCGTTATTCTATGGAATGTCTTATACGAAGCATGAAAGTTGATGTGAAAGTACGTTTAGTTTTGAGTCAAAACTTTTACTTTAAAAGTGAGATGTGGAAAATTTTGAGGAAAGTGTGAAAGTGTAAAGAAATTTTGTTTCAAAAGTTTTGAATATAAATGTGAAGTTCGAAAGTCTTTTGCTATGGATGTGAAAATGTTGTGTGTTTTATCTTGATGTATGAATGACATTAATTGTGGTAGATGTTGAGATGTGAGATGATTAAGTATGTTGCGAACATAGAGTGCTTACGTTGTAGGCTAGGTTAAATACGCGCAAACCGTAGTTTTAAGTTGAGATAATCTATCACTTTCCCGAGTGACGAAAACGCACGAAAATCTGAAAGTTTGGGGTGAACCCCTAATTTGTCAAGGTACAAAGAGGCAAGGAGATCGAGAGTGCAAATGGATGCCGGTGGACCATGAAACTTTTTCTTGGACTTGCGTGAAACGTTCGAGCAAGCTTGATGTGTGAACTATTTTACTATTTCCTACGTTTTCCATGAACGACAAAAACAAAAAGAAGACGAAGAAGATTTAAAGAAGTGGAAGATAGCGAAGACGAAATGAAGTTCAAATGCAAAAGAGGGTGCAAGACAAGGAGGGATGATGCGAAGTGCGCAATTTAATTTAATATAGTCTAATCTCGCGTAATTTATTAAAAGTGACAGCGATGTGACTTTCAACTACATTGTTAATTAAGCGACATGAGGAAGCTGCTTGGAAGACAAGATGATGGAGAAATTCTGTATTCGAAGGACGTAAGCAAATTTCGGGACGAAATTTTTGTTAAGATGGGTAGATTGTAACACCCGTAAAAAAAAAATCAAATAAATCTAATTAAATATTTTCCTAGTTGACTTGGTCAAATATATTTCTCTAAACCATATCACCTAACGATTTTCCCATATCTATACTCCCTAAAATCTCTCCAACCACCAAATCCATCAATATCTATCAGTTTTGCATATATATATCCAATCAATCCCACGATCTTTCTACACATAAATTCAATACCAAGAAAAACCAGGAACTAAAATTTAGAGAAAGAACCGAGTTGGAGAAGAGAGTTTTCTGCCGCCTAAGAAGGTAATCACCGATCAATTCCCAGCCTTGTTTTCCTTGCATTCATTTAGGATAACTCGAATTTTGGAGCATGAAATCTATAGTATTCGGACAGTAGGTTCCGACGCATGTTTGACCGACCAAACGAACTTCTTTTTATACGATTCTTTTTTCTGAGTAAACCTTAAGGTGTCTTCTGTGTGCTGTGTGAATTTCAACCTATTTGGACGAAAGATGTATTTTTGGTGAATTTTTGAAGTTGACTGCGCAGTTCTGCCAGAAATTGTTTTTCTCGACCAGGGAGTTACGTTTTCGATTTGACCGACCTAAAAAGATTATTTTGATGTGAAATTTTAATTGAATGATATTTTATGTGTCTACTGTATTGTGGAAAAGTTTCAGCCCCAACGGAGACCGGATGAATTTTAAATGATTTTTACAAACCAACCGCGCAATTCTGCCAGTTTTGTTGTTAGGTGAAAATATCACTTGTTGCTAAGTTTTAATGAATTATATGATGCATGTATGATTTAAGAAGGTATCCTATGGCATGATTATGTGTAACACGTTGAGAAGTATTATGGCATGTTTTTCCTTATGTTGATGAACGTTCGGGAATGGGCAATCTAAGAAAATGATGAAAGGAACGATAGGACATGCATGATAATTGTAATAATGGAAAACCTGATTGTGTGGTGATTTTGACAAGGGTTGTTGCACGTACGAGGGTACCAAGAGTAAAAGGTTGCGTAAAGTCGTGATTGTGTGGTATAAGTAAGCGAGGTGGACTTTCTTTTTAAATATGGGCAATGCCCCAAGTATATTTTTATGTGAAAATGATACGAATATTTGTCATGCCGTGTTTTGTATTATTCTATGGAACCTATCTGATGTGGCTTTTGCCATCAATGGATAATCGAATTCGGGTCTGTCTAGAGAGTGAGTCCCTATTCAGGCTAGTGTACACCTATGGAGATCGTGAGCCGTCTTTTTGGTCGGCCGGTCTAGTGACTTGGAATGTGGCCACGTTCCTTGTCATCAATGGATCAGATATGGGAGATAGCTATGGGAAAATGGTTGATCAACCGAATTTTACAATGGAAATGATTTTAGTGTCTTGGGCGATTTCTAAAGTTAAAACCCCAAGGTCACTCAATGGTGGCATGATAAATACTTTTTATAAAATATTTTCGGCATGAGTCCACTGAGTGCATCAAGTACTCAGCCCTGCATTTCTTTTTAAAATTTGCAGGTTGAGCGTGACGGGTGCGGTGGGTGTTGAGCAAGACCATTGAAGAAATTTAAGTGTCTAGAATGTGTCATGTCTTCACACGTGGCATATTCCTTCTCTCAAATGCTTCCGCTAAGTAGTTGTCTTTCTTTTGAGTTCGTGTATCGTTGAGATATTTTCATTTGGAGTTGTTGATTGTTGAAATGATACTCTGATTTTATTCGAGCTATTCCCATTTATTTCGAGCTATGGTCGAGTTGTGTTGTTTTTCCCCTTTCTTCCCCGCTTCTTTAATCCTCCCCTAGTCGCGATCAACCGTGTTTTCTATCCTTAGAAAATGCGGGCGTGATATTATAGAATAAGAAAATAAAAATAAAAATTAAAAATAAAAAAATAAATTAAAAAACAGTATAAAAAAACGGTAATAATACCATTAATTTTTTTTATATATAAAATCGATTTTTTTTTAAAAAAATAATTATTGCGTCAGCACGTGACGTCGCCCACTCGCGGGCCGGCGAGTGGGCGACACGCACGACGCGGGGAGAGCCACGTCGCCGAAGCGTGTGGCGGCACGGACCGTGCCGCGGGTCGTGCCATCGGCACCCGGCACGGCTTGGGAACGGCTCCTCGACGACACCATGCACCGCAACGCGTTCCGCTGCGAAGTCGTTCCGGCGGAACGGCCCACAGAACGCCGGCGGCCTGCGTTGCGGGTGCTCTCAAGAGCTTTTCCTCATAGTTTTTATTCAATGCTTTTTGTAGTGGATCCTGCTATAGTCATTCTTTTCCTCAACTAATATTGGTGCAAAAAAATGTAATTTCGACTAGCTTCACAAAGGATGATAATTATATCTTGCTTGATATAAATCTCAATTCATATCTGGTAGCAGGAATATTGAGTTGTGCTGCTGAAGAATGATGATCATTGATAATACTAGTATTGTTGAAATATTCATTCATCAAAGTATACTGCTATAGAAAAAAACCCGAAAAGCATTTAGGCCATGTTTGGTTGACGGAAAAATAAAGTTGACAAGAAAAATGATTCCTGGGAAAATGAACCATGGAAATATGATTCCTAATAACTTTACTTTCCTATGTTTGGAAAATATCAAGATTTTAAATTTTATACTATTTAATTTAAACACCAAACTAAAAATATACTCCTACTTATTACTATTTTTATTTATAAAAAAAGAATAATAATATAAAAAATTTAATAAATTATTAATTACAAATGATAATAATTATATTATTATATTTATTATTAGTTTAAATATGCACTATCCATCTTAATATATAATAATATAATTGTAATTATAGTTACGTGGAGTATTATAATCATAAATGATTATAATAATAAATATGATTATTATAATTATAATTATAATATTTACGGATAATATAATTAAATAAATTTTATAATTTAAAATTTCACTACGACTTTATTGATAAATTATTAATTTATAAAATAATTATTATTAATTATTATCATATAATTTGTACTATTTTATAGTTATATTTTAATTATTTATTAAATTATTAATTATTATTGTGATAATTACAAATATATATAAATATTATAATAATATAGTTATGATTAGGATAATATTAATTATAGTTATTTATTATACCGGAATTAAGTATGATTTATAATTTTATGTCATTTTTAATACATTGTAATAATAATAATAAACAATGGTAATAATAAAACTATACTTATATTGCATTAAATATGTAATAATCCTAAAACATGGAAAAAGAATACCTAAGAAAAGTTAGGATTCAGAATCCTTGAAAGTTGTACTAACTTTCCATGTTCTTGGATTTTGATTACTTTCCCAGTTTGATTAAAAATCGAAACAAACACAAGAATTTAAAATTTAAGAAATCAGATTACTTTCCCAGACAGAATCCTGGCAACCAAACATGGCCTTAGGGAAATATAGTATACAAGAAAAGATTCACCAAAAATTTTCTACAACCAAAATTTAATCTAACTTCTCTTTGTTAGCCCTCGCGATCGGCCACCTCATCGCCTCTCATCGGATCCCATTGTGGAGAGGGAGCCGATCTCCACTCACCATGGGTTCCGCCCCGAGGCCAAGCCAGCGCCTCAGTCAATCCGCCATCGCCTCCCCACCGGCTTTGAGATACGCTCCTATTGCGGGGCGCCAGGTCCGATGTTAAAATATACAGCCAATATATTTTTTAAAAATTAATTTATTAAATTTATTCCGCAACAATAAATACCTCACAATTCCATTCATTTCACACACCCACATCCTTCTATTGTAATACATCGAAGGAATAGTGTCATCGATTGGGTTGAGCATGCTGGAGTGGTAAGTGACCATGGTAAATAACCTAAAAACTTGTGTCTAAAAGAAATGTGTCACATGTAATGAGACGAAGAGAATAGTTATTAGATACATGAGACGAAGAGAATAGTTAGTGCCATGTAGTGTCGAATTGAAAAATATCATGATTGCACATCCGAGTGTAAACATATAGTTGTATTTGTTTTAAGTTCATATTGTATTCAGTAGCCTAGCGGTTAATTGATTCAATCGCAATATTTTAATACGAGCTCAATGTATAGAGTTACAAAATTCAATTGCTATTCATTTTTATGTTGTAGGTTGGTTGATTGGACTATTTAGTTGATTAATAGGTAAATTCTCCACTTCCAACGGCAAACACACCTTAAAAATCCACAAAATACCGTAGTTTCTATTTGTGGGGAAAAAAAATTCCAAAACACCTTATCAATAATGGATTTCGAACTTTTGACGAATACCACCAAAATTCCACTGACCAACATACGGGCATACTCGTCACCCTATCTCCACTTTTGGATCTTCTTGTTATTCTGTCACTTTATTTTTGATTTTTTGGTACGTCACTGAATGTGGTTCATACGCATTACGAGCGATAGAATTTGAGTAAATGTACTTATGACATATGAGATATTGAGTTAATTACGTGATAAAAAGAAGTGTGCGAAAAGTCACTGGTAGAGAGTAAAATAACAATAATGTTTAGTGTGATTAAATGAAATTGTGGAACGAGTTTATAGTGCATCTTAAGACTAATATCACATTTTAATTTTAACTCATGTCAAAAACACCTAAACACACTCATAAGGTCATCCGCAATGGCGCCTAGCGCTTAAATGAAATTGTGGAACGAGTTTATAGTGCATCTTAAGACTAATATCACATTTTAATTTTAACTCATGTCAAAAACACCTAAACACACTCATAAGGCCATCCGCAATGGCGCCTAGCGCACCGCCTAGCCGAGCGCCGGCGCTAGGCGGTCCATTACAACCGCCCAGCCATTTTCGGAATTAAAAACCGCCTAGCGCTAGGCGATTTCGTGGCGCTAGGCGATGCGCTGGGCGATCCGCTCGGCGCTATTGCAGCGTCCGGATCGCCTAGCGTATCGCCTAGACGATTTTTTTTCTTTTTTCGAAACACTATATATACGCGGTTTGCACGTCATTTTCATTCGCACCACTTGTTTTAACGAGTACTCTCTCTATCTTAATTTCTGTACAAGATCAACACCGAGAAATAGAGAACACCAACGAAGGTACTCCAGTGACGACCGGGTCTCAAACTCCCCCGGTACCCGTGGGAGGTGGATGGGGTCCGATGCCAAGGTACTACAACATGTACCCTTGGCAGGGGATGATACCCGGGATGGCAGCTGGGAGGAGTATGCCGGCGTGGCAGGGGGTACCGGGGATGCAGCCCGGTGTGCATATGATGCCGGGGTGGGCACCCGGGATGCAGATGATGCCTGGGGGGGACGACGATGCAGCCCCCGACGCATGGGACAATGGGGGATGAAAACGTCTATCGCCCCAATTTTGATTTTTCGACTGCTTCTTCACATACTTCGACCCCAACGGAGATGCAGTTCACGCAATTTGAGAATTTCTCCTTGGAGGAGTTGGGGATTGATATGCTCGGTGTTCCGGAAACTCCCGTTCCCGCGGGGGAGCAGTGCGGGGCGCCCCAAAGAAGAAGGGCAAGGGGAAGAAGAAGGGCGAGTCGTTGCAGCCGGGTGAGGATAGCCAGGTCCGGAGGAGGTGGACGGACGCTGAGAACGTCTCACTGTGCAAGGCGTGGGTCAGTGTTTGCGATGATCCTCTCGCTTCGAACAACCAGAGGATAGTCAACTTGTGGGGCAAGATAGTAGCAGCCTACCAGACATTTTGCCTGGAGGGGAGGCCACGCAACATGGAGGATTGCCGAAAGGGGTGGGACCGAATCAGGGCTGTCGTCTCCCGGTTTTCGGGTTTGTACGCCAACGCCCTCCGCATGCAGAGCAGCGGCCAAACGGAGGAAGACTGCAGGAGGATAGCTGAGAAAGCCTTCCCCCCGCCCGGGTTGTATAAGGAGTTCACCTACTGGAACTGCTATCTTGTGCTGAACGACTCCGAGAAGTTCCGAGTAGGTGTCGACGCTGGCTGGCCGAAGAAGCAACGACTGAACTATACCGGTGATTACAGCGGCAGCAGTGGTGGTTCCCACGACCTCCCCGAGACGGCCCAAGAGGTCCCGACCCCTCGTTTGTTCGCTCGTCGAACTCGCCCGGTTGGGCACAAGCGGGTTCAACGGGAGGCAAAGGGGGTCACCGGGGGTTCCCAGGAGGTCCAGTCGGCACCCCCCTTGGCCAATCCACAGCGGATCTCAAATTCTTCGCGCGTCAACAAACGCGCGCTCAGATGGTCAAGACGATGGCCGAATGGCGGGCGGCGGTGGACCCCGTGGAGAAGAGTTTGCTTCAAACATTGCTCATGAGCATGCAGGACGAGTTGGAGGCGGCACAGAGGGAGACCGGCGGGAGTAGAGGCGGCGGCCACGGTGGCGACGGAGGCGGCGGCGATGGTGACGACGGAGGCGAGGGTGGCGACAGCGACGGAGGAGACGACGACGATGAGCGAATTATTGTACTTTTTTAAATTATTGTAATTTTTAAATCATTGTACTTTTTTAAAATTATTGTACTTTTTAACATTTTAATAGTATTATTAATGTTTCCCGTATATGTCTCGTAAATTAAATTTCGTATATTGTGTGATTGTTAATTATTTTATTTTTATATAATTGTTATTAGTGATGTGGTTAGGCTATGACTGAGCTATTTGCTTATTTTGATGATGTGGCATGAGGATTTTTAGTACTGATGATGCGGTAGAAGGAGTTTGTGGCTAGGCTATGGTTGAGCTATTGCGGGGCTATTCCTATTGTGGATAGCCTAGAAGGAGGGTGGGATAATTTAATTTCCCATCCACCCAAATGAAACGCCATTACTATTCATTGCTCTATTCCGGAGGACCTAAAGTGACATTACCGCGTAAATACGGGTCCCAAAAAAAATCTCAAAATCTGACCACAAACTCTAATTTGATGTTATTAGACAAAAACAAAACAGATTAAATAATTTAATTAACAATGTTAATTGCTGGGCCCTACCTCTAATTTTTTGTTTATCATCCCATCAGTCCCAAAATTAAAAACGCTATCTCCAAAATCCGGTTGGGATCAGGTGCATCGGCAGTCACTTTTCTTCATGCATTGTACGCTTGACTTTACATGGTTAATGGATAAAAATGTAATTAAGGTACAGCCGTCTACAGCACGACCCTTTTTTATCCGTACCTACCCGCTGCACGATCGAATTAACGCTGAGAAATTGCCACGATATTGCTTAGTCAAAACCTCTGACTGAAAAAAGCAGAAAATGCGTCGTTATGTAGAGTTGAGCACAGACAATCAAAACCCGGACGTTTATACTGGGATTAACCGGAGTTGATAGCCGACGATACGTCCGGGAAAAAAATGCTAGTTTCTCCTTCCTGCTGGTTCATTCCTGGGGTCAAATGAAAGCGCACATTTCATACCATTGTTGGTGTGTGCTAGAGAGAGAGAGAGACGGCGGAGAATCGGAGTCATCGTTTTGGTCTCCCTAGAACCCTAATTGCACTTACAGCTAGAATCTCGACTGTTTCGCGGGTACCTTTTATTGATTAATAATTTGCCAATTTATGTTGTTCTTTTCACTCTAAGCTTTCTCTATCCAAATTTTAGACAACAAACTAGTTCAATTGTTGATAGCGGTTTGTGTATATGTATGTCAGTAATTGTTATTGGTTTCGAATTTGATTAAGGTAAATTCTAGATGGTGTGGAATTGTGGATGGTTTGGATTAGGGTATCTTTGTTTGATCGGATCAGTTCTTATTTTATTTAGGAGAGTCGCTGTTGGCTGGACATCTTGATCAATCAATTGGTGATTCTCCAGATAAGTGACCGTGGGGGAGGTATTTCTATCACGGGATTAAGAGGATGGACTTGGTGGCTAGTTGCAAGGTTCATTCACATTCTCTTTGGTCCCTGTTCTACTTGTGTTGCGTTGTATGGTTGTTATTTCTTTCTGCCGTTTTTGGAATTTGATATGATTGAAGCACAATTATTGAATAATAACGGTTGTCAAAATTATAGTGCTCGATCATATCCTCATGAATAATTTGTAGTCGTGGTGCATATATAAAATTGAATGCCGGACCCTTTTTTTCTGATTGAAGCAGTAAATATTCAATTACAATTTGATGCTTACAGTTTAGTGTTTGGGCTTCACAGTCACTCTTACAATTTGGAGGGAATACTTGGATGTTCTGATTAAAAAAGAATAGCAACTTTAACATTATTGATACATCAATTATGAAGAAGAATGAGATCGTTATAGCCAATAAAAAAAGGAACGAGATCGTTATAATTTGAAGTTGCTTTAGAGCTGATCATATCAGGATCTGTAAAATCCAAAAAATTTAATAGCTACTCATAAATTGATTTTGTAACCATTGAAGCTGCTATTTGGAGATCCAAAGTGATATGTTGATATGATGTAGTTCTTGGGGAAGGCCATGATCTGATTTTCGGTGCTTAAATGGTCCGATATTCTCGTCATACAAGACAACAATCTAGACGATGCGTGAAATTTCATAGTTTGCTTAGATTTATGATCCTATTAAGACTTGAACATTATAAAATGGATGATAAAAATTGGCCGAGTTTAGAGCACCTTGAATGCAGCAAAGATGGTAGCTATTCTCCTTTATAGCATCATCTTCTTTGCTTGGTAACTGTATCAACTTTAAATGGATTGACTTTGAATAAGAAGCGAGTGATTGGTCAAGATATAATTGTAAGAATTCTTTTGTGTGCAGGGAATATTGCTGAAGCGTTATCCTGTTACTTCCACTTCTAGAATATTTTTTGTTGGTGAAAGATTTATCATGTGCTATTGTGGAATGATATAGGATTAACTTTTAGTCTTCCGGTCATTTTTCAAGTTTGTTGGACAGAACTATTAAATAAATATCTTCTTAGTTTTTTCTATATCTGTAGTTTGTATCAAAGGTATGTTGTGTAACATAAAGGTCTAGTATGAAAGTGTAAGGGGCTGAACTGAATGGCAACTGGCAAGAGACCATTAGCAGTTTGAAGTAATAAAGCCAGATGTGTTTTAGTTAGAGAATATTATTGCCATTTAAAGAACAGTATATTTTTCATAAAACCATTTATTTTTTTTGCCTAGCAGAGAAGTCTTGAGCTGAAAATTATGACTACTCTGCATCCAGTTGGGTGATTTAGTAATTTTCCAACAAAATATTAGATGATGTGAGAACAGAACACTTAGAAAGGAAAAAAAGCCATTGACAGGAAATAAGAAGCAACGAGTCCAGGCTGTTTGTGGCCATTATTGTCCTGATGACTTTTCTTCCTAAGGTTAAAGGGTTATATCAATCCTCACTTTTCTTCATGATATTATTCTTCGAAGAAACATCCTTTTTTTGTCTGTCTCTATGTGAAACTGCATTTGCTTGAAGCATTTCAACTTCCAAAAGCCATTCTAGTAATCCCTCCGTCCCACCATAAGTGATTCACATTCCATTTTGGGTTGTCACAACTAAAGTGATGCATTTCCTTTTTTTCTTTGGCATAAACAAACACTATTTTTTATCTCCCTTACTTTATTGTCTCTCCACTTAACCTACTAAACATCAATTTTCTTAAGTCTTGTGTCCAAAGGAGTGCCTCACTTGAGACGGGAAGGAGGGAGTATATAACTTGTTGTATCCAACATGAAAATTTGTAACTATGCATTAACAAATAACGGATCATCACGACATTCTGTTTATGCACTGAAATGCTCGACCGATTGTATTTTATTCTCTCTAATTTATATTTTTAATTACATTCATTGGGAAATAATGGCTCTAGTAGATTGGGTTTTTACCATGTTTGTTAGAAAATATTGGTGCATCTAGCCATCTTAGGAGCAGACGTATTTATAACTAAGCTTGCAACATTTTTAAAATTTGGAGTGTATGGATAATAAGAGCCAGTAGTAGATTTGAGATTTTCCCAACATTTGAGGCTCTGCCTTTTCTTAGTTCTTCCATACTTTTTTGGAATAGATGAGCTTTCTTTAAGGATAATCCGAATATGTTCAAAGAGATATACTTGGTGTTTAGAAATATCTGACATGGTGCATTGTTACCATTAGGTCATCTACTAATTGATCAGATGGTAGGAAATCAAAATGGCACAATCCCTCAGTCTGATGCTGAGGTCTGGAAAGTCATTGTATTGGACCGAACTCCTGTTGGAAAACCATTTGTGTTTCTTTGCCATGTTTATTTGTGATTGATTTGATTTAATGAGTGGTGGGAGTCTACCGGTGTGTAGACTCATTTAGTACTACTAATAGGCATCTTTTTTTTTTGGGTAGAATAATCATTTTTTTCATTCTTTACTAATTTGTGGTCAAACTGGTCATCCTTAAAAAATTTCATTGACTTATATGGCCTGTTAGTAATTTCTGCCTTTGCTACAAATTTTTATCATATCACAGTTGAGGAATTGAGGATTGGGCTTTTATGTGAACTAATATCTGATTATATATTATTTCATGTAACTGATCTAAACAATCTTTCTTTCAGGACAAATTAACATATTTTCGCATAAAAGAGCTTAAGGATGTTCTTAACCAGTTAGGGCTCTCAAAGCAGGGAAAGAAACAGGTTAGAAGTCAAAGATACTACTGCCGTTAACAGTGAACATTCACAATAATGAAAAACACCCCTACCCTGCAGTGCCAAATGGAAAACCAAAGTTGACATTGTTTTATTGCTGTGAAACAACTGTCAGCTTATGTTTGAATTTGCTTGCCGTTTTATCGATATATGTGTCATTATTAATTGTTCCCTATTTATTTTAATATCATTTAATGTCCAACAACACATTAACTGTGGATGAAAACCTTGACTCAGATGGCTTGCTTGAGACCTATTTCTATATTTTTGTCTATTTCCGATGCTTGATATTTCTATCTGCTTGTCTCCACACAGGACCTTGTAGATCGAATATTGACTATTCTCTCTGACGAGCGAGGTAAATGCAATGCGACTTTTAGTTACTTAGTTTGTTTGGGTGTTTTAATTTTAACATTTATGGTCTTTTCATTGATTGGATGTAAGATAAATGTAATTTTTTTTTGTACAAAACTGCTAAACTTATTTCGCATGTTATCCTGCAAATTTGTAAGTTGAAAGTACTTTGTGCCAAAGTTATATGGTATGATTTACTGATGGAGGATTTGTAACTTTGATTTACACTATAATATCTCGAAATTGTTTTTGTACATTGTACTATGTTATTTATCACTGGTTGATTATGAATTAAACTTTCAGCTATCTTATCTGGCAGCGACCTGTGAAAAATAGTTTGTGTTGCAATAATTTTATGTTGACGTAGTGTGTTAAGGAAATAAAGTTGTTGGAAATTTTTGTAGGGAGATGAACAGGGTAAGTCTTGGGAATGTTTTGTTTCGTAATCTGAAAGCTAAAATTTGGATCCTATACCAACAAAGTGAATATTCTGAACCCACCAATTGAACTTTATGCGTGGAATAAGTAATTCATGTTTTGAAAAAAATTAAGTTACGCCTAACTCAATGTTCCTAATTGAGTAAGAGGTTGGTAGGTTATAAACTTCGCTTGCATCATGTACTTGGGTTACCATACCATCACATAGGACTGCAACCAATTCCACAAGTGTAGCTAATATTCTATTTCAGTCTCAGGAATGTGGGCCAAGAAGAATTCCATTGGGAAGGAGGGAGTTGCAAAGCTAGTTGATGACACTTACAGGTGTTATATTATTGTAAAGACTTACTTGGATTGCTTTGTATTCCCTTATTACTCACACAATATATAATTTCTTATTAAGTTGCCCATACTTCGAATGAATTCAACTGCTACTTTTTACATATGATGTACTCCCTCCGTCCACGAAAAATAGAGCATATTTGTCATTTTTGGTTGTCCACGAAAAATAGAGCACATTTTAAAAAAGAAAGTTTTCAACAACTTCTCTCTTACTTTTTTTCCTTCTTTCTTACTAATAATATGGACCCCACATTCCACAAACACTACTACTCTCTTACTAATAATATGGACCCCACATTCCACTAACATTACTTCTCTCTTACTTTTTTCCCTTCTCTCTTACTAATAATATGGACCCAACATTCCACTAACACTACTTCTCTCTTTTTTCCCTTCTCTTACTTTACCAATTCCACATTAAAACCCGTGCCATTCACAATATGTCCTATTTTCGTGGACGGAGGGAGTAAATGAGAAACTGGTTGACTGAGAAAAAGTTGAAAGATGAGTGTAGTACATATTACAACTTCAGAGTTCATAGAGTAATGACATCTTTTAAAAACAGATTACTGAGTTCTGTTCAAATCTCGCATTGAGACTGTTGTTGCTATTTGTAGAAAAATGCAGGTTTCTGGGTCAACTGAGTTGACTTCAAAATCGGAAGCTGTTTCAGATAACTCCAATATGAAACTTAAAGAGGAGACAGATGATTCTTACCAAGTGGACAAGATACGCTGCCTCTGTGGAAGCACGCTGCCCACTGATTCTATGATTAAGGTGATATATATTTTGCTCATTGGATTTTAAGCACACTAAATGAGGGAGTGTGCTGCAAAGTCTTCTTTGTATTGCTAATAGTAGTATCATTTATTCTAGGCACAAACTTGATGGGTCACTCATTGTCACTTTTTCATGTAACTTACATATGGATGCAGTGTGAAGATCCCAAGTGTAATGTCTGGCAGCATATGACATGTGTGCTGATTCCTGAGAAACCCATGGAGGGTGATTTACCAAATCCTCCAGATATCTTCTTCTGTGAAATTTGCAGACTGAATAGAGCTGATCCGTAAGTGGCACTTTTCCATGTATTTCTGTACATTGTCATAAGTATAAGATTATCCTATTCATGTTTGTATTACCAGTCTCTGATTTTTCCTGTTGTGCTGGTTCATTATGTCAGTTGTACATCTCTGTGAAAAATTCCCTTACACTGGTTAGGGAGCCACTGTGTTTATTCGTTTTCATATAGATAGTAATAGAAGATTTGATGGACTTGGTTGGAAATTGCAGAGGTTACAGTGTCTAAATTCACATCTCTGATTTTCTGTTCTCTCCACTAACCCTTTTCTTGAACAATTCCCTGCGTTGCTTGCTCTACTATGCAAGCAAAAGCACAAAAAATCAAACATAAGCTGGCAACATGTCCTCGGTCCAGCTTATAACTTGTTAATGTTACTCAAAATCTAATAATGTTGTAGTCACAATCATATAATGGGGAGACATGTTTACTTTGTGTTGCTGATTCTATCTATAATCTCTGTTGGTACTTATATTGCAACTGCTATTTCCAATGTGATGATGCTCATTTTGATTATGATTATCATTATTGTTACCATAATTATGTTACCCAAGCAGAAACTATTTGAATGCTCCAATGTTGTTTTTTTTAATATGCAGCTTCTGGCTGACAGTTGCACATCCCCTACTCCCAGTAAAGTTGAATATCACTAATGTTCCTACGGATGGGTGAGTTCTTGCTGCAACTTCTCAATAGTTTCAGTTAGCTATAGATCATTTTCTGCAGGCATAACAGCTTTTTCCTTTATGTTCGGCAGAAATCACATGTTCTTCTATATTTTATTTTCTGAAATAAATATCTATGTTATGCTACAAGTATAAGTTTCAAAAAAGATGATTTTAATTGCTAAGGTTCACCTTGTGTTTTTGCAATAGTTTTGCCTTTCTGATAAAGCTGGGTATTTTCTTGGTTTACCTTGTGAAGGTGTCATGATATTTATGCAATTGTGTCCTGTAGATGTGTTCTGAAAATAAAAATCTGCCGTTGGAATTTTGTCTATTCTTGCTTCTCCATTGGCATTTTGCAATTTCTTGTGCATATTATGCAATTGTTTTTGTCATTGGGCGCATCTGATGGTTCTGTTTACTGTTTTTCAGTTCTAATCCTAGTCAGAGCATTGAGAGAACATTTCAACTCCTGAGGTCAGACAGAGACTTGTTATCAAAACAAGAATATGATATTCAGGTTTGTTGTCATGGCGACAATAACTGTTCTCCATATTCAGTTTATTGCTTCAGTGCTGATTTACTGTGGTATTTATCATTAGGCATGGTGCATGCTTCTTAATGACAAGGTCACATTTAGGATGCAGTGGCCACTGTATGCAGATCTGCAGATCAATGGTATTACTTCCCCTAAGACTGCCCTTCAAAGTTGAGATCCCTCAGTTGTAGATGTAATAAGACTATGAAACTGTTTTCTTCCTTGCCTGTTAAACCTTGTCCATGTGCACAGTGCGTTTATTCTCTGACCTTAATTGAGTTACATAATATTTTCAATTTTTCATTTACATCTACTTTTTGTGCCTTCTTATCTAAATTATAAATTTTATATTTGAAGAAAGATTTCTTGAATACTTTTAGGCTATCATGTTTTGTCGTGGAATTGCTTGATGAACGTCCTTTATAAATTAGTTAAATAAAGCCATCTCATCTCTTTTTGTTTATTTTCACATGTAACTGTGGCGATTCTTTAATGCTATTACACTAGTGTTTTATTGTGTCTTAGAAACACCTTGCATTTCTCATTCGATAGGTGTACCAGTGAGGGCTATAAACAGACCTGGCTCTCAGCTGTTGGGAGCAAATGGCCGAGATGATGGACCTGTTGTGAGTTTTATGCTTTTTTCTATTCTTTTAAAAAAAAGTTAAGCTGCCTTTTTCTCTCTAGTCATTTTGTTTGTAATGACAGGACATATATAATAATTTTTAGTATTCAACTGCTATTGCGAATTTTTGATGGCCCTCATTTGTACTAGCTAAATTTTCTTTGTAATCTCTTTGACAATGTACCTGCTGTGAGTTTTATGCTAAATTCTTTTTCTATCCTTTTACAAAACAAAGTTAAGCAGCCGTTTGCTCTCCAGTCATTTTGTTTGTAAGCACAGGACATATAAATAATTTTTAGCGTTCAACTGCTATGGTGAATGTTTGATGGCCCTCATTTGTACTAGCTAAATTGTCTTTGTAATCTCATTTAAAATGGACACTCTTCAGTTTCATATTACCTTCTAGCTCCAAATACATCCTAGTCTTGTCTAAGCTATACAAGTCCTTTCCTTTATGATCTGTCAAATGTCATCTCTGTCAACTGAGCATTGAGTTGCTAGTTCTGAGGTAGTTAATATCTATAAGATGTCTAAAACTTAGAAGCAACTAGTATTCAATTTCTCAGTAATCACCTATTTGTTACGGTTCCGTCTTAAACCTCTTCTTCAGTTAATAAATTCCCTGTATTATCAAATTCTCTTCTAGAAAGGTACTGTTGACATTTTTACTTTATCAGATTACACCATGGACAAGAGACGGAATAAATAAGATCTTCGTAAGCGGATGTGATGCTCGCATATTCTGTGTGGGAGTTAGAATTGTCAAGAAGCGGACACTGCAGCAGGTCAGCTGAATTTCTAATATGTAGCACTTTGTACATGGTTATTCTAAGCGTGGGAGTAATAAATCCGTCCGGCACACTTTGCCAATCTAGTTCTCATTTGCTTGGCATTTTTAAGACTTTTATGGCAATTCTCGATTCATTTTGTAATTACCGTTGCCTTGCATTGCATTGCATTGCATATACTTATCATCATACTTTGGGACTTGATTAATCAAGATAACTTGGTTACTCAATCAAATTTATTTCTTCTTTTTACTTGGTTAGTTAGGTGTACCTTTCCCCTGGAGATTATCTATACGTCATTAGTCTTCTTTGAAAATTGTTTCAACTGTGTTCTTGGGGTTTAAACTGGTTTATGCTTCTTTTTCATTGCACATTAGCTTGTATGTTTGCAGTGTGCTTATGGCACCTTATCCTTGGATTTGCCCCTGTGATTATGGGGGAGTCTTTGTTGCTCTCAACTGTGAGATCAGGAATTTGTGCAAGGTTTTGGCATTTCTACTTATATTTTCATTATTCTATTGGCTGAGGCATAATGGTACTTTGACCATGTGTTTCCTAGGTTCTCAACATGATTCCAGGCGAGGATGAAGGGGAGTGTTTTGAAGATGCACTGAATCGTGTACGTAAATGTGTTGGTGGTGGGACGGCCACAGAAAATGCTGATGATAGCGACAGTGATATCGAAGTTGTTGCAGATTCAATTCCTGTTAATCTTCGCTGTCCTGTAAGTAGTTTCAAGACAAACTTTTGACATCTGGTTATGGTAGAACTGTAGAAGAAATTTTTATTTTTAATTTTGTTATGTATATTTTATGTTGTTGCCCATTAAATAATTTAAAATTAAAGTACTCTATAAATGCAATAGTATTTATTCTAGCACTATTGTTCTGCTGAAGAGCCCTGGCATGAAAACCTTGCTTATTTGTAAGAGGAACTCAATCTGTTAATGATCTAATGTGTTCCATGCATGTATGTGATGCATAATTGGTTGGATACCACTGGCCTGGATTGACAACAGGGGTGGGAGGGGAGCTGTTCAGTTAGCATATTGGATTTTTGAATTTTTTGCTAAGATTATACTCTGACCCTAGGTATATGTTCATGCAGCAGTGTTAAGGATTTTATTCTTGGTAGATATACTGTGAGTGCTTCTGACCAAATGCCATGTTAAAGTCCCCCCTTAGAAATTCTGCCTTTTAAGTGCTTACTATACATTCCATTGCATTGTTATTACTGTTAGAAGCTATTGCTATTATTATTATTTGATAAGAAAAGAAACCAAAGCTAACTGTATGTGCCAAGTTATACTGTCTGTATTAATAACAACACAAATAAGTTTACTATAAACTTTCTTAGAAACTTTTTACCTTCGGATTACTGTTGAACTTATTCAGAATCTATCTGGCATAGGTATTACCTCCACACAAATAGTTTACTATAAACTCTCTTAGAAACCTTTAACCTTAGGATTACTGTTGAACTTATTCAGAATCTATCTGGCATACGTATTACCTCCAATCTTCAACAAATTCTTCAATAGTGATTTGCTGGATAAGATTTAGTCTAGGGTCACTTTTATTGCCAAGGGAAAACATTCGTTCTTAATGCTAAAATTGCAGGTAGCTCTGCTTCATTTATCGAAGTCTCATGTTTATAAACTGAAAATCTGTTAATACTTGTCAGATGAGCGGTTTAAGAATGAAGGTGGCTGGGAGATTTAAACCCTGTGCCCATATGGGCTGTTTTGATCTTGAAGTGTTTGTGGAAATGAACCAGCGCTCAAGGAAGGCAAGTAAATATAAGACCCACTTATTTTTGGCCTTGTAGTTTCATTTTTGGAAAACGGGTTGTTCTTTCGCGTTCATAGTTGACTTGCTTACCGAACTTGGAATGTTTCCTCACTTTTCTGCCCATGTTTTGGATGTAGTGGCAATGCCCTATATGTTTGAAGAATTATTCTTTGGAGAAAATCATCATAGATGCTTATTTCAACCGGATCTCGTCTAAGGTATTTTGATGAATTTTCTTGAGTTCAAATTATTTTCTTCTTTCCACATTTCAGATATGTATTACACACTCCTTTTGTTTTACAGATGCAAAATTGTGGAGAAGATGCTGCAGAGATTGAGGTGAAGCCTGATGGCTCCTGGCGTGTTAAGGCTGAGAATGACCATAGGGTTCTTGGGGAGCTTGGCCTGTGGCATTCGCCTAACGGAACAATCTGTGCACCCATGGAGATAGAACCTAAACAGAAAATGGAACTTAAACCAATTAAAACCGAAGTTGGTTCCGATAGTAATGCTGGTCTTCGACTAGGGATGACAAAAATTCAAAATGGTCGGCGGGAGATTAATACCTCAGATGATATGCAGGGAATCTTGCCTGCATATAGGCTCCAAGAAAATTTTGAGAACGACCCAAATATAATTCCTATGAGCAGCAGTGGTACTGGCAGTGGTAATTGTGAAGATGCTAGTGTCAATCAGGATGGTGGGGGAACCCTTGATTTTATGGTCAATGGTATGGAATATGAGTCCATTTCTATGAACATTAACGCAACACATGGATTTAGCGACCAAATAGCTTCTGCACCAACAATTGATGCTGAAGTAATTGTCCTCAGTGATTCCGATGAAGAAATTGAACCACTAATTCCTTCTGCTGTCAATTACAATAACACTGGACCAAATAATGGCGAAGTTCAATTTCCATCAGCACAGCATGGAATTCCAGATTCTTATTACGAAAATCCTGCTCTGGGTAATGGTGGTAGTCCAAGTCTTGGGCTTTACAGTGCTCATGACGATGACTTCGGTATCAATATGTGGTCACTGCCATCAAGCAGTCAAGGTGGCCCTGGACTTCAGTTATTTGGTTCTGACTTGGATGTTTCCGATACCTTAGTCGAAATGCAGCATGGTTCTCTTAATTGCCCTTCATCTTTAAATGGCTATGCATTGGCTGCAGAGACTGCCATGGGATCTGCTGCTCTTGCTGCTGACCCTGCTGCACAGCCTTCTAATACTACTAGTTTTGATTTAGTAGACAATCCATTGGCATTTAATGGCAAAGACCCCCCTCTTCAAATATTTTTGCCCACTAGTCCATCCGAGACAACTGTTGGACCGTCTGATTCAAGAGACCATCCAGAAGTTCCGAACGGTGTTCCTACTGAGGACTGGATTTCTCTCAGGCTTGGCGATGGTGCTGGAGTGGGTCAAACTGGATCTGCAGCAGGGAATGATTTGAATTCATGGCAGCATTTGGAGTCAAAGGATTCCACCTTAGATCCTTTAGTTGATAATGGTATGGGCTCTATTATTTTCTCTTTTTTTTTCCCAGAAAAAATAACTCCAAAAAAATGTTGTACATGCTGCAAATTTGTTAAATTCTCTCTGAAAGACCTTGTCATTCCTCGTAGATATTTAACTATCCTTTCAATTCAATTTCTTATCTGCAGCACCTCTGTTGCTTGGAAGGAAGGGCAACGGGTCTGGTAAGACTGGTAGGGAAAGACCAGGCAGCCTTTTTTCATTTCCTCGTCAAAAACGTTCTGTAAGACCAAGGTTTAATCTGTCTATTGATACCGAGTCAGAGTAGAGCTGTTCCAGGCTTGTCTGGTCAAAATAGTTTTTGGGAAGGATTGGTTTATCATATGTTGAGCTACATATGCCGAAGGAGTTAGCTAGCTACCTATAAGCACGGTACCTACATTTTGGAAACGGTCCTTGTGGTGAACTCATGGTCAGCTTGGCCCAAAGGGGTTGCCTTGTGTTGAACCATGAATGCTGCCTGAGTTTTAAGAGTTGCGTTGCTACCTTGTATTTTTCTTCATCCGGCAACCGATGGAGCTTCATCTCTCAAGATTATACATCTGACCGCTTACAGTTTCAGACTCGAGTAATGTTGAGGAAGTCTATTTATTTTCAGGCTTAGGTTAGGACGTCTATTCTCTTAATAAGAGTAAGAGTAGCCTGTATATCTCTCATTGTCCAAATTTATTACTAGTTTATTTAGGAATATAGTCAGGTTTACCCCTTTTGTAATCATCAACTGATTTGTATGTATTTGTATCATAGCACCTCTTTTTCATCTGTTCGTGATCGAAACCTCCATGGAGAGTTTGATTTCATATTGAAGAAGCTTTTTGTGATAATTAGTGATTTCTATTTGTTTTCTATATTATCAAGTGAGCTGCGATACTATCTTTTAAAAAAAGATTACAGGTTATGAAAGGGGACGAGTGTAGTATGGGGATTGAATACGCATTAAAGCTGGCTCAAAAATAAATTTGATCAAAACCAACACACAATCATCTAATATACCGCTCGAATCAAGACTAATTTTTTTAATATCTCATGGCAGAAGAGAGTAATAAAACTGGTCTAAACGACCCACAGCCAAAAACATGTTAGTCCTCACTCAGGCCACAACTAATTTAGAATGTCGGAAGCTCTCGCAGCCTGGGCAATTATGCAGGCTCTCGTGAATGTATATGTCGCAATCGAGGCAAAAGAATTGCTCGCATTTCGGACAGGAAACACATGGAGCTGGCATGTTTCCTGCGTCACATTAAGCCAAACAATCAGTTGGTATGGGAATGATAGTGGTGAACAAAAGCAATTAAGGCCAACATAATACAACATCATAGGCACCACATAAATAAAAATTTCTTTTGCAAAAGGCAGGCACAGGTTTAGTTCATTTCAGACTAGGGAGACGAGTTTTGATAGACCACTTACCAGGATTTAGAAGACTTAGCTGGCAACCGAAGCAAATTTTTGGAAGCTTGTTTGGGTTATTTGTGGCTGAAGGTGTAACGTCATCAAAAGGTGTTATAGGAAATAAGTGGTGATACGATCTGGCTAAATGAGGAGAAGAGACAAGGGTAAGGCCACATATTTGGCACTCTGTGGGCAATTCACAAACACGAGCTTTGCATCTTGGGCAAGTGTAACCCCCGCCAACCTTAGCCTCTTTATGACAAGAACATATCGAAATTACGCCTTCTGCGGCTCTTTGAGGAAAACCCATCTTAATCAAATTTGCAACAGCAAATTCTGCTATAGCCGGAGGTGGAGGCGCATGCTCAAAGATCAACTCTTTCAAGTGAAACTGCCAAGGAAACATTTGCAGCAAATTATATTGTTATGTCCCAATAAAACCATCTGCTTTCCTACTTTTACCATTGTTATTGACATCGACACGCATTATTCTAATTGCAACTCACCTCATCTAGTGCAACTGAGTATGATCCACCAGTTTCTTGACAAAGGTATTTGCAAATGTAGAGCTCAGCAGAGAGACCGATGACAGAACACCTGATTTTAGATGCCTTGCATTTTTGTATTGTTTCAATAATTTCTCCTGGATCACATGTACTAAGTGCAGAATACAAGATAAGAACTTCACGGTGACCGTATGAAGGAACTTGGTTAAGGAGGCTCTGTACGAGATCCAACCCATTCTGGAGGGATGCGTCACCTGAGCTCGTCAACTTACCCATCAAAGCTTTGATATGCGACTCGGGACTCCCACCAAGGCTAGTCAGGGAATTTGCAACCCCATCTTTTAATGTCACTAACCCAACTTGACTCAAGGGATTTTGATCAAAGAATTCTCTGATAAAAGCTTCCACTTGTCGAGCAACAACCACCATTCGACTAGGTTTATAATCCATCTCTCCTGCTGCCTACATTTCAAAAAAGCAAGATTATAAAGGTGATAAAGAAAGGACCATTTGAATATGATAATATAACTCCCATGTAACATAACACCAGTACCAACAGCCAAAGGAAGCTACAGTCAGAAAAATGATTGCCGTGTGCTTGTAAAAAGCAACAGAAACTGATGATTAAGGTGTTCTCCAGAAACCAATTAAGCCTTCCAGATACATTCTCTGGAGGAACTAACCCTCAGCTACTGTTCAACTAAATCAATTCAGTATGGTTGGACAGATGAATGCTAGACACTTGAATCAACTTCATCAAAGAGTTACTATAATTGTCTATAATCATATGTAATTTTCCAAGAGCATAAACAGTAACAAGAATAGTTTTTTCACACCAGGCAATTACTACATCTTAGCACACATTCATCCTCAATTGACTCAAACAGGGGAGCATCAAGCAATCAATCAATTATAGCAGTACTATAAAATAACACGGAATAGATACCCGTGAAAGGTCAATAACAATGTACAAGTAGCGAATCAATCCCTTTTGGATGCGAGCAGCTGTGGTGGTGCGAAGGCGTCTCCTATATTGAGCATGGTAGAGAGTTTTGTTGTCGATAGGGCGGAGAAGACCAGACTCGTCCTCTTGCAAAGACTCCCACGATCTCTCATCAGCGTAGTCCCTCTCCCATGCCTCACGTCCCCTACCATCCCCATCATCATCTTCCTCATCTTCTCTGTTATACTTCATTTCTGCATCTTTAACCGACATTTTCCTAACAAATAAATTCATCAACTACATTTCCAGTTTCAACAAATCAAACACAATCAGAGATCTCACACAAACTACTTCTAGTACTATCAGCTCAAAAATACATTAATCCCTAAACTGATTTAGCAAAAAACCCTGAAGCGAATTAACTTGTGAATACAATGCACACTACCAAAATTAAATTAAAGGATTAGTAAAATTAAGATTCGATTGAGTGAACGCAAAGTATGAAAACAAAATTTAATTTCTACCTCAAACTGGAACAACCCAAGAATAAGGGTTCGAATCGATCTTCAAAAGAAAGGAGCGATGAGTTGTTGGTTAGTGCTGCTCGTTTATTGGGGCTTTTGTTTCAAGAAAACTGCAACTGACGTTGCATCTCTTTTAATTTCCTCATTTTTTAATCCAAAATATTTAGGGGGTAAACAGTCGCATTTTAGTTCGGATTTTTGAGCAATTCGAATGGAGGGAGCGCCGACTTTACCTTGTGTGATGAAGACTGAAGAGGCAGCGAAGCCATATAGGTTTTGCTTATATAACTGGAGAGTATATATATTGGATTTCGGATTTTAAAAATTTTAATAAACAGTTCATTTCTTAAAAACGAAAAATCTTTTTACTGCAACTTCCCATTGATCGACTCGACTAGGGGTTGTATCTACTAGCTTCTAAATGTGGATCATTGTGAAAGTATAATTTTATTATAAAAATAGCTTTGAATCAATAAAATTGATTATATGTATATATAATTTTAAAAATTGAAATATACGAAAGTCACTCCCATGCCCGCATGTGAATTTGACTACAACTTCCCATTGGTCGATTAGGGGGTGTGGAGCCGCACTGACGAAGCCAGAAATTTTTTGTTGGGGGTCCAAAGCTTAGATATTTTTTAGTGTCGACATCGCCGAAATTTTTTGTAGCATAGGCAATGGGAAATTGCAAAAGATATAGATGAATAATGAGAGGGAAAAAAATAGAGAATGAATAATTAGAAATATAATCTCTATTATAGTTAGAATGTAAGGTACAAGTAAATTACTTCATAATATAAGACTAAAGGTTAGATATATGCAAATAAAATAGCAATGGGAGTAAACTATTGGACATAAAAGTGTAAGAAAATAATATAAGATTTTTTTTGGATTTATAGGCCGAAAGATTTAAACTTGGAAACATAGAAATATAAGAAATTAAAACAATTCTTAGAAGTAAAAGTGTTTGAAAAAAAGAATTGATTTGTAGGCTGAATGGATTGATCTTTGGGAACTTAAAACAAACTCCTACGAGTGTAAGAAAATAAAGCAAAGGGAAAAAAAGTTGGATTTTTAGGCTCAAGAGGAGTCGAACTTGATATAAGGGAGCATAAAAATGTAAGAAAATTAAACAAAGGACAAAAATGATGGATTTGGAGACTGTAGGATTCGAACTCGAGTGAATAATCACAGTAACTTGAGCTGATATCAACTGCACTATTCACGAACTGTGTATTTATAATAATATATATACTAATAATTTCTTTAGCTGGGGGGCCCAGTAGCCCCAGGCCACATAGTGGCTTCGTCCCTAAGGCTGGCAATTTTCGACACGACACGATAATCTGACACGAATCCGCACGAAATTATTGGGTTGGGGTCAAGTCTTATTGGATCCGTGTCCTTATCGGGTTGACCCATTAAGAACCCGATAATTTCGAGTTGGGTTCGGGTCGGATGCGGGTCGGATACGGGTAACCCATTAAGAAATAATATTATATTTTTATTATTATTTTAAAAAATGTATATTACTTTAATTTTTTTATTTCTTATAAATTAAGTTTAAATAGTATAAAATTAAAAAAATATATATTACTTTAATTTTAATTGTGTAAATTAGGTTTAAAATTAAGTTTAATTGTGTAATATTAGGTTTTAATCGTGTAATATCAGGTTCGGGTTGTTATCGTGTCGTGTCAACCCATATTATATCGTGTCGATAACGGGTTCGTGTCGGGTGCGGGTCGTGTTCAGATTTGAAGGTAGCAGGTCGGGTTCGTGTTCGGATTTACAGTCTCCTTAACAGGTCGGGTTCAGGTTATGCCTTATTGGGTTGGGTCATTATCAGGTTGACCCGATAACGACCCAATCCGCACGATTTGCTAGCCCTATTCGTCCATGTGTGGAGGGACCGTCCTCCATCACTCGTCTGAGGAACATATATGGGGAAGGCATGAAATGCATCATGTTCCCGCCTCATCCCCCCAGAGGCCGACATAGCAGAGGAGCCGCCACGTTACAGATGGTCTGTGATCCAACCTATTTTAGTATTCAGTCTTTTTGTTAGGCATTTCTATTAGAGATATGTCATTTCCTCATTTGGCAAATTATAACAAAATTGATTTTCTTACTTCATTCTTAGTATATTTATTATTAACATACTTTATTCATATTCGTTCAATTTATTTCACCGTAGGACTGTGTTATCGTGACATTCTTTTAGCTTGGATATTTTTCAAGTAGGGTGGCTTTGACAATTGAAGATGAGAATGAATCTAAAATTTAAACACCAGTCCAAATTAATGGTTTTGGAATTCAATGCATATAAATATAAGCAAGCCAATATGGCAGTACATATGATCTAGTGGCAGTATATATTTACCCCATTCTATCTTAGGAGTTAGGACCACAAAATACCAGCTTCCAAAGTTTCTCTACGAGTAGCAAATTCATTGATAAAATGCAGAAATTGTTCACTCACTTCTTCATTGTCCACAAGAATCCACGGTGTTCCACTGCTTTTTCCACGTCTCTCTTCTTTGACAATATAGTTCTATCTCAAATTAATATATTAAAGTACGTTTTTTTTTCATTTGACACAAATCTAAAATCTTGTATAATCAACCAAAGTATAAAATCTATTATGTAGAGAAAGTAAATTAATTTAAATAAATAGAAATTATAGTTTATGAATCTTAACATTTCCAAACATATGTCACGCTTGGGTTAATTTATTAAATAATTCATATTCAGTTAATTTATTAAATATGTGTTTTTTAATTTACATGCTTAAAAAATATTTCAGCATTATCTAAAAGATGGAATAGGAATTGAATACACACAAATGCACGCACCATCAGTAGGAGTAGGACTCTGTTTTCGTGACACTCTTTTAGCTTAGGGCATTTTTTAATTAAGGGTTTGGATATGTAAAGATGAGATTGAATCCAATTACGATCTCAATTTAAGATAAGAAAGAATCAAAGAATTAAATCAAGTCGTGATTTGGTAAGTATACAAATTATTGAAGCAAGCCAATATGGCAGTAATGTATTATATCTGTTGGCAGAAATGTATTGCCACTCTCAACTCTATATTAGAAATATATATTTACCCCATTTCCTTCCTTTCTTTGGACCAACAAAATCCCAGCTTCCAAAATTTCTCCTTTCTGATTGAAGAGTAGCAAGATGCAGAAATTGTTTGCACTCACTTCTTCCTTGTCCAGAACAACTCTCAGTTCCGCAGCTTTTTCCACTTCTCTCCTCTTCGACAACACTCACAAACAGGTGTTTTCCTTTTCTGCTATTATTTACAACTCTGTGTATGTGTAGAATATGCATCCTCTTTACTGCGCTGGCTTTTCAATTGCAGCTCCAATAATGTTGATCGGGGTGTTCTATTCAGTTATATCCTCTGTAGATGATCTTCCTTTCGTTAATTAGTGATTGTTTCAATGAGATCTTTTTCTCTGAAAACAATAGCTATCACCTTTCTTCTTTTAGTGCGATGAATTAATAGGAGGGTTCAGAATTCTGTTTTTACATTTTTGTTGCAGATTCTACTTTTAGTGCCGTTTTCTCGCTCTTCTATGTAGTCTTATATTCCTATTGCCGCTTGATTTATGTTGACAGTTTAAAGAAAGCGTGGCTCAGTTTGCTGAAGAAAACATTGCACCTCATGCTGCAGAAATAGACAGATCTAATTACCTACCCAAGGTAGTACTATATGCTTTGGGTTTCTCATGAGCAATGCTACTCAAATTTGTGTTAACTTGTTACCTTCTACCTCTTTAGGATGTTAATCTATGGAAACTAATGGGAGATTTTAACCTCCATGGGATCACTGCCCCAGGTACAGCCTCTCAATACACTAAATTCTTTAACTTTATTTTTCATTGCACTATGCAATAGTTATTTGCAAAACTTTCTTCTCCAAGAATTGAACTCGAAGTTTCTTTGAAATTGTATAACATTCGCTTCTTTTCTCTTTCTTGTCAGTTTTGTGAATGTCAATCTTCACGTTATTTGTTTTTAATTTTTTGAATAAATCCATAGTGCACATATCACATGTCTGATCTTTTGTTTTATTAATAAATCGATGTACTCTGGTTCTGTAATCTGTATCGTAATTGCTGTATATATAAGGTTATGGGAAAAGGAGTAGAAATTTAAATTGACTGAGATGAGTCTGTATGATTCTTACTTTTTACTTATCTAATTGTATATGAGATGGTGCCTGTTATTTTGACGAATTTCCAGCCATGAACAGTTTGATAAATTTCTGACCATCGACAGATGCTATCTTCATTTGAAATTTTAAAAGTAGATTCAGGAAGAAAATTAGCATCTCTGAATTCAAATTATTTCCTTCAATTTCTTTTGTTTCTTCCTAGGTTCTTATGGAGAACCTCTCATGGATTTTCTGTCACCATACTTCACTCTTCTGTTTTTATGTTCATCTTTAAATCTATTCTATAGTTTCTCTAGGAAGAAGCCAAAAAAGTTATTGTTTTAAGAAAGAGAAGATTAGTGGAAAGCGATTCCTCCAATACAATGATACGTCTGCCATACGTATTTTTGTTCTTATGCTGTTACATACCAGGAACTTCTTGAAGAAGCAGATGAGAAATGTATGAATGAGCAGCTACTCATTACTTATTCATGTAGATTTCAAGTTCTTCTTTGTTGAAATGTTCTTCTGTATTTGTAAATCGGAACTTGTGATGTATGCTGTCAAACTGTATTTGACATCCAATTGAATGCTACAGAGGAATATGGAGGACTTGGCCTTGGCTACATATACCATTGTATAGCTATGGAGGAAATCAGCCGTGCCTCTGGGTCAGTTGGTCTTTCATACGGTGCACATTCTAACCTATGCATAAATCAATTGGTAACTACTTAACCTTAAGTTTAACTTACCTTTTAACCAATTATAGGAGTATCTTTTAAGCTTGTGTAAAATTCATGATTTGAAGGTGAGGAATGGGACTCCTGCACAAAAGTAAAAGTACTTGCCAAAGGTTTGCCTACATCTCACTAACCTGTTTCTTCGAACTCTTGTTATTTGATCAAATTAATATTACAAACTAATCTTTAACCTATGGAATGGAAAAGCAAATTAATTTCTGTTTGAAGAAAGATAATGACCTCACTAGTGATACTTTGTTACTACCCAAGTTTCTACATTCTTCATTATGGGTTTAAGCAGGAGATAGTTCAGAGGATTTTGTTGGTCAAGCTAGTTAACTGAATTTCTGCTAATACTATAATGTTACATACTTCTAATAATATTTTCCTTTTCACTTATGCACGATGGTGTACACCCTGTGTTTGCGTTCGTATATGTTCTTACAGATAATAGCTAATTGTCTTTGTAATGTTATTATTATGATGAAGCTAATAAGTGGGGAGCATGTGGGAGCTCTTGCAATGAGTGAACCTAATGGTAGTTCCTTCCTCTGAACCTATAAATTTCTTCAAGCCATACTTTATGGGTAAAATAATACTTAGTAAATTGTGACTTGTGCTTCTGTTTTTTTGAATACTTAGCTGGCTCCGACGTAGTTAGCATGAAATGCAAAGCTGATCGTGCTAAAGGTGGTTACATTCTCAATGGGAACAAGATGTGGTGCACTAATGGTCCTGTTGCCGAGACATTGGTATGTAAATGAAAGCCTTATTTTCAGTGCTTACAACAGCCGGCTTAAGAACTCCATTACTTTTACAATATTCACTAATGAAGATGGGAGAAGATAAAGCATGAAAATCATTATGTGTTAGTATAAAATGCCATAGGTACCAAAACATTCCTTTTGATATAATACGATGCCTTACAGAAAATTCCCCAACGGCTACTTCCTAGGGTTCCTCGACTATTCTGAACTTTGTAATGATAATTAAAATGCACATTTTCTTGCTAAAGCCTCTGACCGTTGCTAAACCTCGAGATCGGTATTTAATGCTATATATTTATACTCAATTTGTGTTCTAGCTTTCAGTGACTTTGATTTGCTCATTACTTAGATTGGAGCAGGTTGTTTATGCAAAAACAGATATGGCAGCTCACTCGAAAGGAATCACAGCATTTATCATAGAGAAGGATATGCCAGGGTATGATACTTTTTCTTTTAGTGAAAGTACCCTGTTGTCAGAACCTTGCTTAGGTGAAAAAGTGTAGCTCAATTTAGTAGACTATCAGGCATAGCCTAACCTAGGGTTGCTTACGAGATGTCCGATCCAAGAGCTGAAAGAATAACATTTTGTTCTTGCAAGTGCAATGAGGATAGATAATGTAAATTGGCCATTTCTGCTGAATTTTAAATTGCATGAGACATCTATTTTTTGGGAGTTAAGAGATGGACAGATTATCTACTAGTATACTATATGTATATGGGCAATTTAGGGGTCCAGCCGCACTTATATGATACACTAGATTTAACTGAACATTTTTGTTTCCTAATGTGAATGCAGATTTAGCACCGCCCAGAAACTGGACAAACTTGGAATGCGTGGAAGTGATACGTATGCAATATTGCTCCTGCAGCTTGTCCTCTGATATCATAATTTTGTTGGCCTTCATTAATAGTAACTCATATAAATAATTGCAGATGCGAGCTAGTATTTGAAAGTTGCTTTGTTCCTGATGAAAATGTTCTGGGCCAGGAGGGGAAAGGTATTTGAGTTATTTTTTATTTAACAACAATTTGAGCATTGTTTCAGAGCCATTTTTTTTCCTTCTCATTTTCTGTCAGAAACCCGGTATTTTACATCTGGGAGGTCTTTGATACTACTTTGATATATCAGGAGTTTATGTCATGATGTCGGGGTTAGATCTGGAGAGGCTTGTTTTGGCCGGAGGACCTCTAGGAATCATGCAGGCATGTCTTGATGTTGTTCTGCCCTATGTCAAACAGCGAGAACAATTTGGCCGACCAATTGGGGAATTTCAATTTATACAGGTCAAGATAAGGGTTTAGCAAAACACAATATTCGAGTGGTTCTACAGTCCGTTACTGAACTTGATATTGTACTAAATGCAGGGAAAGGTTGCTGATATGTATACTTCATTACAGTCTTCAAGGTGGGAGATTCATATCATGTCATTACTTACACACTTACGTAGATTCGTACAGATACACTAAACAAATTTGTACATATCTCAGGTCATATGTATACTCCGTTGCTAGGGACTGTGACAGTGGAATTGTTAACCCAAAGGTCTGCAAACTCTCCTGCTGTGTCTTGGCCGACTAAATTCGTGACTTTGAAGCCCGTTTTTCGAACTCTCAATTAAATTCTTTTGTGCAGGACTGTGCTGGTGTCATACTTTGTGCAGCTGAAAGAGCTACACAAGTTGCTCTTCAGGTATAAAAGTTTTGAGTTCTGTTTGGTATACTATACGTAACTGAATCATGATTCATGAGTATAGGAGAACTAGTGAGCTGACTTTATGAGTCGATTCTGCTTCAGGCAATTCAGTGTTTGGGTGGCAATGGCTATGTAAATGAATACCCAACCGGGCGATGCCAAATTATATGAGATTGGAGCTGGAACGAGTGAAATTCGAAGAATGATTATTGGCTAAGGAACAGTGAGGCAGCTGCTACTGTTCTACCTGATCTCACCTGCTACGCTGTAGCTTCACTTACAAACCACATCAATTTAGGGTTATATATTCTAAAATTCAGGTTTGAAATCTCAAGAGAATTATTTCGGACAAAAGTTCTAAATCATGGGCTAGGCTAGGATCCTCTTGCACAGCCGGAACTCTTGTTACTCACAAAAGAATAAAACAAAAATATCACATAAATAAAATAAAATAAACATATAGTAGCATTTTACTATTGTATTAGAAACAAAATTGCACAGCAGAAGATTAAGAGAGTATGGAAGAGAAGAGAAAAAGTAGGTAAAGTAAAAGAGAAAACTTTTTATTTTTAGAAATGAGATTATTTTTTGTGGACATCCTAAAATAATAAAATGAGACTATTTTTCGTTGATCGGAGTGAGTATAATTTATAAAGATGAGCACAACAAATTATGTCCACCTAACAAGCCTAGCCTACCAACTGAAAACTATCTAATTGTTACCCCCGGATTAAAAACATAGAAAAACAGCCGTTTTCTAACATGAATTGAACTACTCTATACTACAATTCACAACAATCACTTTCTATCTTCTTCATCAAATTGGTTTGGCAAATTATCATCTTTGTGGCTGTCGACCCTTGCATTACCGCCTTCTACAGCCTTCCCGTTTGCATTGCATTCTTCTTTTACCAATCCATAGCTAATCTTTACCTTCCTCCACTCCTCTTCCTCACTCACGTTCTCGTGTCGTGCCAGATACTTCCTTAGTCCAACTCTCAAGTTACTTATGGGCTATGCAAGAAATTCACATCCCAATGAGCTTTGGATTCGAATACAAGACGCCTAAACATTAAACACCTCAAATGAAAACAAAACTCACCTCTCCATTGCAGTCGAAAGCCAGTCCAAACAAAGCAGCAGAGACCCAATGTTTCCCCACAGATTCCGCCAACTTGATCTGAGACAGCCAGTAAGACGCGGTCTCAAGCTTGTCGAACCTACATTTGCTACATTTCTCTGCGCTGTAAAAAGGCGTGGCGACTCTTGGCTTGGCTATGATCGCGTTCAGAGGAGTGTGAGGCTCAGCGGCATTTCCATCATCCAAATTCTTTCTGGGTCCCTTCTCTTGGAAACATACTGTTTTCTTCATCGGCCGAGCCAGGGTCCCCAAAATAGGCAGCCGTATGATTGGTGATCGAGTTGGTTTTGTGACTTTTGAAGGCTTCTTTAGCAGCCCTGATGCGGGTTTTGCCTTCATCGGCCAAGCCAGGGTCTTCTCAGTTGGCTTTCCAGCCCCCAAAATTGGCCTCCGTATGATTGGTGATCGAGTTGGTTTTGTTACTTTTGCAGGCTTCTTTAGCAGCCCTGATGCGGGTTTTGCCTTCACCGGCTTCTCGATCACCGTTTTCATCTTCAAAGGAATGGCGGGGCTTCGGGCGGTACCAAACACTCGCTTTTCCCTGCAACCAACCGCGTAAGAATCCTTCATTCGTGCTATCATTCACTCACTCAGGTATTAAAACAAACACCTTGTAGATGCCAATTCTTTCACCTGTGAATGAGCGATCCGCCCTTCCCTTTGATTTTCGGGGGTTCAGGGATTTTCCTTGTGGGTCTTGGTTTCGTAGATTGGGGTCTAACTGCATAAATTTCAAGAAAATTCAGGATAAACTGTTTCAAATTGAACCGAAACGAACAGATAGTAGCAATATACGGTAAATAAACAAAATGATGGGGTACGTACTAAACAAGCCCAATAGCAGTGACGGCCCATCAGCCCAAAGACCAAGGAAGAGTATCAGTTCGGCATTACCAAAGAGTTCGGCCCTAGCCTACAGCTCGGTAAAAGCCGATCAATCAGTTCGGCATTACCAAAGAGTTCGGCCCCAGCCTACAGCTCGGTAAAAGCCAACCAATCAAGCTCTACTCTCAGATCGGCAAAAGCTGCTCGGCAATAGTTCAGCAGTTCGGTCTCAGTATTCGACCGAACTGGGAGATAGTGGACTCATGCAGAACCTCCACGACCTCCACTACACGATCTATTTAGTGGTGGACCCATACAAGATCTCATGACCTCCACGACATCCACGATCTAATTAGTGATGATGTAAGCCACGACCTAATTAGTGATGATGTAAGCCACGACCTAGTTAGTGGTGATGCAAGCCACGATCTTAGTTCAATGTATATATAGAACTTAGATCAGATAGAGAAGGGAGTTCTCGAGAGATCAAATATCAAATAGCAAGTCTGTATTGTAAGCTGTAGAAAACAGATCAAGCAATACAACTCTGCCCTCTTTTCTTCCCGTGGACGTAGATTTACCTCAGTAAATCGAACCACGTAAATCTCTGTGTCGTGATCTGTATTTTCCTGCATTCATCACCATCAAAAATTCGCCAAACCATCACTGGCGCCGTCTGTGGGAAACAGAGAACCAAATTTGTGATAAAGCGAATTTTTGACCCTTTTTCCACCCCAAAAAAATGCATACCAGATCACATACTACCCGTAATACCGTTCGTGAAAACCATGAGGAAGCTAGTCCAGCCCGCAGGTCCGGAAAACAGCCTCGGGAGACATCTACTTCCAGTTTTCACGATGAAGGAACAAGCCGCTCAAAAGGTCCACACACCGAGTCTTCCCAGCAGCCTGATTTGAATGAGGCTGTCAAGCTGTTCTTGGCTGAGAAGCAGGATGAGTTCTTAGCCTTCCTGCAAAAGAGCCAAGAGCCGAAGACGAAAACGGTGGATTCTCCTTCCTCATCCAGACATGAAAGTCACTACCGCAGTAGTGCCGTGTCTTCCAGGAAGAAGAATCCTCAACCCCGACATGTTCCTGTTCCTCCTCGGTACCGGAATCACAGGAGATCTCCATCTCCTCCATACCGAAGAGATGTCGGGTTCGCCATGTACGGAGCATTGAAGACTCCGTTCTCGAACGATATCACCCGAACTCCCCTTCCACAGAACTACCGAACTCCGTCGATGACTTATGATGGGTTAGTGGATCCTCATGACTTTCTGGGACGCTATCAGTATAACATGGCAAACCAAGGTCTCAATGAGGTCCATATGTGCAAGCTGTTTCCCGAGCTGCTTATCGGGAACGCAAGAAGGTGGTTCGATAGCCTCCCCCAAGGCAGCATTAGATCTTACCGAGATCTAATGGATGCTTTCCACAGGAGGTTCTTTCAGAAAGCGGAAGCCCGAATCACTTCGGCTCAGCTGCTTTCTACACGTCAAGGTCGCGACGAAAAGATCAGCGACTTTATGACGAGGTTCCACAAGGAATGCCTACAAGTAGATTATCTCAATGATCTACTTGTCATTTCGGCATTCCAAAATGGAATCCTGCCCGGAGCTCTCTACAGAAAGCTCGTGGAATGCAGTCCGCAAACAGCTCAAGAGATGTGGGACATTGCGGACCAGTTCTCCCGTGCCGATGAGGCAGACCGTCGCAAACGGTCTTTAGACAGCTCATCCCGAGGAGATGGGAGGAAGCCCGATCATAGCGATCAGGGACATCCTCGCCGAACTCCTTTTGGCGATCAGGGACATCCTCGCCGAACTCCTTTTGAAAGGATTCAAAGGACTCCGGTGCAAGACCGATTGGGGCCACGTCTCAATCCTGAGAAGCCGCCCGCCCGCCGTGATTCCGGTTGAGATCGGCATACCCAGTCCCCGAACTCTTAATTTCTCCTCAGAACTGAATGAGGACGGACTGAGAGCCGAACTAGATCTGGCCGAAGAAAGAAGAGAATTGGCCTGCATAAAAGCAGCCAAGTACAAGGAGCAAGTAGCCCGGTATTATAACCAAAGGGTGAAAAAGCTGCAATTTCAAGTGGGAGATCTCGTCTTGAGAAACAACGAAGTAAGCCGAGCAGAAAAGCTGGGCAAACTCGAACCCACATGGGAAGGTCCATATCGGGTGCCAGAAGTCCTCGGCAAAGGGTCTTATAAATTGACTCACATGTCAGGAGAACAAGCACCCCGAACATGGTACATTTCCAACCTCATGAAGTTCAATTTGTAAGAGACAGTCCGGTCAGTCAGTCTTGTGTCTAGTTCGGTCCTAGGGGTATGTGCTTTCTTTGTTTTTTACTCGCGTTTTGTTTGTCTATATGCGTTTTGTTTGTCTATGTGCGTTTTGTCTGTCTATGTGCGTGTCGTCTCTTACAAATGTTACTGAGGTATCTTGTTCTTCAAAGGCTGATCCCCTTTTTACAACATATATAAGCCAACGATTGTGAGTCCAAGCTTCTAAGGAGGATACAAGACCACAATTCAGCTTAAAAAACAAGCAGTTCGTCTGAAACGAACTGCAACAATAAGCCAACGATTGTGAGTCCAAGCTTCTAAGGAGGATACAAGACCACAATTCGGCTTAAGAAACAAGCAGTTCGTCTGAAACGAACTGCAACAAAGGGAAAGTCCGATCCACGCGATAAAACTCGCCGAATTAGGACAAGGGAAAGTCCGATCCAAGCGATAAAACTCGCCAAATTAGGACACAAGCTTAGTCTGGTCAAAGAAATTTACTTCATAAGACCAAAGACGAGTCCGGTCAAAGAAGTTTATTTCATAAGACCGAGGACTAAGTCCGGTCAAAGAAGTTTACTTCATAAGACCAAAGACGAGTCCGGTCAAAGAAGCTTACTTCATAAGACCGAGGACGAGTCCGGTCAAAGAAGTTTACTTCATAAGACCGAGGACGAGCACGATGAAATTTTTTTCGCTGAGCTGTAAATACGCAGTGATAGAAGCGAAATGAAGATTTCATTTATTAAAACTTGTTCAGCATACAATTCTGCTGCCCTACGAGAAGGCGTTACGCCATTACAAAGGACTATTCTACTGTCCCTGGTTGCTAAAGTTGAGCCATCTATTCACAAAATCCTCGTGAAGCCGAGTTCGGGCGTTCTCGGCAGCTGAAGAATAAGCAGGTCGACGAGATGCTCTAATCGACCTACCGCCTCTTCCCTGAGCCCGGGAAGCTCTAGCACCTCGGCGGCGAAGAGTCTCTTCACGAAGCATTTGTTGATCTTGCTCACTCATAATCACAGCTCCTCTACGAACTTCAGTCCGTCCTTGTCTTGACGTTTCCGGTTGCTCCTGAGTCCGTTCTCGTCTTGACGTTTCCGGCTGTTCCTGAGTTCGTTGCTGACTTGGAGTAGGGTTTTGAGCAAGTGAATCAGGGGTTTGAGCTGGAGTATGACCATCTGTTAGCGGGAAATGCCTAAGGAATCTCTCGATTGAGGGACGCCGGGAAAGAATGATGTCGTACCGAGAAGCCCAGCGCCGCAATGATTTCACGACTTGTTGGCAAGCCGAGCTCTCCAGCGCATTGTTCCTCCGGAGTACATGATATTCCTCCCACAGTTCGTCAACTCGTTCCTGAACTTCAGAGATGGTCATTCCCCCGCGCCTGCAGATGAAATCCTCATACGCAGTCCTCTCAGCGACGGCAGTGTTCAGCTCGGCCTCCAGATCTTTCTTTTCGGACTCTAAGTCCTTATTGTCGGCCTCCAGCTTCACTAAACAAGCCAAGAGTTCGTCATTCTTCATCTGGTCAGCTATGGCTTTTTTCTCAGCTTCGTCTAAAGCGGAAGAGTACAGCCGCTTCCAGTGAAGTACCTCCAGCTCCTTAAGAGTTCAGAATATAGAGCAGCTATGTCAGTTCGGCATTTCAGATTACTGAGCAGGTAGTAAACCACAACAGGAGTAAAAGAGAGTACGAAAGGCTATACGAAGACACAAGAGCAGAAAGAAGAATTTTTTCATTCATAAGAAAATTTTTTTTCTACACAAGGGCTTCAAGGCCGTTTTACAAGAAGGAAGAAACTAAACTAAGAGAAGGGAGACGAAATCATACTCCGCCAGCTTCGTCTCCGCCTTCTCGGTGAGGTTCAGCTTCCTTCTCCTTGTCTGCTTCAGCTTCAGCCTCGGCCTCCCTGCTCTCCCCAGCCTGCTCGGCGCCACCGTAGCCGATCTGCTGCGCCTCCTGCTCGGCCTGCTCATCGCCGGTCTGCCGCTCATGCTGCTCGGTCTCACCCTCTCCATGGAAAATTGGAGCGGGTGAAACTGACCCTATGGAGGCAAAGATAGCCTCCATGTTCTCATCGCGGTCAGCTCGGCAACTACGAACTTGGTCTGCAGAAAGCAGGACCGAGGACGAAGCAAGCTCCTCAAGCACCGGCAGACTCTGAAGCCGAGCTGCTATCTCTCGGCCGTACAGCGGCAGGATGACTTCGGGACCCTGCTCGGCTTTATCGGTCATCAGTTTCAGCAGATCACCGACAAAGGCCGAAAATTGGTTGCTCAGAAAGAGTTTCTCCGCGAAAGCACGGAGAGCCTCTCCTTGGGCAACCACGGCAGCAGCATCCCTCCGTTTCGTCTGCTCTCGCTGGATGACGAGCTGGTTTTTGGCAAACTGAGCTTCATCCTGGGCCGAAATCCTAGCAGCTCTGGCTTTCTCAAAGTTTGCCTCAGCCTGCTCGGCCCGGTGACAAGCAGCCGCCAACTTCCTCTGCATCTCAGCATAGTCGTTGGACGCTTTGGAGAGTTCGACGGCGACGAGCTTGGAGAGCATATCGTTCCTCTGAAAATGGAAAAAGCAAAAAGTCAACAGAGGGGCTACAAAAAATACAGAGAAAAAAAGCAAGGCCAGAAAATCAAGAAGAAAGTTCACCTCGGCGAAGTCCGTGGGCCATAAAAAGGGCTCACAGATATGTTCCGAAGGAGGCGCCAAGACCACGTCTTTCTCTGGCGCTCTTGGGGGCTTCTGGGTCTTCCCCTTCCCCTTTGCCGAAGTGGACTCCGGCTTTTTTGGATCCGAAGAGGTCTTTTGCCTCTTCGGATTCTTCTCGGCATCAGACGCCGAGCTGGTGGTTTTTGGCCTCTCCGGTTCCTTAGATTCGGAGGATTTGCGGCTAATCTTGTTCAGCAAGTACACTGCCAAAAAGCAAGAAAGCAAGGTTAGTTTTCGCCACAAAAGCAGTAAGGCACAAAAAAGAATTCCTCACCCTCGGTCTCTTCGTCCGAAGACGAGGAGTCGAACACGAAGTCGCCCTTGACGAGCTCAGACTCCAGGTACTGCTTCCTAATCATAGGAATCTTATTGAGCTCGCCCTCGAGCTCGTCCAACGGCTCTAACCGAGGATGAGGAATCACGGACTTCGGCCCTCTCCAGGGAAAGCCCGGAGCCGCTGTCCTATTATAAAAAAAGAAGCGATGCTGCCACTTTGGCCACTTGGTTTTGCAGAAGGCCCTAAAAGGCTGTAAAGGGATCAAGTAAAACCAAGATCCTTTCCTCTTAAACTGGAAAAAATTAAGGATTGCCCTCAGAGACAGATCCTTATCTAGCCTACGCAGTTCGGCAGCAAAGGCCGATAAGTGCCTCCAAGAGTTCGGAGTCACCTGACCTAAAGGGAGTTGAAAAAAATCAAGCAGCTCTACAAAGGCAGGGGGAAGAGGGAAACGAAGCCCGCATTCCAAGCCGGCTTCATAAACGGTGGCGTAACCCTCCGGCGGCGAGTCAGCCCTATGAAGGTCGTCGGGAATCGCAACCTTCCCCCCAGGAAAAAAATATTTTTCGTGTAGGGATATCACAGTATCCTTGCTCAAGATGCTGTGAAAATACTCTACGGTCTTCTCCCCGGATTCTTTCCGGCTAGAAGACCCCTTATCCCCTTTCCTACCGCTACCTGACTCAGAAGAAGAAGAAGAAGACATAGTTCTTACTCTTTGAAAGTCTGAAGAAATTCTTGAAAGCGGAAGGAAATTTTTTACGCAAAAGAGAGAGATTGCAGAAGAAGCAATAGCAAAAGTGTTCAACTGATGAAGAAAGGACGTATTTATCAAATTCGGAGAAGATTTCAAAATCATCGCACCGTTTCGAATCCCACCTTTTCAGGATTCAACGGCCGGATTTTACTGTCGCATTTAATGCAGTCACGCGCAAGGCACGTCCCCTAACGTCAGCCTCCCCCGTACCTTTATCTAGAATGCCGAAGTGACTCGTTTCGCCGAAGTGATTCACTTCGCTTTTCGGGGGGGGTAGTGATGGGGTACGTACTAAACAAGCCCAATAGCAGTGACGGCCCATCAGCCCAAAGACCAAGGAAGAGTATCAGTTCGGCATTACCAAAGAGTTCGGCCCTAGCCTACAGCTCGGTAAAAGCCGATCAATCAGTTCGGCATTACCAAAGAGTTCGGCCCCAGCCTACAGCTCGGTAAAAGCCAACCAATCAAGCTCTACTCTCAGATCGGCAAAAGCTGCTCGGCAATAGTTCAGCAGTTCGGTCTCAGTATTCGACCGAACTGGGAGATAGTGGACTCATGCAGAACCTCCACGACCTCCACTACACGATCTATTTAGTGGTGGACCCATACAAGATCTCATGACCTCCACGACATCCACGATCTAATTAGTGATGATGTAAGCCACGACCTAATTAGTGATGATGTAAGCCACGACCTAGTTAGTGGTGATGCAAGCCACGATCTTAGTTCAATGTATATATAGAACTTAGATCAGATAGAGAAGGGAGTTCTCGAGAGATCAAATATCAAATAGCAAGTCTGTATTGTAAGCTGTAGAAAACAGATCAAGCAATACAACTCTGCCCTCTTTTCTTCCCGTGGACGTAGATTTACCTCAGTAAATCGAACCACGTAAATCTCTGTGTCGTGATCTGTATTTTCCTGCATTCATCACCATCAAAAATTCGCCAAACCATCACAAAAATTAACCTGGAAACGGAGTGGGATGAGTTTCCATCGCCGCGAAAAGTCAGTTAAAACCGGGACTTAGATTTCTTGAGAATTGAATAGAACTTCCTGATTTAAATTCTTTTCATTTTCTGAAAATTGAAGAAGACAATTATGTTCAAATGAATGTAGAGCGGGAAAAGTTTCTGAATAACGCTCCCTGAATCATGGCCCAATGGGCCAATAATCCTTTTGCCACAAATATGGGCCCATTTTCTAAAAAATAAATAGGCCCGTTAAAATTCCATAGTCATTACAAATAAAACAATAGATTAAATTGTCAAAAGAATAATATTATTGTATCAATCTTTCTAGAGTAATTGAATTCATGTAATCCAATATATGGATTTGATTTGAATGTATCAGATCTTTCTCGGAAGGCTGACTGATTACAGCATGTTAGTTAAAAGTCAAAACAAAAAGACAACTCGACCTAAAAATGTTAAAAAGAATAGAACAAAGGTAATTGTAAAGTATATCAACGTACGTAGAGTTGAAGTTGAAGTCAGCATATTCTGCGTTGATGGGATTAGGGACTATGTATAGAATTAGAACCCACTTGCGATTCAACTTGGGATATCCTTGTTCAATATTTATGTATGCATGCACTTCATTAGTCATTATCATGGAGTATTATTTATTTTCATATATTCTCTTTATTATTTTTGTATGTTAGATTGTAAGTTGAACTAATTCATTTGATTGATACAAAAATATGGCCGGGAAGTACTATATTTAAGAATACAAATTAGCTTCCTTAATTGTATTAAAAATGTCTTTTACGTTTTTTTGTTGTAGTGAATAGAAAACATTATTCTGCTAGTCCTAGTCAAACATTTCTAACCAAGTATACTTAAGCTGTTAAGCAACTTATTACGTAACAACTGCGAGGCCAGTTGGTTGGTAATGTGTAATTAATTAGCATCAACTCTACAAAAAAACATTTACTATACTAGTAGTAGTATTTAAGTTTTACGTGATCACAGTATATATTATGTGTAGAACAGTAGAAGTACATCACAAATACCTATAAATTGATTACAAATTTCTTAGATATCAGCATTCTCACTATAAAGAATATTGCTACGTACCATTAGTTTCGAAGTAATATCCATAATTGTTTAAACTCATTTTGTGTATATAGCATTTATGAATTAGTCAGCACTCAGCAGTGTCCAGCATTTCTAGTCTACTACTATAAGAAATACTACTATAATGTATGTCGATTTATATTGACATTCTCCAAAGTATTAAATGTCCATGAATTAGATGAAATTACACACACTGTTCAACAAATACATAAATAGTACTAGTATACGTGTACGTGTACGTTTGTTAACATGGTGTTAGATCTATACTAGTTTATTTTTGTTATATGTCAACTCAAATTAGATGGATGCATAAACACAATTATTATATTCATTGCCTCAAAACAATAAGCTTCTATCTATTTTTAACAGTAAAAAATATCAAAGATGTAAACAAAATCAAAGTTTATTTGGGATGTACTATTATTCTTAATTAGGTCGAACCACAAGCATAATTGGAACAGATAGATGGAAGTGACAACTAGTATGATTAAAGGTGTAAATAGACCGAGTTAATTATTTGAATCTCAAAATAATCAAAGCCTAATTGGTCTAAATCATTTAGTGAAGGTCGTTATTAGCTAAGGTTGTGCTTGATAATACTCAACCAGGTAGCTCGTGATAAAGAAGTTAAGTGAGCTGGATTTAGAATATAATGTTATTAGCATGGTACAATTAATATTAATATATACTCGTAACAGTTAGGGTTTGGCGAAAAGCCTTGATTTTGTTCTTAATATAGGACACTTCCCAGAATGACTCATACTAATTAATAAAGTAAATGTTACACTTATACATTGTTTGTACATTTTCTTATTTTATGATGTGGGATGGTTTGAAGTACAACGGTATCTAGTAGGAGTATTAAGTACTTAGTATATATGAAATCTCTAATTAGTTATTTTAATTAATATGTATGTTGTGAGTCAATGTCTTCCTAAATATTCCTTTTCTACCCTTGTAGGATTTATCTTTTTCAAACATCTACTGTATAAATTTGAGTGAGCACAGATGTATTTCTGACATTCTCCTTCAACAACATTAATTTAGCTAATGCTGCTTGCTTCCATTAGAAATTCCTCATCTTGAAAAGAAAATAATAAGAGTGAGCTAAGTATTAAACATTTGAGGAGGATCGACTGCAGAGATTATAGAAAATGGCTGGAGGCGGCGGAGGAAGGAGTCTGGAGCAGACGCCAACATGGGCTGTTGCCGTCGTTTGTTTCATTCTCGTCGCCATCTCCATTATTATCGAATATATTATCCTCTTAATAGCAAAGGTTCATATATTTACACTGCACTAGTACACTTAATTGTTTTATCACTATGAGCTATAAAATGGATATAATACATAGTAGTCAATTAAATTGACATTAATACAGAATCATGCAATTTTGCAGTGGCTGCAATCCAGGCATAAAAGAGCTCTATATGAAGCACTGGAGAAGGTCAAATCAGGTATTCGAATTAATAAGAATTTATGATTAGTAGTATTATCTTTTTTGTTGATAATTCTTAGGAATTTGACATTTTTGTGGTTGTGGTATATATGTATAGAGTTGATGCTGTTGGGGTTTATATCTCTGCTGCTAACAGTGGGACAAGGGCCAATTTCAGAAATATGCACATCAGAGGAGGTTGCTGCCACGTGGCACCCATGTAACAAGAAACAAGAGGCTAAGAAGTACCCTTTTGAAAAAATCGACGGTGAGAGCCGCCGGAGACTTCACATGGATGGCGGCAATGCTGACAGCTACCGGCGAATCTTGGCTGCTGGTGCACCGGACAAATGCGCGGCCAAGGTGAGACTATTTTAAGGCCTGACTCTCTCTCTCTCTCTCTCTCTCTCTCTCTCTCTCTCTCTCTCTCTCTCTCTCTCTCTCTCTCTCTCTCTCTCTCTCTCTCTCTCTCTCTCTCTCTCTCTCTCTCTCTCTCTCTCTCTCTCTCTCTCTCTCTCTCTCTCTACTATATACTTATAAACTGAATGCATGTTATTAATTTAATAGAGTATAAAATATATATGCAGGGAAAGGTGGCATTTATATCTTCAGATGGTATTCATCAGCTGCATATTTTCATATTTGTTTTGGCTATTTTTCACGTACTATATTGCATCACCACCTTGGGTTTGGGGAGAGCTAAGGTATGCATCTATTAAAATGTTTTTATCTTGTAATTTTACTATATTTGTTAAATATTATTTTTTGATTAATTAATTGGTTTTGTTGTTTAAGATGAGACGTTGGAAAGCATGGGAAAAAGAAACCAAAACAGTGGAATAGCAATATTCTCACGGTATATATGCATGTACATGTGGTGCATCTTTAGTAATGAAAATATTAGTGTAGGAGTACTAATTTATATTTTTCATGAAATGGGCAGATCCAGAGAGATTTAGGTTTGCAAGAGAAACATCATTTGGGAGGAGGCACTTGAGCGCCACTTCTCTTGTGGAATGTAAGTGATGCTAATTTTCAAGCTACCCATTTATTATTCTATGTGAACACTGCTTGTGGTTGGATAATGCCCTTCCATTGATTTGATATCACATAAACTTTAATCACGTACAATATAAGTGGGTAATTAAATAGTGGTGTGATAGAAAATCTGAGTGATGTAGCTTGCATAAAATGACGCGTTAGGTATTATATATTCGTTGATTACTGGTTTCTTCTACTTTGATGCTTGATTGTGATGATCAGTTAGCTAAACTAGTGGGAAACAAATCTGTTCCCAAACAATAACTTATTTCATCATTTCCAGTGAAGTTAGTTCCGATCTACAACAAACAATGTAGGACTACGAGTGTCCCAACTCGATTACCTAATTAATTAACTAAGTAGATCTTTAAATTAAACTTAAATGTTTAAAAAATTTATGTGAATATTTTATTTCTATATATGTATTATTCGGGTATGAATAACTTGACTCAGTTGTCCAAGAGAATTTATGATTTGTATTGGGTCCATATGTATTTCATTTTAGTGAAGAAAAATCCAAATTATATGTGAATATGATATGATATCTTGCTTCAATCACTAAAATTGTAACGCCCCGTTTTTCTAAACCTAATTTGTGAACCCTAAAGGACTTGTATTTAATACTATTAATATTGCGAAGTCCGTGAATTAATTGTTGAGTGGAATTATTGCTCGACTAGAAATTTGTGAAATAAATTAATGCGCGAATCTAAAATAATTCCTTTCCGTGGGGAATAAATATATTGGACTCAATCCGCGAGTTGGATCAGATAAATGGAATAAATAATATAAAAATCCAGTCCGTGATAAATAAATTATGGACTGCATAATTTAAAATAAAATACAAAGTAATGTGAATTAAACTAAACTAATTTAATATTCTCCATGTTGATTTGATCATCAAGACATTAATTTAGATATTAAATAAAGATTTTGTAAAGATTATCGTCCTCCGTGAAAAGATTTTCCTCCTCCGTGATCTGCAAACAAATAACAAATAAAAGAAAAGAAAATCGAATTCTCCCCCTCAACCCACATTAGAAAAACCGCCCTCTCTCCCCTAAATCTCTCCCATATCTTTTAACCACTTCCCTCTATATTAACCACTTCACAAATTCATTCTTTCTCATACCGTTCTCTGCAGCAGGAAACCCAGACAGATTCTTAAAAACTTCAATTCAAGGTAATTCTGATGAAGTTTCCTCTATTTTTTTTTCATTATTCAAACCAACTCATATAATCTTTTCCCGACAGAAACCGAGAACCCAACTCGACAGGGGAAATTACCATGTATTCGCTCAAAATCTGTTCAAGGTATATGATCACTTGTTTCCTCAATTTCAGTCACATTCTGTGCATACCATGTAAGCAACGCAACTTACGATAACGGTAACTAAATCAAATCAGTAGCTCGAACAATTAAATAAAAAGGAAACGAACTTTAATTTCACCAAAACAAGTAAGAACTTAACTGTAAGTTTGAAATCGAGAATCTCGGGTTGGTTTCGGGGCACGGGCGCTGACCGAACCCAACGGCGAAGGCAAACTGACCGCAGCCTGCGGTGACGACAGCAGCGGCGTCGTGGCAACGGATGCAGCAGAGGCTGACCGACGGGAGGCTGCAGACGACGGCAGTTTTGGACGCGCGACGGCGCCGACAGGACCGTGGCGACCGCAATTTGTCTTCCCGGTGAGCAGCGGCCGGCGACGGTGGAAGGCGACGGTGAATCGGAGAATCGACGGTTTCTGTTTTGGGGCTTTCTCTTTAATTGGGAGTTTTCGTTTTCTTGTGAGAAAAATCGAGAGAGAGGGAGGTGAATTTGGAACTTCGTTTTGTTAGTAGCTGCAATTTGTGGGAGAATACAGTAGAGAGAGAGGGGGGAGGGAAGCCGACGTTTTGTTTAGAGAATGAGAGTATTAATATGTTTTGTTACTTTTGCAGTAAGGTTTACTTAATTTTTGTTTGTGTATGTTGGGGAGGGAGTATACGTGTCAAAAAAAGGCAGTATATTTTTTTTTTATTTCTTTGGGCCTGCTCTTTTATTTTTAAAAGCAATTGGGCCACATTAATAAATTAGATGTTTTGTTAGTTGAGCTCTCTTATATTTTTTGGTTTGGGGCTTAAAAATTTTGATTGGAGATATAAGGTGGGGAAATAATTAAGTCTTGGGCTTTTAAATAAATCTTTGGGCCGATAATTAATAGTGACGAATTATTTAATTAATTCTGGAATATTTCGACGAATGAATAATTTTATCCTAAGTCCGAAATAAATATAGTTCGAGGGAAAATGGTTGCGATAATTTAATTATACACTTTTATAATTTTGGAGATTTTATTTCGATATCGTTGAGGAAAAATACGAGGAGCCAACGGAGGAATTAGGGGCGTAAGCGACCGCCGAATAATCGAAAACCGAGATAAAACGAGATAAATAACTTCGCTTAGGATGCATGCATTTTTATTTATTTGTTTGAAATGTGTGTTGATTTATGTACTATCCAAATGTTAAAGGTGAATCATCGCAAGTGAAACGTGATACCAAGGGGAGGAAAGTGATTGTGAATTAAGCAGTCGAGTTGGGCTCTCTTTTAAATAAGGACAACGTCCTAAATATTTTATCGATGAAAATGAAACTGTATTTATCATGCCGTGATTTGTGTTTTAACGTGCCTATCTGATATGGCTATGTGCCATTGTTATATAAATCGAATTCGGGTAGTGTACACCTATCTGATAGGGCCGCAAACCCTACTTGGACTAGTGTACACCTATGGTAGATCGTGTGCTAGCGTACGGGCTGGTCGGTCTAGTGGCTTGGTTTGTGGCCACATTCCAAGTCATGTATTGGCAGATATGGCTAACGTCTATGGAAAAATGACTGATCAGTCGACTTTTACAATGGGAAATGATTTTGAGTGCCTCGGGCCTTTCTAAAGCTAAACCCCGGTGGTTACTTATGTATGGCATGATAAATAATATTTTTATTGAAAATGTTTTCGGCGTGAGCCCACTGAGTATATTTTATAGTACTCAGCGCTGCATGTGTTTTCCCTATGTGCGGGTTGAGCGGCGACGAGGATGCGGTGGTGTTGAGCAAGTGAATTTAAGATTATAATTGTCTTTGAACCTTGAGTGTCGTTGTGTCTTCACACATGACGTCACTCTTTCTCTTGGTCGTTTCCGCTGAGACGTTTCGTTTAATTATGTTTTATTTGGGGCCGACAACTTTAATTGTTAGGATAATGGATATTTTGAATTTCTTGTTGGATAATATCAAACTCTTGGTTATTTATTGGGATATTAATTGTGGTCCAACTTGTGTTGAAACCCTAATTCTTTTCGTCCGTTTCATTAAATTCTTTTCATCACGATCGCCCGTATTTAATAACCCTAAAGGGCGTTCGTGACAAAAATACTATTGTCATGTCTGTTTGACTTTTTCCACTATAAAAGTCTTGACATTAATTTATATTAGCTCTATCATTCGATTGACTTGTAACGTAGCTGATCAGTTATTTGGGTAGATATTTGGTTGATTAATCGAATTAATTATTAAATGGATAAATACGTCTCCTGAGCACGTGGAAGTTCTCAAGTAATCGGGGTAGGATGATCACTAATTGTATAATCTAAGAATATTGACTTATGTATAAATATTGCAATGAACGTTAATGATATAGACCGGTTTTATTCATAGTGAATACACTGAATAGTGATCTTGAGCCATAAAAGGCCCGACTAATCATTATTTTAAGAAATGATAAATATAATTTCAATATAAAAAACTGATGGGGTACGTACTAAACAAGCCCAATAGCAGTGACGGCCCATCAGCCCAAAGCCCAAGGAAGAGTATCAGTTCGGCATTACCAAAGAGTTCGGCCCCAGCCTACAGCTCGGTAAAAGCCGACCAATCAAGCTCTACTCTCAGATCGGCAAAAGCTGCTCGGCAATAGTTCAGCAGTTCGGTCTCAGTATTCAACCGAACTGGGAGATAGTGGACTCATGCAGAACCTCCACGACCTCCACTACACGATCTATTTAGTGATGATGTAAGCCACGACCTAATTAGTGATGATGTAAGCCACGACCTAATTAGTGATGATGTAAGCCACGACCTAGTTAGTGGTGATGCAAGCCACGATCTTAGTTCAATGTATAAATAGAACTTAGATCAGATAGACAAAGAAGGAAGAAAGCTCTCTAGACATCAAAGATCATATAGCAAGTCTGTATTTGTAAGCTGTAAACCAGATCAAGCAATACAATCTTGCCCTCCTTTCTTCCCGTGGACGTAGATTTACCTCAGTAAATCGAACCACGTAATTCCTTGTGTCGTGATCTATATTTTCTTTTACCCGCATTTGTCACCATCAAAAATTCGCCCAATCATCACTGGCGCTGTCTGTGAGAAACAGAGAACCAAATATGTGATAAAAGCGAGTTTTTGATCCTCTTCCATCAAAAAAATGCATACCAGATCACATAACACCCATAATACCGTTCGTGATAACCATGAGGAAGCTAGTCCAGCCCGCAGGTCTGGAAAACAGCCTCAGGAGAAATCTACTTCCAGTTCTCACGGAGAAGGAACAAGCCGCTCAAAGACTCATCGCACCGAGTCTTCCCAGCAGCCCGATTTGAACGAGGCTGTCAAGTTGTTTTTGGCCGAGAAGCAGGAAGAATTCTTAATTTTCCTGCAAAAGGGCCAAAAGCCGGAGACGAAAACGGTGGATTCTCCCTCCTCATCCAGACATGAAAGTCACTACCGCAGTAGTGCCGTGTCTTCCAGGAAGAAGAATCCTCAACCCCGACATGTTCCTGTTCCTCCTCGGTACCGGAATCACAGGAGAACTCCATCTCCTCCATACCGAAGAGATGTCGGGTTCGCCATGTACGGAGCATTGAAGACTCCGTTCTCGGACGATATCACCCGAACTCCCTTGCCACAGAACTACCGAACTCCGTCGATGACTTATGACGGGTTAGTGAATCCTCATGACTTCCTGGGACGCTATCAGTATAACATGGCGAACCAGGGTCTCAATGAGGTCCATATGTGCAAGCTGTTTCCCGAGCTGCTTATCGGGAACGCAAGAAGGTGGTTCGATAGCCTCCCCCAAGGCAGCATTAGATCTTACCGAGATCTAATGGATGCTTTCCACAGGAGGTTCTTTCAGAAAGCGGAAGCCCGAATCACTTCGGCTCAGCTGCTTTCTATACGTCAAGGTCGCGACGAAAAGATCAGCGACTTTATGACGAGATTCCACAAGGAATGCCTACAAGTAGATGATCTCAATGATCTACTTGTCATTTCGGCATTCCAAAATGGAATCCTGCCCGGAGCTCTCTACAGAAAGCTCGTGGAATGCAGTCCGCAAACAGCTCAAGAGATGTGGGACATTGCGGACCAGTTCTCCCGTGCCGATGAGGCAGACCGTCGAAAACGGTCTTTAGACAGCTCATCCCGAGGAGACAGGAGGAAGCCCGATCATAGCGATCAGGGACATCCTCGCCGAACTCCTTTTGGCGATCAGGGACATCCTCGCCGAACTCCTATTGAAAGGATTCAAAGGGCTCCGGTGCAAGACCGATTGGGGCCACGTCTCAATCCTGAGAAGCCGCCCGCTCAGTTCGTACCATTGAACAAGTCGAGAGCGGAAATTTTCGAACTACATTCCGATATGTTCGAAAAATCAAAGCGGATGACGAAATCGGCCGCGCGTCAACCTCAGGATCAATATTGCTCCTTCCATCAAGACCACGGTCACGATACCGAGGAGTGCCGACATTTGGCTGCAGGTATTGATGCTCTTGTGAAAGCAGGGACGTTAAAAAAATACCAAAGCAAGCAGCCGAAAAAGAACAAAAAGCAGAGAGGTGCGAACTGCGCTCCTCAGGATCCGAAAAAGCAACAGGACCCCGAAGACGATGACGAGCTGCAATATGATGGAGTAATCCTGACTATTGATGCTCTCCCTGCCGGGAAGACTAAATCGTCCCTGAAGTCAGAGCGCAGAGGCTTCAATCGAGAGGAGCCAACGCATAAAAGGCTGAAGCAGGACGAAGTGATTACATTTTCAGATGCAGATCCCGTCCCGGCCATCTCTCCTCATCAAGACGCTATTGTCATCCAAGCCGGAGTGGCAAACAAACTGATCCACAGAGTGTTTGTGGATACCGGAGCGTCAGTCAGCATTCTTTTTAAAGAATGTTTCGATAAACTAGAAGTGGATCCAGCTCGGCTCAGTCCGGCTCCACTTCCTCTGAAAAGTTTCGCCCAGGAGGACACCCGCCCTGAAGGTATTATCAGCCTTCCGATCACGGTGGGAAAAGCGCCTACAAGCTCCAGTACGATGATCGAGTTCTTTGTGGTAAAAGCTCGGTCCCCGTACAACATCATCTTGGGAAGAGACTGGCTCAACGCAGTTCGGGCCGTTTGCTCTACTTATCACCTCACCATCAAGATTCCCACTAAAGGTGGGATAGCGGTCATCCGAGGTGATCAAAAGAGAGCAAAAGAGTGTCTGCAGATTGCGCTTAAAAGTGCCGAGCATTCAGATCGGCATCATCAAGCATAGCAATCACAGCAGCCGGAGTCAGAGGCAAGCGAAATGACCGAAGTCACACCAGAGTCGAACTCAATGACCGTTCAGTTATACGAAAATGATCCATCCAGAACGGTCAAGATCGGTTTCGCGGGAACGCCTCTACTCCGGGAAAAGACCATCCAGCTCCTCAAGGAGTACAAAGATGTCTTTGCATGGTCTCCGTTGGACATGACCGGAGTGCCCCCTGAGGTAATCACTCATCGGTTAAATATTGATCCTTCAGTCCGGCCTATAAAACAGAAGCAAAGACTCTTTGCGGCAGAAAGAAATCAAGTCATCCATGACGAAGTCCGCCAATTACTGAAAGCGGATGTATTATTCGAGGTGAAATATCCTTCTTGGGTGGCCAATCCTGTGATGATCAAGAAAAAAGAAGGAGGATGGCGGATGTGCATAGATTTTACCGATCTAAACAAGCACTGTCCTAAAGATTGCTATCCCCTTCCGAATATAGATAAAAAAGTAGAAGCTTTGATCGGCTTCGAAATTTTCTGTTTTCTTGATTTATACAAAGGCTACCACCAAGTTTTAATGGATGAGAATGATGCTTCAAAAACGGCTTTCATTACTGACTTCGGCATCTTTGCTTATAAAAAGATGCCATTCGGTTTAAAGAATGCCGGAGCCACATATCAAAGGATGGTAGATAAGCTTTTTCGGCATTTGATCGGAAAAGAGGTTGAAGTGTATGTTGACGACATAGTCGTCAAAAGCAGAAGCACTTCGGAGTACGAAGACAACCTCAAATCCACCCTCGACGTGCTCAAAAAAGCCAACCTCAAACTCAATCCCCAAAAATGTACCTTTTTGGTAGATTCGGGAAAGTTTCTGGGTTGTTGGGTTTCAAAGGACGGACTCAAGGCAAATCCCTCAAAAGTTCAAGTTGTTCAGAACATGACGATGCCGAAGTCCATACATGATGTGCAAAGACTAACTGGATGTCTAGCCGCACTGAATAGATTCCTTTCCCAAGCAGCCGAAAAGCAACTGCCGTTCTTCAAAGTGTTGAAAAAGGCACCAAAGTTTGAGTGGGGAGCCGAGCAGAAAAAGGCTTTTGACGAGCTCAAAAGTTATTTAGCCAAGCTTCCAATTCTCTCTGCTCCAACAGATGCCGAAGTGATATTCTTATACTTAGCGGCATCAGATCAAACCATTAGCGCGGTGCTTGTACGAGAAGAAGGCCTAAAGCAGCTTCCCATCTACTTTACAAGCCGAGCATTAAGAGGTCCAGAAACAAGGTATCAACCTCTGGAAAAAATTGCTCTGGCGTTAGTAAATGCAGCAAGGAGACTGCGGCCATACTTCTATGCTCACAAGGTATGCGTCTTAACCGATCTGCCACTTCGGCAAGTTTTGACCAAGCCAGAAGCATCAGGCAGAATCGCCAAATGGGCCATAGAGTTGGGAGAACACTCAATAGAATATCTACCTCGGAAAGCCATCAAGGGACAAGCCTTGGCAGATTTTCTTACAGAGGCAAAGTTCGATCAAGCAATCCCTGTTATTGCCGAACAGAAAAATCCTGCCAATGACGAACTAACACAGCCCCAGGAATCCGAAGTAGAACCGCCGGACTGCTGGAGTGGATTCGTAGATGGAGCTTCGAATAAAACGGGAAGTGGAGCTGGTATTCTACTTATCGCTCCCGACGGACACGAGGTAACTTATTCACTTCGGTTCTTATTCCCAACTACTAATAACGAAGCCGAATACGAAGCCCTCCTTGCCGGACTTCAATTAGCGCAAAGTCTATTTGTCAAATCTCTCAAAATCCATTGTGATTCACAAGTCATAGTGAATCACATGCTGGGTACAAGTGAAGCCCGAGATGAGAGGATGAAAAAATACTTGGACAAAGCGCAAAGCATTAGCCGAAGTTTCTCTTATTTTCGGATAATCCGCATTCCCAGAGCGGAAAACAGCCGAGCAGATACTTTAAGTAAGTTGGCCTCATATCCGAGCTCAAAGGTGGAGGAATTACTACACCGAAGCATTGATGAAGCTGAGGTACATTCAGTAACCAGCTCGCCGAACTGGATGACGCCGATCTTACAGTATCTAGATCAAGGACAACTGCCCGAGGATAAGAGAGAAGCTCGGAAAATCACATGCCGAGCACTTCGGTATGAACTTCATGAAGGAGTTCTATACAGAAAGTCTTACCTTCAACCGTTATTGCGATGTGTAGGACCAGAAGAGACGGACTACATCCTTAGAGAAGTTCATGAAGGATCTTGCGGTAGCCACATCGGAGCTAGAGCTTTAGCTAAAAAAGTTCTGAGATGGGGATATTATTGGCCAACTTTGGTACAAGAAGCAGTGCAGCTCGTCAAGACATGTACGAAGTGCCAAATCCATGCAAATATCCCAAGGATGCCGCAGACCGATCTATGTGCTATGCAAAGCCCTTGGCCTTTTATGCAATGGGGCATAGACATAGTAGGACCACTACCACAAGCTCCTCGGCAAATGAAATTCCTTATCGTTGCCGTGGATTACTTCACGAAGTGGGTGGAGGCTGAACCATTAGCTACGATAACTAGCTCGAAGGCACTGGATTTCGTCTGGAAGAACATAGTGTGCCGATTTGGCATACCCCACATCCTCATTTCGGATAATGGGACTCAGTTCACCGACAAGACATTCAAGAATTGGTGCCAAGAGCTGAATATTCAACAGCGGTTCACTTCGGTCTCCCACCCACAAGCAAACGGACAAACGGAGGTAACAAACCGTATCTTGGTGAAAGGGTTAAAAGCTCGGTTAGAACAAGCCAAAGGACAATGGGTAGAAAATCTCCCTCAAGTCCTATGGTCCTACCGAACTACACCCAAAACCTCCAACGGTGAAACTCCGTACAGTCTGGTGTACGGCACTGAAGCCGTGATTCCGGTTGAGATCGGCGTACCCAGTCCCCGAACTCTAAATTTCTCCTCAGAAATGAATGATGACGGACTGAGAGCCGAACTAGATCTGGCCGAAGAAAGAAGAGAATTGGCCTGCATAAAAGCAGCCAAGTACAAGGAGCAAGTAGCCCGGTATTATAACCAAAGGGTGAAAAAGCTGCAATTTCAAGTGGGAGATCTCGTCTTGAGAAACAACGAAGTAAGCCGAGCAGAAAAGCTGGGCAAACTCGAACCCACATGGGAAGGTCCATATCGGGTGTCAGAAGTCCTCGGCAAAGGGTCTTACAAATTGACTCACGTGTCAGGAGAACAAGTACCCCGAACATGGCACATTTCCAACCTTAAGAAGTTCCATTTGTAAGAGACAGTTCGGTCAGTCAGTCTTGTGTCTAGTTCGGTCCTAGAGGTATGTGCTTTCTTTGTTTTTTACTTGTTCTTTGTGCTTGTTTTATAAAAGTTTAAAATCTTGTTCGTCCTTTTTATTTGTCTATGTGCGTTTTGTCTGTCTATGTGCGTGTCGTCTCTTACAAATGTTACTGAGGTATCTTGTTCTTCGAAGGCTGATCCCCTTTTTAGAACATATATAAGCCAACGATTGTGAGTCCAAGCTTCTAAGGAGGATACAAGACCACAATTCAGCTTAAGAAACAAGCGGTTCGTCTGAAACGAACTGCAACAAAGGGAAAGTCCGATCCACGCGATAAAACTCGCCGAATTAGGACAAGGGAAAGTCCGATCCACGCGATAAAACTCGCCGAATTAGGACAAGGGAAAGTCCGATCCCCAAATTAGGACAAGGGAAAGTCCGATCCGAGCGATAAAACTCGCCAAATTAGGACACAAGCTTAGTCCGGTCAAAGAAATTTACTTCATAAGACCAAAGACGAGTCCGGTCAAAGAAGTTTACTTCATAAGACCAAAGACGAGTCCGGTCAAAGAAGTTTATTTCATAAGACCGAGGACCAAGTCCGGTCAAAGAAGTTTACTTCATAAGACCAAAGACGAGTCCGGTCAAAGAAGCTTACTTCATAAGACCGAGGACGAGTCCGGTCAAAGAAGTTTACTTCATAAGACCGAGGACGAGCACGATGAAATTTTTTCGCTGAGCTGTAAATACGCAGTGATAGAAGCGAAATGAAAATTTCATTTATTAAATCTTGTTCGGCATATAATTCTGCTGCCCTACGAGAAGGCGTTACACCATTACAAAGGACTATTCTACTGTCCATGGTTGCTAAAGTTGAGCCATCTATTCACAAAATCCTCGTGAAGCCGAGTTCGGCCATTCCGGGCAGCTGAAGAATAAGCAGGTCGACGAGATGCTCTAATCGACCTACCGCCTCTTCCCTGAGCCCGGGAAGCTCTAGCACCTCGGCGGCGAAGAGTCTCTTCACGAATCATTTGCCGATCTTGCTCACTCATAGTCACCGCTCCTCTGCGAACTTCAGTCCGTCCTCGTCTTGACGTCTCCGGCTGTTCCTGAGTTCGTTGCTGACTTGGAGTAGGGTTTTGAGCAAGTGAATCAGGGGTTTGAGCTGGAGTATGACCATCTGTTAGCGGGAAATGCCTAAGGAATCTCTCGATTGAGGGACGCCGGGAAAGAATGATGTCGTACCGAGAAGCCCAGCGCCGCAATGGTTTCACGACTTGTTGGCAAGCCGAGCTCTCCAGCGCATTGTTCCTCCGGAGTACATGATATTCCTCCCACAGTTCGTCAACTCGTTCCTGAACTTCAGAGATGGTCATTCCCCCGCGCCTGCAGATGAAATCCTCATACGCAGTCCTCTCAGCGACGGCAGTGTTCAGCTCGGCCTCCAGGTCTTTCTTTTCGGACTCTAAGTCCTTATTGTCGGCCTCCAGCTTCACTAAACAAGCCAAGAGTTCGTCATTCTTCATCTGGTCAGCTATGGCTTTTTTCTCAGCTTCGTCTAAAGCGGAAGAGTACAGCCGCTTCCAGTGAAGTACCTCCAGCTCCTTAAGAATTAAGAATACAAAGCAGCTATGTCAGTTCGGCATTTCATTTTACTGAGCAGGTAGTAAACCACAACAGGAGTAAAAGAGAGTACGAAAAGCTATACGAAGACACAAGTGTAGAAAGAAGAATTTTTTCATTCATAAGAAAAAAAATTTTTTTACACAAGGAGGGCTTCAAGGCCATTTTACAAGAAGGAAGAAACTAAACTAAGAGAAGGGAGACGAAATCATACTCCGCCAGCTTCGTCTCCGGCTCCTCGGTGAGGTTCAGCTTCCTTCTCCTTGTCTGCCTCAGCTTCAGCCTCGGCCTCCCTGCTCCCCCCAGCCTGCTCGGTGCCCCCATCACCGATCAGCAGCACCTCTTGCTCGGCCTGCCTGTCTCCGGTCTGCTGATCAAGCTGCTCGGTCTCACCCTCTCCGTGGAAAATTGGAGCGGGTGAAACTGGCCCTAAGGAGGCAAAGATAGCCTCCATATTCTCGTCCCGGTCAGCTCGGCAACTACGAACTCGGTCAGCAGAAAGCAGGACTGAGGACGAAGCAAGCTCCTCAAGGAGCGGCAGACTCTGGAGACGAGCTGCTATCTCTCGGCCGTACAGCGGCAGGACGACTTCGGGCCCCTGCTCGGCATTATCGGTCATCAGTTTCAGCAGATCACCGACAAAGGCCGAAAATTGATTGCTCAGAAAGAGTTTCTCCGCGAAAGCACGGAGAACCTCCCCTTGGGAAACCACGGCGGCAGCATCCCTCCGTTTCGTCTGCTCTCGCTGGATGACGAGCTGGTTCTTGGCAAACTTGGCTTCATCCTGGGCCGAGATCCTAGCAGCTCTGGCCTTCTCAAAGTCTGCCTTAGCCTGTTCGGCCTGGTGACGAGCAGCCGCCAACTTCCTCTGCATCTCAGCATAATCGTTGGACGCTTTGGAGAGTTCAACGGCGACGAGCTTGGAGAGCATATCGTTCCTCTGAAAATGGAAAAAGGAAAAAGTCAACCGAGGGGCCACAAAAAATACAGGAAAAAAGCAAGGCCAGAAAATCAAGAAGAGAATTCACCTCGGCGAAGTCCGTGGGCCATAAAAAGGGCTCACAGATATGTTCCGAAGGAGGCGCCAAGACCACGTCTTTCTCTGGCGCTCTTGGGGGTTTCTGAATCCTCCCCTTCCCCCTTGCCGAAGTCGACTCCGGCTTCTTTGGATCCGAAGAGGTCTTTTGCCTCTTCGGATTCTTCTCGGCATCAGACGCCGAGCTGGTGGTTTTCGGCCTCTCCGGTTCCTTAGATTCGGAGGATTTGCGACCGAGCTTGTTTAGCAAGTTCACTGCCAAAAAGCAAGAAAACAAGGTTAGTTTTCGTCGTCAAGGCAGTAATGCATAAAAAAGAAATCCTCACCCTCAGTCTCTTCGTCCGAAGACGAGGAGTCGAACACGAAGTCGCCCTTGACGAGCTCAGACTCCGAGTACTGCTTCCTAATCATGGGAATCTTATTGAGCTCGGCCTCGAGCTCGTCCAACGGTTCTACCCGAGGATGAGAAATAACGGACTTCGGCCCTCTCCAGGAAAAGTCCGAAGCCGAAGTCCTATTATAAAAAAAGAAGCGATTTTGCCATTTCGGCCATTTGGTTTTACAAAAGGCTCTAAAGGGCTGTAAAGGGATCAAGTAAAACCAAGATCCCTTCCTCTTAAACTGGAAGAAATTAAGGATTGCCCTCAGAGACAGATCCTTATCTAGCCTACGCAGTTCGGCAGCAAAGGCCGATAAGTGCCTCCAAGAGTTCGGAGTCACCTGACCTAAAGGGAGTTGAAAAAAATCTAGCAGCTCTATAAAGGCAGGGGGAAGAGGGAAACGAAGCCCGCATTCCAAGCAGGCTTCATAAACGGTGGCGTAACCCTCCGGCGGCGAGTCAGCCCTATGAAGGTCGTCGGGAATCGCAACCTTCCCCCCAGGAAAAAAATATTTTTCGTGTAAGGATATCACAGTATCCTTACTCAAGATGCTGTGAAAATACTCTACGGTCTTCTCCCCGGATTCTTTCCGGCTAGAAGACCCCTTACCCCCTTTCCTACCGCTACCTGACTCAGAAGAAGAAGAAGAAGACATGGTTCTTACTCTTTGAAAGTCTGAAGAAATTCTGAAGAAATTCTTGAAAGCGGAAGGAAATTTTTACGCAAAAGAGAGAGAATGCAGAAGAAGCAATAGCAAAAGTGTTCAAATGATGAAGAAATGACGTATTTATCAGATTCGGAGAAGATTTCAAAATCATCGCACCTTTTCGACTCCCACCTTTTCAGGATTCAACGGCCGGATTTTACTGTCGCATTTAATGCAGTCACGCGCAAGGCACGTCCCCTGACGTCAGCCTCCCCCGTACCTTTATCCAGAATGCCGAAGTGACTCGCTTCGCCGAAGTGATTCACTTCGCTTTTCGGGGGGTAGTGATGGGGTACGTACTAAACAAGCCCAATAGCAGTGACGGCCCATCAGCCCAAAGCCCAAGGAAGAGTATCAGTTCGGCATTACCAAAGAGTTCGGCCCCAGCCTACAGCTCGGTAAAAGCCGACCAATCAAGCTCTACTCTCAGATCGGCAAAAGCTGCTCGGCAATAGTTCAGCAGTTCGGTCTCAGTATTCAACCGAACTGGGAGATAGTGGACTCATGCAGAACCTCCACGACCTCCACTACACGATCTATTTAGTGATGATGTAAGCCACGACCTAATTAGTGATGATGTAAGCCACGACCTAATTAGTGATGATGTAAGCCACGACCTAGTTAGTGGTGATGCAAGCCACGATCTTAGTTCAATGTATAAATAGAACTTAGATCAGATAGACAAAGAAGGAAGAAAGCTCTCTAGACATCAAAGATCATATAGCAAGTCTGTATTTGTAAGCTGTAAACCAGATCAAGCAATACAATCTTGCCCTCCTTTCTTCCCGTGGACGTAGATTTACCTCAGTAAATCGAACCACGTAATTCCTTGTGTCGTGATCTATATTTTCTTTTACCCGCATTTGTCACCATCAAAAATTCGCCCAATCATCAAAAACATTGTATTATGACAATTTTAGTAATAGCATAACATTGTTTGAATTATATGAAAACGTTGAAAAATATAAAAAACATGAGATAATAAAATTAAATAATGATTAATATCTAATTTAAACTAGTAACTATGTGCAAGAATATATCGTAGGCATGTTGAAATTTGTGCTATCATTATCATCATATTTAGTTAAATAAATCAAACCGGGAACATCATCGATATGTATTATGACCTTTGTGGTAGTATTATATATCTTCTCATTATAATTATTCTTCAAATTTGAATGGACAAACGGGGATAAACTTATCAATCGTCTATTCCAACTTATTAATTTGGTGGGATGTAATATCAAAATTTAATGTTAAATGCTGACGTGCACTATCTTAGGACTTTTTTTGGTTTTCAATTTCAGGTTTGCTTCTTTAGACAATTTGTAAGATCAGTTCCAAAAGTCGACTATTTGACTTTGCGCCATGGATTTATTATGGTAATAATCAGAATCGTATCAAATTTATCCTTTTTAAACTATATTAATTATGTTTATTCTTGATACAGGAATTCATAAAATGTATATTAAAATCATATTGAATTTTCTTGCGACGTATCAGGCACATTTAGCACCACAAAGCCATGCTAACTTTGATTTTCAAAAGTACATAAAAAGGTCACTTGAAGAGGACTTCAAGGTGGTCGTCGGAATTAGGTTTGTGCTGTCAAAATATGCATAAGGAAACAAATAAATCACCCAAATCAGGGGAGCAGTAATTGATTTAATTGATAATTCTTAGAATAAGAATTATCTTGTTTCCATATGTACATAATATCTCTCCCTATATAAAGAGGAGCTGTAAATCATTCTAATCATCCGAAAAGAATACAACACACTTGTCTATTCCTTTAGCTTCAATATGTTTAGCCATCTAATCCCGGCCTCTCTCGATAACCATCTTCAAGATGGTATCAGAGCAGGATACTAGAGGTGGGGGGCTCAGAAAAGAGTTCATCACCATCCCATATACCCCTTCTCGGCCCTTTACCTGCACCAAAATAAACGATATCAGAATCTGACTCGGAAACCACCACAAATACCACTCAAACCTCTATCAATATCCCCTTCGAAATGGCGACTCAATTCGCTGATTTTCTGAAACAGATCAGTTCATCAGCCAAACCAAAAACCTCAGATACCACCCAAAATCAACTTGAATCCCTTGGTGACGTCCACGTCACAACCAAACTTAATGGGGAAAATTATCCCCTTTGGACAAAACTCATGAAACGAGCCATAGGAGGAAAGGGCTTGATATCTCATATCTATGCAGGTTCAAACCCCCCATCCATAACCGATCCCGACTATTCCAAATGGCAACAACGAGATCATTGTTGTTTCAATTGGATAATCAATAACATCGAGATAGAACTTGTGAATGAAGTCTCACAATACGAGACAGCCAAGGATCTGTGGGAAGGCCTAGCAATCACATATGGCAGTGGAGGAGACCCACTCCAAGTGTTCGATCTACATCGACAAGCTGACAGAATGAAGCAAGGGAGCATGACACTCGAAGCACTCTGGCAGAAGTTTCAAGATCTATGGATTTCCATAGACTCCAGAGATCCGAACGATATAACAGATCCAGAATCGATCGTGAAGACCAACAAGAGAACCCAGAGACACAGAACATATCAGTTTCTCTATGCCCTTGATGAGAAACATGATGCCGTAAAGAAGGAGATCCTGAACAGAGATCCCATACCAGATGTTCGTACTGCATACGGGATGGTAAGACGGGCAGCGGCGAACAACCGAGTTCTTAACCCAGCGACGGCAGAACCAGCAGCCCCTGGCATCAGAACTGGGCTCGCGGCCGTCAACCGAAACAATCCTAGACCGCACATCCCATTCAGAAACACAACCGCCGAACGGAGAGGGGAGGAAGATAAAAGTCGCCTCTCCTGCACTCACTGTGGAGGCAAAAAACACACCAAGGAGACGTGTTTCCACATCCACGGGTATCCCGATTGGTGGGAAGAAATGAAGAAGGGAAGACAAAACCGGAATCGTGGCGGTGGGGGAAGAGCTGTGGCGGCCGCAGCGGTGGGTGACCGCGCCGCCTTCGCCGAAAAATCGACGGGCAGCGGCGTCTCCAGCAACGCTCAAGCTGCCGAAAGTCATGGTGAGGAGGAGAGAGCTGTGGCCTCAGTCTCGGTGGCACGAGTGTGGAATGATGGTAAGCCGACGACAGGAGAGTCGGCGGTGATGTTGACCGAAGGGGAGGCGGCGGAGAGTGCTAGAATTTGGGGAGGAAGAGAGGCGGCAGAGGTTTTAGGGGGGATTACCGTAATTACCCCAAATAACATAAAATACCCCATCCATTCTCCAGACTCTAAAACCTACCCCCCATCTTGTCCTATTTTCGAAACAGACCCCATATATACCTCAAGCACCCAACTTGAACCCCAGTCTCACTATATATACCAAACAGGCCCCTCACAAACGACCCATGTCTATTTTGGTCCCTCAAAATCAGATAATCCCATCCCCATTGACCAAAAATGCAAAAATCTAGCCGAAAAAACCCACAATCGAGTGTAAAAACACTTTTGAAGCTCTAGCCAATTCCTCGACCTCCATTGTAGGAAAGAAAGATAGTCATTGGATTTTCGATTGTGGGGCAACCGATACCATGTCCTTTGACTCCTCTGATTTTTTAGCCATTACCCAGTCAAAAAAATCCTATGTCCAAACAGCCAGTGGGGATTTAGCACCAGTCCAAGGGGCGGGCACTATTATTATCTCACCTACTTTACGCCTTTCCAATTGTCTATTTGTCCCATCATTGTCTCACAAACTCTTATCTGTTAGTCATGTGACTAAAGAGCTCCATTGCAAGGTACTAATGCAGCCCGATTTTTGCATGTTACAGGATACGAAGACGGGAACGATAGTTGGGCGTGGCACTGAACGACATGGACTGTATTATTTGGACGAGACAACCCAACAGAGTGCTGCGTTGCTTACTCACGGACTGACAGAAAGGCAGATCTGGCTTTGGCATCGTCGGTTAGGGCACCCTTCCTTGGGATATATGCGTTTACTTTTTCCCGAGATAGCTACTTCTTTTTCTATGCAGTGTGATACTTGTTTTTTGGCCAAAAGCCACAGACATTCGTTTCAATTAAACAATACTAGAATGAAGACTCCTTTTGCTTTAATTCACTCGGATATCTGGGGTCCTGCTCCTGTTATTGGTGGTCAAGGTCTTCGCTATTTCTTGCTTTTTGTTGATGACTATTCTCGAATGACTTGGGTGTACTTTCTAAAATCAAAATCTGAGGTTTTTGAGACTTTTACCCAGTTTTACACCCTTGTGAAAACCCAATTTAATCAAACCATCCAAATTCTTAGATCTGAAAATGGGGGTGAATATGTCAACTCGAAAATGCAAAAATTCTTTACTGATAATGGTCTCGTCCACCAAACAACTTGTGCATATACACCAGAACAAAACGGGGTAGCCGAAAGGAAGAATAGGTATCTCCTGGAAATAACTCGAGCACTACTCATCGAGTCACAAGTTCCAAAATCCTTCTGGCCAGAAGCCATAGCTACTTCAGCCTATCTTATAAACCGACTTCCTACAAATATCCTAAACTTTAAAACACCCTTAGACATCTTTTCCACCCATTGCCAAGTACCTTCCTCACTAAGCCTCGACCCTAAGGTGTTTGGATGCTCTGTCTTTGTCCACATCCCTAAACACGAAAGAACAAAATTTTCCCCTTGTGCAGTCAAATGTGTCTTCTTGGGATACGGTAAAAATCAAAAAGGATATCGGTGCTACAACCCCAAAACACGCCAAATGTACACCACTATGAACTGTGATTTTGTTGAGGGGGAATTCTACTATAGCCAGCCTAACAGTCAGGGGGAGAATCAACCAAATACACCAAAAAGTGACTTACTAGACTGGACCACCACTCATACTCCACCTACTGCACCACCCATTCCACCTACACCACCTACACCACCTACTCCACCTACACCACCTACTCCACCTACACCACCCGATCCCGATCATGCCGAATCAGATCGTGTTCTGGAAGTTGGTCCATCAGAGGAGGTTAGCGGCACCGCCGGGCAGTCAATCGATTCCAATATACAGAACGTGGAGTTCAGTGACATGGCCTCACCATCCGCCTCGTCTTCAAATCCTGAGGTAAATGAGTCTATTTTTGATGATACTAACAATAACAGAGAAGTAGTTAGAGTGGATGAAGACACAGGACAATATGAATTGCCACACAGAAACACTAGAGGCATTCCACCAAAGAGATATTCTCCTGAGTGGAAAGGGCGAAAATCCAAGTACTCCGTGGCGAATAAGGCTCAAGGACAGCTCACAGAAATGGCGCGTGCTTTCGAGGCTGCCCTATACGAAGAAGAGGAAATTCCTTGGTCATTTGAGGAAGCAATGAAGCACAAGCACTGGAGGGAAGCTATAAAAAAAGAGATAGATTCCTTGATAAAAAATGGAACATGGGAGAAGTGTACCTTACCAAAAGGGAAGAAACCAGTTGGGTGTCGGTGGGTCTTCACCATTAAAAGGAGAGCCGATGGTTCGATCGAGAGATATAAGGCAAGATTAGTGGCTAAAGGCTATACTCAGGTATACGGAGTGGACTACGCGGAAACCTTCTCCCCAGTTGCCAAGTTGAACACCGTAAGAACTCTACTATCTGTAGCTGCTTGTAAAGAATGGCCTCTACATCAGTTTGATGTTACTAACGCCTTCTTACATGGAGAACTGGAGAAAGACAAAGAAGTGTATATGGAGATTCCCCCTGGGTGCTCGGAAGAATTCGGTGAAGGACAAGTTTGCAGACTAAGAAAGACTCTATATGGATTGAAGCAGTCCCCTAGAATCTGGTTCGGGAGGTTCTGTCAAGCAATGGTTAAGCATGGCTTCAAGCAGAGTCACTCTGACCATACATTGTTCTTGAAGAGAAGAGGTGACAAGGTAACATGTTTGATTATATACGTGGATGACATGATCATTACTGGAGATGATGCTGAGGAGATTGAGAAATGGAAGATAAACTTGTTCAAAGAGTTCGAGATGAAGGACCTTGGAGCACTAAAATACTTCTTGGGAATTGAGGTACTGAGATCTAGACACGGAATTTTCTTGAGGCAAAGGAAATACATTCTAGACTTATTGGCTGAAATGGGATTGCTGGACTGTAAGCCCGCAGAAACTCCTATGGTCCCGAATCACGGACTTAAAATCGCGGAAGGAGCAAATTTGGCAAATCGAGAACAATATCAACGGCTAGTTGGGAAGTTGATCTATCTCACACATACTAGACCTGATATCACATACGCAGTGGGCATTGTGAGCCAATTCATGCATCGACCTCAAGAGGATCACATGGATGCGGCGTTGAGGATTGTGAGATATTTGAAGGGAACTGTAGGATACGGAGTTTTTCTAGAAAAGAAGGAAGACCTGGAAGTCGAGGAATACACTGACGCTGATTGGGCAAGTAATCCAGTTGACAGAAAATCAACGGCTGGATACTTCACCTTTGTGGGAGGAAACTTAGTCACATGGAGAAGTAAAAAGCAGAAAGTAGTAGCATTGTCAAGTGCAGAAGCCGAGTTCCGTGGAATCAGAAGTGGCCTAACAGAGATCTTATGGTTACGAAGGCTTCTAAAAGAGATTGGCTTTCCACCTACACAAAAAAGTCGACTATTTTGTGATAATAAGGCAGCAATCAGCATCTCAGAGAATCCCGTTCAACATGACAGAACAAAGCATGTGGAAGTTGATCGTCACTTCATCAAAGAGAATCTTGAGGCAGGGATTATAGAATTCCCGTTTGTTCGATCTGAGGAACAGTGGGCCGACATTTTGACCAAGGCTGTGAATCCAAGAAGCTTTAAGGATGTTCTGAGCAAGTTAAATATCGGAGATACCGTTGCTCAACTTGAGGGGGAGTGTCAAAATATGCATAAGGAAACAAATAAATCACCCAAATCAGGGGAGCAGTAATTGATTTAATTGATAATTCTTAGAATAAGAATTATCTTGTTTCCATATGTACATAATATCTCTCCCTATATAAAGAGGAGCTGTAAATCATTCTAATCATCCGAAAAGAATACAACACACTTGTCTATTCCTTTAGCTTCAATATGTTTAGCCATCTAATCCCGGCCTCTCTCGATAACCATCTTCAAGATGTGCTTGATTTATTTATTTAATACTTTAATTTGGTCATTTGTTCAGATTTCTAAATATGTAAACTTGTAAATTAATTCATATTAATTTATTGTGCATGTGTATGATCTCCCCTAACTCATATGTATTTTTATTCTCAGTCCACCCATTTGGTTTCTGGCAGTCCTATTCTTACTTTTCAATACCCATGGTAAGTAAGTAAATAACTAAATAAATACATAGGAAAAAAAATCCAATTGTAAATCAATTGTTGAGTAATTTTGCACAAATTAATCTTTAAGGTTAACCAACAAATACCGCAACTGAAACATTAAGAATTGGCGTGCTATTATTTGCAATAAAACTTTACTAGTACAATTTTTTATTTTGTTTTATTTATTGTGGACAGGCTGGTATTCTTATCTTTGGCTGCCATTCCTACCCTTATTCGTAAGTACTCAATATTCTATCACAAGCAAAAGTCCACCTTCAAATTAATTAAGCTGTTGATACGTCTATATTTTCAGTTATCATTAATAGTATGAGTATATAATTAATATGAAGGGTAAAATAATTTAAGAAATTTGAAAAATTGCAGATAATATTGTTGGTGGGGACGAAATTACAAGTGATAATTACAAAAATGGGGCTTAGAATTCAAGAACGCGGCGAAGTGGTGAAGGGTGTTCCAGTAGTTCAACCAGGAGATGACCTTTTTTTGGTTCAATCGTCCCCATCTACTTCTTTATCTTATTAATTTTGTGCTTTTTCAGGTATATATAATACTCCTAATAATTCATAACTGCCAACTTTAAATTTTGAAGAAAATCATGCTAAAATATTAACTATATATTGTATATGATCTAATTAATACAAGGTGCTACTTAATTAATTATCAATATTCAGTTGTATCAATTAGTCTTGTAGAGTTATCTAATACAGATCAAAGACTTGGAGTATTTTTTTTAAGGAGTCAATGACTTTGTATTATTGTATATGTCTTGTTAAGTATTTAACTCGAACTAATTTTGGTTTCACATTGCAGAATGCGTTTCAGCTTGCCTTCTTCGCATGGAGCTGGGTAATGCTTATACTCCATCCGTTTATATATAAGCCTTCTATTTATTTATATCTAATAAAAATTTTAAATTAATAAGGTTATATAAAGATAAAATTTATAATTCCGTCTTATGCATAAATTGAAAGTCATTGCTAATGTCATTCCAAATTAAAATATGTAAAAAAAGAAAAAGGACTAATTAAAGATCATGACTTCATATCGCAATTAATAAAGATAAATTTATTTAATGTTTGCCTTATTATTTCATGCAATTCAATAAACTCTGACAAAATATTTCCTCCGTCAGTATGAATTCGGGATGAGAACATGTTTCCATGAACATGTAGAGGATATCATCATCAGAATGGCAATGGGGTGAGCCGTATTTAAATTCAGCGATGTGTTTACACAATATATTTATTTCACTTTAATGCATGTAAAATAAATTTTAAACTTATGATAACTTTCTTATATCATCAGGATTCTCATACAGATCCTCTGCAGCTATGTCACACTCCCTCTCTACGCTCTTGTGACCCAGGTAAAATATGGAGTAGAATATTTATATATAAATATTAGTATTAAAATATGAAGGAGAGTAATTAATTAATGGTGAACGAGTACTAGATGGGAACAAGTATGAAGCCAACAATATTCAACGACAGAGTAGCAACGGCCATACGAAACTGGCACCACACGGCGAAGAAACACGTGAAGCAAAACAAGCATTCGCGCGCGGGGACGCCGACGTTGAGCCAGCCCGTGACCCCGTCGCACGGGCTATCGCCAGTCCACCTCCTCCGCTACCACCCCAGCGAAACGGACAGCCCCCAAATGTCCGCAGCAAACCCCAATTACTACTACGGAGAGCACAGCGACACCGAGCCCGAGGCCTCCTCGCCCTCCCCGCCTCGAGCGGCCTACATTGATCAGCACCAACGCGATTACCAACACGAGATCGATATCAGTGTCACGCCAAATGAGTTTTCTTTTGATAAGACAGCTAGTAATAGTATACATGAGATTTAAGGACTTCCTAGTAATAGTAATAGTAATAGTATACACGCCCTACGCTTAGTACGCGGACGAAGCGCGGATAATAGGGCATCGTCCGCGCCATCGTCCGCCCACTGTGGGCGCCGCGGACGATGCAACTCGTTTTAGTTTTTTTTTTAATTTTTAAAATTCAAAAAATTTGTTTATATATATACCCCAGCTTCACCATTCATTTGTAACTTTTCGATTAACTTTCAAACTCTCAAATTACGTTATAAAATGGATTCCGGTGGATACTCAAGTCCTAGTAGCCCGATGTTTGGAGATGGCGCATGGTGGCCGGGTACACAACCTGGCGAATATCGGTCGTTCGACGCCAACACGCAGTACGATCCGGAGTTCAGTACGGATTCGTACGGTCTCTCCGACATGGAGTCGTCTCCAACTTGCCCTGCCGCCGCTTCTCGTCGCGCCGTAGTACGAGAAGTGCTCGAGGGATCAGGGAAGCGGCGAGAGCTTGAGCGACATGCGCGATAGAGCGCTGTTGTTGTACCAGTCCATGTTCGGCGACTTCAAGCATTTCAACATCTGGCGCTCTTGAGGGACAAGCAGAAGTTCCAAGGAGGGATTCTGCACACCTGTGTGGCGAAGAGGACGAAGACCACCGACACTGGTGGTTACACGACCAGCGAAAGCGGAACTTGTCCGGTGGACCTCAACCAGACATGCACGGAGGAAGAGACTTCCGGCACACCAATGTCCTCACGGCCAATGGAGGATCCAGAAATTCATAATCCTGGGGTCGAATTGAACAAGACAATAAATATAATATTTAAATAATTATTTTAACAAAAATATACTCATTCCGTCCCATAAAACTATGTGCACTTTCCATTTTCGTCCGTCCCATAAAAATATGTGCATTCCATTTTTTGAAAAGTTATATCAATTTAATAATATAGGTTCTACTATCCACTAATACTACTTTAACTACTATTCTCATCATCTCTCTTACTTTACCATACCATTCTCCTTCTTCTCTCTTACTTTAACAATTTTGTCTTAATTCATGTGTCATACCCATTGCCCATATTTTTATGGGACGGAGAGAGTATAAAATATAAATATCAATATCTTATGTTGTGCGAGGTGGTTGTCTTTCTATGAGTATCCATATTCTGAAAATGATTCAAAATTATTTCGTATTAATATTTTAACTATTAATAGACTTTTGTACTTCAGGATCGGCCTTAATTTCTCTTTCCCCAATTTCAATGTTGTCGGATTGTTATCAAATACCACATGATTTTCCAATTATTGTGGTTCTTATTCAACATTAAAAGAACTAGTAGAAACTCATATCTTTTTGGGTTTTTTTTCCATTAAACTAAAAGTGAATACATTGAAATTAAAATCACTTAAACCTAAAATAAAAAAACAGACAATTATCATATCTATTTAAATTAGGACAAATTGAATTACGATCTTATGAAATTTAAAATTTGAGAAAATAATAATTTTTAAATTTTGATTTTTCGCAATTGCATTAACTTAGTTCGGAATTGAAATAATGGAACAAATGCTGACAATTTTTTTAAAATAGGGTACATCCATGGACTGGACCGGACTCAAAAACACAAGAAATTGGACTTCAAAAAAGTCGTTTCTTCGCTCACCATCAGATCTATTTCAAATTTCTCTTCCTTCCCATTCTCCAACTCCATTGCCGTAGAATTGCTAAATTCAAAAAAACCAAAGTTAGGGCAGATGATGAGAAAATCATTCCCCCAAGAAAATTAAACCCAATTTTTTGTACTCACGTTTTAGTAGTCGCCGCCGCCGGTGAGTCTCCGTTTTGGCTAACCTCCGCAACTTCATCTCTTCCTTCCCGACCGAATCCTTGCTCTCCCTGAATTCTTCAGAGACAGGCTTCATCTCCGAAACTGATCAAAAGTATTTTAAGTTAAGTAAAAAGGCCCATTTCTTACCCACCCCCACCAAATTAACTTAAAAAGAATCAAATAATAAGCCGGAGCGAAAGTTTTTACGGCTTAGAAATAAGCAGCGAAAATCAGAAGAACCAGCGGCGGAGAGAAGGAGACGGGGTAGGGGTTAGGTTGCCGTGGGGTCGGAGGCTACTGGAGGGTATTTTATGGCTGGTCGCCGGAGCCGGCGGTGGGGTCGGCCGACCCCACGCTACCCCACCTACATCCGCCGCTGCTCACGGCGGTGTCCCATAAGCGTCAAGGCTGCGAAAAACAAGGGGAAGGCGAATGCGACATCCTCCTCGGCCGCCGCCCCCCCATCGCCGATCCCGACCCCGGCGACACTTGCCTTCGCGGATTTGGTAACGACCTCGATGGCACGGACGTTGTTGGATACGCACAACGCCCTTATGAACTGTACGGATCCGGCCAGAGCCGAATTCCTCCAGAGGTTGATCGATGAGTTGAGCCAGAAGTTGGGGCTTTTGTAGGATAGTCAATTTTTTTATTTCTAACCCGTGTAATTTTTTTTCTATAATTAATGAATTTTTTACCGTTCTTAGTTAATCGTTGTGTTTTTTCTAAATTTGCATTTATATATTTGAAAACATTTAAATTAATTAACAAAATAATAGTAAAATGCTTAGGGCGCCCCACTGCAGGTGGAAGGGGAGGAGGATAAAATGCTGACGTGGCGGTGCATAGAGCGGGTCCCACTGTGGATGCTCTAAGCTACCATCATGAGCCCTGGATATATAATGATCCAAGTATGAAGTATGAGATAGTTCATAGTGGTATTAAGTTAAATTGATTAGAACATATTTTGAAAATGTATTATTAAGATACCATTTTCCTTAGGGTATGTTTCGTACAAACATTGGTGTGGGCCGCTTCATTTTCTTTTGTCTATTATTTTTATGTGAATAACTGCGACTGGGCCGCTGGGGCCCATTATACAAAAATGTAGTAAGCTCTAAATTTTACTCCAGTATTCAGTAAATTGAAATAATCATATTGTTACAAATAGTTGGATGCTAAAGTGCACAAGTTTTTATCATAGGTATAGCTATAATTTTGAAACATTGCAGTTATAATGATTAGTAATATATTTTTTTTCGTAAAACAATAATGTCTTGCCTAAATGACATACTTTTAGGACTAAAAGAATTTAAAAGACTAAAAATCAGTAGTACTAAAAGAATTTGAAAAAAATAACTACAAAATAATACTACCAGAAGTCAATTGTATTTATTGTTAAAAAAAAGAAAAAGAAAAAGAAAAAGAAAAAGACAGAGATAAAACCTCAAGATCCCCATCTTGGTCTTGGATATCATTTTCACTGTTGATTAAACTCTGGAATTCTCTCACTAATCAATTTTCATCTTTAACAACCTTTGAGTGAATCAAGCATGGCTCGGGGCTCTTCCCAATCGCAAGCTACCGCCTCCGCCTCCTCTACCACCTCCCGCCCTGGAACCGTGGCCCCACGCGGCTCGGCCGCCGCCACCGCCGGGATGCGTCGCCGGAGGCTCGGAGGCGGCGGTTCCAACAACTCCAGCTCTAACGGGGTGGGCGGCGGCGGAAACATGCTCCGGTTCTACACGGACGACTCGCCTGGGCTGAAGATCGGGCCCACCGTAGTTCTGATCATGAGTCTCTGCTTCATCGGATTCGTCACCGCCCTCCACGTCATCGGCAAGTTTTATCGCTTCAAAACCGGATCCTGATCCTCTCCTTCGCATCAACCTCCCTCTGCTCACCGCCACGTGTCCTTTCTTTTCTTAATTTTATGTTGTTTTTGTGAAGATTAATAAGTTTTGGTGATGTAATAATATATCCACTTTTATATTTTGAAATAATAGTACTAGCTTTTTTGATAAATATGGATTACTTTTCCCTATGTTACAATAATATATCTAGCTTGTCTTTGATAAATATGGATTGATTTCCCTATGTTATCAATTGGTAGATGCCAAGACTAGTAGTACTATCTTTTTTCCATAATAGGGAGTACTTATCTTAGATTGTAAATCCAAAACACGGCCGATCTCTTTTTTTTTGTTAAGTTGAAATTTTAAGCAATGTTGGAGAACAGTGCTATCAAAGTTCATGTTCCCATTGCACTAAAAAAAATTAATGTCACTAGTCCATTGTTTTTGTTATACACATTATATATATGTTATCAGCATAGTCTAGGGTGAGCTCAAGGGCGGAGCCACATGCCCTTTGGTGGCCCTTTCTATATTTATTTGAATTTCTTCTTAAATGCCCATAGGATGCAACTCGCCTGCATGAAACTATAATAACTAGTACTAAGAGTCGCGGCTCCCGGACAGGGGCTTGGCCCGGCCGCGGCTCCCAATAGCCGAGGACATGGAGAGCCGCGGCTTTGCCCAACTTTTTTTTAAAATTTTCTTATTTATTTCCTATAAATATACCTATTCCTATAATTTTTATTCTAATTAAATTAAAATATACCAACAATTGATAAAATAATTAGATTTGTGGCTGTGGCTTGTCCACTATTAGGGTGGACAAGTTTTTTTATGGCTCTGGACAAGTTTTTGTAGCTTGAGCTTGGGCATTGTCTTCTTATTATGGACACCCTAAGTATATCGGTCATGCCCAACATTGTTTTCTTAATTGCGAGGGTGACAAACTCATATTTTCATAGGTGTAATTGGTATGTTGAAGTGCTAAATGTCAATTCTATCACTCGAAATTGTCTTCATCTAACCGATTATTCTATCTTCTGGAGTTTTATGTGTTTTGTTGAGTGTTCTAGGAAGGATAGCTGAAAAGAGGAGAAAATGGGGCAAAAAGCGTTCAAGGCAGGAGAGGCACGAAAAGAGAGACCCGGCCGGGTTAATTTCCAGTACAATAATTAAACCCGGCCGGGTAGAGCCTGAGGCCAGCAAGGAGTCTGAAAAGGAGACCCGGCCGGGTTAATTTCCAGTACAATAATTCAACCCGGCCGGGTACTGTAGCTTGACGCGTCTGAAAGCTGAAAACGCGATTTTTGAAGTGGATGAAATAGAGAAAATGCCTAGGGTTCGAGACACATTCTAGCTACCGCCTACCACACCTACCACACACCCAAAGAACACCTTTGAGAGAGAGAATTGAAGATTGAAGACTCTAGGTCGGAAGATTGAAGACTTCATCCCATAGATTCGTTCCACAGGAGTTTTTAGTATCTATCTTTCATGTATTTGTTGGATTTCTTTGTGTTAAACATGGTTTTCTTCATAAACATGAGTAGCTAAACATCTATTGTAGAATTCTTGGTGATGATGCACTAATTTCATAGTTTTTATCCGATTGATTTTGTTCTTGCCTTGCTCTTGTAGTTATTTGATTATTCTTGGTTTATTCCTTTCAATTGCTTGATCACCACTTGATTGTGTAGGATTAATTAGATTAATCGGGAGATGAAATAGTTAATCCGGAAAGAAGAATAATTCACACCTTAATACAATAGAACTCGGGAGAGTTGAGGTTTTGAGTGGGGTCATTGATCTAATCGAGCTATTGGGAGTTAGAGGTTTTAGGATTAGAAGGGGACTTCAATCCTAGCATCTAATCTACAGGTTTCTCACCTCGGGAGGGGGTTTAATCTACAATCGTGGTCGACTTAGTAACTCTAGAGACACCAAAAGGTAAGGCGAATCAATTGGATAAGAACTTGGAATTGTGCATCGGATCCTTGAGTTCTACAATTTCTCCATATTATCTTTCATATCATTATCGCACCGTGTTTTCTTGTTCTTAATTGTTATTTGCTTATTATATGCTTTTATTAGTTGTTAGAACAAACCAATCTTCTCTTGATTGTCTAGATAGTAGTTGATTTTTGTTCGTGGTAGTTAAGTTGATACGAAAATTATCTCTGTGGGATACGATACTCTTGCTTACTAATTGCTACACTAGCCCCGTACACTTGCGGGTATTACTTGTGTTAAAATAAGTCGAGTCAAGTTTTTGGCGCCGTTGCCGGGGACAATTGTGTGTCGCTATAGCTTAATATCGTGATAATAATTGAGATTACTAATCTAGATTTTACTTGCTTTATTTTTACTTTTTATTTTAAGTTCTCTAATAGATGTGTTTCCTTGTTCAGGTTGTATGCACACACGTTCTAAAGGTCCACCTCTAGAGCTTATCGATCCCGAGATCGAAGCATCCAACAGAAGGAGGAACGCGCAGAGAAGGTTAAACCAAAGGATTCGGGTTTCTTCACCCGCTCATAGGCGTCCACCCTCTCCTATCCAGAGAACTCCATCACCCACTCCATCTCCACCTCCGTCACCTATACAGTACGAGCCTCATTCTCCAATTCAAATGGATAACGGGGAGGAGAACAACAATGAGGATCCTGTCATCCGCCAACTCCGTCTACAGCTGGTTGCCATGCAGAGGCAATTGGATGAACAGAATGTGAGGCCAGTGCCCGTGCAAAATCAATTTGCCTACAGACAGGTTGCTAATCCACCAGTCAACAATGCGGGGATAGCAGCCAACAGCTTTGAATTGAGGGCGGGGTTGATAGACAGGGCAGAAGCAAATGCATTTGGTGGGACAGGCTCAGAAGATGCCAACAAGCACCTCACCAAGTTTATACAAATCAGCAATACAGTGAAGGCGAACGGGGTCACAGATGAGCAAGTCCGCCTCAGATTATTCCCATTCTCTCTGAAAGATGATGCAAGGGACTGGTATGACAGCATGAGTCCTAACTCCGTGCCCACATGGGATGCAATGGTGGAGCTGTTCTTGGAGAAATACTATCCACCTAGTGAAGCACTCAAACGCCAAGCTGAGATCATTCAATACAAGATGCACCCTCAGGAGAATATCATGGAGGCTTGGAAAAGGTTCAAGCAGCTGATGAGAAGATGCCTCAATCACGGGCTAACTCCGGGACAACAGATCTTAACCTTCTATAGGGGAGGCACGCTGGAAGCAATGCGTGAACTAAACATGAGCGCCGGAGGATCTCTCTTGAAATTGGGAGAAGCTGAAGCACTTGAAGTGATTGAGAGGGTGGCTTCAAATGATGATGGATGGAGAAATGACAGAGGCAAATCTTATAGGGTGGCATCCACCTCCGATAATGATAGGATGGATGCAATATCCAAGCAGCTGGAATTCATAACTGACAAGCTTGGGTATATGGGAACGAGTCAAGTTGGGACTGAGATGCAAGTCGAAGATGTGAACTACGTTCATCAAGGTGGCAACAACAGAAATTTCAACAATTACCGCCCCAACCAAGGAGGAGGCAATTACAACCACTATGGGAACAAGGTGCATCCTAACTTGTCTTACGGGAACCCGAATAATGCCCTGCAACCACCACCCGGATTCCAGGTATCAAACGGCCAAATCGTAGAATCGAAGAAGGATGAGCTGAAAGATGTGCTAATGGCCTTTATGAAGCAAACGGGAGAGTGCATGAAGGACTCCAACAAATGGCTAGTGCAGGTTGAAGCTAATGTGAATGACCTGAATATTCACATGAAGAGCATCGATAACCAGATGAGCCAGATTTCACAGGCCGTGGGTATTCAGCATCAACCGGGCCAATTTCCGTCACAAACAGTTGTAAATCCTAAAGACTTTAAGGATTGCAAGGCCATCAATCTTAGGAGTGGAAAGAGCTATGAAGGCCCAGCCATGCCTACAGAGAAGGAGGAGATCTCTAGAGAAGAGACAGTTGTAGAAGAGGTGGTTGAAGAAGATGAAGCAGTGGAAGAGGTGCCGCCTCCTAAGGCGAGTACCGTGATACCTGCACCCCCTGTTGAGGTTAAGATTCCCTTCCCACAGCGCGTGCAGAAGAAGAAACTAGATGATCACTTCTCTAGGTTTCTTGACATATTCAGGAAGGTGCACATCAACATTCCGTTGGTAGAGGCGTTACAGCAAATGCCTAGCTACGCAAAATTTTTGAAGGAAGTGATCTCCAAGAAGCGGCGGTGGGTGGAGCACGAGACCGTCAACCTGACAGAGAGCTGCAGTGCGATTATCCAGAAGAAGCTGCCCGCTAAGATGAAAGACCCTGGAAGCTTCACTATATCATGCATCGTGGGGGATAGCCAAGTGGGCAAGGCTCTATGTGATTTGGGAGCGAGCATTAATCTTATGTCGTTCTCATTCTTTCAGAAGTTGAAGATTGGGACACTGAGGCCCACTACCATCACACTCCAGATGGCCGACCGATCTGTGTCGTATCCTAGGGGGATTGTTGAAGATATACTCGTCAAAGTCAATGACTTCATATTTCCCGTGGATTTCGTGGTGCTTGATATGGAGGAAGACCGGAATGTTCCTCTTATCCTAGGAAGACCTTTCCTCGCTACAGGGAAGGCAATGATTGATGTGCAGAAGGGAGAGCTCACACTCCGACTTAATGATGAAAGCGTCACATTCTCTATCTACAATGCGATGCAAAGATATGATGACGAGGATACAAGGAGAGTGGAGCACTGCAACATGGTTGAAGTGGTCGATGACTGTGTGAGAGGGATGGCCCGAGCCATCTCCCCACAAGATCAATTAGAGCGATGCCTATCGCAATCTATCTTTTCTCCTTATTATACTGATGTTATTGAGCCTAATGATGATTTATTGAATTTTGTAGGGGCTCTTAACTCGGCTGAGGAAGTCCCAAAGTTTCGACAGAAATTCCAGCCATTAAGGGATCCGAATGAGGAGGAGAAGAAAGAAGAGAAGAAAGAAGAGCTGAAGCCGTTGCCTTCACACCTTAAGTATGCATTTCTCGGGGAGAATGCTACTTATCCGGTAATTGTATCATCCTCACTCAATACTAATGAACTTGATAAATTGCTGAGAGTGCTTAGGAAGCATAGGGGTGCAATTGGGTGGTCTATCTCGGACCTTAAGGGGATAAGTCCTACTGTTTGTATGCATAGAATTCTCTTAGAAGAGGGGTCTAAACCCAAAGCTCAAAACCAAAGGAGACTTAACCCCATAATGCAAGATGTTGTTAGAAAGGAGGTGTTGAAGTGGTTAGATGCCGGGATTGTCTATGCAATATCGGACAGTGATTGGGTAAGTCCTACCCAAGTGGTAGCTAAGAAGGGGGGAATGACAGTAGTAAAAGGGGGAGATGATGAAATGATAGCCACTAGGTTGGTGACCGGGTGGAGAGTATGCATAGATTATAGAGCCCTCAATGCTGCGACTAGGAAAGACCATTTTCCCCTCCCATTCATTGACCAGATGTTAGATAGGTTGGCAGGGTATGAGTATTATTGCTTTCTAGATGGCTACTCCGGATATAATCAGATCTTGATTGCCCCAGAGGATCAGTATAAATCTGCTTTTATTTGTCCTTATGGTGTTTATGCTTTCAGGAGAATGTCATTTGGCCTTTGCAATGCCCCAGCCACCTTTCAGAGGTGTATGATGTCCATCTTTCACGACATGGTGGAAGACATTATGGAAGTATTTATGGACGACTTCTCCGTCTATGGTAGCTACTTTGATCATTGTTTAGAAAATCTAACCCGTGTTTTGCAGAGGTGTGAAGAAACAAACTTGGTGCTCAACTGGGAGAAGTGCCATTTTATGGTGAGAGACGGTATTGTGCTTGGGCACAAGATCTCTGCAGGAGGACTCGAGGTGGACAGGGCCAAGATCGTGGCGATTGAGCAGTTGCCACCACCATCCAATGAGAAGGCTGTGAGGAGTTTCCTTGGACACGCCGGGTTTTACAGGCGTTTTATTAAGGATTTCTCTAAGATAGCAAGGCCTTTATGTCATTTACTTGCCAAGGATGCAAAGTTTGAATTTTCTCTTGAATGTGTGCAGGCATTCGAGACATTGAAGAAGGCGCTTGTGAGTGCGCCCGTGCTCATCTCACCGGATTGGTCACAGCCGTTCGAGATAATGTGTGATGCAAGTGACATAGCCGTGGGATCGGCTCTGGGGCAGAAAAGAGACAAGGTATTCAGGGTGATCTACTATGCAAGCCGAACACTGGATCCGGCACAGGCAAATTATACTACTACAGAAAAGGAGATGTTGGCGGTTGTATACTCGTTCGACAAGTTCCGTCCCTACCTCATCGGGGCGAAGACTATTGTGTTCACAGACCATGCCGCCATTTGCCACCTCTTTGCCAAGGTGGATGCCAAGCCAAGGTTGATAAGATGGGTCCTTCTACTGCAAGAATTTGATTTAGAGATCCGGGACCGGAAGGGATGCGAGAATGTGGTGGCTGACCACTTATCAAGATTGGAGCACTGTTTTGAAGGTGAAAATATGAAGGTGCCCATCAATGAAGAATTCCCCGATGAGCATCTTTTCTTTGCTCAAGGCTCATCTCCGTGGTACGCCGATATTGTGAACTTTTTGGTGGCGCGAGTCATCCCCGAAGAGTACAAGGCATATCAAAAAAAGAAGTTCTTCCACGACGTCAAGTTCTACTTTTGGGACGAGCCGTTCTTGTTTAGGCGGTGTGCCGACATGGTGATAAGAAGATGCATTCCCGAAGATGAATGGGAACTTGTGATGAGGAAATGCCACTCTAGTCCTAGTGGAGGACATTTTGGAGCCAACCGAACGGCGATGAAAGTGCTTCAATGCGGTCTTTATTGGCCGAGTATCTATGGAGATTGTCAAACATTTGTGCTTCATTGCAATGAATGTCAAAGGACCGGGGGAGTGTCAAAGAAGAAAGAGATGCCTATGACTACTATTGTGGAGGTGGAGCTTTTTGATGTATGGGGGATCGACTTTATGGGTCCCTTTCCACCTTCATCCGGGCATCAATACATACTCTTGGCGATTGACTATGTCTCAAGGTGGGTAGAGGCTATCCCCACCCACGCCAATTCCTCCAAGGTCGTGATTAGCTTTGTGCAAAAGAACATATTCACAAGATTCGGGGCTCCAAGAGCTTTGATTAGTGATGGGGGGACCCACTTCAAGAATAGGTGGCTCGAGCTCGTGTTGCAAAAATTTGGTGTCAAGCATCGAATTACTACCCCCTATCATCCTCAAGCAAATGGTCAAACGGAGCTAGCTAATAGAGAGATAAAGGGGATACTTGAGAAGACGGTGAATGCTAATAGGAAAGATTGGTCTATGAAGCTCGATGATGCTCTTTGGGCATATAGAACGGCGTACAAGACGCCGATTGGCATGTCACCATATCAATTGGTGTTTGGCAAATCTTGCCATCTTCCCGTGGAGCTAGAACATAAGTCTTATTGGGCGGTGAAGCAATTCAATGCCGACTACTACAAGGCGGGGAAGGAGAGACAACTCCACCTTAACCTTCTCGACGAGTTTAGAAATGAGGCATTTGAGAACTCTTCCATCTATAAGGAGCGTCTCAAAAACTATCATGACAAGATGATCGAGAAGAGGGAGTTCTTCCCGGGGGATTCCGTGCTACTCTTCAATGCACGAATGAAGCTCTTTCCCGGAAAACTCAAGTCCAAGTGGTCCGGACCGTTCAAGGTGAAAACGGTGATGAAGAATGGAGCCATAGAGCTTCAAGGAGATGATGGAAGAGTTTTCACGGCCAATGTCCAAAACCTGAAGAAGTTCCATAGTTATGAGCAAAAGGAGGAGGTGTTCGTGCTTACCTTGGAACACGCCCAATGAGCTTGCAAAACGTCGAGCATGCGACGTTAAAAAGTTGCGCTATAGGGGAGGCAACCCCTAATAGGTATTTTTATTGCTTTTGTGTGTGGTTGTGGTTTATTGTTTTTGGTTTGTTTCTTTTTATTCCTTTCTCTTTGGTGAGTTTGTTTCCTCCATCTAGTGTTATATCTTTCTAATTCTCACTCTAGTGGCTCCCTCTTGGAATTTTAGAATTGGGATTTGTGGTATTTGAGTTTGGTGCAGGGCTTGGAAAGGAAAAGATGCATTAGGCGGCAGAAACCACCCAGAAAGTGAAACCCGGCCGGGTTATTATTTAGTTCAAAAATTACAACCTGCCGGGTCCGTTTGCAAGCCATTCGAAGTCAGGAAGTGGTCAAAAATTGCAACCCGGCCGGGTCAATATTCAGTTCAAAAATTCAACCCGGCCGGGTAGGAGGGACGCGTCAGGAAGTTTTCTCAAAGTGCAACCCGGCCGGGTTAAATTTCAGTTTAATAATCCGACCCGGCCGGGTCCGTCTGCGTGAACCCTAGATCTACATCAGGTACGAATTTTTTTTCCTTTTTCCCTTCCTTCTTCATAACCCAACGGCTCCCCCCTTTCTCACCACACAAATTGCTTAAAAGTTGTTCACTACTCTCTCAATACCACCCACAATTTCCTCCACCCAACCCTTAAACTTGTGATTTGAAAGTGTTTCACCGTTTAATTTGTGGATTTTGGTCAATAACACGAAGAACACAAGAATTTCTACAATTTTCTCCTTCTCAACACTCAAGGTATGTTTTCTCTTGTCCACCCTCCTAGTTCATGGAGTAATGGCTAGACATTGAGATGGGTTTGAAGATTATGGAATATGTGAGTTGAATTTGAGAAGTAGGGTGCTTGAGGTGTGAAATATGCCTATAATTGTTGAATTGCTTGTGGGTATAGCCTTCAATTAGGAATGGGTATAGTTCAATAGTGAATTGTTGAATTACTTCAATTAGGTGTTGATTTGTTGTAGTACATCATGAATTTGAAGGGGTTGGCAGCGGAAGCGTGCATAATAATTCTGATCTATTTAGCAGATTATTTAGACAAAATCTATTCGCGTAATTTTCATATGTATCATGTTCATAACTTGAATTTAATCATGTTTTAGCGTAATTGAAACCTAAAACACGCTTACTACGAAATTAGTCAATTTAACTCGTTGATTCTCCAAAGAATCGAAGTTGGCTAGCGCCTTCTCCACGTGAAGATCTTGAATACTAAACCACGAATCTTCTGGCTGGTTCCCGGACTGTACACTGATATCAGTGTGAGCTGATCTCACCAGAGTACTAGCACTTAAATAAAGAAGACAGAATTCCCTCATAGAGGAGAGCTGGAAAAATCGTCCCTCTTGAAGAAAGAGAGGGGGACGAAAATTATGATGATAATTAAGTCTATTTTCTGTCTCCTTTATTCTCCTATTTATATTAAGTCACATATTGGGCCCAGTCATGGATCTATGAAAGAATTTGGATATGGCCTCCCCCAATTAGCTTTTTACTAATTAAATTGAACCCAAAATTTAATATAAGCTTATATTGGAATATTACGAGCAACCACTACAGAAGTAATATTGCACTGTCCATCCAAATCCGAAATTACAAGTATTTCGGGTTTCCATTTGTTTGTCGTTCATTTCCCGTGCTTAAGATAGAAACGTCCATTAATTAATTAATGTCTATTATGAACTTAATTAATTAACATATTATTAACTCCAATAGTGGACTTAGCAAGAACCACTTATATATTATTCATAGAGTAATCAAACTCCAACTAGCTAGGTTCCGAATAATAAAATATTGTTTCGAGCTCCTCTTGTGGACGTTATCAAACGAGACTCACCTCGCGCACGATTCAATATAATATCAATCCTAGCACCGCTAGATATTAATCACCACTACCCAATATACCATGATTCTAGGGTTGCGAAAAACCCGCACCATTTGGTAAGTCAAAGTAGTGCATAATCAATACCGTATGCTCAATGCTAACGTACATTGATTAAGAAATTAATTATCAAGACCTCGTCTTTCAGCAGATAGCATAAAGATTTGTCTCGCTGTTAGATCCAATTCAGTGCTATACCACACCAATGTCATCTTATTTCAGTAAGGCTTAGAAATATGCGGACTGACATTGCAACCTTACACGATAGGTAGTCTAGGCCTATCTAGGTTGTGAAATTTTTATTTTTCTTTATTCAGAACTGACCGTGTTACCTTAAATTGGACGATTCCCACAATCAGTCTACTAAAACAAAGACTTAGACTTTATTACGTTGCTTATACATTTAAATATGCAATAAACATTCATTAAATGTAAAACATAACAACATTATGACAAAATAATATGTTGCATCCATTGAAAAATAAAATATAGAGTTTTATAGTATTCAATCACTCGAAAGGTGATTTTTAGTATATAAACTCTAACAGAATCTATCATCATCCACTTTTTCCCCATTAGAGCATCAGCAATGGCGCCCGACCCAGCGGAATTCCGACCGGCGTGCCGGAATTCCGCGGCGGACGTCCGCCATTGTGCATGGTAGGCACGGATACGGAATTTCGCCGAGGACACCGCTGTTCCGCGGCGTTTACGCGAAATTCCGTCGCGGTGCCGCGAGGACGTCCTCCATTGCGTTGACTCCCACGGATGTCCGCGCGGAATTCTCGTTTATTACATTAAATATTTTTTTAAAATTTCTATAAATACGTCCCGAAGTTCACTGCGGGTGTTGAATCTGGCTGGCCGAAGCGGACGAAGATCAGCGACTCCGGAGAGTACAGTAGCAGTGTCGGTTCCGTGGAACTCCCCCCGCCGAGGCAGAGTTCCTGACACCCACATCGTCGGCTCGCCGCCGTCGCCCAGTTGGGCAAAAGTCCGCGGTGCGGATGGCGAGGGGAAGCACCAGCGGATCCGCCGAGGCCCAATCGGCAGCACCCGCCCAAAACGATCCCGAGAACCCCTCATTCGCCCGCATCGCGACACATGAAACCTTGTTACGTGCAATGGTTGAATGGAGCCAATCGACCGACCCCCATTACAAGCGGTCGCTTAAACCCCTCATCAACAGTATGCGGCGCAATTTGGGGTTCGGAGATATGTCGGACGGTGACGGCGAGGGGGGTGGTAGCGGCTGGGGTGGCGGCGGGGATCCGAGGAGTGAGAAGCCGGTTTTTATTTTAATAATGTCATTTTTTTAGTAATTATGTATTTTTTATAATGAAGTATGTTTTTTTAAATAAAGTGGTTGCATTTTCTCCGTATTCGTGTCGACTATTTAATTTCATAAATTTCTTACTTTCGAAAATTGTTTAATTTGTGAATTTATGAATTTTTTTAATTATGGGAACTCCTTCGGGATGTCCTTGGGGAAGTGAATAGGGCATGCATGATAAATGTGTTGATGGAAAAACTGCTTGTGTTATGGTGTTGACAAGGGTTGTTGTGCGTACGTGGGTACAAAGAGCAAGGGTTGCATTAAAGTTATGAATTGTGTTGTATAAGCAAGCGAGGTGGGGTTTCTTTTACTAAAACTCTTTTACGTTTCGAAAGTATGATACAGTGTTATAAGGGTGGTTTAAAGTGTTATGTCATGCCATGATTGTTTTGATGTTGAGATTGTTGTCTGATGCCTAGTTCGTTTGAGCTTGCTCCGTTAGGCTATAGGGCTGTGTTAAACGAATTTGGGTCTGAGTAGGGCGCAAACCCTATCAGGCTGTGTACACTGGTGAGATCGTTAGCCGTCCTTGCTAGTCGGCCGGTCTCGTGGGTGAATAGTGTGGCCACACTTTCATCGCACTATGGTATGAGGATGTGAATGATTGATTGTTGAGAAAGTGGGGAGATTGTTTTGTCTGGCCAGACTATGAAACTGTTTTTGTGATACTCGATGCTACTTCTCTTCTAAATGTAAAACTCGAGTTCACTATGGTATAAATGACATAACTTTTATCAAATGTTTCTGGCATGAGCCCATTGAGTATAATAAGTACTCAGCCCTTCTTATGTTTTCCCTATGTGTAGGTTGAGCGATGATGTTGCGGCGGATGTTGAGTCGAGCCTTAAGATTTCCCGTATGCGTCGTGTCTTCATACATGGGCGTCATCCTATGACTCTCTCTATATACTTGATTTCCGCTGCCTTGTTTGAAATTGCTTTCTTTCTAAAAGTCTTCCGTTTTTTTTCCTTACTATGTTATGACATTAATTACCTTGAGACATTAATCCGCTGCTTAACCATGCAATACCTTAAAATAATTTCTCTTGAAGTTTAGTCGAGCTTTGTGTTAAATGTCGTCTTTTATTGTTCCCCATTTTCTTCCCCGCTTCTTAGTCCCTCCCCTAGTCGCGATTTCTCCGTCTTTACTATCCTTAGTAAGGGCGGTCGTGACAACTGACGACGGACAACCCGCCGAGTTCTCCTCTTGAGACTCATTTCGCTGGCGTCGACACGTTCTCGTTTGAGGAGTTGGGGCTTTCTCCGGTCCGGGATACTCCCGCCAGCGCACCACCGGCGATGGGGAGGGCAGGGAGGACCGGGCGAGGACTGGGCAAGGGACGGGGCGTCCCAGTGTACGGAGGTGAGGTGGGGGAGGGATCCAGCGGGAGCAAGAGGACCGTCTGGAGCATGGACGAGTGCGTCACGCTGGCGAAGGCGTGGATCAGTGTAGTGGAGGATCCATACGTCGGGGCAAACCAGCACATCGACCGGATGTGGTGGAGAATTAGCCAAAGCTACCTCCAGTTCAAACCGCAATGGGGGAAGGCGCACAACTCGGAGCAATGCCAGAAACAGTGGGAGCAGTTGAAGAGGCAGCTCAGCCGATTTGCTGGCATTTACACAAACAACCTCCGCTCGGCAACCAGCGGCATGTCTGCCGAGGATGTGAAGCTGTTGGCTCATCAGCAGTTCCCCGACGCTGAGAAGGGCTTCGGGGAATTCAAGTATTGGCCAGTGTTTCTTGTAGTGCAGTCTTCGCACAAGTTCACTGTGGGTGTTGAATCCGACTGGCCGAAGCGGACGAAGATCAGCGCCTCCGGAGAGTACAGTAGCAGTGCTGGTTCTGCGGAACTTCCCCCTCCCGAGTCAGAGTTCCCCACACCCACATCGGAGGCGCGCCGCCGTCGCCCGATTGGGCAAAAATCTGCGGCGCGGATGTCGAGGGTAAGCACCAGCGGATCCGCCGAGGCCCAATCGGCAGCACCCCCCTAAACGATCCCGAGAACCCCTCATTCGCCCGCATCGCCGCACATGAAACCTTGTTACGTGCGATGGTGGAATGGCGCCAAGCGACCGACCCCCATTACAAGCGGAAGCTTAAGCCCCTCCTCGATAGTATGCGCCGCGATTTGGGGCTTGACGGGATGTCGAATGATGATGCGAGAGGGGTGGCGGGGGAAGGCGAGAGGACTGGCGACGAGGAATCTGAGGAGTGAGAAGCCAGTTTTTATTTTATGTACTTTTTTTAGTAATTATGTACTTTTTTTTAATGAAGTATGTTTTTTTAAAATAAAGTGGTTGCATTTTCTCCGTATTCGCGTCGAAATTTTAATTCCGTAAATTGTTTACTTCCGAAAATTGTCTAATTTGTGAATTTGTGAATTTGTGATTTTTTTAATTGTGGGAATTCCGCTACTGTGCAGTGAGAATTCCTTATGACGTGGCAGGAGGTGTTTTTGAAAATTCCGCCGGGAATTCCGCACCATTGTAGATGCTATGTCGAAGATTTATCAGTCTGTATTAACCGTTTTCGAGGAATTTTCATAAATTTAAAATTTCTATATATAGATGGTGCCGGCTGTAGGGGCAGTTCCGGAAGTTAAATTTATGCTCTGTCACTAATTTTCTTTTTATTCTAGGATTTGTTTGGTCAAAATTCCTCCTTTTGTGTTTTGGTAAAAGAATACTTACAAAGAACAATTTATTGAGAAAAATCATTAACAAAAACATTATTGATGAAATTTGTCAACTAATTAATAGTTCGAGTGTTGATTAATTAACAAGACAAATGATATCAGGCCAACATTAATTTCTCGAAAATAGATATCTACATGTCTTTTGCCATATAGGAAACAATAATATAGTTAGTACTCCTACTTCAATTAGAGATTTTCTAGCCGTTGTAAATTATATACTTGTATCAATGCAAAAACGTTGAGATAATGAATTTATGGAAGCATTGGAAGCTTATTATGCAACAAATAACCTATCATAATTGTTGTGTGATTATTAGCTCTTCACATTAGTTACATATGGATCTCGATTCATGTTATTAAGTATAATTTTTTTTATCATGTCAATTTCCTAACAAAATATACATATAACATTGTTTATACTCCATCTATCCTAACTCAAGTGATTGACTGCTTTTTAGCATGTATTTAGAGAAAACAATAATAAATAATTAAGGTGGAGAGAATAATGCAGGGGAAGTTCTGTTCTATATTATTCTCTCTTTTACGCAATAATAAATTGATCACACCATGACACCATTTTCAAGCTTTTGCTGAATGGCCGAAACACACAATTATCTTCTAAAACTCTTAACTTCAAGTGAGAGAAGGGAAGAGAAGAAATGAGAATTAGTGAGAAGGTAGGAGAAATAAAGGGAGAGAGAAAAGGAAAACCATGTAGTGAAGATGGGATTGCAATCATATTAGCCGTTCCAATCGTTATGAATTCAGAACACTGATATTACCTTTTTCGTGTGTGGTTCGAAGAAACAAGCATAATTATAAGATTAGCGAAGAAAAAAATTGCTCCAACAATAATTCAAGACATAATATGTTGAGCATAAATTCACGAAGTAAAAGTTAACATCCATGATATTAAGATCGTATCTCTTCAAATCTTGATAGGAATAGGATAGTGTGGATTTTGAGATCTCACACCAAAAGTATAAATAGAATATAAAAATATGAATATATATTTCAATTTAAGTACGGCGTACAAATTATTAGTACCTTATTAGTGAGCTATAAAATGAGACTTCAAAATTGATAGCTCATCGGTTTAAATGACTTCTATATCTGGCTGAACTCATAGATAGTACATGTTTGGGTGTGTTCAGTTTGCAAGATTGTATTCGGGATTAAATTTGTAGTGTGTTTAGTTCATGAGCTTCAACCCCACAACTCAATCCTAGATGGATAATCATGGGATAATTAGTCATAGCTAACCCCATATGACTAAAATAATTGCACAACTCAATCCTAAATTGTATCTTGGTATTATTTTATCTTGCAAACCGAGCACCACCGTTAAGTATTGCCTCCGTACTATGCTAATTGGCACACCCTTTTTCAGGGTCATTTTTAAAAAATAATACTAAATAATAAGCGGATAAAAAAATAAAGTACTGCCAGAGAATAATATAAATGAGGATTTTCTCTATATTAGTATTAAATATGAGGTATAACCAATTGCAAACTGCATTTTTCTATAAGTTGTACTACAAACTAAAACATAGGCTATTAGACTCTCAGATTTGATGTGAATAATAACGTTAACAAAAAATGTTAATATAAGTGTTCATTATAGTATGACCAAAGTAGTATGTTGTATAATGATCGATAAAAAACACAAACTTTGATCATTTATAATATTTCCTGAATTCAATTTCCACACAAATCAAAGTTGATGTGACGCTAAATTAACGAAAAATGTTATTTTTGTTTCCTAAAATGTGTATTAATTTTTATTTTCGATACAAGTCCACCAATTTTTAATTTCTTGTATAAATTATCTTATTACGTAAATTTTGGCGATAGTAATATTTATTCATTTTATCGTTGTTTAACTCACTATATATGAAACAATATTATTTTAGCTAACAAATATAAAACCTATTAACAGTTTTCCCTTACTAAATACAATACAACAACAAAATACGTGACTATGGTGACAACAATGATTCCTAAGTTCGATTATTTTAAGTGGATTATTTGTTGCATTAGTGGGATGAAAGCGTTAGTAGTATATCATTAATCTGCAATTATTATTTTATTCTTCTCCAGTTTTATGTATATATAAAGCGACCTCGTATCATATAGCAAGATATTTTATAGAAATGATTGACAGTTTAAGGCTATTAAATAAAAATGGAAGTTGAGATTTTTAATATGGAAAATAATTTAAAAAATGTTAATATAAATATAATAACTCGTTTGTTTATCAAGAAAGTTGTTATTGAGGATTATGTTTCCAAACAGAAATAACAATAATAAATGATATAATAGAATATTATTATTACTAGTTAATTATAATTATAATGAGGTACTATGATTTATAATTTTATATATTATTTAATAATTTAATAATATTAACAACAATATTAATATCAAATACTATTAATTGTATAAAATAATACTCCTAGAAATTATGGTTTTAAATACTTAAATAAATAAATCTAAATCTAAGAAAAATAAACTTTTTAAACATTGAACAATCAGAATCCTATGAACTTGTACTACTAGTATTATTTTTCTTGTTTTCGTAATCATAATTACACTTCCTATTTTGTTAGAAATTAAAGATTAGAGCATCCACATCCGTGCTCTGGCCAACGAGCACGGATATGGGCCCGGTCCCACTTTTACTCCATGCTCTTAGGCAAGAGCACAACACCCACATCCGTGCTCTTCCGCAAGGACAAGCTCAAGGGTCCCACCATTCTATTATTCGATTTAAATAAAAACATTTCCACAAAATTAAAATGCATTAAAAATACCCGGAATAATATTACAAATTACAAAAAAATTAAAATTTGCATAATAAAAATAATAAAAATTAAAAATTACATAATTAAAATCCTAAAATTAAAAATTACATAATTAAACACCTAAAAAATAAAAATTACCCCCGTGGATGACTATTCATCCAACTCTACCCCAATGTTCTTTGGAGACCCCGTATCATTGCCACATGTGATCGAAGTTGCTCGGGGGTCATAGTTGACCTATCGCCCAAATTGAGTTAGGCCAAAATCCCCCACAACGAGTTGGTGGGGGGTTGAGGTGGCACATAAGGAGCGGGAGCGGGGGCGGATGGAGTCGCGGCGCGACGGCAGTTGGCCGCCGCCTTCTTCCTTCCTTGCGGCTGGCGTTGGGAACTGCTCTGGCCGGCGTCGGGGCTACCCAAGTTAGCTCCGGCAAGTTGGCTAGCCACATCCTCGGAGCCGGCGTCGGATAGGGATACCGACCTCGACCGTTTGGAGGAGGAGCTAGAGGAGGATGATACGCCTCCCCTATACTTCGGATGTGCCCGCGTCTCCTGCCAAATGTTGAGCTACTTGAACGGCTTGTAGTTCATGGATTGATAGGTTGCTAAGGCGGAACTGATGACGTCAAGCTCGCTCCGGCCGCTCCCCGCCGACCGCTCTTCCTGGAGGTAATACCCCTGGAACTTTTGGATTTCTTCGTTGGCTCTGTATATGGCATTGCGCACCATACTCTCGTTGGGAAGTGGGAAAATATTTTTTTTATTTTTAATCGGATTTTTTAATTAAAATCTGATTTTTTTAAAAAAAATTAGATTGCCAACGGCAATGGACGGCTGACACGTGGGCTGCTCGCTGGCACGGACATTCTCGATGCATCGAGCAGCGCCGTGCCAACGGCAAGAGCGCAGCGGCGAGCAGCGGGTGCCGCGCAGCTGGCACGGACTGACGGCTGCGCTCAATCGTTGTGGATGCTCTTAAAGTCTAATTTTGGTCTCCTACATTTACCCTAAAATTCTTTTTGGTCTCATATAATAAGTTTGTGACCGTTTAGTCCATAAATATATTATTTTAGTACATTTTGGTCCCAAACAAAGTCCCAAACTTGATGTATCGAACCCGAAAAGAATTTTATGCAAAATGTACGACACCAAAATTGGACTTTAGTCGTAAATTATAATTAAATTATTAAATTTATCAAACATTGTGACTGTTAACAGAAAATAGTTATTTTAGATCAAACAAAATCAAAATAATACGTTAGAGACCAAAAAATCATAAACTTATTAAATGGAACTAAATTTTTTTTAAGGCAAATGTAAAGAATCAAAATTGGACTTTAGCCAAAATTAAATAAACATTTAAAATTTAAAAATTGAATGGGAATAGATTTCCTTAAAAAATGGTGAATCATTGCATACGTAAGCACCAGCTAACCAGGATTGTTAAGAAAAGGAATTCCGATGTGTTGGTGAGAAGGGTAGGTTTAAAATTGTAATCAATCCCACGGAATGCACGCAAAAAATATCTTCTTTATATACGCAATCGGATCCCTCTTCTTCTGCACAATCATCTCCCTCATTTACTCAAACACAATCCAAATCGATCACCGATTATTCTCCCCCAACACGACGACGATGGCGGCAGCGATTCCAGAAACTTTCTACATCTCCCATGGCTCCCCGACTCTCTCAATCGACGACTCCCTCCCGGCCCGCCATTTCCTGAAATCCTTCCAACAGAAATGCTTTTCCCCCAAACCCAAGGCGATCCTGATAATCTCGGGCCATTGGGAGACCTCGGAGCCCGCGGTCAACGCCTTCTCCGGGCCGAGCGACACGATCTACGACTTTTACAACTTCCCCGAGCAGATGTACCGGCTCAAGTACCCGGCCCCCGGTTCGCCCGATCTGGCCAACCGGGTCAAGGGCCTATTGCTCAAATCCGGTTTCGAGACTGTCCACGTGGACAAGAAGCGGGGGCTGGACCACGGCGCGTGGGTCCCGCTCATGCTGATGTACCCGGAAGCCGACATCCCGGTGGTCCAGCTGTCGGTCCAGACCAACAAGGACGGCGCGCACCACTACCGCATGGGGCAGGCGCTGCGGCCGCTCAAGGACGACGGCGTCATGATCGTGGGATCCGGCGCCGCCACGCACAATCTGAGGAATATGAACCGCGACGGGAGGAAGACGGTGGATAAGTGGGCGGAGGAATTCGATAGCTGGGTGAAGGACGCGCTGGCGGAGGGGAGGTACGAGGACCTGAATAAGTACGAGGAGAAGGCTCCCAATGCTAAAATGGCGCATCCGTGGCCGGACCATTTCTACCCGCTGCACGTGGCCATGGGCGCCGCCGGGGAGAACACCACGGGGCAGCTCATCCACCATAGCTGGACGCACGGGACGCTTTCTTATGCTTCCTACAAGTTCGCTGCTAAGTAGTTCAATCTCTTTACTGTTTTAGTCGAGACCAAATTATATGCCTCGGGATGAATTGACGGTGTTGTAATTCGAATGTTTGATTTGAATTGGCATTTCACTCATTTATTTGTATTTATTTAGTGTGTCAAATCCATGTTAATTTAGTGTTTCCAGAAAACAGAGGTTTAGAGCTCTCGACTTTATTTTGTTAAATTCATTGTTTATTGGTTGGTGGCACCAACACCGCAGAGGTGATTGAGAAATCTGCTTAAAAGAAAGAATATAGACTCATGGATCCTGCATCTGTTCTGCCCGCAGAGGTGATCACGTTCTAATTTCTATATCCGGATTAGAGTCTCTTACAGTAAACATTCTACGGTTGGTGTTCACGTTTAATATTGCATCCTAATTCCTACAGTAGAAAAGACAGCCAAGGCTTCATAAAAAACAACTTTTGTGAAAGTAAAAAAAATCCTCAAATGTAAATACTTGTTTATTCATCTGTGTATTCTATCTACTTGTTTTAGAGAGTTTTAGAATCCGTTAAGAAGTTTTCTATTGAAAACGAACGCATCTCCTAGGTTGTGAACATATACGATGCAATAACAAATACACCTCAAGATTGTGACTATACAGATAGAGGAACTCCAACTCAGACTCAATACCACAAAAACTTGCCAACTACATCATTTAGTCCATGACCAACTTCAAGGTTAAAATATGCATTTTAATATCGGAGCGTTTACTTTGAATGTATGATGAACTGATTAAAATAATCAAGTTAAGTACACATATACTCCCCCGTCCCAATTAAGTTGATATAAAACTTTTGGACACGGAGGTTAAGAAATTGTGTTAAAAAGTATGAGAGAGGAATAAAGTAGGAAAGATAAACAGAGAATAAAGTAGGTAATGAAATAAAATAAGAGTGATTCGATATTTTGTTTTTTATCAAAAAAAGAAATGATTCAACTTTGTTAGGACATTGACGGAGGGAATATGATGTAGTATATGTTTGATGAATTGATTTATTTTGAACTTGTTCGACAATTTATTATTCAAATACTTAATCATATATTTTGTCAATAAGCTAGATAGTATTACACTCATGTTTATGACTAAATGAATCCAAGTTTAAAGGTCGCGCTATGGATAATTCGAACTGAGATCTTTTGTATTCTTCTTTATTTATTTTTGTAGTTAAGTTTTGCATGTTTGTCTTTCTTTGACATATGTAAAGTATTATAAGTGGCATATCCAAGTATCCAACATAGAACAAGGGGGTATAACTGTACCCTGAATACAAAGTTCTGGATCCGCCACAGAGTATTATAGTAATAGTAGTACTTACTACTCGAAGTTTGGAACCACTAACGAAACACCAATCCGTACTTAGAGAACATTATTTTTATTTTAGAGGTGGGAAGGGAAAGTTCATTACGATTTAGGGTGTAGCATTTAAAGCATTATCTTTAAGGGAAAAAAAAAGAAAAATTGAGAAGATATATTTCTTATTTATCTTTATAAACATGTAAATATACCTTCTAAAAAAAGTAGTGCACTCCAAAGAAATAAGATAATTTGATAAAGATATCCAAAATTAATTATCATATTTATCTTTGTATGGAAATGAAGTAAATATATATCTTTAAAAATGAAGAAGTTGTAATACATTTTCAAATATCATTTTCTATTGAATAATGAGTTTTTAACAAAGAAGTGATAAATATGACACTTATTTCCTCCTTTAGAGACAAGGGCAGATCCAGCCTATCAACCCCAGGGGCAAATGCCCCTCGTCCCTACTTCACCAATGCATATATATAGTACATAGATTTTAATTATATTATTCCCCCGTCTCTAAAAATTTATCACATTTTATTTTCTACACTTGTTTTAGAAAAATAATAATAATAAATAACTAAAGTGAAGAGATGGTAAAATAAAAGAGAGAATAATATAAAGAATACTCTCATATACGTTATTCTCTCTCTTATTTTACCCTCTCTCCACTTTAGCTATTTATTATCATTTTTTTAAACGAGTGCAGAAAATGAAATGTGACAAATTTTCAGAGACGGAAGGAGTATATCTATAAACTACACTAAATGCCTCCTATCATATATATATATATAGAGAGTCTCATTATTCACAAATCCACTCTTAAAGACCGAACCACCGAACCATACCAAATTAGGGTTTTTAGATCTAGTTTTTTATGGATGAGAGGCACAAATTTATCAATTATTTTCGCCTTCATCACGAGTCTATTTTAATTCATCCGAAGGTAAATAAGTCATACTAACATGTTACGAAGATTTAACTTCATTCCAGTAGGTTTTTACTTCATTCCAGTAGGTTTTTACTTCATTCCAGTAGGATTATTACTTCATTCCAATACGTAAATGCGGTTTCGCCGTCGCGTGCCGTTCTTTCTCTCTACAATATCTATCACCACCGCCACAACGCTGATATGGTGTAATAAACACATGGAATGATGTAATAAATTATTGGAATGAAGTATGTGTAGAAGCATTTGAAGTCCTACTGGAATGAAGTAAAGACTTTATCCAATGAAGTAATAACGTTTCTGAATGAAGTAATAAACGCACTTGAATAAATTACATTTTTAATGTAAATAAAGTAAAAACTCAGGTCAATGAATTCAAATGAAACATATGTTGAATCATTTCAAAATCTACTGGAAGAAAGTAAAAACATGTTGTAGTTTCAAGGTATTACGTACGGAATGAAATAATAAACCTATACAATGAAGTAAAATGGGCTTGTAATGAAGACCGAAAAATTTACACAACAACACATCTCATAAAAAACTATATCTAATGGCCCAGATTTGGTCTCTAGTTCGGTCTTTAAAATTGGTTCTACATTGATCACAATTCTCTCTCTCTCTCTCTCTCTCTCTCTCTCTCTCTCTATATATATATATATATATATATATATATATATATATATATATATATAGGGATATGATAAAATAAAAATACATTTAAATCCAGAAATGCAGCCCAAATCTTGGCCTTAGGATTAGATGATCTAATGGTCAATAATTAACCAAAAACACGTAAGGTCATAATTAAGCAATTTTAAGTCATTATAATATTTGGGTTTAATGTCATGCTAAGATCATTTTAGGTCATGCTTTGTTAGCATGACCTAAAAATTAACTAACTATGACCTAAAAGTGCCCTACGTATGATATTGTTCTGCGTTTCTATATTTAAATCTAATTTTCATAGATCAAAACCCTATATATATATATGTAAAATTTTCCATCACACTATTCTCTTCGTCCCATAAAAATAGTAATATTTGAGACGACACGAGTTTTAATGTTTAATTGGTCAAGTGAAAAAATAATAAAGAAAAGATAATTGAAGTATTTATATAGAGAATGAGACTCGCCTAATTAAAGATAAATAAATTACTAAAAATAGAAATTAGCTATTTTTATACGACATAGTACTAAAATTGAAAAAAACTCTATTTTTATAGAATTGTTATGAGACATAAGAGTATATTTTTGCTCCTCCTAAAGTGAAAGCTACACCCTTGATTAGAGATGCTCATAAAATTTGAAGTATATTAGCTAAATTCCAAAGAGTAGGGTTTGAAGTATATTAGCAACAAAGCTTGTTACGAATAAAATGTTTTTGTAATCATGTACACTGTTGGAGTACATAATAAAAATAAAAGTTTTGATCTTTCAATTTTTCAAAAAAAGTAACTAACTTTTTTTATAGCATTTTTGGTATTTCGTGATGAAAATAATCTTAGATAACAAACATATGATTTTTGGGCCATAGAGGGCATTTCATTTACATAGTACTCCATCCGTTCCATGTTAGAGAGAGAGAGATGAGATTTTTATAATACTATCATTTTAGGTCATTTTCGTGTAAGCTCGAAAATATCCTATATGGCAATAATGTGAAAAATGTATTTTTTTGAGGGTATGTTGGAGTGAAAATCAGTGTCAGATACCAAAAATGTAATTTTCAGGTACCAAAGATGCTACTATAAAAGATATCAAGGACAAATTTTATGCGAAACTGAAATATCATATACCAATTTTGAAGTTCACTCTAAGAATAAATGTACGAATAATGTGACCTTGATTTTTGAAAACAAATATGTCAAATACTGAAATTCAGTTTCTTACTTTTATTTTGAAGATAATTTGAACAATGCAAATCAAACTCATATCATGTTGCAATAGTTTCTTCTTCTACTTTTTATTTTGAAGATAATTTATAAAGCACGAATCAAGCTCATCTGATGTTGCAAAAGTTTCTTACATTTTATCTTGAAAATAATCTGTAAAACACAAATCAAGTTCATCTCATATTTTAAAAGTTTCTCAAATTTTATCTTGAAGATAATCTGTACAGCACAAATCAAGCTCATCTCATGTAAATAACGTGCAAATAACGTTGAAGTAACATTCCCTAAAAAAAACCATGGAAACAACATTTATGTAGGAGTGCTACAGTGGATTTATTTATGAGCTATTAGCCTATTAATCCTAAAATTACAAACTTTAATCAAAATTTAAGTATTTTTAATGTACTCAAATTTTTATCACAACAATATAGAATTCCATCAAAATTTAGGAATAATTTTTAAACTCAAGTATCACCACCAGTTACACGCATTCAAAGCGACATCATTTCTTTTATTGATCGATTTGTTTACCCACGTAATTAGATGGGACACGTCGAACTCAGTTTAGAGGAAAATTGATTGTGCAAAATTCGCTATTAATTGTAATTTCATAATGTTAAAATTTATTATTATAATAACCCTGTTATTTATTTGGAAAAGATAAATTAATATAGGTGGTAATTTGACCAAAAACCTGAGGACGAGGAGGTAATTGCGCAATGGTATATAGACGTTGCGTTGTGCTAACGCGGCTAGGGCAGGCAAAGCAGAGTAAAAGACGCCGCAGCTCTTTAAAAAATCCGCCTATTTTCACCCGTCAGATCCCAATTGATCCTACGGCCATGATAGACCTAATCCCACCACTTTTAATCAGACAATTCAGGTAGTATAAATTTGCGAGCCCTCTCACAATACTACTCTCTCATTTTCAAAAACCTCACGGCGGACTCTGAGCTACTTCTCCAACTCTAAGGTACGCAATTTCACTTTATCTCAGCGTTTGTGCGTTGTATATGTATAAATCTGCAAAATGTGTATCATTTCAACTTTTAAATATTTGAAATCCGATAATTCTGTTTATTTATGGATGTGTAGTTATTTGTTGGTTTATCGTATGCTTTAAATTTTATCTGCTCGTTTAATGAATTACTTACTTCTTTTCATTCAATTATCTTATGGAATTGCGTATACCGATTCATTTCCGTTATGAATTTAAGCTTGCATGCTTAATTTGATGTCTTTTAATACACGTGCTTCTATGCCTATGTGGATTGAGTTCTTTGATGTATCGAGCTACAGATCTGAACTTGTGTTTTCCGCATGTTACTAGGTGTCGTTTTGTAATCCTGAATAGTTGAACTTTCAGTAGAAAATATTAGACGATTATTAAGGGATGGATGTTATTATTTGCTTGCTTGTTTTGGAGTTTTCAATTATTTATTAGTAATTAGACCAATAGTTTAAGCTGTTTGGTTTTATCGTAATAATAATGTTTGTTGTTGCAGTATTATTTGCTGAGAAATCATGGGTAAAGAGAAGACTCACATTAACATTGTGGTCATTGGCCACGTCGACTCTGGAAAGTCGACCACCACTGGTCACTTGATCTACAAGCTTGGTGGTATTGACAAGCGTGTGATTGAGAGGTTCGAGAAGGAGGCTGCTGAGATGAACAAGAGGTCATTCAAGTATGCTTGGGTGCTCGACAAACTCAAGGCTGAGCGTGAACGTGGTATCACCATTGATATTGCCTTGTGGAAGTTTGAGACCACCAAGTACTACTGCACCGTCATTGATGCTCCCGGACATCGTGACTTTATCAAGAACATGATTACGGGTACCTCACAGGCTGACTGTGCTGTCCTCATTATTGACTCCACCACTGGTGGTTTTGAGGCAGGTATCTCCAAGGATGGGCAGACCCGTGAGCACGCGCTGCTTGCTTTCACTCTTGGAGTGAAACAAATGATTTGCTGCTGTAACAAGGTAAAATCTATTTAATTAACTTGTATATTTTTGTAGCATCTAACATTTTATCTGTACACAGCTTGACTTATTGCTACCATTATCATGCAGATGGATGCCACCACACCTAAATACTCCAAGGCTAGGTTTGATGAAATTATTAAGGAAGTTGCCTCCTACCTCAAGAAGGTTGGATATAATCCCGAGAAAATCCCATTCGTTCCTATTTCTGGGTTTGAGGGAGATAACATGATTGAGAGGTCCACCAACCTTGACTGGTACAAGGGCCCAACCCTTCTTGAGGCACTTGACCAGATATTGGAGCCCAAGAGACCATCAGACAAGCCTCTCCGTCTCCCACTTCAGGATGTTTACAAGATTGGTGGTATTGGTACCGTGCCTGTGGGTCGTGTTGAGACTGGTGTTATCAAGCCTGGTATGGTTGTCACCTTTGCCCCATCTGGTTTGACAACTGAAGTCAAGTCAGTTGAGATGCACCACGAGGCCTTGCAAGAGGCTCTTCCTGGTGACAATGTGGGGTTCAACGTGAAGAACGTTGCAGTCAAGGACTTGAAGCGTGGGTATGTTGCCTCCAACTCCAAGGATGATCCCGCCAAGGAAGCTGCCAACTTCACTTCCCAGGTCATCATCATGAACCACCCGGGACAGATTGGAAATGGATATGCCCCAGTGCTCGATTGCCACACCTCTCACATTGCAGTGAAGTTTGCTGAGATCTTGACCAAGATTGACAGGCGATCTGGTAAGGAACTGGAGAAGGAGCCCAAGTTCCTGAAGAATGGTGATGCTGGTATGATTAAGATGGTTCCGACCAAACCCATGGTGGTGGAAACCTTCTCTGCGTACCCTCCTCTTGGACGATTTGCTGTCCGTGACATGCGACAGACTGTTGCTGTTGGTGTCATCAAGAGCGTTGAGAAGAAGGACCCAACTGGTGCCAAGGTTACCAAGGCTGCTGTCAAGAAGGGAGCAAAGTGAAAAGGTTGACGACCATTTCAACCTTAATTTTGGTTACTTCCCTGAGGTTTCAAATTTTGCAATTTTTCAGTTTTACTTTCTGTTGGTTTGGCGAGATTGCTACTAGTGTTTTAGAGCTTGAGATGGAGACTCTCTTAACAATTTGAACTTATTTTCCTTCCTTTTTATCTTGCTTTCTGAAGGCTTTTTATGATACACGAGTTTTTTTATGCTCTTGGAAACCTTTTTTACTAATTTCTATCAAAACAAGGTAATGAGAAGGAACCATTGTTGTAAAAGCGCAAGAATCCCCAAAAGAGAACACCTATATATTTAGATTGGTATATATTTACACAGGTACTTATAAACAGTCGAAAATCATAGGAAGCCAAAGGTATCATATTCATAGAGGTAATTTACAAGGGATCATCAGAGAGTTGTTCTTTTGTTGTTGCTTGAAGTGTTTCTTATAGATCAATTTTTGTTTTGTGATTCAACATCCATAGTTCCTGAGACAGTTAGTTTCCAAAGCTGAATATAGAGCAAGCTATGATATTGTAGCGCCGTGATCACACATTCAAACAATAGTACCGCATTCCACACGCCATGACTGAAATATGGACTGTTGAGTTGATACATTTCCTCTTCCAAGATGATCTACTTTTCTTTTCTATTTTTGCTTTAATCCTAATACAAATAAGTAACTCATTTCTCATCATGAAAATAAGTTACTTTATTTTCTCTTCATTTACACACAAAATAACATTATAAAATCAGGGACGGATATAGGTGGAGTCAGGCAGGGTTGACTGACCCCACTAAAGAGCCACTAGAATCGGGCCTAGGGGCTTCTGCCGACTCTGCTGCAGTCTGATCTGACCTCATGAGGCCACGAAGAAGAAGAAAAAAAAAGAGGAACAGAACTCCTATATGCCCACAAAATACTTGCAGGTGAAGACCAATTGTCCCATAGACCAGTATCTTTGTTGTTTGAATATTTTAACATTAATCATTATTATTCACAATTTTACATATTCAAAAATCAAGTAATTGAATTAAACAATTGATCATCATTATTCGAAGAATTGAATAACCTCTTAATTTGATGAATACTATTAATGTTATTGTATGGTCTTTTCTATTCTTTCCTTTTTTATATTTATGTCTTGCATTCTCATCTTTATCTCATGAGTCATGAATATACTATGTTGAATGATAATATAAAAATGTATATACATATTAATCTATTTCATACTCCCTCCGTCCCATAATAGATATCATACTTTCCTTTTTAGTTTGTCCAACAAAAGATGTCATATTTTCCTTTTTGAAAAAAACTCTCTCTCACATTAATATTTATATACTATTTACTCTCTCCAACTAACACACAAAATAACATCTCGTAAAATCCCGTGCCAATTCCCAAGTGTGTCATCCACTATGGAACGGAGGGAGTATAATTGTTGTAAGCATATTAACAAATTGCAATATAGCAATTGTTTTCTTTATTGTTTGTTTGCATAGATTAAAATTTATTTTTTAAATACAAATTTATTTCTTTTGTGCCAAGTAAGTATAACTCATCTTTTAGACAATACTGTGAATTGTATCAGTAGTGAGGGATCCATAAACTACAGCTCGTGGGGTCGGACTCGACATTAAAAAAAATTAATTAATAATAATAAAATAATTATTTTATAAAATGCATTAAAATTTAAGTAGTTATAGTTAATTTTATAAAGTTCATTTGTTCAACTACTCAAATCATGAGTATCAGTATTTTTCTAGTTATGTTTGTTATTGCAAAAAATAAAAATACAAATAAATTTGTATTTAAAAATTAAATTTTAATCTATGCAAACAAACAATAAAGAAAACAAATGCTATATTGCAATTTGTTATGTTTACAATAATTATACTCCCTCTGTCCCATAATGGATGACACACTTGGGAATTCACACGAGATTTTATGACATGTTATTTTGTGTATTTGTTGGAGAGAGAAAATAGTATTTAAATATTAATGTGTGAGAGATCTTTTTCCTAAAAAAAATATGACATCTTTTATTGGACAAATTAGAAAGGAAAGTATAACATCTATTGTGGGACGGGTTGAAGTGTGAAATGGATTAATATGTATATACATTTTTATATTATCATTCAACATAGTATATTCATGACTCATGAGATAAAAATGAGAATGCAAGACGTAAACATAAAAAAGTAAAAGGAAAGAATAGAAAAGACCATACAATAACATTAAGAGTACAACTCCCTTTTGGTCCAAAACACATAGTCAAAATTACGAATTTTATCCATTATATTCATTTTCCGATTTTCGGGTCCATAACATATGAAAATCGCTCCCGGTTTGATCCTGTTTGGACTGCTCAGTTAAAATGCGGAAGTCAACCGTTAATTAGTAAAAGTTTGACTAGATCGTTGTGATATGTTTATGTTTTAGACCTTCATTTTCGACGATCGTTGTGCATGATATGAAATGCAAATGAAATGAAGTGCAACTAGCCGAATATATCGAGTTGAAATTAAAAAATAAAAAGTAAAAAAATAAAATAAAAAATTGAAAAATGCTCTCGTCCGTCGGGTGCCCGCAATAGCGGACGAGCTGACGAACAAGCGGCAAACCCGACGGACGAGGGGTCGTCCGCCCAGCTCGTCCACGAGCGGCTCGCTCGTCTGCCGGCTCGTCCACTATTGTGGATGCAACGGAACTGTCACGCCGTTCAGTTTCAAATTTTTAAAAGTCAAAATAAAAATAAATCGTACTATATGTAACGGAACTGTCACGCCGTTCAGTTTCAAACTAAACTTCCCTTCAGCACCAGTCCGTCGCAGGCAATACTTACACGTGACGCCATCAATATTTACGAAATTGCCCTGCCGTCAGAGGCGGTGTTCCAACGGTCACCCGCCCGCACAAACCGTCATCCACCATACACCATGACCACCAACTCCTCTTCCTCTCCCACCACCGCCGATTCCGCCGAAGAGCCCGCGAAAATCCCCATCGACATCATCAGCGAAGAGGAAATGGCTCTCATCGAAGCTGCCCTGGCCGCCGCCGCCGCCGCCACCGCCACCGCCATGCCTGCTTCTCACCTCCACAGAAATTCGAAATCACTCCGCTCCATCACTCTCTTGTCCAAGCGCGGGATATCCGCTTGCACATCTACCAGCCCGCCCGACATCGAGGATTCGGGCCGGGCCTGCGGGTCCAGTCCTCAGAAGAATAAGAGGGTTGTAGTGCTTGAGTCATTTCTGCATCGATTCCGAAAGGGCAGAGGCTTGTCCGTCACCGATCTTACCGGCACGGTATCGTAGCTTTCCCAAATTCCTTAAAAGCAGTATTTTCTGGTTTTTGCCTAAAAATTGATTTTGAAATTTCATGGATTGTGTGAAGGGTTTTGCGAGTGCTGACCTCGTGAATTGCAGTAGCTAAGGTTCACTATACAAAATATTAATCATAAGCAGAGTACATCCACGTGCAAATATTTGTCATGTTTATACATTTTTGTTTCTCTGTTTGATTTAGGAATGGTGTGAAAAACAAACGGAGTTTATTCTACTCTTTGGTAAACCGAAAAGGACGAAAGCTATGAAAGCAGGTAGTGCGCGGCATGTAGTACTTGAAGAAGAGGTATGTTTCAAATGCATATACTCTACTTATTTATGTGAAATGTGAAATGTATTTGACTACTTTTCAAAATGGAAACTGTATGCATCTTGCATTTTCTTTTCTGTGTTGGATATGTGAATATGCTCCACTGTTTGATTGTTTGTTTGATTCTTAATTTTAATATGAATTTTGACAATTATCTTTGCAAATATATGAGGTACGAAACAGTAGTAGTGTATTTATGCATCTTCTCTTGTATGATTGCTGGCAGGATAAGGATATATGACCTTTGTTTTGAATGTGGGCAGGTAATTAAAAGGGTGAAAGTTCAGGTTGATAGTGCTGAAGATGTGTGGGCTCTTAAATTAATGAATTTCATTGTCGGTAGCAATCAACTATTGTTTGATGGATTAACACGCGAGTTACCTTTGTAAGTTTCTGTATATTTCTTACTTTCATAGGTGACTAAGTAAGTGGTATTCTCTTCTATTAGACAATGATGGAGATGAATGTCTTTCGCCATGGGTTGTTTGTCTCATTTTGGTCAGAACTTTGCCACCTTCATGAATCATGAGAAAGTTTTACCAAATGAGAAAGTTTTACTTACCCGAATCCCCTGTCATGTGATGTGTAGCGTATTTTTATAACCAATTACTAATTCTTTTTGCACTTGGTTTGACGATTGTTATGTGGACATGTTTGCTTATCTTGTTAATGTGCAAAAATGTACTGTATTTAAAATGCTGAATATATATGGAGAGTATGGGTTGTTTATGTTGACTATCTTGTGCATTTTTACATGATGTCCTTTCAGAGTAGGCTTTGTAGAAGGTGTATGGATGGTGGGGATAATTGATGAACTTCGGATGCCTGTATCCGAGTCCACGAGATTTCCAGTATTAGTTGACACCAAAACTCGTGTCCGGCCGACCCTTCCAGGTGAACCACAAAAAAGGAATGGAAGGTAGAGGCTACTCACAATTGATTAAACAGCTCCCTTTTACTTTCTCCTCCTCTGAGCCATCTAGTCAAAATCTTTGTGGCAGGTTTCAACTTATGTGCTACAAGTATATGTGGGACACTTTAGTTGCAGACGAATTTCCCACCAAAAAGTTCTTTGATTTCTTTTCATTGAATCCCAATCATATTTTATCTCCAGAAATTAGAGATAACACAACCAAATCAGGCTTTCCGTCAGAGGTAAATGATTTCTTCCCGACGACAGCATTCACTTTGACTTTTTGCATATGGAAATTTTGACCAATGAATCTAACAGATATTATGAAGCATAAGCTTCCAATTACACCATAAGAGAACTGGGGGTTTCCCATTTCTCTTTAGTACAGAAGCTGAAAGTTCTCATAAGTAGTTGTGGTGTTACTTGAAACATACCTGATTATATTGCTGGGATGCAATTCAAGATATATTGATTGCTTAAGACATCAACTAGTGATTGTGAGCGAAGAAAATGAAAGTCAAGTTGTTTGAGCGCGCGCGCGAGAGAGAGAGGGCATGGCGTACAGTAAAATCTTAATTATAATAACTTACTGATTGCAAAATTTACAAAAATAAACTAAAACAAAACAGTTATAACTTAAAAAATTGGTTCTTGCTTTTTTCATGACATTCATGTTGTTGTTGTTCTTCACGCAGACTCTGGGTGATGTGGTACGGTATTTTGGAAATAGTTGTAGGTCGCTGCCTATGGCTCGTGACCAGCTATTGTTGAGGTGAGCTTGCATTAGCTTTGTAGTTATTCGTCTTTTGCAGTGTCTATGGGCTGGTCTAATTTAGCATACTGTCCTTTAAATCAAAATAAATTGACAATTTAACTGGGCGGCTTTTTGGAGTTCATCTTGATTTCAGTTGTAGGTGAAATGAAGTATGAGATGGCAGTGGAAGTCTAGTTCATTATAAATTTTTCCCATGTTCTTATATAGTGCATGTCCTATTAAATCTGTTATCAACATTTTCTTCATGCATACTTCTGTACACATCGCATAGACCGTTACAAGGAGGGTTTTTCCTTAAACAGGTATGAGTTACAGGAGGATCATTCCTTAATAGGAGAAGATGAATTCGTGTATGACCCTGATTTGGTCAAAGATCAAATTAAGTCATGTCTCGAGTTTTGGCTGGGCAAGAGAGAAGCCAGTTACCCTCCTATGGAGGAGCTCTGGAAGTGCAAGTTCTGCAAGTTCACCTCCGTATGTCCAATTAACTCGGACCCAGACGATTCTCCAATTAAAAAGGGTGAAGACATTCCTTTGCCCGACCTGACACCTAAGTAAGCCATTCTTGATACTTGGTAAAGAAAATGAGCGGTTTGATAATTTCCTTGATTCTTGGTGGGGCTGTTACTATTGATTTCACCCATTAGGAGGATTTAATAAGTGGTTTAATTTTAATGAGCAGTTTAATACTGTTGTATAGTTCATTGTTATAACATAGGATCAAATGTCAAATAGGAAGTTGTGATATTGTATTTATTTTTACTGCTGCATTGTAAAAATGCACCTCAACTGTCCCATAAATGAAAGAGGAGGTATACATTTGATCTTTTGTTCTTTTCTTGTATTGCCCTGAGTTACATTCAATTTTCCCCAGGTTCAGTATGACAAGCAATGAATTATTTTACCAGGCTTCATACCAAAAACAAAAACACTTAGGGCACCCGCAACGCGTCTCGCGGGTGTCCCTTATCTCGTCCCTTCGAGACGAGACGGCCGCAGGACGCGTTGCAGCATCCCGTCTCGTCCCCAGCCCGCCGAGATGCCCGTCCCACCGAGACGGCGCGCGAGCTATCTCGCCACGCGCTCGCGCGCTCCGGCGCTATGCGTGACGCCCACTCGCCTGCCCGCGAGTGGGCGTCGTCACGCTGACGCAATAAATCATTTTTTTTAAAAATTCGAATTTAATAAAAAAAATTAAAAACGGTCATATGACCGTTCAACGGTAATTTTAAAATAAATTAATTTTTTTTCTTTTTTTATTCTATAAATATTCATCTTTCACACACATAAACACACATCTATTCTTCTCAAATCATCTCTCTTTCCTCTCCAATTTTCATCTCAAATTATCTCTTTTATTCTTCTACCAAAGTTAATCCATTCATGGATTCATTTGAGCAAATGCGTCGAATAATAGAAGAATCACTTGAAGAAGATTGACGTAGGGAGGCGGAGGAAGCCACGCCGCCCCAAAGACGATCCCGGACTTACATCCATCGTAACCGGGAGGAAGCCGCTGCAAGGTTAGTACGCGACTACTTCTGTGATAACCCGGTATGGGGAGATACATACTTCCGTCGTTGTTTCCGCATGCGGCGACCGCTATTTCTCCACATCGCAAATACATTGGCAGCCCGGGAAGAGTTCTTCCAAGAAGGGTTCGACGCCGTCGGCCGTCCCAGCCACACGACGCTGCAGAAATGTACTGCAGCAATCCGTCAGCTTGCGACTAGACAAACGGCAGATTTGTTCGATGAATACCTCTACATTGGAGAAAGCACTGGGATAATGTGCTTGATGCAATTCTGCAAAGACGTCCGGGCAGCTTTCACCGATGAATTTTCTCCGGAAGCCAAGAAGTGCAAGGATTCCCCAGGATGCTTTGCAGCATCGATTGCATGCATTGGCAATGGAAGAATTTCCTTGTGGCGTGGAGGGGGTCATACACGAGCGGCCACAAAGACACCCACCTCATCGTTATACTCGAGGCCGTTGCCGACTACCGGCTATGGATTTGGCATGCGTACTTCGGGGTCCCCGGATCGAACAACGACGTCAACGTGCTCAACCAATCCGACCTCTTCGCCGAAGTTTTGGATGGTAAAGCGACTGCCATCAACTTCATCGCTAACAACCGGCGGTATAAAATGGGGTACTATCTTGCCGACGACATCTACCCGAAGTGGCCAACCTTCGTGAAGACGTTCAACAGGCCAGTAAATGAAAAACAGGCTCTATTTGCGCAGAAGCAGGAGGCTGCTCGCAAGGATGTGGAGAGGGCGTTCGGAGTTCTCCAAGCGCGCTTCAACATTATCAAAGCCCTGGCTCGTACGTGGTTCATGGAGAGTATGGTCGACATCATGTATACGTGCATAATCTTGCACAACATGATTGTCGCCGACGAAGGACCCGAGGCGAGAAATTGGTTCGACCCAGAAACCCCGGGAAGCTCTACCGCAAGTAGTCCGCCTCGCAGTGGAGTGCATCCGTCTTTGCAAGATCGGTTGTCTATTCGGGCCAGGACACGTGATTCTACTGCCCACGCCCAACTCCAAGATGATCTAATGGAGCACATTTGGGCAAAATTTGGCAACCGATAGACGCACATGATCTTTCTTCTGCTTCTTTGCGCTTTGAGATTTTGAATTTAGAGAGAGTGGCGAAAGCAATTAAATTATGTATTTTTAAATTTTTTAGGATTTTTAATCATTTTTTTTTATTTTTTTAAGAATTTTATGTTGTAATTTTATTTTATTTAATTAAATGTGTTTTTATTAAATGAATTTGTTGGAAATAAAAATAAAAAAATGAAATTGAATGAATAGTAAATTAAGAGATGGTTAAGAGACGGATAAGAGATGAAGGGTTGCAGGTTCTGTCTCTTAGTTAAGAGATGGAGTGAAAAGTACAGTGAGATTCATGAATAGTTAAGGGATGAGATAGTTAAAAGACGAATAAGAGATGCGGATGACATTAAATTTATACATCATTCCGCCCTATTTTAAGATTTTTCCGCAAGGAACTCTAAGTTGTATTTTGAATAATTTGAGAATTTGATCAAAGTTCTCTTTTTGTTCAAAGTGATATATTCAAACCCCTGTTAAAATAATAATAAATCCTCTTAAAATAAATCCACTTAAAAATTAGGCCACATAAACTTGACCAAATTAAAGGACAGTAAACAAGTAAACTAAAAAATCATGAAAATGTTTAAAATCTTTTAGCTATTAAAATATTCATTATTAAATTGGGTAAAATACGTACATACACACACGAAATTAATGGGTTTGGATCTTATTGGATGGACCCAATAAAAACATGATGATTTTGGATCGAGTTTGGGTTGGGCGGGGCTAAAAAATAAAATTATTATTTTGATAATTTTGTTAATTAAAAAATATTATACTTAATTTTTATTATTTAGATTTAAATTCTGATCAATTAATCATGGTATGCATGCCAAACTAAATTATATTGATTGACTAACATTAACGACATGGCTGACAATTTTTTCCATAAGATGAAAATTGGACATAAACATGCGCGAATTAATAGAATGAGACATAATAAGAATTCGATGAGACCTAATAAGTGTTGGATTATTAGATCGAGGATTAGGATTTGGTGGAGTCAGGAGAGAGAGAGAGAGAGAGAGAGAGTAAAAAGCGTTAGTGAGTATGGCGTCGCTAATTTAAGAAGAACACGCGTACTAACAAGCGCAGTGTTTCTGTAAAAACAAATCCTAAATCTCGAGCTCCAACACAAAGCAGGAATGGCCCAGAATGGCGGCGCTAGGACGAAACGAGAGAGCCCAAACATACTCATAACTGGCACGCCGGGGACGGGCAAAACGACGACGTCGGCGGCCCTCGCGGAGGCTGCCAATCTCCGCCACATCAACGTAGGTGATTTGGTCAAGGAGAAGAGTCTCCACGACGGCTGGGACGACGAGTTCGAATGCTATCTCCTCAACGAAGACCTCGTAAGCCAACTTATCTTCTCTCAATCGATGTTTGTTAACATTTTATTAGCGTAACATCAACAAAAACTATAGATTTGAGAATTCCTAGAGATTCTCTAAGGTAAGGTATATTAGATTAAAAAATCGGAATAGTTCACTTCTTTTCTTTATGAAATTATCATCCCAAGCTGTGGACTGAAGCTTTTTGGAAACAAGTCTACAGATGCTGAGTATTACATTCCATTAATCACTTGATTAATAGATCAATCAATTCGAATTGCCCGAAATATTCGTAGGCGTGATGATGAGTGGTAAATTCCATCAATCACTTGATTGAATTAGGGTTTAGTTCTTTTGCCCGAAATCTTTGCAAAGTTCTTACTTTTGTATGGAAATAGTGTTAGAGCATCTCCAGCGGCGAACGTCCGGCTCGGACGTCGGCGACGGGCGACCGGACGTCCGCCATTGTGGCAAAAGGGGTCGGATACGCCCATCAAGGTAGGACGTCGGATATCCGAGGGACGTCCAAGTGGACGGGCGCCATTGTGGGGTGGGGGTAGGACGTCCGGTATTTTTGATTTTTGAATTTTTTTTTTAACTCTATATATACGGCTCGTTGAACTTCATTTCATTCGCACCACTTGTGTTAACAAGTTTCTCTCTCTACATCTCTATTTTCAAGTATATCTAGAATGGCTAGTGACAGTGATAGCGAGGATGAAATCGAGGTCGCTGTGGAAGGTGCGATAGATAGGCTGCTACAGCAGAGGGAGCAGCGGCGACAGCAGGCGGCGGTACCTCGTTCGATCTATCGTCGAACTACAGTACCCCGTGACCGCATTGCTGCACATATTCGGTTGTATCAGGACTACTTTGCCCCGCAGCCGCGTTTTGGGGATGCATTATTCCGGCGGCGTTTTAGGATGCATCGTCCGCTGTTTATGCATATCGTGGGTGCTTTAGAGAGAAGATACCTGTATTTTAGGATCAGGGAGGATGCAGCGGGCAAACCCGGACTCACGCCCTTACAGAAGTGCACTGTCGCAATCAGACAACTGGCGTACGGAGGCGCGGCCGACATGTTCGACGAGTACCTCCACATTGGCGAGTCGACAGCCATCGAGTGTGCATAATTTTTGCGCGGGCGTGAGAGCGATATTCGGGGAGCGGTATCTTCGTAGTCCGAGCCCCGAAGACTGCCAGAGCATGATAGATATGCATGGGTCGGTGCACGGGTTCCCTGGGATGTTGGGCAGCATAGATTGTATGCATTGGGAGTGGAAGAACTGCCCCGCCGCCTGGAAGGGGATATACACTACCGGCTTCAAAGCCAAGCATCCCACGATGATCCTTGAAGTTGTAGCTGACTACTGGCTGTGGATATGACATGCTTATTTCGGAGTCGCCGGGTCGAACAACGACATCAACGTCCTCCAGTCGTCGCCCATGTTCAACGATCAGTGCAATGGTGTTGGTCCCGCCATCAGTTTCGTCGCCAACGGCAACCAGCACAATATGGGATACTATTTGGCGGATGGGATATACCCAAACTGGCCCGTCTTTGTGAAGTCAATCAAGCATCCGCTCGGAGAAAAGAAGACATACTTTGCGAGCCATCAGGAAGCAGCGCGCAAGGATGTGGAGCGGGCATTTGGTGTGCTCCAGAGTCAATGGGCGGTAGTGAAGGGTCCTGCACGACAGTGGTATATTCCCAATATCGGCGATGTCATGTACGCATGTATCATAATGCACAACATGATTGTCGAAAACGAAGCTGAGGAACTGACTCAGTGGACCAATGAAGATAATACGGGTATAGGTCCAAGTCACGGCGTGGCCACCGCGAATGTGAATATGGGGGTACCTCATGGAGAGGTTCAGCGGTTGCGTGCATTTGCCGACATGCGGCAAACAGATGCCCATGTTCGACTTCAGCACGATATTATCGAAGAGGTTTGGGCGCGGAGGGGTTGACGTTGATGTATGTTTTCTTTAAATCATGTATGTTTTTTTAATGAAGTTGTTAAAGTGTTTTTTTTAATGAAGTTGTTAAATTTTCCCGTTCGTATTCGTGTTGAAATTTTTATTTCCGTAAACGTAAATTGCATAATAATTTGTGAATTTGTGATTTATTTTATTGCGGGAAGTCCTAGTGGGAAGGGCGATGGGAAGGGCGAATTGTGCAGGGGAAGTCCTACTGACGTGGCAATGGGATGAGAAGTCCTAGTGATGTGGCAGGAGGTATTTTTGGGAAGCCCTAGTGGATGTCCGAGTGGGACGGGCAACCACTGGAGATGCTCTTAGTTCTTTTCTGATTTCATAAGCATTGGCATATTTGTTGCTTCGCAGTATGTGTTGTTCATTGGAAATAGGGTTACTTATTTTCTGATTTTATGGACATAATGTATTGTATTTGCACTAGTGTTACTTACATTTTATTTAGTTAACATTCCAGAATTTGCAAACATGGCAAACTTTTTGATGATTGAATTCTGTTTGCTAGTCTAGTAATAACATCTGGTAAAGTGTTTGTATCCGAAAGGCATTGATTTTTGTTACCACATTTAAGATATTGGAATACATGTCCTTGGCAGGTATGCGATGAACTTGAAGATGTGATGGAACAAGGTGGAAACATTGTAGATCACCATGGTTGCGACTTCTTTCCTGAACGTTGGTTTGATCGCGTAGTGGTACTTCAAACTGATAATTCCGTGTTGTATGACCGGCTAGCTAAGAGGTGATTTGCTTCTCTGTCTATGTGAACTTCTTTTCTCTCATTATTTGTATATACTAAGCTCTTAATTTGGTTATGGTAGGGGCTATACAGGAAAAAAACTGTCAAACAACGTTGAGTGCGAGATATTTCAGGTTCTGTTGGAGGAGGCCAAAGACAGCTACTCAGAAGATATTGTGGTGGCACTTAGGAGCGATTGCGTCGAAGATATAGATAGAAATGTTTCAACTATAACCGATTGGGTAAGAAATTGGAGCTCCTTACCTTGATTTTATGCGATGGTCTTGGAAATATACAACTTTACTTTCCTTGCTGTTGCACTTTGTGATTTAGTTGTTTCAGTGAAATCACTTGATACAAATATACTCTACTTTGTGTTTTGCAAATTTGAATCCATCTACAGCTGTATCTTTTCTTACTTATATTTGAGTTTCGGGCCATAGCTGTGTATCTTACGGATTGTAGAACATGGCATGGTTTAACAGGTTTGTGTTTTTGTTTAAATAATTACAGATAGATGTAATAGTTTTGCCATTGCAGACTGAAATTCAAATTACTCTACCTTACCATGCCCTCATAAAGATTGTGGAACGTGAGCTGATGAACCAAACCAATAAGTAGAAATATGAAAGAAAGAATAAGCAAATAGAAAATTAACCAGATTCCTTAAGAAAAGAAAAAAATTCAAAGTGAGGTTGTGATGGCATCCAGCAGAGCCCTGAGAATGAACTTGATGGTATCTTAGGAGCAGTTGCTCAACCTTTTTTATTTGTATAATTCAATTTGGAACAAAAGTTTCCAAAATTATTATTGGGGCTGAATTTCCGTTCGAAGAACAAGAATTTATCAAGCCAAAAAGAGTTCCAATCAAAGCTTAGCAATTAGCATATTGCTCAAGGAATAGCTCTGCTTTGCTAGGATATGTGGATCATAGAACTTGTTTGTCCTACAAATTTATACAGTCCTTAACATGCCCAAAAACAACAAATCACAATTATCACATGTACTTTTTTGCAAGACATACCATTCATACAGCATCTTGCAGACCTGTGTTTGCTTATTCATTTGCCAAGATTGGCCAAGCAATAGTTATAGATATAAAACAAAAACACACTATTTTAATTCTTTTGACTCAGCTCTGCTGATATTTCTGTTCGTTTCCATCCTTCTTTACCTCTTTTCTCTAAAGTGATCTAACCTTTTTATGAAACAAGTGCCTAAGTTCTTTTCAGAAAAAGAATAGGCAACCTATTCCAAATTAGAAAGGCCCATATCTGTATGTTCGGAACAATTTATCAACTATGGACGGACTAAATCCTATAACAGCGTCCTTGTAAAGCTCTCTCTTTAATTAGTGTATGATTTGAAATTCCAAACACATTGATCATACTTCCGAATTTGAAGAGTCAATAATTTGTATGCATTGAGCGTTAAAGCAGTAAGTTTGCAATGGAGGGTGGAAGACTAGATTGATGATAATGATGATGATGATGCAAGAACAGCTAGCTATCCGGATTTCGACGCATTTTTATATACAACATAAAAACATAATGGTAGATAAACACAGAATGCAAGTAACTAGAAATGGGATGATTCATTTTCATCATCGTCAACAGAAACTGAACAAAGCACCTCAGGCTCACAGCGTATAAAGATCCATGTCCATGGTCATTACAAACCGACAGAATGAATTGACAACATCATTGTTTTCTTTATTTCTGAATTGCTGTAAAAACTCAACAAGATCACCTCAGAATGGTCTGGGAATGCTACATTCGATCAAATCTAATATCCCCAGTAGTCGTTCCGAATCTCATCATCAAACTTCTTCTTGAGTTCGGGATGCTTTTCAAAGTATTCGTCCGCTGTCATGGTGCTAAGACGTTTCTGTTTCACCAAAAGGAAAAGAAACAAGGTATAAGAAACACTCAAGCATACAAGTTTTTGTGTGTAAGCAAGCATGTGTCGTCGTATGATTTGAGTGAGTGAAACAGTCTCACCTTCAAATCTTGGACTTCTGCAACTTCTTTTTCTAATCTTTCAGATTCCTTCAGCGACAACTGCTCAGCTTCTTTCAATTCTACCAACTGCAGCTCAAGAAATTTCAGTATAAGATTATCCTTGTTGAAAGGACACTGTGTGACTTCCAACTGCTTAGTATCCAACATTGACTAGCACTTGTATACATCAGATGTGTGCAATTGTGTCTGTCGATAATAAAAACTACATTTGCTGCATGTATTCACAAAGTGTCGCATCACACAACTTTTAAGTTGACATGTGAGCAGAACAGGGGAGATCATGTGAAAGTTCATGGACTGTATTTAGTGTGGAACATAATATCTATCAAATACATCCAGAATGTAGTTCTCTAGGATGCATTAAAATTTAAACATCAAATTACATGAAAATCTGTGTATCTTAACTTCTTTAAATTGTAAAGTGCTACTTAGAATGAAGCATGCTAATGCTAAAGAAGCCATGATTTGAGTAGCAATTCAATTTTCTAACTCGAAAGCTATCTTCTTAACAGAATGTAATCCAGTTATTAGGCAACAAATAATACAGAGAAATACAAATATCATAGTAGTAGCAGTATATAAAACATTTATGATTTTCTCACCAGAGCATCGAACTTAGGTTTGTACTGAGGTGTGACATTGTCGACATACTTCGGAATTTGAACTTCTGCATTCAATAAAGGAAATAAGACCAGTAAGTTGAAGAAGAACAAAAGAGACGAGAACAACATCACAGTTATTTGTTGGCATCTGTGCTGAAAGGCTCGAAAGGGCCATTACGCATTGAATACTTATATTATATAAGGTTAAAAAAACTGGTGTATTACCATCTCCCTCACCATGGACCAAAATATGCTTTAAAATATTGTGCTCTAATTAATAGTACAACAGCTACAGATATATTTTCGTTTCAGCTTCAAGTTAAACATGCTTTTCAACATAAAATTACCTCAACTAAAAAGATACTCCAATACTTCGTACAAGAAAATAAACTTCTCATCAGAACTTTTACATAAAGCCTTTGAAACAGGCAACAACACATCACAATAATTTAGTGCTGTGCTAGAAATTGGTAATGTAAGAGAAAAGCGAAACCGAATGCATACCATCATAGGCTTGCTTGTACATATCGACCAAACGAGATCCAATCCCCTTTCTGTAGTACTCCCAGTCAACAGGCTCTGGTTCCTGCATGCGTATATAAACATATTATATCCTACAACCAGGAAATAGCTGCAATGTATCCCCGACATTTTGTTTTCTAGGTCATCGATATGAATAATAAGGTGCAAGAAACTTGCACCCAAATTTAGGTACAGAACAATATCAATATCAATGCTCTCTAGTTTGAAATACTACTTGGGACAAAATCACAAGATCATTAGGTAACTATTGAAAATGTTCAAACAAAGTGAAAAGTATAAATGATATATCCAAAATATAAGCATTTCTTCTCAAATTTTTACTCAATAATATACACCAAAAGTAAGATACCAATATTTACTGTAAACACCAGTCACCATTACTGCCAACCTTGCAACCTAATTAGCAATTTCAAGTAAAACTAGCAAAAGAATGCACATATACAAAGAACCAAAGGGGGGGAAAAGAGGTTGCTTTACGGGTCAAAAAAAAGAAGTTGACGTTTCATAAACCATTGGGTGCAAGATGTTCTATTGGTGGACCAAAATGGTTCTTAAGTTATGAGCACAACACAACCTTTTCACAGAAATTCTGCCTATACCTTGAAGAAAGACACAAAATGTCAGTTGACATATTCATTGAAAAGAGTTATACTAGTATGTCCATTACATGATGCCTTTAAGATATCCCCCATCCTCCAGCGACATCAAATTAGATGGCAGAGTTAGTGAAGAATAGTAATTTATTTTATATACCAGGAAAGTAGAAAACTAGACAGCAATGCGATAACCTGAATTGAATACTACACTACTTATGAGAAGATTGTAGTTTTATGAGAAGATTTGCAGTCCAACCGACCAATATAAGCTCTATCGCACTTGATATTGGGCAGTTGGAAAAGGAACGGATTAACAAAATAATAACAAAAAAAACATAGGATTAGATGATTGGCATAGAAGTTGTTACAGGACCATTAACCATCGATCCGGCGATAAAGCCGAAATAACCCAACCAACAACGAATCCAATCACTCGACGAATGCACATTATTTATAATTCTTTACCCCTACCGAAATCAAAGAAACCTAGAACCAAAAAGGAAAATCAGAAATGCTGCCAAAAATGAAATCAGAAGGAAGATGTAAAATAGATCTGACCCGCAATAGATATATGTAAACGAAGCTCAAACGCTATATAACAGAATCGTAAACACAAGCACAGATTGATAAATAAATTGAAGACAAATAATGGACCTGGCTGAATTTGGTCTGGAGCTGGGTGTTGACCTCGTCGAATGCGCGGCGGAGAGTGCCGAATTCGCGGCGAGCCTCCTCGGAGACCAGCAGCTTCGCCATACCATCCCAATCGATAGCCTTCCCGGCCTTGAAGGCGACGTCGGCAACCTTCTTCCCCGCTCCACTCATTTCTCCCGGCGAGATTAGATCGATCTGATTAAACGGGTGTGTGCGGATTTGTGACGAAGCAGAAATGCGGTGCTTTTGTGGAAACGAGGGTTATGATTTAGGATTTATATTTCGCCTTCCTAATCCAACTCACAGATTTCATTTTTACCCCATCACTTGTACATAATTGATATTTTACCACTCAAACTTCTAAAAATTATTAAATAGGGATGTTAGTTCAACCCCAACCCGATGATTATTCATTTTGGGATGTGCTATAAAATATCTCCTTCTATTTTTGGTAATTTCTATACGTGATCTGTTTAATAAAGAGGGCATCATTTTCCACTAACAATACTATAATTATTTTTCTTTCTATTTTTCTTACTTTACCAATCGTGTATTAATTCTCGTGTCATCCCTAATGTCTATATTTTGTGGACGGAGGGAGTATAAATTAATGCTTAAGGATTGATTATAATTCCTTAAATTTTTTTTATGAATTAATGTTTTCCATATATCCACATTATATTTTTAATTTGTGCTAAATATATTTTTAATTATAGTCTTTGAATATATTTAAATTTTGTTAATAATATAGATTTGTAGTACTATTTACAAGAAATATAGAATCTTTAAGAATTTAAAGCATACTACAAGATAATTTAATGTAATAGATTTTAGTCCGAATAGTCCGATAAACTAACCCGAAATCTGAACGTTGAGGGCTAGGGATTAAAATTTAATCGATAAAATTGCAGTGCGATTAACTCGTAATCCAAGTAGGATCTATTAATTGACCTCCCTAGTTTCTACTTATATTCGGATTGTGTATTTCGTAAGTTTATCAAAAGAGTGCTATTTACTTTGATGATAGGCGCTAACTAGATATTAGCGCCACAAAGAACACCTGCAAACCAACGAACTGATAGAATAGGGAGAAAAGAGGCAACATAACTGAAGTAGGGTTCGGAGAAAAATAATGAAATATTATTTCTCTAATGAATTAAACTAATAATGACTCTATCAATTTAGAGCATCTCCAATGGAGGCAGGTCGGTCTGCTAGCCGAACCATTGTAGACAGCAAGCGGAAAAACGGCGAGAATTTAGGCGAGTGCACACCGATTTTTGAGCGCTGGTCGATGCGCTCGCCGATCGGCTGGCCGCCATTGTAAGCGGGCGATCGGCCAACACATTTTTTTTATTTTCGAAACACTATATATACGCGATTTGCACGTCATTTTCATTCGCACCGCTTGTTTTAACGAGTTTTCTCTCTCACTTAATTTCTGTACAAGAGCAATAAAGCAAAATGGAGAACAACAACGAGTCCACTCCAGTGATGAGCGGGTCTCAAACTCCCACGGTACCCGTGGGAGGTGGATGGGGTCCGATGACCGGGTACTACAACATGTACCCTTGGCAACAGATGATGCCCGGGATGGCAGCCGGGGGTAGTATGCCGGGATGGCAGGGGATGCAGGGCGGGCAGGGGGTACCGGGGATGCAACTCGGGATGCAGATGATACTGGGGTGGGCAGTCGGGATGCAGATGATGCCGGGGTGGCAGCCGTGGATGCAGCCCGGGATGCAAGGGACGCCGGGGGAGGACAATGTCTATCGCCCCAGTCTTGATTTTTTGACTGCTTCTTCGCACACATCGACCCCATCGGAGACACAGGTCACTGGGTGTGAGACTTTCTCCTTAGAGGAGTTGAGGATAGATTTCGAGGATGCGGACACTCCCGTTCAAACGGGGGGAGTAGGGCGGGGTCGGGGCGCACCAAAGAAGAAGAAGGGCAAGGGGAAGGGCAAAAGGGTGGTCGGCGAGTCGTCGCAGTCGGCTGATGACGACAGCCCGGCAAGGAGGAAGTGGCCGGATGCGGAGAACGTCGCGTTGTCCAAGGCTTGGGTGAGTGTTTGCGATGATCCCCTCCATTCGAACATTCAGAGGATCGTCAACTTGTGGGCTAAAATATCAGCAGCCTACAAGGCATTTTGCTCGGAGGGGAGGCCACACAGCGGGGAGGAGTGCCGGAAGGGGTGGGACCGAATCAGGGCTGAGGTCTCCAGATTTTCGGGCTTGTACACCAACGCCATCCGCATGCAGACCAGTGGCCAAACTAACGAGGACTGCAGGAGGATAGCGGAGAAAGCCTTTCCCGTGCCCGGGCTTTATAAGGAGTTCACCTACTGGAACTGCTATGAGGTGCTGATGGACTCCGAGAAGTTTCGGGCAGGTGTCGATGTTGGCTGGCCGAAGAAGCAGCGACTGAACTATGCCGGTGATTACAGCGGCAGCAGCGGCGGTTCCCACGACCTCCCCGATGATGTTCAGGAGTTCCCGTCCCCTCCATCGTTTACTCGCCGCACTCGCCCGGTTGGTCAAAGGCGGGCGCAACGGGTAGCGAGGGGGGTCGCCCAGGGGTCCTAGGAGGTCCAGTCGGCATCCCCCCTGTTGGCAAGTCGCCAACCGAGCTTGCCTTCTTCGCGCGTCAACAAATGCGGGCTCAGATGCACAAGATCTTAGCTTAATGGAGGGCGGCAACTGACCCCGTGGAGAAGAGGTTTCTTCACTCAATGCTCGAGAGTATGCAGGTCGATTTGGATGTCGTCTCGGCACAGTTGGGGGGCTCAGACGCGGGCTTAGATGCCGCAGATTTGGGGGTCCCGGATAGTGGCGGCGGCGACGGCGACAGCCACGAGGAGTGAGGCGGAGGCAAGGGCTCGTGTGTGGAAGATGTTTTTTTTAAATGAATGTAATTTTTTTTAATTAATGTACTTTTTTAATTTTACTATTATTATTGAATTTTTCCGTATATGTATCGTAAATTTAATTCCGTATTTTGTGTGATTGTTAATTATTTGTTTTTTATAATTTTGTTTATTGTGGCTAGCCTATTGCTTGTCCAGTTGCTTGTCCTGATGATGTGGCATGAGGAGTTTTTAGTGTTGTTGATGTGACAGGAAGAGTTTGTAGCTAGCCTATGGCTGGCCTATTACCATTGGAGATGCTTTTATCCTGAAACGCTATATCCTTAACTGAAATTAAACGCTATATCCTTAACTGAAATTAAAAATACGAATGATTCTAACCAAATCCATTAGATAAAGTCTTGATTTTTTGTTGGCCTTGTCACCTTGCAGCACGGTCTTGTGGATTCATTCCGATAATGTTCGACGAACAGGCGCTTCATGGCATGAACCTTGCGATGAAGGTGGGCTGCTTGACGGATGGTGACGATGTAGGGCTGCACGGTGATGGATCGGCGATGGGAGGCCCGTATCAGATTACCAAAATGTATAATCAAAATACCACAAGAACGATAGGAATCAATGCAGCTAGCAGTGAAATGCAAACACAAGAACACACCATTCATGTCTTCTGCTACCATTTTAACACAAAAACTAGGTGCTACAGATACATGTTATTTAATGAAAAGTTTCAGAGCAATTCATTTACTACTTAATAGCAATTGGGCAAGAACAGTACAGTCAAACAATCTGCAGCTTCAAGGATTCTACTATATTTCTTGAAGGGTTTTGAATCAGCAACTGTCATAATCACCTACATTTGCTAGCAAGCATAATGCAGTAGCAAATCAAGAAACCAACAAATGCTCAAGCATTCACCTCAACCTGCCTTGGCCTTTGATCAGGGATCAAAGAACCTAAACCATCTTTCGGAATCGCATAATACTGCCGTTTGGTATACAAAGGATTGGAGGTCAAAACCTTGAGCTCTGACTTCTCATCAATCTCCAAAACCTCAGGAAAACGATCACCACACAGCTTAGACATTCCCACATCAACTCTTATGGCGCGGCCGCCACAGGCAGAGCTAATCCCGTCTTCCTGAATTGTGTGCCCCATGATCATCCTCCTCGCCCCCGGGATAGTCTCCAGCACATGCTCCAGAATCGAATAATCCCCGTCCTTAACCAGCTTGTTCGAGAAGCTCCTCAACCAAACAACCGAGTCCGACCCCCTCACCAACCGGTTCTCCACCTTCTCGCTCAATCCACGAATCCAATCCCTCAGCTCCTCGTTCAGCCGCTCCAGTCCGTACTCCACGTGCTTCTCCAACAAGCCGCCGTGAGCAAACACCGAGTCCCCCACCACCACCACAGTCTGATTCTTCGACAGAAATCTACTCGAGATCAATCCATTCAAATACTCCGGCGGAATCCCCGGGATCTCATCCGGAACGCCGTCAATCAAATCCCTAAACACGAGATCTCTACCAATTCCTATACACATTCTCTTCATACCATTACCAACACATTGCCAAAACCCCCAATCTTCGAACTCCTTAACCCCCTGGCGCGCCACGAACCGGAAATCCGCGTCGACGTTCATGATTTCGTGGTTCCCGTTCATCGTGATGACCGTGCCGCCGGCCTTGGCCGCCTCCCTCCGTAATCTCTCGAAGAAATAGAGCAGCTTAATCTCGTCGCCGCCGCGGTCGAATATTTCGCCTACTTGGACAACGGTGGCGGTGGCGCCAGACCATCGGTCATCCGCTCCGATCAAGCCGGCGAGTCGCAGGGCCGATTTAGCCATGAGGAAACACGGTTCGCAGCGGACCGGTGGAGTTTTTAACCGATTCCGGTTCCGGAGGCAAGAAAATGCCGCCGCTGACGGAGAAATCGACGAATGTGTTCACGAATTCGGTGATGAGAGACGGAACGGCTGCGCAATCCATCGCCGATTCTTTGCTGTTTGGAATCGGCCGTTAAATTTGAAGCCCTCTTATTTGACCCAAGATAGTTATTCTACGATTCTTAACTGGAAATTAGGTTAATAGCTTGAGAATATATCGATTACTATATGGGGGAAATTTCAAATTCAGTTCCTCACTTTGTATTTTTCAGATTTTTTAAATTTAAATATATTTTAAAGTCTTTAGAAATTTAAATATATTATTACAAGTTTTCATCTCTTATTCTATGGTAAATTATCGAAAAGGTTATAAATTTGGTTAAATTTCGATCCGTTCGACATCTACTATTAAATTAGACAAAATAATCATGAATTTGGACCATAGAGAAATTTCGGAGAAATTATGTACTATGATATGGTAGTCGAAAAATCTTGAACAATGTTATTTGTTCTTAAAGGCTAGTCGAAAAAACATAAGTGGATGTCACTAGAATTGAATAATCTTGTCTATTCATAAAGAATATGAAATCGTAACATTGAGACTATCCACAACGCTGTCTCTATACCGTCCATTAAACCGTCCCTTAATTACTATTTGACCACTATTTGAGGGTCACACTGTTCTTTTTTCCTCCATCCCTTAACTAAGGGACGGAACCTGCAACGCTCCGTCCCTTAACCGTCCCTTATTCCGTCCCTTAATTACTATTCATTCAATTTCATTTTTAAATTTTTTTTACAACCCAATTAAATTTAAACAAACACAATTCATTAAAATTAAAACAACATTACAACTTAAACTTAAAAAAAGAAAAGAAAAAAAGACATAATTAAAATTCTAAAAAAATAAAAAATGACATAATTTAATTGGAGTTGGGTGTGGGCGCTAGAGTCGCGTGTCTTTGCCCGAATAGCCAACCGTTCTTGTATAGACGGATGCGCTCCACTTCGCGGCGGACTACTTGCGGTTGAGCTTCCGGGAGATTCGGGGTCGAACCAATTTCCCGCATCGGGTCCTTCGTCTCGGACAATCATGTTGTGCAAGATTATGCACGTATAAATGATGTCGACCATGTTCTCCATGAACCAGGAACGAGCCGGGGCTTTGATGATGTTGAAGCGCGCTTGGAGAACCCCAAACGCCCTCTCCACATCCTTGCGCGCAGCCTCCTGCTTCTGCGCAAAAAGAGCCTGCTTTGGGTTCGCAGGCCTGCCGCACGTCTTCATGAAGGTCGGCCACTTCGGGTAGATGCCGTCGGTGAGATAGTACCCCATTTTATACAGCCGGTTGTTGGCGACGAAGTTGATGGCCGGCGCTTTACCATCCAAAACTTCGGTAAAGAGATCGGACTGGTGGAGCACGTTTACGTCGTTGTTCGAGCCATGGACCCCGAAGTACGCGTGCCAGATCCAAAGTCGGTAGTCGGCAACGGCCTCGAGTACAACGGTTGGGTGGGTGTCTTTGTGGCCGCTCGTGTAGGACCCCCTCAAAGCCACCGGGCAATTCTTCCATTGCCAGTACATGCAATCGACACTGCCAAGCATCCCGGGGAATCCGTGCACTTGTTCGTGCAGGTTGAGGAGGAACTGACAATCGTCCGTGCTTGGCCTCCCGAGAAATTCGTCACTGAAGGCTGCTCGGACGCCTCTGCAGAAGTTGAGCAAGCACATGCGCCCAGTGGTGTCTCCGATGTGGAGGTATTCGTCGAATATGTCGGCCGTTTGTCCAGTCGCAACTCGCAAGCTGACGGATGGCTGCAGTACATTTCTGCAGCGTCGTGTGGCTGGGACGGCCGACCGCGTCGAACCCTTCTCGGAAGAACTCTTCCCGGGCCGCCGAAGTATTCGCTATGTGGAGAAATAGCGGTTTACTCATGCGGAAACGGCGACGGAAGTAGGTATCTCCCCAAATCGGGTTATCGCATAAGTAGTCGCGTACTAACCGTGCGGCGGCTTCCTCCCGGTTCCGATTGATGTACTTCCGGGAGCGTCGTGGGGGTGGCGCGGCTTCCTCCGCCTCTCGTCGTCGATCTTCTTCAAGTGATTGTTCCATTAATTGACGCATTTGCTCAAAAGGATCCATTTGTTTGAGTTGATTTAAGATGGAAATTGGAGTGAAAGAGAGGATTTGAGAGGAATAGATGTGTGTTTGTGTGTGAAATGAGTATGAAATAGGATTATTTATAGAGTAAATAAATAAATAAAATAAAATAAAATAAAATAAAAAATTAACGGTAACATTACTGTCACACCTCAACCCCTCTGACGTATGCTCTTATAATAAATAAATCCCTTATCATAAAAGCAATTAATACCCGTGTCTAATTCATAGAACATTCATATTATATAAGTTCAAACCAACACTTATCCGATACATATTTCAAAAATATCCTGTAGAGTAGTGGAACCCTCACACCACTCTATATACTATACATTTATCTACATGCAAAATGATGAGGAGGAGAAGGTTGCCAATATGCGTCAGCCGCCGAACCTGATAACACGTGGAGTTCCTATGACCCACGTCACTAAAAACTTTACTGCTATCTTATTCCTGAAAAATTTAGTGGTTTATATGAGCCACAACTCAGTATATATAAATTTCCACCTTTAATCTCACATGATACAAACATCAAGCATATTCTTTCATCAATACATATAATCAAAAACAATATGTAACATAATTATAAAAAAACAAACCATTTCATGTTCATATGCATATGCCACTCTATTCAGTTTATTATTCTGTAACAGTCAAGCCTGGTATCTGCCCGGGATTCCTCTATGACCCGAAGGTCTCTCTGTACTTGGACTCATAGATCCCTCTGTATTTGACCCGAAGGTCCCTCTGTATTTGGACTCATAGGTCCCTCTGTATTTGACCCGAAGGTCCCTCTGTATTTGGACTCGTAGGTCCCTCTAAAATTTCAGATCCAGTACAAGGCTGTCACAGATCCTCTTTAATCACATGATTCATGTACTTTCAATACCATATGTAAAACATCAATTTCATATTTTTATCATATAATTCATTTACAACATCACACCAATCACATATCCATATCATATTCCACCACCTATATCAAATAATTCATAATCATATTGGATCGCATCATATAATCAAATCATTCATTTTATTTAACACCTAGCAAGGAAGCAAATAAAACATGTAAAATTAAAAGTGTGATTTATACACACCTGATTAGGACAGATAATCAAGCCGTGCCCTTGTCCCTGTTTCTTGATCTACGTTCCTTGATCTTCTAAAAAATTCATAAGTGTAGGATTTCTCTCTTCCCCCCTCCTTTTTTTAAACCTCTTTCAACTCCTTTATATATATATTTACCGAAGCTTACCTCGTAAGCTAAGTACGAAGCTTACCTCGTAAGCTAAATACGAAGCTTACCTCGTAAGCTAAATACGAAGCTTACCTCATAAGCTAAATTAATACAATGAGTTACTTTCTTTTCTTTCCCTATTCTCACTACGTATTACTTTAAATCTCATGCACACATTTTCCATGCACAAGACACTTAGTATTAAGCACACATACACATTTACATAACTAATATATATATAATAAAATATGTAATTATGCAATATGATGTATGATTTGGGTCACGGATGTCACAAATCTTTCCCTCTTTAAGAATTTTGTCCGCAAAATTCATTTCTTTCTAACATTTGTATAATTCTCTCTGTCTTACCATCTTTCTGTTGGTGAAAAAAATATTACTAAAATGTAATCATGTCTCCATACATAGTGAATTGCCGACCTCTAGACATAAAAGATAGAATACCATATAATTGTGTTGCATCTTTCGCATACCTTTCAGCTAAGTGATATAACGAACAACGCCATCTTATAGGTGAGAAATGTACTATCGGTGACTCTGTACCAAAATTTATGGTAATGTGTTCTCATTTTGAGACTATAATAGTTAAAGGCTTCAACAAACCTGTAGGTACACACTGTTCTGCTTTAACCTGTTGATATATCAACACCTTGAAACAAACTTTACGACTCTCTTCTTCATCTTCAACCACTAATAATACTTTAATAACGATGTTATTCGCATAGGTGTGCTCACTCTGCTAGACTTGTAACTCAAAGTATCTGTAACAACATTCACCTCTTAAGATGGTATTCGATGGTGCAATCATATTCTTTAAGAAACTCCATCCAATGTCTTAGTCTCATATTCAACTCCTTCTTACTCTTCAAATATTTCAAACTCTCGTGATCAACCAGAATTCAACGAAGTCCTCCATACAAATAATAATGCCAAATCTTCGAAGGAAAACCACACTGCTAAATCTAGATCAGAAATAGAATAAGAAGCTTCATGTACTCGTGATTGTCCTTGACGCATAAGCAATAAACTTTCCATTTTTAATAGAAGAAAACCAAATCCATGTTGCAGTGCATTACTGTAAATAACATAATATCATGTACCCAACCTTGCAATAAGATGTTTATCTCGCAAAACTTGTAATACTGACTGCAAGTGATTAACATGCTCATCTTGAAATTGATCAAATAAGTCTTCTATTCTCGGTAATAGATATTTATTCTTCACAGTCACTTGATTCGACTTCCAATAGTGTATATAATGTCGCAGTGTGTCGTCTTTCTTCTTCAAAAATAATATTGGTGCTCTCCAAAGTAAAACATTGAGTCATACACATCTCTTGTCTGACAACTCTTGTAACTATTATTTAACTCTTGAAACTCTAATCAAGACATTTGATAATGATGAATAGAAATAAATGTAGTACCTGGTAGTAACTCAATAGTGAAGTTTGTCTTTTGATCAGGTGATAATCCAGAGAGATTTCCACTTCGACCGAATTGAAAAGTCGATGTAGCTAATATAAGACAAGTTGCAGTTGGTCGATACCATTAACTATCACTCGATCTCGTCTCGATGATTATTTACCATTTCTTTAACATGACAAGTTGACTTAGTTCGATGAAGTGACAACCAATTTATACCCGTGATAATATCAAATTTGTATATGAACAAGGGAATCAATATTCGCTGGCAGCTCAACTGAATTAACTCGCACCACGCAGTCTAGATAAACCGTGTATACTGAAACAATGCCAGCTCATAATCAACAACAAACATAGTTCTGGTTTAAAGACAGAATCTCTCTTTACTTCATCGTCACAATACACTTCTTGCATATATTTATCATTAAATTCTCTAGGAAAATCGTCTGAACTTAGTACCAAAGGTTGTATAATAGCTTGTGGGACTGTTTCTGCCCAATAGTAAATATTGCTTCAAAGAAGAGACACTGTATAATCAAAACATTCTTCTGACATACAACTCATCTGATTGAACACATGTTCTCTATCCTTTTCAACCATATCTCAGCCTCGGCCGGATCAGTAGTCTCATAAAGTCAACAATTCCATTTTTCGGAGTTCTCTAAAATTTCTACCTTTGTGCCCCATCATTGGTCCATGTACTTTTTGTTCCAAAAGCCTAGGTAATCCCCATATGATGCAACATGTATACGAAATGTTTCTACTATTAATTGATGATGCAGGGCGGCTGACCATTCTCTCCTCAGTGAGATATGTTCATGACAATACAAATGCAAATAATACTTATAACTAATACGTATCATATGCAATGCATGGATGCAATGTCCCAGCGGGATCCTTATCCCTGCTCTGATACCACCTAAACTGTCACACCTCAACCCCTCTGACGTATGCTCTTATAATAAATAAATCCCTTATCATAAAAGCAATTAATACCCGTGTCTAATTCATAGAACATTCATATTATATAAGTTCAAACCAACACTTATCCGATACATATTTCAAAAATATCCTGTAGAGTAGTGGAACCCTCACACCACTCTATATACTATACATTTATCTACATGCAAAATGATGAGGAGGAGAAGGTTGCCAATATGCGTCAGCCGCCGAACCTGATAACACGTGGAGTTCCTATGACCCACGTCAATCAAAACTTTACTGCTATCTTATTCCTGAAAAATTTAGTGGTTTATATGAGCCACAACTCAGTATATATAAATTTCCACCTTTAATCTCACATGATACAAACATCAAGCATATTCTTTCATCAATACATATAATCAAAAACAATATGTAACATAATTATAAAAAAAACTAACCATTTCATGTTCATATGCATATGCCACTCTATTCAGTTTATTATTCTGTAACAGTCAAGCCTGGTATCTGCCCGGGATTCCTCTATGACCCGAAGGTCTCTCTGTAATTGGACTCATAGATCCCTCTGTATTTGACCCGAAGGTCCATCTGTATTTGGACTCATAGGTCCCTCTGTATTTGACCCGAAGGTCCCTCTGTATTTGGACTCGTAGGTCCCTCTAAAATTTCAGATCCAGTACAAGGCTGTCACAGATCCTCTTTAATCACATGATTCATGTACTTTCAATACCATATGTAAAACATCAATTTCATATTTTTATCATATAATTCATTTACAACATCACACCAATCACATATCCATATCATATTCCACCACCTATATCAAATAGTTCATAATCATATTGGATCGCATCATATAATCAAATCATTCATTTTATTTAACACCTAGCAAGGAAGCAAATAAAACATATAAAATTAAAAGTGTGATTTATACACACCTGATTAGGACAGATAATCAAGCCGTGCCCTTGTCCCTGTTTCTTGATCTACGTTCCTTGATCTTCTAAAAAATTCATAAGTGTAGGATTTCTCTCTTCCCCCCTCCTTTTTTTAAACCTCTTTCAACTCCTTTATATATATATTTACCGAAGCTTACTTCATAAGCTAAGTACGAAGCTTACCTCGTAAGCTAAATACGAAGCTTACCTCGTAAGCTAAATATGAAGCTTACCTCATAAGCTAAATTAATACAATGAGTTACTTTCTTTTCTTTCCCTATTCTCACTACATATTACTTTAAATCTCATGCACACATTTTCCATGCACAAGACACTTAGTATTAAGCACACATACACATTTACATAACTAATATATATATAATAAAATATGTAATTATGCAATATGATGTATGATTTGGGTCACGGATGTCACATTACCGTTTGAAATTTTTTTTTATTAAAATTCGATTTTTTTAAAAAAAATCGATTTTTTTTAAAAAAAGAATTATTGCGTCATCCGTGACGACGCCCACTCGCGGGCCAGCGAGTGGGCGTCACGCATGCATCGGTGGCGCGCTACGTCGCCCGGGCGCGTCCCTTGTCTCGCGGATGCGGGCTACGGGACGGGCTACGGGACGGGACGAGGGTTGCAACGCGTCCCGCGGCGGAACCGTCCCTCCGAGACGGAACGCGAGCCGCGCGCGGGACGCGGTGTGGATGCTCTGAGGACTATAATTTTTCATTGTGTGATATCTGAGAACCAATCCAACCTATGTGTTTTTTTTAACTAATTTCAAAGTTGTCATGATTTTATAAAGTACTTCCTCCATTCCAACTAATTTAGTTAAAACTTTTAAACACAAAGATTAAAAAAATATGTTGAAAAATAGGAGAGATAAATAAAGTAGGAAAGATAAAGACAAGACTACAATATGTGATAGATAAAGTAATAGTGATTAGTTATTTTACTTTTTTGTCTAAAGAGAAAATGATTAAACTTAATTGGGACATTCCTAAAAGAAATACGACTCAATTTAATTGGACGTAATTAGTTTTTTGAAAATTTGTCCTTTATTAAGGCCGGGATCCATTAAGATTCATGGACCTAGATATTTTTATTCTTTATTTATTTTAGATTAAAATTTGTAATAAGTTTTGATTTTAATTTAAAAATTAATTTTGTTTTATTCTTTAATTAATTATGAGAATTTTTTAAGTACGTATTCGTATTCATTTTATATTTATTTTATTTTGGATGCTCAAAAACTAAAATAATCGGAGTATACATTTATATAGAAACAAAATCAGATATATCTAACCAATTTTTTATATAAATAAAAAAAAATTATTAAATATTTATAGTATTTATAAAATTTTAAATTTTATTTTTAATATCAAATAAAGTGATAAATAGATGTATAAATTTAAATCTTATTTGACTATTTAATTAAAAATATTACTCCAATTTGATGTTTTTTCAGATTTAGGGTTGTTAGTGGACCATTCAATTTTAGGCCAATCATATTTATTGCAGGCCTGCTATCTGGATTGGCTGTTACCTCAGTTTTATTACTACTAATATCTAGATAGGCTCTTAACATAAACTACGGCCTATCAAGATTCAAATGCACTTAACCGAACTCCACTGTAATTTCTTTTTATTTTTTGGAAGAGTAGTGATAAATGAACAAAAAATTAGTGTTGGTTTAGGAATTAGTAATTCTTTCAATCGTCTCGGTCAAAATTATTTTAAACGGCCTAGTTGAGTAATCGGTTTTCTAAGGGGAAATAATCGGTTTTGTAAACCAATAGAATACACTGTAGGAAATTCACAAATTCTATCATCTCTTTAAATCTGAACTTTGAAGGATGAAATGGCTCACATTCACACATACCACAAGTATTATGGCTTAATAATAATACTTGTCTATATAGAAAAATAAATACTTAATCATATCTACACACTGACACACACATTGCTCGCTTTACTTTTGGGAAATGAAATTTATACGGAATATTGGTTTTAAAGACTGTAAACTTTTGGATGAATTCTAGTGCCAATTTCAAGATTAGTGCCAATTTCCCACAGTGGGATCATTCTTCAAACCATAAAGATCCACAAGACATTATTTGTTCTATTAGTAACATACTACTCTATTATTCAAAGTTTAAACTTAAGAATTAGGGCGTCGAAACAATGTCATTTCATGTATTAAGATTAACTACATACATTTCATGACTAGCCATGAAGAATGGAAATCCGCAAAAAAATTTCTATTTGGATCGAGTTGAAAAAATTGCTTTAAGACCAATTTAAAAATTAGTTGAAAATACTAGAATTTTGTCCAAAATGTATTATTCTTAAAGACCAATATCCTAATTTATAATGATTGAATTAAGATAGGTGTGAAGACGCAATTGTACCCCTAAAGTAGAAGAAAAGTGGTGAGTACAAATTAAACACCAAGATGGAGGCGATTGCCATGATGCTTACTTACTAAAGAGAAATGATATATTAATGTAGTTAGGCAACATTAGGTGTAGCTAGGAACTATAAGCATGTCCCATATCATTTATTCCATTTGCCGACAGCTTAAAATTTCACTATAAACTAAACAGATTCTTGTAATCATCCTTGATTAAGGACCCACAGTAGAAGATAACTCAATTTCTGTTGTGGATAATTGCCTCATACCAGCAATATATCTCATTTTATTAAATTGATGGACCAACAATCATAGTTTCTATAAACTGCAGGTGAAACATAACATCGCCAAAGTGGGATTAAAGCTTAATGAACATAGACTGAACGTCCCATCCATGTTAACTGACATAATAATATTCATATTTCATTGTGCATCTTTAATCATGAACCCTTGCCCAATCCACAACTAGGGCTATTATAGTTCATCAAAACCTGCTATGTAACTAATTTATACTTTATCACATTGCAGTGATTGCACACTGTTAATTAATCTCAATTAACATGGCATTTGTCCGAATACATTTTCCAAGTGTTGATGAGATTCACTAACCAAAATTTGAAATTATTTATAAAAGTAATGCTTAGATACTAGAACCTTGATTCGATTCTATTTTGCATGTAAACTATTTTTTTTTTTTCTCCGAACACATGGACTTTCAGTTTTTCTAATTTTTTAATACGATTATCAATTTCCGTCGAATTATTGTCATTGTGGCTAGCTGATTTCACATTAGTGTTCAACTATGTCATTTAGAGCACCCACAACCGTGCTCTTGCCAGCGAGCACGGTTGTGGGCCCGACCCCACTTTTTCTGTCTGCTCTCTGGCAAGAGCACAACACCCACAGTTGTGCTCTTCCGCAAGGACGAGCACAATTTAATTTAAAATTCAATTAAACAAAAACATTTCCATAAAATTAAAATTCATTAAAAAACCACAATAAATATTACAAATTACAAATAATTTTTTTTAAAAAAGACATAATTAAAATCCTAAAAATTAAAAATTACATAATTAAAATACTAAAAATACCTAAAAATAAAAAATTACATAATTAAACTCCTAAAAATTAAAAATTACATAATTAAAAGCTAAAAATACCCCGTGGACGACTACTCATCCGGCGGCACTACCCCCAATTGTCTTTGGAGGCCCAATATCATGGCCTCGTGCGATCGAAGTTGTGAGGAGGTCATAGTGGACCTATCGGCCATATTGAGTTGGACCAAAAGCTGCCACAACGAGTTGGTGGGGGATGGAGGTGGCGCATATGGAACGGGAACGGGAGCGGAAACTGGAGCATCGGCGGTTGCAGCCGCGGCTCGACGGCGGTTGGCCGCCGCCTTCTTCCTTCCTTGCGGTCGGCGTTGGGAACCGCTCGGGCCGGCGTCGGGGCTACCCAAGTTAGCTCCGGCGAGTTGGCTAGCCACTTCTTCGGAGCCGGCGTCGGATAGGGATACCGACCTTGACCTTTTGGAGGAGCCGCTAGAGGAGTATGTTACGCTTCTCATATACTTCGGGTGCGTCCGCGTCTCCTGCCAAACGTTGAGGTATTTGAACGACTTGTAGTTCATGGATTGGTAGGTGCTCAACGCGGCAATGATGATGTCGACCTCGCTCCGGCCGCTCCCCGTATTCCGCTCTTCCTGGAGGAAATAGCCATTGAACTTGCCAATTTCATCGTTGGCTCGGTAGATGGCATTGCACACCATACTCTTGTTGAGCTCGATTGTTCCCGGCGGTCGGTTTTCATTGTACCGGCGAGCGATGCGCCACCAAAAGTGATCGCCGGATTGGTTCGTGCCAACCACCGGATCTTCGGAGATATCCAAGTACGCCGTGAATAATTTATTCATCTCCGCCGGAGTTTACGGTGTACGGACACCGCGAGTAGGAGGAGTCGGAGTTTGGGAGGGGGCAGTCGGCCTAGACTCCGGTGTCCACCCGTATCGCCCTTCGGGGGCACCTTGGTCGTCGATTGGGTATGGCCGGTAGTCACTCGGAACGCCCGAACTTTGGATTTGAGGAGGAGCTGAATATTCCGTTTCCGGACTAGGAAACGATTGTGAACCGAACCATTCGGGATTCCAACCGTGGGAGGGCGGGGGGTCATCGCTTTGGCCGGACATTGTTATGTTGTAGGAGTGGAAGATGGCTAAATACAAAAAAAAATCAAGAAACATAAGTACACAAATGATATTTATTAGGCAGTACTATTTTTCTAAACAAATGACCATGGGGAGCTCCTTTTGACATGTGAGGTTTTGCTAATCATTAAATCTTATAGTAGTATGAGTATTATGTATTAGTGCAATAAAATAGTAATGAAATTAAGAAACATGAAAGGATAGAACTGCCAAATCGATATTTTTGGGGTCAACGTAAGAATTTAGTTGTCCCCTTTTTCGTTTAAGGGGCCCACGCGGCCAAGAAATTAGTTTAGCCATCAAGACTAATTTTAAATGCATATTCTTCTTCAAGAAAGGGAGTAGTATTTAAATCAATTTATTGGTTGATTGATAGAATGATACTAACAATGTCGACGAAAAAATGCTGATAATTTTTGTTATGGTTGGGAAATACGCGTTAAAAAAATGAGGAATACAGCTAGTGATCTTTTTAATTGTTTGTATAAATTAACTGAGTCCCCAATGGGCTTACTAATTATTAGTGTGAATTACTAGCTCATTAAAAAATCTTAACAATGTACTGTATTTATGTAACTTTGTGTATGACGAAAAATGATTGGCTACTGAACTTCATTTTGATTTGAATTGCAGCTAAACAAATTATTGGAAAAATATTGGTTCTGTTAAGATAAAATAGTACATTCATTAAAGGGACTAATGTAAATATCTGAATTAATTTCGCTTATAATTTACTACTGTACTATAAAGATAGGCCCAATATTTCAAATTTATTTAGGGCTCATCTTTTGAATTAAGAAGGCCCAACAGGGTGTCTGTCTCTTCATTGAACAACTTCAAACAAATTTTGAATCAAGATGCAAAACTTGAAGTTGACTAAAGTTTAAAAAATTTAAAGGCAAATTACCAATTCCAGTTCCAAATCAAGCATTTGTTAAGATATAAATTAATTAAGGCTATAAATTCTAGAAATTAAATTTGGTCAAATATCCCATTGTCTTCATGATTTTAATTAGACGTGTACTAATTTTCTATTCTATTTTAAATCTTTTCTCAAATTTTCACATCTAAACCTAATTTTGCAGTACTAGTATGCTAATAACTTATTATCAAAGAAAAGTCTAATATGAAAAAGAAAATACAGTATACTTTGATAAGAAAATGAGATATTACAGTAAAGAAAATACTATGGAGAATAGAATCAAACATAAATATACGTATAATTGAATACAAGTGTTCATATGTCAAACTAACCTTTTAAGATAGCTAAAACGAAAAGTAAGATGCCAACTTACAATAGTTGATACATAACCGATTTGTTGATTTTCGGATGAATGCCCATGAATTTTCGAACAAGATTACACTATTTATCTCTCATTTTAATACTTCAGAGAAACCTCAATTTGAAAAACTAAAAATATGTGGTAGCATTACTTACATTTGCAAAATTCGGAAAATTAAAAAACTTTTGGAAACGAGATCAAAATTACAAAAGGAAAATGTGTTAGTAATTTTTGTTTTTTATTAGACCAAGTGTATTCATCAGCGAATCTAGTGACTATTTCTCGTGTTGATTTATAAGTATCTCGAACGATGAGATAGATAACCAAGAATTTAAAGTTGTGACCATTTAGTTAAGGATGAACGAATTCTTTAATGATGAATAAATAAAAAGTTACTCATTTAGTGATAACATGATATTGATTCACGAAACACACGGACTTGGAATGTGATGTCGGAAAATAGCAACAACTTATTACAGTTTGAATTAATGCCTAATTCAACGGATTTAGTTGAAATTGGCCCCACCCACATTCCCGATTCCTCGGATCCATGTCTGAAGCATTCTCCTGCACATGCAATTGCTTTCTCTCTCTGCAACATAATTACCTAACTTAATTACCAAAACAACACTGAAATTCAATTTAGTTGCGTAAACATGCCAACATTTTTAATTTCTTGGAGTAGCAAAAACACCCCATATGTATTATACACTACTTCTCCATGTGCACACTCTCTCCCGATCCCTATCATGAAGACGCAAGAGAGTTTGATAATAAAATATTACACAAGATATTTTCTTTCAAAACAAAACTAACCAAGCAAAAGCAACCTTCCCATCATCTACTAAACAATGACAAAGAAACTGAAATTCCCACACTGTTTTAATTTCTTGAAAATCTCTGTTATTCACACTGTTCTTGTTCTCAGAAGTGTATCCTGCTCGGCCGCGACTTCTCCATCCGGGTCTCCCCATAGGGCTCGTCGTTGTCGATCCGTTTGTTGTGCCTGAAGGCCGCACACGCGACGCAGTACACTATGACGAGGATGATGAGTATGACGATGTTGATCACTGAGACCTTCCTCCAGCTCTTCTTCAAGCTTGCAAGCACACCGGCCTTGCAGGAGTCGCAGTCATAGCAGAGCTGCTCTTGGTCGTTGTAGTTCCACTTCAAACAATCCGGATCAGTCCCCACGAGCGCTGCTCCAGGCGCCCAATACGTCTCGTTCATGTAGACGTAGCCGCATGAAGTGGGAGGCTTGCAACATCCAGACTACATAATAAACCATGCTTCACTATGAGATGTATGTTACATCACAACATATATTTCATATTCAAATAATATGGAAACATGAAATAAGCCAAAAAAGATTTGAAGAAGTACTTTTCACCATCACTATAAGTGTTTTTGTTGCATACTTTTATTTTCACCTTGATTCCTTTGCTCACCAAAATCAATTATGAATCATGTAAACCAAAGAAAGTGAGACAAGGATGGTGATGCAAGGAATCTCCTATCATCAGCAAAAAAGTCTTCTATATTTCGTGAAGGTGTGACACTATTTTTGTTGAGTGTTACATCTAATATATCTTAATAGTATGATTAGCGATCGATCACAGGGCAAATGATTTCATTATATGGACTTCCAAGAAAAGGACTAGGCACAAACTCTTATTTATTGAATCCAACTACGTCGACATCATATATAGATAAAAGTATGCATCTCAAAGTTCCAAGAAAATTCCCAATAGTACTAGAAAAGTATGGCACACAATAAATACAAGCAAGCACACAAAATTCGGCAGCCCCATCACCATTTTTAGTACTCCACCAAATTCATTTCATACTATACTTTAGAATTTCTAATCAGCTGAACTAAAGGTTTCCAACTACTACATTTAAGAGAATCATAACAATAATATTGAATTAAAAAAGATGTACTATAACTTTTCAATCACCATGCCAAATAATTAAAGGTCCCATCTTTATCCTATTACTCGGACCACGTGAAGAAGTATGGAGCAAGTCATAGGCAGTTGCTCAATAGGTAAAAAATGCTCCTACCAATTTCGTGAAAACTTCCCTTCCATAAAGTTGTAGAAATCTTGGAAGTTTAGACAATGATAAAGAAACCTTTTTTGGCTTTTGAGATCTCAGAACGACACTAAATTGAAAAGAGAATCTCGAATCTGGTATAAACAAATTTTACTACAAAGGAATCACGGTATATTTAAGGTAACGGAGCAAAGAAACCACACAAAAATCTGATTGCATCGACATATATATAAATAACAATTCAAACGATTTGAATCAAAATATTTTTCAGATGGGAATCCAAATAGACCATCAATAGAAACAAGCAATAAAACAAAAACAAAAAAGACTATAGTATATTTCTTTATGCGCCAAAAAAATTAAAATTGGTTAGTTAAAGCCAAATATGAATTTCAAAACATCCATACAGCTAATTAAAGATTCAAAAAAAAATTTGTTCTTGTCTTTTTACATCAAATATCTACTTTGTTGGAGAAAAAGTGGAACATGATAGTCTCAATTTCCATTATTAAACGACAAGACTGGGTGGTTAGGGTATCATCTCTCTCTACAAAGGGACTAATTGACTCTGGACTGTAAAAAAAAACCCTCCTTCTCTAATCACAAGAACTCAAACCACAAGCAATAATCGAACTCAAAGATCACACCTTGGAATCAATCAATGCAAAAATTCACAAATAAAACACAAAGCCCTTTTCAAGAAACAAAAAACCCAGATCGAAAATCTAAAAAGACGGCAAATTGAAATTGGAATTAAACCTGAATAGGGCTGAGTTTTCTGGTGTAGAAGATGTCGGCGGTTTCAGGGACGCCGTTGAAATTCCTGGCCATGTTCCGGCAAACGTGGGAGTCTCTGATGCAGGAGCGGATGTTGGACCAGTAGGAGGGGCTGGTGACGCGGTCGGCGAGCCAGGTGCCGGAGTAGTCGTTGAGGGAGTAGTCGAGGTAGGCCCGGTTGAGGACGGGCTGGCCGGAGCCCTTGTCGGTGACGGCGTAGGCGAAGACGATGAAGCCGATGAGGGCGGCGATGATGATGAACATGGCCCAGAGGTAGAGGTACATGAGGAAGTTGTTGCGGTAGCAGGCGCCGGCGAAACCGGCGAGGGAGACGACCATGATTGCGACGCCGATGATGATGATGGGCCACTGGAGGAATTTCACGCAGTCGGTGTTGTTGGCGCGGGTGCTCAGCCAGATGCCGCCTCCCAGGATGGGGATGGACAGGAGGAAGGTTAGGAAGTTCAGGAAACCGATCAGGTGGTTGCTCGTTCTCATCGCGGCGGCGGAGGAGTTTCAAGTGTTGAAGAGGGAAAAGGGAGCTCTTTTGTTTTTGTATTTTGCTTTTCTAGTGAAGCTGTGAATAAATGCAGCTATGAATATGATTGACGTTTGTGTGCAATTATTTTATTTAAGAAATTCAAGTATGGATTTTCTTTTATTTATTGTGATTTGTGGTCTACTCCCACACTCCCAACTCAAAACCCCAAATTTCTTACTATTTCAGCTGATTGCATTTTTTTTAAAAAAATCAAATTTATTCAGATTTTGAACAATTATGCAACTTTTTGAAATTGTTATTTTAATATTTTTCTTAATTATTAGGTGAGGAAAATTTCTAGCATGCTATGTGTTTCAATTTATTGACATGGCAAGTAGATGTGCAAAAATTAAATACATGCAAAATTTTAAAACGTGAATGAATAAGTAGTCCATGTTATACTTCTTGTGATTTTTTGAGCATAGTATGTTTTATTTGTCAGTATCATTCTACACAATTTCCTTCCAATTTGATATCATGGTGGATAATTGAAAATTTTATTAAAGTTATGATATGAGTATTAAGTAATTAGTGAAATTGCGAGATTGAGATGATTTTTCTTCCAATTTGCCTTCATTTTACTAGTTTCAATATATATTTACTATGTTTAATAGCTGTATCCCACATTTATTTAATCATTTCATTTATATTTGACTGTAAAGTTAAAATGTAAAAGCGCTTTTTTTCATTAAATACTTATTCCACTAATGTTACATTTCAATCAATTAAGAAAATTTACGGTGTTTTAGATGCTCTAGCAAGCCTATATATTGTTATCTGCTTGACTTATGCGGATGGTGCTCGCATTGAAAAGCCATTGACTTTTAATGTTTATAATTATGAAATCTGCTTTGTCATCACAAAATTAAAATAAAATTAAATATAACATTTGGGTGACTAGGTTAGTTATGATGCTGCCTCTGAATTTTTTGTGAATAAAATTAAATAAAACATTTGGGTGACTAGGTTAGTTATAATGCTGTCTCTGAATTCACAATGGACACATGGTAATTACGATGCAATTTTAAAATTATTAGCGTTACGAAGATAGTAAAATATTTCCATTTTGTTCATGGACTCACTATACATGCCCCCGGATAAGTTTCACAATCAAAAAAGTTGAAAAAGTAGAGGAACTATAAGTAAAATAACAAAAAAGAAATGTTGATTTATGAAAACTTAGTTATAGGTTTTCTTCTTGATTTACGAAATTTCCCTCAAAATGTGGTGGGCTACCAGCGATAGTTATGTCAAAAATTGCAAATTATATACATATAGATAAAAAGTATCAACATCACTATTTTGGGGATTTTCTTAGAAAATCCCAATGGTCTACAAATTAATGATACATGATAATACTATGTATGGCTGTGGAGGAAATTTCCACAAATTTCAATTCACAAAATCATTTTAGAGTGTATGTGATGAATCAGCGAATTTTTGATGATGATGAATGCTCGTAAAAATAAATTACGACACAGAATTTTACGTGGTTCGATTTACTGAGGTAAATCTACGTCCACGGGGAGAAATGGGGGCAGGTTTGTATTGCTTGATCTGCGAATTACAGCTTACAACACAGACTTGCTATATGATTATTTCTCTAGAGAGATTCTAACCCCTTCTATCAGATCTAAGTTCTATTTATATAATGAACTCAGATCATGGCTTGCATCACCACCCTAAGTCGTGGATGTCGTGTAGGTTATGGCCTAAGATCGTGGGTGAAGCGTAGGTCATGGCCTACGATCGTGGCCTGAACTGACATCACGTGGTAGTGGGTGTGTTGGACATCCTGTATGGGTCCACTAACTCCTTGTTCGGTCGAATACCGAGACCGAACTGCTTTGGTTGCCGATCTGAGAGTAGAGCTTGATGCCGACCTGAGAGCAGAGCTTGATTGGTTGGCTTTTACCGAGCTGTAGGCTGAGGCCGAACTCTTTGGTAATGCCGAACTCCTCCGAACTCTTTGGTAATGCCGAACTCATACTCCTCCTTGGGCTTTGGGCTGATGGGCCGTCACTGCTGTTGGGCTTGTTTAGTTCGTACCCCATCAGTATGGTTTGCGGGCTGCTGCAAGACAAGATATGGACTGTATAATTCGTTTCGATGTTTCAGTTTTTTTGTAATCCCACTTAATTTTACTTCAAACTTAGCATTATTTATATAAATATGAAAATAAAGTTATTCATGTTAATAATGAAATAATCAACAATAGTTAACAATTGTTAGCTGATAACTAAAAACAATTGTCAATTAATTAAGCTGAAATATCATCATAAATCCTAACGACTCGACCTAACAAACATTTTTTTGTTTCAGATACCTAAACATAAAAACTAACTACTATAAAATAAATTTAAAACAACATGCATAGGGAATTCTAGTTTATCACCCGATCCCCCCAAAAAAAGGCAAAAGTTACGCGTGAAACTATTCAAATTTAAGAAAATATGTGGTTAATAATTTATAAAACCTACTGATATGTAGTGGAGAACTTCATTTTCAATAGCACTACTATCTTCGCCTACTATCAAATATCAACTCTTTAGAGTGGATAGACTCAAGATTTAATGTTGTACTAGTAAAATAAGAGTTAAAATAATTTGAGTATTGATAGTTAAAATAAATAGGAGAAAGAAAGAGAAAAAAAATATGAAAGGGTAAGAACAAAAGGTGAGGAGTCATTCATAAAAATGATAATGGATTGAAAGAATGGCATTTTATTCTATTAAATGAAAGCTAAAATAAGATGTCATTATTATATGTGAAATAATATCAACAATTGTGAATTTGTGATGTCAAATGGAGTAGTAATTATTAATGGGTAATCAACGATCAAAATATCACAAAACAAGGTTTTGAGTTATTTCAGAAACATGTGTATTGCATCCATCCCACAGTAAAAGTCACATTTTGTCATTTCAATCAGTTCTATAATAAAAGTCATATTTCACTTTTATCATAAATATTAAGTACGACTCAAACTCCACTAATTCACTTCACTCATATATTATTATAAAATCAGTATAAAAAAGTGGATCTCATATTTTACTAATTTTTCCAACTCATTAGAGCATCTCCAATGGAGGCTAGCGGACCGGCTAGCCGATTTCCGGCGCTAGCAGGTCTCCTAGCCGAACCATTGTAGGCGGCGAGCGGAAAAACGACGAGAATTTCGGTGAGCGCACGCCGATTTTTGAGCGCTGGCGGATGCGCTGGCCGATCGGTTGGCCGCCATTGTAGACGGGCGATCGGCCAACATTTTTTTTTATTTTCGAAACACTATAAATACGCGATTTGCACGTCATTTTCATTCGCACCGCTTGTTTTAACGAGTTTTCTCTCTCGCTTAATTTCTATACAAGAGCAATAAAGCAAAATGGAGAACAACAACGAGTCTACTCCAGTGACGAGCGGGTCTCAAACTCCCACGCTACCCGTGGGAGGTGGATAGGGTCCGATGGCCGGGTACTACAACATGTACCCTTGGCAGCAGATGATGCCCAGGATGGCAGCCGGGGGTAGTATGCTGGGATGGAAGGGGATGCAATGCGGGCAGGGGGTACCGGGGATGCAACCCGGGATGCAGATGATGCCGGGGTGGGCAGCCGGGATGCATCCCGGGATGCAGGGGAAGCCGGGGGGGACAATGTCTATCGCCCAAGTCTTGATTTTTTGACTGCTTCTTCGCACACATCGACCCCATCGGAGACGCAGTTCACTGGGTGTGAGACTTTCTCCTTAGAGGAATTGGGGATAGATCTCGAGGATGCGGACACTCCCGTTCAAACGGGGAGAGTAGGGCGAGGTCGGGGGGCACCAAAGAAGAAGAAGGGCAAGAGGAAGGGCAAAAGGGTAGTCGGCGAGTCGTCGCAGCCGGCTGATGACGACAGCCCGGCACAGAGGAAGTGGACGGATGCGGAGAACGTCACGCTGTCCAAGGCTTGGGTGAGTGTTTGCTATGATCCCTTCCATTCGAACAATTAGAGGATCGTCAACTTGTGGGCTAAAATATCAGCAGCCTACAAGGCATTTTGCCCGGAGGGGAGGCGACACAGTGGGGAGGAGTGCCGGAAGGGGTGGGACCGAATCATGGCTGCGGTCTCCCGATTTTCGGGCTTGTACACCAACGCCCTCCGCATGCAGACCAGTGGCCAAACTGACGAGGACTGCAGGAGGATAGCGGAGAAAGCCTTCCCCGTGCCCGAGCTTTATAAGGAGTTCACCTACTCGAACTGCTATGAGGTGCTGATGGACTCCGAGAAGTTTCGGGCAGGTGTCGATGCTGGCTGGCCGAAGAAGCAGCGACTGAACTATGCCGGTGATTACAGCGGCAGCAGCGGCAGTTCCCACGACCTCCCCGAGGATGTTCAAGAGTTCCCGTCCCCTCCATCGTTTACTCGCCGCACTCGCCCGGTTGGTCAAAGGCGGGCGCAATGGGTAGCGAGGGGGTCGCCTAGGGGGTCCCAGGAGGTCCAGTCGGCATCCCCCCTGTTGGCAAGTCACCAACCGAGCTCGCCTTCTTCGCGCGTCAATAAACGCGGGCTCAGATGCACAAGATCTTAGCTGAATGGAGGGCAGAAACTGACCGGTGGAGAAGAGATTTGGATGTCGTCTCGGCACAGTTGGGGGGCTCAGACGCGGGCTCAGATGCCGCAGATTTGGGGGTCCCGGATAGTGGCGGCGGCGACGGCGACAGCCACGAGGAGTGAGGCGGAGGCAAGGGCTCGTGTGTGGAAGATGGTGTTTTTTTAAATTAATGTATTTTTTTTTAATTAATGTACTTTTTAAATTTTACTATTATTATTGAATTTTTCCGTATCTGTGTCGTAAATTTAATTCCGTATTTTGTGTGATTGTTAACTATTTATTTTTTATAATTTTGTTTATTGTGGCTAGCCTATTGTTTGTCCAGTTGATATGGCATGAGGAGTTTTTAGTGCTGATGATATGGTAGGAGGAGTTTGTGGCTAGTCTATGGCTGGTCTATGGCTGACCTATTACCATTGGTGATGCTCTTATTCTTTACATTTTCTTAAAACTCATACCCACACCAAATATGACTATTAATCGTGATTTCCATAATCTTCGAGATAAATTGTTGTTATTAATCGTGATTTCCATAATCTTCGAGATAAATTGTTGTCATTAATTACTTTGTTTCTATTTATAATACAAGAGTATACTAATCAAAACATAATATATGGAGTAGTACATAATAAAATTGCAAAATCAGACTAATAAAAAATCATTCCCCGTTTAAGAATATAAAATTACAAAAGCAGACTAAACATGCCAATTTGGTCGGTGGTTCCCTGTCGACGAGAAACAATAATACTGATTCAAATAGTGGTCCAACGTCCACCTAGGCATGCACAATCCGGACCGGTTCCGGGCCCGGTTCCGGTTCGTCCGGATTGTGCCCGCCGGTTCATGAACCGGAACCGGGCCCGGAACCGGCGGGTTGAACCGGCAGAAGGGTCGAAGGGTCGGAAGGGCCGGTTCAGGTTTGGCAATATATTGAACCTGAACCGGCGGTTCAAAACCGGCGGTTCGGCGGTTCGAACCGCCGGTTCAAAGGGTCGACCGGCTAGGGTTCGTAGGGGTTCGTAGGGGTTCAAAGTAGGGATTGGTATGAACCGGCGGTTCGCCGGTTTTAGGCGAAAACCGCCGGTTTTGGACGAAAACCGCCGGTTTGAACCGGCGGTTCCGACCGGTTTCCGCCGGTTCCGGAAGCTTTTCAGGCGTAGGGTGCTAGGTGAGGTCAGAAACCGGCGGTTTGTGTCGGAAAACCGTGGACCAACCCGCCGGTTTTGTGGAAAAACCGCCGGTTTTGAGGTTGAACCGCCGGTTCAGGCGGTAAACCGGCGGTTCGGCCGAAAATTTGAAATTTTGAAATTTGTTTTTTTTTTTTTTTATTTCTTCCAATTTTACTCCTATAAATACCCCACTTCTCCTTCATTATTCCTTGCCCCATTCCTTGAGTTTTCGGAATTTCATTCTCAATCTCCATTTCTCTATTCTCTCCTCATTCTCTCTAATTGCGCAAGTTTAATTCTACAATTTCTACTCACTACTATATTTGTTGTGCTCATAATTTACCACTTCTTTTATACTTCATACATATTTTATTCCAAGTCCATATTACTTTTCATTTATCAATATATTCAATATGTCTTCTTCTCGTGGTGGATCGGGACGTGGTGATCGGGGCAAGGGAATAGCCCAAGATCAAAGCACTACGCGTCCCTCAAAATCTCGACGACCTAGTCGTCGAGATGTTATGGACGAGGTTTCCCGATTGGCAGCCGAACGCATGCAAGTAAGTAATGAAAAATTTGTTTTCCAATTCACATGCACAAAATTTCATTAATTTTTTTTGCGTTCATACTTTTAACTTCTACGTACATAATATTTGTAGATGGAAGAAGATCATAGGACCGCCATGCTACTTGCTGAAATGCAACAAGGCGGGGGTAGGGGAGATGAGGAGTTCGACGTTACTATATCGTCGGACTCGGACAACAACGAGGATAGATCGCATTCTCGTATTCCTTCTAGCACCGGCGGAAATGAGGAGATGCCTCCCCCTGCACCCACTAACACGGCAAAAGCTTTGAAATCGGACATTTTTATCAAACACTACAAGAAGGTGGCGGTGGTGATTCCAAGTCCTCACGATCCGAACTCTCAAGAAGAGACTTCGGACTTTCATGTTTACTGCAACTATTGCGATAAAGTGTACAAATGGTCCGCCGGTGGTGGATATGGCACCCTCCGTCGCCATTTAGTGGCAAAGCATCCGGTAGAATGCGGCACTGCCTCTACCCAAAGCCAACTAAACTTCCAACCCGCCGGCTCGGGTTCGTCAGGTGCGCCTCTATTTAAATATGATAAAAAGAATTTTGATGATACAATGACTAGATGGGCGGCTATGAAGCATATGCCCTTTAATGTTTTTGATGACAAAAGTTTTGAGGTTACTATGCAAAGTGGGTTGAATGTAGCAATCAAAAGAATAGGTCGAATGACCGTGCAACGATCTACCGTTCGGCAGTGCTTGGAGAAAAAGGTAGAATTATCACGTTATTTAGTTAACATGGGCCACAGGGTGAACATTTGCTCAGATGTTTGGACGGATTGTTTTAACCGTCATTCATACATGGGTATTACGGTTCACTTTGTGGACAACAGTTGGACTTTGAACAAGCGTTTAATTGGTTTTAGAGAATTTGAAAGTCCACACACTGCACCCGAAATTGCTTCTTTGATTATACAAGTGTTGAATGAGTTTCAGCTATGCAACAAGATATTTTCTATTGGTTTTGATAATGCAACTGCCAACACCGCAAGTATTGCCGATTTGATTGCGGCTTGTACACCGGTAATTGGAGGTAAGTATTTTCATCAAAGATGCATTTGCCATATTTTAAATTTATGTGTACAGGATGCGCTTGAATTATGGCAAAAGCATGTCTCTCCTATTAGAAATGCAGTTAGATTAATCCATCAAAAGCCAGCTATTGGCAAAGCATGGAAGAAATATTGCCATCAAAAGAATGTCAGGTACACGAATTTTACTATGGATGTGTCTCATAGATGGAATTCGACATATGATTGTCTGAATTCTACCTTGACACATAAAGATGCTTTATGTGATTTTTATAGAACTAACCCCTACCGTGATTTATATCTTTCGCATAGTTGTTGGGATAACTGTTTGGCTTTATTTAAATTGTTCAAATATTTCAAAAATGCTACTGTTGAATTGTCGGGTGTTTATTATTGCACTGCTGTTCGTGTTTTGGAGCATTGCATGTACATATCCCTTGGTTTTAAAACTGCAATGAAAAATGCTTCCTCTTCTCCCGAGTTAATGTGCGTTTTGTATTATATGATTGAAAAATGGCTCAAGTATTTCAGTGAGATTCCTAACGTGTTTTTGATTGCAAAGGTATTGGATCCAAAATGGAAATTAGCAGGTACCTCTAGAATTTTAGATTTTTATTATAACAATTTGAGTTCAATTGATCTTGGTCCCCTTCAAGCAATCCAATCCGATACCAGTGACGAATTTGGAGTCGACCTCTCAGAAACCTTTCAAATAAACCTCCCGGACCGGTCAGTTGTGCAACAAAACCTCGAGTATAACTTGCGCTCTCTCTACACCGAATATGAAACCAAGTATAACACCACTCACCAAGTCAGAAGACCCCCTCCTCCACAACATAACTATGGCTTTGCATTTCAAGCCGATTATGATGACCCCGACGCGCAATCCCAACTAGCCGACCTATACAACTACAGCACCGGTGGAAGGTCCTCAGGTATGGTCAGTGAATTAGATTTATATTTTGAATCACTCTTTTCCTTTGGTGATGAAGGTCCTACTCCTCCCGCCCAAATCGACGTCCTCGATTGGTGGGGAACCCACGAGAAAGATTTTCCCATCCTTGCTTCAATGGCCAAGGAGATTTTTTCTGTTCCGGCTTCCACCGTCGCCGTCGAGTCCGCTTTTAGTGTTGGCTCGCGCGTTTTGGATGAATCAAGAAGTAAGCTCTCGGCGAAAAATATGGAAGCCGTGATGTTACTTGATGATTGGGCCAAAGCTGACGTCCGAGAACAAGAAAATGATTGGAATGATCGTCAAGAGGGATCACAAGATGAATTCACCGGGGATGAAGATTAGGCCAACCGTCAACCGCCGCCGGCCAAGCCAAATAGGTAAGTAAGGTAAGAGAACTACGTGGACTTTGATTCCCTAATGCAAATGAGCAATTGGGATACGTAGGCACCTCAACTTAAATTTTTAATTTACGTTGAGCTCAAGTCCTTTTTCTTTTATTTCTTTTTTTCCCATTAATTCCTACTTTAAAAATATGCAAATACAATTACATAATTGTATTTGTATATACTCTAGTCGATGAAGTATATTTCTCTATACGGCTAAATGAGGGAAACTTTTGACAATTCTACTATAATTGTTGATTGTTAGACGAAACTCAACATTTAAAGTTGAATTGCTAAAGGTGTCCTTAATTTAGTTATGTAGAAAGATCTTCTTCGCCGGTTAAGAGTATAAATATAATACACTTATACGTTTAAGAACTTCAACGTCGTTTCTTGTCATTTGTAATTAGTTCTTCACTAGTAGTCTCATTTGTATTTAAATTTTGTTTAAGACTTCAAGACCGCCATATGTTTTCAATTTGTAATTGTTGTAACTTGTAACGTGTAATTTGTAAACATGCAATTTCAATAAAATTGCAACTTTAGCCGTATTTTTTTCAATTTTATTTTCTCACATTGCATACAAAAGCAAACTTGAAAAGTGTAATGTAATTTGATTAAAATTGAAAAGTTAAAAAATGCAAAAAAAAAAAAAAAAAAAAAAACAAAAATCGTCGAACCGCCGAACCGGCCCGGAACCGGCGGTTCGAGCCGAAAACCGCCGGTTTTGAACCGGCGCGTAACCCGCCGGTTTTTTGAACCTGAACCGGAACCGCCGGGAGCTAGGCGGGCCGGTTCAGGTTCGCGAATTTTCCGACCCTTGACCCGCCGGTTCGGGCCCGGAACCGGCGGGTTCCGACCCTTGTGCATGCCTACGTCCACCGATGAATCGGTGATTTGCCGATTTAGGAATTATCCAGTTGAATCAATTAATTACTATATTTGAAAGACTGAATTACATAGATACCTATAGATTTTGATGCAATCATATTTGAAACAGTACTGATTTAGTTTTTAATTATAAAAACGTACTTTTGCATACGAAATTTTACTTTTATCTTATCAGAAGTAATAGTACTATAAAAAATTCAAAATTTATTATATACACAAAATATGTGATTTATTTGATGTTGTACTAAAAGTAGTAGTACTCAAATTTAAAATGTGAAATGTACTAATATGCCTTTCTTCATAGATTAAGGGGTATTTTAGTCCTAAAATGTTAAAAGTATCTCAAATTATATAATAAAGTATCTCAAATTCTCAATTATATATACATCACAGTCCAAAGACTTCCCATGTAATTTTTTTTCTCGGATCACATTCGTACGGCATGCAAAATTCAAAAACTATTTATATAATTCGAAAACAATGGATAGCCATATAATCATAAAAATTGGTGACATTTTGATTCTCAATAAAATTACTCCTATTAAAGAACAAAACAGATTATAAAATTTAAATTATTCATAATTATCTCGTGTGTTAAACAACATCGTTTGATAATACTCAAATTAGCATCACTTATTAAACTAAGTACTAGTATTTTCTTTTACGTTATTCCTTTTTTTTTTACATTCTTATTTGTGTGGAATAACGTTGTTTGAGCATCACTAAATGACATTAATTTGTACACAAATGAATCAATGGAGAAAATTTTAAATTCAAATTTAATATATATATATATTTTCAAATCTTATAGGATAGATTTAAATTTAATCAAATCTGACGAGTATGATTATTATCTCCAATAAAAAAATAGAAAAGTATGTGTAAATATGTTCATACTTTAAAATTTTAGAAATTCATGATGAACTTTTAGTAAAAAATTATATTTTTGTGTGTATGAGTTATATGCATCATAGATCTGAAAATGTTAATTATGTGAAGAAATCATTCGACCGTCGATTGATCTAGTTTGAATTTGGGCCATGATTGATCGAGATTTCATTTTTACTCTCTTTCATCTACTTAATTTTTTTTATCAACAACTGGGCCTATTTTGATAAATATCTTATTGGGCTTTCATAATCGGGCCCAATCACACATTCAAACCTAGTAGATATGAAGTTAATGGCACTCAAAATTTATTTATATGAGATGTTAATATGCATTGACAGGAACAATAATAATTGTTTTAACTACCGTTTGGTTTGATGAATATAAAAATAAAATAATTATAAATGCTCTTAACTTGAGGATAATGAATTAATTACGAGTTAATCAGGAGTAATAAAAAAGAAACGATGTGGGCCCACAATTTGCAGCGGGTCACATGGGCATGGTGGATTGTGCCTATTCAAACAGTCTCCGGTCAACATCGTCTTTAGTGTTATTTGCTTTACCTTTCTGTCATATTCACACAATCCAAAAAATTACTCATATGTCAATTTTATTTTCTATTTTCTCGAATATATGCGGTGAGAGTAGTTATAGATGTAAAATCCTAAAATCAAATATCCAATTCGAATTATGTATATAAAATTATGAAAATGTTTTCATTAAGAGCATCCACAATAGCGCCTAGCGCACCGCCTAGCCGAGCGCCGGCGCTAGGCGGTGCGCTAGGCGATCTATTGCAGCCACCTAGCGGATTTCGCGAAAAAAAACCGCCTAGCGCTCGGCGGTTCCGCGGCGCTAGGCGGTGCGCTAGGCGATCCGCTAGGCGCTATTGCAGCGTCCGGATCGCCTAGCGCACCGCCTAGCGCGAATTTTTAATTTTTTTTTTCCGAAACACTATATATACGCGACTTGCCTGTCATTTTCATTCGCACCACTTGTATTAACGAGTACTCTCTCTATCTAAATTTCTGTACAAGATCAACAACAGTAAACGAATCTCAACAACGAGCCTACTTCAGGGAATAGCGGATCTCAAACTCCCCCGATCCCCGTGGGAGGTGGATGGAGTCAGATGCCCCCATACTACAACATGTACCCGTGGCAGCAGATGATGCCCGAGATACCAGCGGGGGGGAGTCCGCCGGGGGCGTTTCCGGCGATGTCGCGGTGGGCACCCAGTGTCCAGATGTCGGGGTGGGCACCCGGGATGCAGATGATGCCCGGGGGTACCGGCGACACAGGGGACGCCAGGGGACGTCTATCGCCCCAGTTTTGATTTTTCGACTGGTTCGTCGCACACATCGACGCCAACGGAGGCTGCGCCTCCGGCCCAGTTTGACACTTTCTCCTTCGATGACTTGGGGTTAGATCTTTCCGGTGTTCCGGATGCTCCCGTTCAAACGGGGGGCGCAGGGCGGGGTCGGGGCGCCCCAAAGAAGAAAGGCAAGGGGAAAAGGGTCGGCGAGTCCTCGCAGCCGGGTGAGGACGACAACTTGGTACGGAGGAGGTGGACGGACGCGGAGAACGTTGCACTGTCCAAGGCGTGGGTGAGTGTTTGCGACGATCCTCTCGTTTCGAACAACCAGAGGATCGTCAACTTGTAGGGCAAGATAGCAGCAGCCTACCAGAGGTTTTGCCCGGAGGGGAGGCCACGCAATGGGGAGGATTGCCGGAAGGGGTGGGACCGAATCAGGGTTGCGGTCTCCCGATTTTCGGGCTTGTACACCAACGCCCTCCGCATGATGAGCAGTGGGCAAACGGAGGACGACTGCAGGAGGATAGCGGAGAAAGCCTTCCCCCTGAAGGGGGTGTACAAGGACTTCACCTACTGGAACTGCTATCTTGTGCTAAACGACTCTGAGAAGTTCCGAGTAGGTGTCGACTCTGGCTGGCCGAAGAAGCAACGGTTGAACTATTCCGGTGATTTCAGCGGCAGTAGCGGTGGTTCCCACGACCTCCCTGAGACGGCCCAGGAGGTCCCGACCCCTCGTTCGTTTGCTCGCCGTACTCGCCCGGTTGGGCATAGGCGGGCTCAACGGGAGGCGAGGGGGGTCGCCGGGGGTTCACAGGAGGTCCAGTCGACATCCCCCCTTGGCCAATCCACAACGGATCTCAAATTCTTCGCGTGTCAACAAACGCGCGCTCAGATGGTCAAGACGGTGGCCGAATGGCGGGCGGCGGTGGACCCCGTGGAGAAGAGTTTGCTTCAAACATTGCTCCTGAGCATGCAGGAGGATTTGGAGGCGGCACGGAGGGAAGCCGACGGGAGTAGAGGCGGCGGCGACGGAGGCGGAGGCGATGGTAGCGACAGCGGCGGAGGAGACGACGACGGCGACGAGGAGTGAATTATTGTACTTTTTTAAAAATTAGTGTAATTTTTTTTAATTATTGTACTTTTTTAAAATTATTGTACTTTTTAAAATTTTAATAGTATTATTAATGTTTCCCGTATATGTCTCGTAAATTAAATTTCGTATATTGTGTGATTGTTAATTATTTCATTTTGTATATATTTGTTAATAGTTATGTAGATATTATGTGGCTAGGCTATGACTGGGCTATTGCTGGGCTATTTGCTTGTTTTGATGATGTGGCAGGAGGATTTTTAGTGCTGATGATGTGGCAGTGGCTAGGCTATGACTGGGCTATTGCTGAGCTATTCTTATTGTGGATGGCCTAATAAAAATGATTATTTCTATTATTTTCTTGAGTTCCACGTGTGGTGGCTCTCTCATAACGCTCCACTTTCTCTATCCACAATTTTGAGTTTATGTTTTATTGAATAATGATGAATTCTATTTATTTTTAAATAAGAATGTTACGGTATATAGATATTATAAAAAGTGTAATTGGTTGTATATAAAAAAAACTGTTATGAACATTTTGAATGAAATTAAGATGCTAATTTATGTTCCTAAATACACCATTAAGTCTTCAGAAAGCATCCTTATTATAGGTGTCCAAACTACAATTAGAAGATGCTAATGAAAGTCTCATAAAAATAAAAAAATTAAATTATTCTATCTTTAATTAAGAAACGTTTCTTTTGCGTCCTAAATTATTGTTATTTTTAAAAAATTTCAACGCAAGTAATTATGTCTCAATTTTTGTGCCCTTGTACACATATATTTTCATGTAATTTCATAAAAAATAGTTTTACCTTTTTTGTTTTTATGAATATTTAATGCAGTTTTTTTCAAGTTCAAATCAGTTTCATAATTGGGATTTTAAAATATTTGGTTAAAGTATGATCCGGCAAAAAAATGACCAAAAATTGAATTCCAACCCTACTTTTTCTTTGTAATAAATGAAAATAGGATGAACATTTTGTATCATGTAGTTATGTAGAATTACCATTATGCCAAGTTACCAACATCTAAACAAATGTTTATTGCACAATATATTCTCCGAAAATAACACATTTATTGTATGAGATGAAATCAAACGCAAACTCTTAATATTATATAAACACAAAACTATGATTTGAATTGTTAGAATATGTCAATAGATGACAAAATAGTAGCAACAAAAAATGTCAACACAATATCAATGGTTGATGTTGTGTTGACATTTTTTATTGATGTTATTTTGTAATTTGTTGATATTTTTTAATGATCTAGATCATAGTTTGAAGTTTGAATTTTATCACTACTATATTTAGTAGTATCTCTCAAGAGTATATCAATTTCCATTTAAAAATATGACCTCACACTCAATTTGACTTTCAAAACACCCCTTTTCGTGAGAGATTAATTATACTCCCTCCGTCCCGGACTACTCGCACATTTCCTTTTCGGCACGGAGATTAAGGAATGAGTGTATAGCAAAGTTAACAATTGCGGCTGTAGGTGATAATTTTTACTAAAAATGAAAAGAGTGCAAATAACTTGGGTCTCCCAGAAAGGAAATAAGTGCAAGTAGTCCGGGACGGAGGGAGTATATTTTTATCTGCATAATACCCTTAATCACTCAAACTACATCTACTAATCAATTTTTATTAAAATTTATGCAAGTAAATTCACTATTCTTTTGAATTGGAAAGATATAAGAAGATAAGATCATAAGAGTATCAACAGCACTCTATTATTCACACGTTTTTAAATGTCACCCTTACTCGTTGATCACTAAAAAAGTAGGCACTACACTATTCACATTCTTTTACTAATTTCCATTTCTTATTTCATTACATCCATTCTAAATTATAACTTCCAATTAAATTAATTGCCTTCCTCTTGCGAAACAAGTCTATGCACAAGATATTGTAACGCATGGACATTAATTCATTATTATTAGAAAAATACTTACTAGATTATAACTCACCTGGCACCTGACACAGGTTGAACATATGTTGTGGTATATGGATAGTATCAGACATAATTGTACTTTTCACCAATTATAGCACTGTAAATAGGGTAGTACAGAATTGCAATTTAAGAGCATCGGTAACGCGGAGGGCCGGGCAAATCGCGAGTCCCGGCCCGTCCCATGCGTTACACGGAAGCGAGTCACGGCCCAGGCCGGTCCCGGGGTTGCGTTCCCGGCCTGGTGAGCGTCCCGCGTCCCGGCCTGGGACGGCGTTGCAGCTTCAGGGCCGTGACGGAAGGGCTGCAAATTTTGCCAAAAATTGGAAGAGAAGAAGAGGGAGGAAGAGGGAGGAAGATGAAGAAGAGGGGCGGCGACGTGATGCAGATTTGCAATTATTGTTCTGAATTTTTACATTTTGGAAGAGGAATAAGAGGGACGGGGAGAGGAAGAAGGAGAGGGGCGACGTGCTGCCTACTCTCCAATTTTTATTTTTTATAATTTTTTTTAACATTCTAATTTTTTTATATTTTTTAGGTTATAATTTATTGTTTTTATATTAAAAATGAAATTCTCGTGTTATAAATGAAATTTTTCGTGTTATAAATTTCCGGTGTTTTTTATTTTACGTATAAAATAGGTTGGAGTTGTGAATAGTGTCATTTATTAGTTGCGGCCCGAGTTGCGACATGTAGGGTTACAACAGTTGGGACCTTGGCCGCAACTGTAGAGGAATGATGACGTGGAGGGGACTTGGGGCCGGAAATGGGGAACGGGGTTATTGATGCCCTAAATGAACTGGATTTTTGTTTTTACTTGCAATATACTTCCTCTTTTCATGCTGTTAGATTTATTTTTTTATTTTGGTACGTTCTATAGTAGTGAGGTCATTTTTCTTTTTAGTAGTAAAAATCAACACATTTCTTTTCACATTATCTTCTCTCTTATTTTATGCTCTCTACTTTTTCCTCTCTTATAGTTTATTATCTTTTTATTTAATACTACATTACACATTTTTATCTCCACTACTTTGTAACAGAGGGAGTATACAAATTATGAATTCCCGCCTACTTCATTGGATATTTCATATTCCTTATGTTCAACAAACATATGCATCATTTCCTTTTTAGTTTGTTACATAAGAATATGCAATTTTAGAATTAGAATTTTTTTATCTCTAATAAGGTGTGATCCATTATTCATTTATTTTAATTACTTTTTCTTTTTCTTTCTCTTTTACTTACTAGTTATGTGTTAAAATCTATGTTAATCCAACAATGTATATTCTTTTGGAACGAATGAGTAATAGCATGTGCTAATAACTTAGACTTTAGACATGGTATCTAATTTTAACATTTTATAGGAGAAATGTTGATTTTGTCATCTCTATTAAAAACCTCTTAATAAATATACCGTGTCAGAGTTTGATATAATAATAAACTTAACCGCATCACCTTATAATAGGTAAAATAAATTGACATGATAAGAGCACCCGTAACGCATCTCGCGGGTGTCTCTTATCTCGTCCCTTCTAGCCGAGGCCCGGGCGGGATGCGTTGCAGCGTCCCGTCTCGTCACTATCCCGCCGAGACGCTCGTCCCACCAAGACGGATGGCGAGCCAGCTCGCCACGCGCGCGCTCGACGTGGCGCGCGCTGGCGCCACGCGTGACACCCACTCGCCGGCCCGCGAGTGGGCTTCGTCACGCTGACGCAATAAATCATTTTTTTAAAAAAATCGAATAAAAAAAAATTCAAACGGTAATATTACCGTTTTCGACCGTTTTTTCTTTTTATTTTTTATTTTTTTACACTATAAATACTCCTATTTCATCCTCATTACATACACAAACACACATCTATTATTCCCAAATATTCTCCATCTAACCTCTCCAATTTTCATCTAATCTCTCCAATTTTCATCACAAAATGTCCGACGATGGAAACGGGGGCGGCTCCCGCGGGTTTGACATCAACGCATTTGGCGACTGGGGGGCATGAACAATGTATTAGGTGGTTCGGGTTCCGGTTCGTCGACGCCGGGCACCCAAGGCTCGTCGACGCCGGCGGGGTACCAACCATCCCATTTTGATGTGGATGCATATGCTCGTCCCTCCGCCCTGAGGTATTCGCAGGGATTTCAAATTAGGGAGGATTATCCGGATGAACTCACTCCAGAAGGAGGACGAGGCGGTGGAAGCTACAGGGCATTCGACGCCGTGGAGGAAGAGGCGGAGGCGGCCAAGGAGGATGAGGATGTAGGCTGGCATCCGTACAGCCGCAAGGACACGATGGCTGTGTACAACGCCTGGATCAGCGTCTCGTACGATCCCATCGTCGGGAATCAACAAACCCGGAAGCGCTTCTGGGAAAAGGTCACCGAGGCCTACAAAGAGATTAAGCCGAAGGGGTCCCGCCGCCGCACATTGAAGATGCTTCGCGCTCACTTTGACCGAGTTGATAGAGAGGTCAAAAAAATTATGCGGCATCTACAAGACTGAAGCGGCTCATTACCAAAGCGGAGCCACGAGAGCCGACATTCTGAGATCGGCTTTGCGAGTCTATTTCGACGACACCGGCAAAGAATTCAAATATGTCGATGTTTGGGAGGTCGTCAAAGACGAGGCAAGGTGGGTCGGCGGTGTCCAGTCCAGCACGGGCTCGACCTCGAAGCGCATGAAGCACACGGCGGGTGGCCAATACTCGTCTAGTGGGGGCGGTTCAGGCAGCGCCGCACAAGAGGTTGCCTCCCAGGAGGTTGAGGGCACGGGCGGACAATGCAGGGGGGTCCTCCCTTGGGCGCTGTCGGCCGCAAGGGACCAAGGCGGCGAAGGCGGCTAGAGGGAGGAGGGGTCGAGGCGAATCAAGCCAGACGGGCTCCCAAGGGTCGCCCTCTTCCTTAATGTTCATGTACTTCACCGCCACGATGGCGGACACTTCCCGCATGACGTCTGCCCAATTTCAAGCCCATCATGCCGACATTATGTATCTGGCGGGACAACTTGGTATTCCGCCTCCACCGCCTCCAGGGGATGATTCACCGACGGAGTAGTTTTTATAACTTCTATAAAATTATATTTTATATTATGTCTTTTTTTATTTATTATGCCACGAATTTAATTATGCATTTTTTTTTAGGATTTTAAGTTGTAATTTTTATTTTATTTAATGAAGTGTGTTTTTATTAATTGAATTTGTTGGAAATAAAAATAAAACATGAAATTGAATGAATAGTTAAGGGATGAGATGGTTAAGAGATGAGACGGTTAAGAGACAACGTTGCGGATGGCCTAAGTCATGAGAGCATCGGCAATGGCGCCCGTCCCGGCGGAATATCGACCAGCGTGCCAGAATTCCACTGCGGACGTTTGTCATTGTGCATGGTATGCACGGATACGGAATTCCACCGAGGACACCGCAGTTCCGCGGCGTTACGCGGAATTCCGTCGCACGGGCGTGCGGACGTCCGCCATTGCGTTGACTCCCACGGACGTCCGCGCGAAATTCCCGTTTATTGCATTAATTTTTTTTAATTTCTATATATACGGCTCGTTGAATTGCATATCATTCGCACCACTTGTTTTAACAAGTTTCTCTCTCTACATTTCTTTTATATATCCGGGATGTTTTTTTTAAATTTTTGTGAAATGTACTTTTTTTTATTTAATGGAATTTTTTTCCGTATTTGTGTCGAAATTTTAATTCCGTAAATTGTTTAATTCTGGAAATTGTTTAATTTGTGAATTTGTGGTTTTTTTAATTGTGTGAAGTCATTCGGGAAGTGCTTGGGGATGTCCGCTATTGTGCAGTGGGAAGTCCTTATGACGTGGCAGTGCAGTGAGATGTGTTTTTGAGAGTTACACGGGGAATTCCACGAGGAATTCCACCAAGAATTCCGCGCCACTGCTGATGCTATGATGTTATGGATTTCATAATTTATTTGTTGGGAATGGTTGGTGGAGCACACGGGACCCACAATTACATAAAACCGAGGCAAGTAAATAGCGGATTATGTAGGAAGCATATACGATTCAGAAACAGGTCAAACTTAGTAAATGACGCTCTTCCTTGTAGAACATTATACACTCATCCTATGTTAGAGGTAAAAGGGCTAGCTTTTATAGCTCAACCACTATCGCTTCATTTTCATATCCTCACATGCTTGTCTCCATTCTATTTCTTTTTACCACAATTTTCCTATATATTCTTTGTTAATAGATACTCCCTCCGTTCTCTAATAGGAGTCGCTCTTTGACAAAGCACGAGTTTTAAGAAATGTAGAGAAAAGTTGGTTGAAAAAGTTAGTAGAATGTGTGACCCACATTTTTATATTGATTTTATAATAAAATGTGAGTGGAGTGAGTTAGTGGAATGTGAGGCCTACTACCATTTATGGTAAAAATGAAGAGTGACTCTTAATGGGGGACGGCCCAAAATGGAAATTAGCGACTCTTATTCGGGGACGGAGGGAGTATAATTTTTTTCGACATTAAAAATCTTGTGTTAAGTGAATGATGAACAAAGTACTAAGAGAGAATAAAGTAAAAGAGAGGAACATAATAAAGTACTATTAAAAGATAAATGTTAATTATTTTTAAAAAAATAGAATAACTCAATTATATTGTAATTTCTCAAATAGAAAAATGACTCAATTAACATGTAATTGAGGAAGCGGTACCGTACTATTTGAGATTCCAACCTACACATACAGATTCACCAACCAGACACATTGCAATTGCAAAGACTAGAAAAAGAAGCAGTAGTTGCCCTCGGATAAGAGCTAATAAGGTCTTGATTCTTTCTAAACTATGCACTAGTCCGTTGCAACCCTCAATTTACAGCTTCTTCTCAACAACTCTGGGTGAGAAAAGCTGCTTCTAGTCTTGTTTCCTCCGTTTCACTCAACTACTTGTATTCTTCTAAGTTGCAAAAAAAAGTCATCTTTCTTTCTTTCTTGGCTAATGGAGATAACAATGTGAGGAAATGCTCCCAAACATTTCCAACAACTTTAACCAGACTGCATTTTGAATTTCATTTTGTGGGTTCAGACTTCAGAGTGAGAGAGTTTCTTATATGCTTTTTTGGGTTAATGGGGGTGGATGCAAAATGTGATGTTGGTTTATTTTGAAACCTCTTTTTAGAACCCTCCTCTCTCTGCAAAAGTTTTGGACCTCAAAGCCACTTTACAGGCTTTGTTCAAAGGCTGAGTATGATAAATCACTTTTCAGTAAATTCACACCTCTTGTATGTCTTTTCTCATTTGGCTGCTTCCACCTTTTCTTCTCCTTTCCAAGATGCTTTCTTTTTTTAATTTGGTTGTATATTAGTAGTACATAATACAAGAAAAAAAAGCAATCTGTTTATTGATGATGTGAAACTACTTTAGCTGCAGGTTATAATTGTTACCTTTCTTGTATGATTACATTCAACTCACCATTTTCTTGTTAATTGTTTCACCATGTTTTGTTTTTCCGGCCAAGAGCCATTTCAGTTGAATCATTTGTCACTATTGGCCTACATGCACACTTCTTTTTATCAAAATGTGCCTCAACCAACTCAATAAATGCTGTAATAAATAACTAATGCCAAAAGCAGCAAGAATTCTTGAATTCCTCACTGCTGCAGAGGTGCAGGGTTCATAGATCTCATATTTTGGTTAGACATTGGAATGAGACATTCTACTAATCCATCCCATCATCTTCTTCTGTCCCAATAAAACATTTAACTTGGTATTTCTCTGCAATTTGGTAGGAATGCCTACCTTAAATGAACAATTGACTTGTACATTATTGTCATTTCCATCGTATCTCCACAAAATTTTCTTTCACTTATGCATTTGGATTTGGTGTCTCTCCACTGTTGCAGGTGTTGTGCGGGGGCAGGAAGCATTTGAGTAGCATCTAAATATTTTCCATTTTCAAGTTTAGTTTGAATATGCAGACGCCTAAGTCAAGGTAACTTTCGGTGCTTACAAGAACATTGAAGCATTCATGATAATGATTATTTTTATTTGACTTGATGATTAAAGTGTTGTTGAACTAATGATCATCTTTTCTGTAATGATTTTGAGTAAATACGCGATGAATATGCTAAATTGAGTAAATCTTTTCTGATGGGACCAGATTAGGCCATTAGAGGTTGAAGGATTACTTTTGAGAAATTGCATAGCTTTGGTTGTTCATTTCTTCTTTATATATAGTGATTAGTCATCTGTATGTAACTGCTTGTAAACATGTTAGAGTGACATTGTGATGGTGAGGTTTCATGTCTCTAGTTTTACACAATTTATATGTAAATAATGAGCCTCATGAGTTAGAACATCTTGATGGTTTACATTACTCTGTTGCAGAACCAGTTCCTCAGGAGCAGCTCCGAGGATTTCCCCTCGCTCTATTTCATCTGAGGTGTCGGGGCAGAACTCCCCTCGGTCAACTCCCTCCGAGGCATCCAGAAAGCATTCTCCACGCCAGCTCAAGACTGCTCCGCGTTTTTTAGAGCCTACAGTCTCTTCTTCTAACCTAGCAACTCGATCGCCAAAAGAGACAAACCTTAGAGTTTCTGATCACAATTTGCCAGCAAGTCCACTCTCTGAGGTACTAAAAATAACTAGCATCTTTCTGTTTTATGCTAGAAGCATAAAGTGAACCAAAACACAGATTCCTCGGTGTATTCAAGAATCTACTCTTGTACCATGCAATGAGTCCTTAACTTCTTTATCATATTAATCCAAAACATAATGACTCATATTCCTCAACCATTCATCATGATGTATTTTATTTGCCAATGTGAAATAGTTTGTTGATACAACTACTGCTATATGCTCCATATGGCATGTTTTGCTAAATCAATTTCTGCTGCCACCTGCAGAAGAAGCGTCCGAACAAAGTTTCTGAGCTCGAGGTGCAGATTTCTCAGCTAGAATCTGATCTGAAAAATGTGAAGGATCAGTTATGCTCATCAGAAAAAGCTAGGAAGGAAGCCCAGAGAGATGCAGAGGAATCCAACCAAGAGCTCTCAGTCCTCTCCTCGAAGCTTGAAGAATCCGAGAAGAAATTTCTAGAAATTTCAGCCACTAGGAATGCTCTCACAGTAGAGATCTCTGAGACGTGTGAACAACAAGACAGCTCGCTGCAAGCTGAGCTGGAAGCTCTACAGAAGCAGCAGTTGCAAGAATCGGCTGCTTTGGCCTCTGCATTAGATGAGATCAAAAGGCTCAAAGCTCAGCTGGAGATGGTAGCTGAGTCTGAAGCTCACCACTTAGAATCTGCACAAACCGAGACACTCGTTGTTGTGGAAGAAATGAGGAAGCAGCTAAATGAGTCCAAGAAATCTGAAGCTGAAGCGCAAGAACTTGTTGGTGAGACACTTATGCAGCTGGAAGCAGCCAAGAAGATGGTGGAGACGCTCAGGTCGGATGGTTGTAAAGCCACGGGAGTCTACGAGGCTGCAGCCAGTGAGCTGGAACAGTCGAAGGCTCGTGTAGAGCTTCTAGAAGAGCTTGTTGGGAAACTCAATGGTGAAGTTGAAGACAAGAAGGCAAAGGTATCATCAATTGAAGCAGAATTCGCCTCTGCGAAGCTTGAAGTGGAGCAGTTGAGATCTACTCTAGCTGTTGCTGAGATGAGGCGGAACGAGGATCAAGCTCGGACCGCAGAGCAAGTAAAGCACGCTCGTGAGATTGTGGAACAGATCAAGTCCACATCAGGGCAGAGAGAGGCTCAGTTGGAGGCAGAGCTTCGAAAATGCAGCTATGAAATCGAGGAGCTGAGGTCAAGTCTCATGGATAAGGAGACTGAGCTGCAGAGCATCTTTGAGGAGAACGACGCCCTCATAATGCGACTTGAGAACGCGATATCTGGCCGCAGAGAGCACGAGCTGAGAGCAGAAAACGAGACTATTAAAGCACAATACCATAACATATCAGAGGAAAACAGAGCATTGAGGAAAGAAATGGAGGCTTACAATAGCACGAGGAGCGAGGCCATGTCGGAGCTAGAGGCAGCGAGAGTAGCAGAGCGGGAGGCGCTGATGAAGGTGGGGTCCATGACGGAGGAGGTAGACAGGAGCAACAGGAAGGCAGCTCGCGTGGCTGAGCAGCTGGAGGCAGCGCAGGCAGCCAATGCGGAGATGGAGGCAGAGCTGCGGAAACTGAAGGTGCAGTCAGATCAGTGGAGGAAGGCAGCGGAGGTGGCTGCGTCCATGCTATCGGTTGGGAACAACGGGCACGCAGTGGAGAGGACGGGTTCAATGGACAACAACTACAGCCCTCGGATGAGGAATATCACTTCGTCCTACGCGGATGATCTTGATGATGAGCTGTTCAAGAAGAAGAATGTGAATGTGCTGAGGAAGTTTGGTGTGCTATGGAAGAAGCCTCAGAAATAAGATGGGTAGAGTTGATGAATATTGTTGTGAGGTGATGACCTCTGTGTTTTCTTTATTAGAACTCTCCTTTTTAGGGGTATTTGGTTGAAGATATGAATTAACATTAATTCAATGATGTTTATTTCAGTGCAATTAGCATAGTAGTTGCCCTCTCACTTTTTATAACACCTATATTTCTTTTGTGAGTGAGACCATCCAAAATATTCAATCTTCTAATTCCAATTATGATACTGGTTATTTGGTCATATGTGTCACAACAATGTTTTTATCCCTTGATGTTGCATAGAGTATTCTGAGAGGCAAAGAAAGAGAAAAAAACTAATGAAAATTTAGGCCTAATTTTGTGTGATAGTATCTTTACTTACACTTAGTCCATTTGCCTGAAAATTTCTAAGTTTATTAGTTAAAGATGTTTTGAGATTGCAAATTTGAAGTTTATTAGAAGAACTCCAAAATTGAGAATAGTAGAATACCATGACCCCAGAAACCAAATAAAACTGTTACATAACGTATAAAAATACCCAACAAAAAAATCAAGCAATTCTTACTGGGCTCTCGAAAATAATATTAGGCCCATTAGTATTATGAATTGGGGAAGCATTGTATTTGAATCTGTTTCATAGCAACCGGCATTATACTATTTTTTTTATTAATCCAAATCCATGTATTTTAACAATAAATTATTGGTATGCATTTTAAAGCTTTTCGTTAATAAATTTTTTTTCCATATAATATTTTTTCAACGACCCTTCTTAATGTATAGTTCTTTAATTTGCAGTATTTTTTAAAATCAATTTCTAAAAAAAAATTGTTAATAAAAATGTATGACTAGCTTCGCATTCTGACATAGCCATAACATTTTGTTAAAATAATTATGGAATATTCTATATATCACGTAAAAGATAATTTAATGTCAAATAATAGCAGGTTATGATATTAAATCGTCAGAATTTTAAATATGCATATGCAATAAATTGTCATACAATCTCCACGATTTAAATTTGTTATTGAATAACCTACACGATGTATTAGTGCTCTTTACTAGCTAACCCATTTTCGTATTTTTCTCCAAAAACAAAACAACCCAAAACAAATGAAGTTTAAATGCAATTGTTCATCGATGTCAAATGTCAACACTTTATAGAATTAAATCCTAATGAATTTGGTTTATTTTTTTTTCATTCTTTTAATTTTATTTCAGATTCTTTTCTTGGTTAATCTCCACATTGATTTGTCATAGGAAAAAAAGATTACGCTAAAAAAAATTCATATTGATAATGATATTAGGAATTTGTATATAATTTCCAGCAAAATATTATTTGAATAATTAATGGTTGACGGAACTGTTAACGGAACTATTATGAAATAGTTAACGGAACTGTTAAATAAAATTATATTATGAAATAGTTAACGGAACTGTTAAATAAAATTATATTATGAAATAGTTAACGAAACTGTTAAATAAAATTAAAGAGTGAATTACAAAATTACTACCTCGAAAATGGGGTTTCATTTTAGTATCAACATTTATAAAATTACATTTTCAGTAAAGAAATTTATAAATTTCAAATTCAATCCCGATTTTTAATAAATAACCCTTGATCAGCCTTTGAGGGATGCATTTGTCCATTTAACTTGATTTGAGGAATGTGTCAGAGCACCAAATTTGTGATTTTTGAATGTTTCTGTACTTCTATTGTGATTTTTTAAGAATAAAAAATATTAAAATTTTCTATATTATATCAAAATAAATTATTTAAATCTTTATAGTGTTATCTAAAAATAGATTATTTAAATCTTTGTAATAATATTTAAATTATTGCATTAGAATCGAGAAATTAATACTCCATCCGTCCCATAAAATTATGTGCATTTTCCGTCCGTCTGTCCTATAAGAATATAGGCATTTACATTAATGAAAAGTTGTTCATAACTTATTACCCATACATCTATCCAGATATTATCGAGATATGTTTTTCCCTAAGTCATTACTGACTAACATTATTCCATAGACTTTTGTTTCACGCCCAAATCTGCTGTTGGATTTGGTTTGTCCGAATCGCGCAAGACTCTAGCCTTAATTTGCTGAATTTCTATGTCATTGGGACTAGTGAACCACAATTATCATTTAATTAATCCCTAATCAACATTCCATTTCCCATTTAATAATCCACTAAGATCTACCTCTGAACAATAAACCATCATTACATTATCTCTTGAAAGCAACATTGTTTACCATTATCTTCCAATCAAACACTGCCAATTTCAAGATCTTGTTTCACATTGTCAAATTCCATTTCCTCAAAAGAGGCAAACAAATCAGCCTGCGTTACTTCAACCGTTTCTATTGTATTTTGGAGATTAAATAACGACAATAAATAAAGAACAAGAAATGAAATTCCATTAGTTTGTCGTCAAACAAATAAATGTAGACAGTCAAGAAAAAAAAAAGAAGACGACTCAAGTGAATCAAATCCCTCTTAGTACAATAAAGATCACAAAATCCACATCATTAAAATTAATTAAACTTTCCCCTTAAGTTAAACACTTGAGAAGTAATTAAACTCTATCTTTTTTCTTCTTTCCCCAACCCCTCTCTAGCAAACACTATAACCCACTCAAATTCCCAATCTAAACAATTACAATTATTCTTGATACGACAAGGATAATTGTAATTATTTAAGGGGCTTCTCTTCGCCCTGTTATGTAAGAGAGCTATTGAGAAGCCCTTGCCAATTGGACGGCCCGATCCCGTTCCAGTTAAGTCTGGTTGCGGAATCGAGATCCGACCCATTGCCATCCCCGGCACCCGTATTCTGCCACGGGAAACCCCACAATATCCTCCCGTCCCCGTCCCTTCCTCCGCGCATCTCTTGCTTCACCGTCGTCATGGCCGTGGAGGCCGTCGTGGAGACCGCGTACTCCCCATACGGCGACGCCGTCGGCATTCCCATGTCGTGGGCCCCACTGCTCATCATCCCATTCTGATCATCATAGTACAAATTCTGAATCCCATTCCCACCGCTCGGATTCTCAAGAAACCCACTACTTCTGATGGCATCAAACAGCCCCGAAGAGGAGGAGACGCCGCCGGAGAAGCTCCCGAGGGCTTGGGAGTGGGCCCAGATGGAGAAATCGTGATCCTCTAACCCTAAATGGGCGGAATTCTGCTTCTGGAGGGTGGCGATGGCGAGATTGAGATCGTTGGAATCGTAGGAGAGAGGAGGCATGGATGGGATTGGGGAGGGGAGGGGGTGGTCTTGGCTTCGCTTGGAGGAGGATGAGGAGGAGGAAGTGGAGGAGGATCTCTTGTTCTTGCGGCAGCCTCCGCCGACGGGGACGTTGCGGAGGGTGCCGCCTTTGGTCCAGTATCGTCGGCAGGATTTGCAGAAGTATCTAGGCTGGGAGAGGCTGTAGTTGTTGTAATAGCAGAATTTGGTGTTGGCGGAGTCGCATCGAGGGCATTTTAGAGCCTGCATATCAGCTGGCCTTGCCTTCTTGTTTCCATCTTGCTGCTTGCACGCCACCATGCTTTCTAAACCCATTTCCTGATTACATTTTCCATCTAATTGTCAATAATAATCTCACCCAATTTCCAACATTCATATCTATGTAGAGCTAGTATATACTTTCATTAACAAGCAACAGCTACTGCATCTCAATCAAGAAAATACATCCACCAACATTTATGTATTGCATTCTAGATCAAAAATTAGGGCTCCAATTTGGGGTTTTCAAATTGGAAGGAAATTTCAGGGAATTAAAAGGAGATAATCTTATTATAAGAATTCTACTGACATTAGAATCATACAATCAGAAAATTGAAAAATTTTAAAGCCGTTTCGTATAAAAATTTCAGCTTTTCAGTATGGGAAAAATTGCATCTTTAAGTTTGAAATCAAGGAGGTTGCTTTTTTTCGTCAAGTATGGGAGTTCATTTATTTGCCTTGAAGAGATATCAGATACATATTTGATTGACTGATCAACACATACACATTCACAAATCAGAAAGCAGATTCATATTTGAAAGAAAATTAATCGCACCTGGAGATGGAGTTGTGTGCTTGAAGAATCCATCCCACCATGCAACACCTGTGTTTCTACTTGTTCAAACCAAAGGCTAGCAAAAATCGGAAGAAATTGATGAAGAGAAAGATGAGAGGGAATGTGTATAAATAGAAGAAGGTTGTGCTCAGATCTTAGGGGGAAAAAAAAGAGAAAGAAAAACTCAGCCTAGTACCACAAGCTGCAGCAACCAACACACACATATATATATTTATACATATATTCTGATTGAGAGAGCGAGGACAAAGTGGGCTGTCGTTAATAGTTTAGGGGAGAGAGAGAGAGAGAGAGAGAGAGAGAGAGAGTAATGATTACGAGATTGTGGTGGGGATGTGTGTTAGTAATATGTGGGTGTTGGCACGCAAGAGAGAAACGATAAAAAGCAGTCTACACTGGGTTGAGAGGGAAAGCGAGAGAGAGCGGCATTTCAATTCCGAATTGTGGGTCCCCCAGCGGCGTGGGAAGGCAAACTACGTGGTGGGCCCCAACCCCTCCTTCGGCCCGGCCCGATGCTCTTCGGGCTTTCAATTTCAGAATCAGACAACCGCTACTACTCTATTATATTGCTCCTACTATACCTACGTACTTGTCTTGTACTTTTATTAATCACCTCGAATTTCATTCTCTCTATTCAATTCTAATCTGCCCTGTTTCTCTCTACCATATATTGGAAATTGAAATTATACTAATAAACATTTTACTCTTAAAATGTAATTTAACAATAATATTCCATCTGAGACCTAAAACAAAAAAAAAATCTGCCCGACAAATTTGAAAAAAAAAACAACCAACAACAACATAGGATACTTTGTAAGTCTGGTGGTGACTGAAATCAGTAGGTTTGTAACAGGTGTTGTGGAGTATATGGTATATGGATGCTTCGAGAAAAGAAAACATAGAACACCCCATCATTATATATATGATTGTATTTGTATTTATATTATAGTCGTCATCATTGATATTAGGTCTAAACTGTGACAATGCTAATAGACGTAATTAGTGATTTCAATCATTTTCCCTTATGTTCAATAGAATATGAATTGTTTCTAAACAAAGGTTGCTCCATACATCCGACACGTGCAACCTAGCTATGTTTTGAATGGACAAATCTGTACCTATTTTTGTACACCTCACATAGTTTATGTTATTTTATTTATTTTCTATTTTCAGATAGACGTGCATCCTAATATATTCACAACCAATATTTCATGTGATGTGACCATCTATGTATAGCACATGAGTATAAATAGGTTTAATTCCTAGTTGTTATAATTAATACGAAGCATATGCATGGGACTTTATACTAGTATATATACTAATTAATGAAAGTATTGTTACTTTTGAATTTTGTAATGCAAAGCTAGCTGATCAAGATTCTATACAGCTATGTACATAGATATTTGATGGGGTACGAACTAAACCCTAATGGCAAGCCCAATAACAGTGACGGAAGCCCAATAACAGTGACGGCCCATCAGCCCAGAGCCCAAGAAAGAGTACCTGTTCGGCACCAAAGAGTTCGGCACGACCAAAGAGTTCGGACTCAGCCTACAGCTCGGTAAAAGTCGACCAGTCAAGCTCTCCTCTCAGATCGGCAAGAGCTGATCGGTAAAGTCCAGCAGTTCGGTCTCAGCATTCGACCGAACTAGGAGTTAGTGGACTCATGAAAGGCCTCCACGACCTCCGCTATACCCACGATCTATTTAGTGGTACGAAGCAGTTATTGAGCAGTTATTGCTCACCCACGATCTTGTTAGTGGGGCTGCAAACCACGATCCTAGTTCAATGTATAAATAGAACTTAGATCTGATAGAAAAGGGTTAAGCTCTCTAGAGATAAAATCATATAGCAAGTCTGTGTTGTAAGCTGTAATCCCAGATCAAGCAATACAATCTTGCCCTCCCTTCTTCCCGTGGACGTAGATTTACCTCAGTAAATCGAACCACGTAAATTCACCGTGTCATAATCTTCATTCTCTACCAGCATTTATTAACATCAATAATTCGCGGATTCATCAATATTGATATTTGATTTGTCAAATCTTGTCACATGCACCTAAAAAGTAGATATAAGTTGAATCTCCACACAGAAATCAACATGCTATTCGATCCATCACCAATCTTAATTTTACTTCACAAAAACATAGAAGGCCTTTTTTCACCATTTGTGGGATGCCCCCTTTTACTATATATTTCCCCTTTTATTTACCTTCTCCATTTCAAATGAAAAGTTTGTCTTAGTGAATGAGAGGAAAAGGGAATTTGAAGCTAAGTAACAACATCCATATGGATCAAATCCATTTCAAAAAATTTATGCTACATTAATAGAAGACCATACAAACTCTTTTTCTGTTGAGTTTGTGTTTGATTCTTAATTCGACGATGAACCCACTCACTCTCACACGAGGGTAAATGAAGAATCATTCAGGACATTGATCGTTAAGATTTAACTTTAGATTTAAATCACATTTATTGTCTCGATTTTTATGTCCATTCATAATATTTCCATGAGCTCACATGTGAGTGAATGATGAGTTGTTATATGCAATTCTTACCATCAATAAGAGCATACGACGATTCATTTACTAAGTTGCACTTCAAGGTGAGAAATAAATAGAAAGGTAAAAGAGAAATAACTACCATGTTTACCTTTTTCCTCATACAAACTCATTATCCACCAATATGTGAGAAGGTATTCTTCAATTTTGAAGACTTATATTTACCTCTTTTCACACAAAAGGTAAATTAAATATGGTAGTTATTTTTCTTTCCCTTTTTCTATTTATCTTCTTCCCTTGAAATTCAATTTTTTTTAAAAAAAGTAAATGAGAAGTATCTTTTGAATTTACCTTTTTTCTTTGAAGTTAGAACTAATATATGCTATTCTTACGACCAACTTAACAAGATCACTCAATTTTAATGAAGTTAACACTTATATATGACATCACATCATATAACACATATGAGTAGTAATGTTCAAGTAACGAATGATTGGTTAGTTTTCCTTATCCATTAAGATAACAAATAAGCAACACATGCATTCCACTTATAATACATAATCAGCCAAACCAAATAAAAAGAAGAGAAGCAAGTGATCTAGCTACCACATAGCCAGTCAGCAAAAACACACATATATGGAGTATATATCAATAATAACATATTTATATTTTTAATATGTTTGTGTTTCCCAATGTACAAAATAAATCTGAAGGGACCAAGATTCTTGGAATGTGGGAAAATCAATGCCAACCAACAGATATTCTAATATTGTCATCACCTGTCACTGCATTCTCTCTTGGGATCCCATGAAAACGGATTGTAGTTTGCTTCCCTCTCCATATTTTCAAAGGGCCAAATAATTGCTCTATTGAATAATTGCTTATTACACTAAGTGAATGTAGATTTCTTTTTTCTAATTTATATGAACTTTACTTTTCCAAGTGGTTTGAAGTTCGAACTAACCCGACACATTCATATATGATATTTGTAGTACTACTAAATTAGTATTTACATTCATTATTGGTCAAGAAAGCTATTATCATCGAAGAAAAAGAAGATGTCTACATTTAGGAGGAGAAGAAAGAAACAGAGGAATTGAAAATATGTAAAGATGATAGGTTTGGAATTAGATTGGTGAGATTAATTAATCAAGAAACCCTACTTTTGGTGAAAAAATAATTTGTAGTGGGCTCACATGTACCACATGTAAGATAACGTGGGACCAGATGCAATCAGTATCAGTCAAATCAGTTGACCGGTCAAAATTTTGATTTTTTCGGCCAAATAAAATAAAAAATAGTGGAGAGGCAAAGTGAAAGCTGAGTTGGGAAACTGTGCCTTTGATAATACTATATGGCATGCTATATCACCGAAGAAAAGAATATGCTTTGGAAACTCTATAAAATCTTGAAGCTTCTGTATGATATACTAGAATTTTAATTGGATTGTTACACAATGGACCATATATACCCCACTTTTTTGAAAACAAATTTCTACCAAACGAATAGTTATCTTCTTGTAGAGTGACCTTGTTAGGATTATATTTTAAATTTCATGCCCAAGTTGTGACTACTTTTATACTCCTACTATATACTTCTAGTAAAATACATATATGCATGAGCTTCCTCATAAGTGTTTTGATAATTGATAGATTTAACAGTCTCTATACAATTACATTAACAACTTCTTATAGAATTACATATGGAGTACTATTAATTACTTTTGAAGGGGAGTAATTAAATTATACTCGAACCCAACCTAACCCGAAATTATGGGGTTCTTAACACGTTGATTTGATAAGGACACAAATCTAATAAGACTTGATCCTCAAATTCATTAATTTTGTGTGTTTCGTGTCAGGTTTTCGTGTCGTGTTGAAAATGGCTAGCCCTGCAAAAAATTGAGAAGTGAAGTAATAGCTCAGTGACCATAATTTTTTCCTGGACAATTGAAACGTTACTTTTTTTTTCAATAACCATAAAGTTAGTAGTTTTTTCACTATAAAACTAAAATGATGATGTTGGAAACGTTTGTAGATGAATCGCGTAGAATTGATGTTGATCAAAGGAGATGAAGTTGAGAGAATGTTGAATCTTATTAGAGAGAGAATCGACTGATTACAAGAATCACAAAGTGGGAAAAAACTTTTTTAGCTAACTAACTAACCAACTATTTAAACACAACAAGAACTAACGGCTAGTTAGATCAATGGCTAGGATTTAATCCCTAAACTAACTCTACATCCGACGGCTACTGAAACATCCGAAGCTTGAGTGAGCTTCAGCGAGCCTCTCTTCATTTCTCTCTTGAAGCAAATGCATGAAGCAGCAGGTGTAGCTCAGTGATCATCTCCACAAATCTCCACCTTGATTACTTAGCTCACCACTACTTCATTCTGCATATACTCATAAGCTCCATGCACAAATCTAGCTTATTCTTGGGCAATGGTTTTGTGAGCATATCAGCTGGATTCTCAGCTGTGTTCACCTTGAATACCTTCACTTCACCCTCTTCTATCTTCTCCCGAATGAAGTGTAGGCGCACATCAATGTGCTTGCTCCTCTCATGATAAACTTGATGTTTAGCCAAGCACAAAGCACTCGAATTGTCACAGCCAATCGCCATTGAATCTTGAACAATCCCAAAATCTTTCAAAATACCCTTGAGCCAGAAACTCTCTTTGACTGCTACTGTAAGAGCCATGAATTCTGCTTCTGTGGTGGACAAGGCAACCACAGCTTGGAGACTACTCTTCCAACTTATAGCAGAGCAGTATATAGTAAAGATGTACCCGGATTGGGACCTTCTAGTGTCTATGTTTCCAGCATAGTCTGAATCAGACCAGCCAACCAAAACATCATCTTCATACTCTCTTGCACCATTAAACAAGATTCCCAAGTTGCTGGCTCCCTTCAAATACTTCATTAGCCACTTCAAAGCTGACCAATGTTCCTTCCCATGATTAGACATGTATCTAGAAGTTGCTGATACAGCTTGGGCTATGTCAGGCCGAGTGCTAATCATAGCATACATTGCACTCCCAATTATACTCGCATATGGGATTTTCTTCATCTCAGCCATTTCTGCATCAGATTTTGGCCTTTGTTCAACTGATAACTTGTAATGGTGACCCATAGGAACTGACACATCTCTCAAATTTTCAATCCCAAACTTTCTGAGCACTCTTGCAACATAGTCAGATTGGGATAGCCATATCCTCTTTTCTTCTCTATTCCTAATCACAGTCATGCCTAGGATCCTCTTTGCTGGGCCAAGGTCCTTCATTTCAAATGCTGCCTTCAAATCATTCTTCACCTTCTGGACTTCTTTCATACATGCTGCAGCTAGAAGCATGTCATCAACATAGAGTAACAAGAATGCCACAGCAGCTCCACCTTCACTCTTAATGTACACGCATTCATCATATTTAGAGCTTACAAATCTAGTACTGAGCATATGATCATCAAATTTCCTATGCCACTGCCTGCTAGCCTGTTTCAATCCATACAAGCTTTTGTTTAAAAGGCAGACTTTCCCTCTATCCTCTGGTCTGATGAATCCCTCGGGCTGATGCATATAGATTGTTTCCTTGAGATCACCATGCAAGAAGGCCGTCTTGACATCAAGTTGCTCCAACTCCCAGCCTCTCCTTGCCACTATTGCTAATAATATCCTGATAGAAGCATGTTTAACAACTGGACTGAAGACTTCATCAAAATCCACACCATGTTCTTGTGTGAATCCTCTAGCCACAAGTCTAGCTTTGAATCTAACCTCACTGACCTCAGAAGCTTCAATCTTTTTCTTAAAAATCCATTTGCAACTCACAACCTTTCTTCCATTCGGTTTCTCCACCAACACCCATGTACCATTCCTCAATAGAGATTCTATTTCCTCTATCATAGCCTGCATCCACCTTCCCTTTCTTCACTTTGCATAGCTTCATTATAAGAGCAAGACTCTGAGTGTTCAACCTCCTCTGCCACCAACAGTGCATAGAAGAGAAATTCTGCATCTGAATATCTGGTTGATGGCTTACTGACCCTTGTAGCTCTATCTCTTGCAAGCTTCCAGGTTTCCAGATTTGCTGAATCAGGTTGTTGAGTCTGCTGATCATTCAGCATTGGATCAGAGGGAATTTCAAGATTCTGATCAGATAGCTCAGGCTCCATCTGAATCATAGGCTCCACCTCAATTCCAGAAGTGGAACTTGAAGCTGCATCAACTACAGTATCTGACTTCTTATCATCTGATTTCTTTCTGAATGGAAGCTCGTTTTCCCAGAATATTACATCTCGGCTTATAATAACCTTTCCATTTCTAGGCTCTATGTACCGAAGCCTATATCCTTTGACTCCCGGTTAATACCCCAACATCACACATTTCAATGCCCGAACCTCTAACTTCTCTTGCTTCACATGAGCAAAGGCCTTACAACCAAAAGTTCTAAGCTCATTGTATCTGCCATGGCTTCCATACCATCTAAAGTCTGGGGTATCTCCATTTATGCTTGAGGATGGACACTTATTCATGAGTTTAGCAGCAGTAGAGGTTGCTTCTGCCCAAAACCTTTTCTCCATACCAGAGGCAAGAAGTATGCACCTTACCCTTTCTAGGATAGTCCTATTTGCTCTCTCCGCAACCCCATTTTGTTGGGGGTTTAATGGCACGGTCCCGTGTCTCTTGATACCCTTAGACTTACAAAACTCATCAAACTCCTTAGATAAGTATCTGAGTCCATTATCAGTTCTAAGATACTTTAAACACATGCCCTTTTCTGCCTCTACCTCTGCACACCACTCCTTAAACCTTTTGAAAGCCTTAGATTTCTCCTTCAATATATATAGCCATAACTTTCTTGAATGATCATCAATAACACTCATGTAATATCAGCCACCCCCAATGGATTTCACTATGAGCATAATCTAGAGGATGAGAAGAGCAATGGGTACCTCTGGAGTATGGAAATTTCTTGGCCTTTCCTAAGATGCACTCTTCACAAGGAACAACATCTCCATTTTCTGGGCATTTCAGAATCCCTTTTCTAACCGGCTCTTTCACACTCCCCATAGATGGATGACCCAGCCTTGTATGCCACTGATTCAGTGTGTTTGACGCCACATTGTGCGCTTGAACAGAATTCTTACTGCAGATGAGTGCAACCATGTAGTATAGGCTCCCTCTCTTCTCTGCCCTCATAAGCACTTTTCCATCTTTACACACCTCCATTTTGCCATCTATAGAGTTGAAGGAACACCCTTTTCTCTCCAGAAAACCGAGTGAAATCAGATTCCTCTTCACATCAGGGATGTATCTGACCCCACTCAGAACTATAGTGCCTCTATTATCACCAGCCTGCAATCTCACAGTGCCAACACCTTGTATAGAACACACTTGATTATTCCCAAACACTATAGATCCATTTGCCTCCCCAATCTCCTAAAACCAGTCGATATTTGGACACATATGGAAGCTACAACCAGAGTCCATAATCCAAGGCCCCAGTATCTTATCATCAACAACATTCAACCATTCCTTCAGCTGAATTGACCGCTTTCCCTTCACTTTCTTGCTTCCTTTTCCAAGCGAAACAGTCCTTTTTCAAGTGACCGGGTTTCTTACACCAATGACAGGATCACGTTTCCTTTTGACCACTCGAAGCATTCTTGAAAGCTTCTTGAGGTTTCTTGAATAGCTTTTTTCCTTTGTACTTTCTAACGTTGAGGCTCTCGACATTTGAGACAACATTTGCCTTCAACTCACATTTCTGAAGCTCTTTTGCTCTAAGTGCCGTCTGAACTTCAAGCAATGTGATGGTTCTATCACGACCATATAGAAAAGCATCGCGTAATTGATCAAATGAAGGTGGTAGAGCGTTCAATAGCAGAATCGCCTTGTCCTCGTCTCCAATGGATACATCAATGTTTTCGAGGTCATCTACCGCTTTATTGAACTCCTCTAACTGCTCCAGAACTCCGGCCCCCTCCAAGAACCTATAGGAATAGAGGCGCTGCTTCATAAACAGCCTATTTGCTAAGGATTTTGTGAGGTAAAGATCCTCTAACTTTGACAAGATGCTCGCCGCCGTTTTCTCCTTCGCAACCTCGCGAAGCACCTTGTCTCCAAGGCTGAGCACGATCGCACTATGCGCTTTTCCCTCGATCTCAGCCTTCTTGGCAGCCGCCTTCTCATCCATGGCTGCCTTTCCCTTTTCTCCCTCTTCTTCAGCCGTCAACGCGGACGCCAAACCCTGCTGTATCAGCATGGCTCTCATCTTCATGCGCCAAAGAGCAAAGTCGTTTTTGCCCGTAAACTTTTCTACCTCGAACCTAGAGGCCCTCTTCTTCGTGGATTCGATTCCCAAAGAAAAACACAAGATCAGAACAGCTCAAGAATACGCCGATCAAACTTTCCACAGACGACGCCAATTTGTTTGAAACGTTTGTAGATGAATCGCGTAGAATTGATGTTGATCAAAGGAGATGAAGTTGAGAGAATGTTGAATCTTATTAGAGAGAGAATCGACTGATTACAAGAATCACAAAGTGGGAAAAAACTTTTTTAGCTAACTAACTAACCAACTATTTAAACACAGCAAGAACTAACGGCTAGTTAGATCAATGGCTAGGATTTAATCCCTAAACTAACTCTACATCCGACGGCTACTGAAACATCCGAAGCTTGAGTGAGCTTCAGCGAGCCTCTCTTCATTTCTCTCTTGAAGCAAATGCATGAAGCAGCCGGTGCAGCTCAGTGATCATCTCCACAGATGAGATAGAATCTTGATAAGTAAAGGCCAGCATTGAATTTCTTGTAGTAATATTAAGATATTTGTCAGAGGTTGTCAGTGAAATTTGAAATGGTGAGACAGTGAGCTATGGTTTAAATTGATGGTGTGTAATTATAAATAAATTGAAGTGTGGCCAACCAACTAAATTGAAAGTGAGAATTTCAACAACATACTGCATAAACATACACACGCGGAGAAAAGAAGCATTGCATTTCTAAACCAAATAATCATTTAAAATTGGGCTCGAATATGCAAGTTCATGTATTCCTTTTCAAAATTACTCAAGATATGACGATGCTTATGCCCAAGCCCAATTTCCATTTTTTTAATCCCACGCAACAAATTTCCAATGACACATTGGCAGTAGCCCAATAACTTACACAATTTCCAATGACACATTAGTCCATCCACTATAGGAATAGCCCAGCAATAGCCTAGCCATAGCCTAGCCACTGCCACATCATCAGCACTAAAAATCCTCCTGCCACATCATAAATAGCCCAACCATAGCCTAGCCACATCATAAATAGCCCAGCCACATCAATAGCCACATCACTAATAACAATTATATAAAATGACATAATTAACAATCACACAATATACGGAATTTAATTTACGAGACATATACGGGAAACATTAATAATACTATTAAAAATTTAAAAAGTACAATAATTTTAAAAAAGTACAATACTAAAAAAAATTACAATAATAAAAAAAAGTACAATAATTCACTCCTCGTCGCCGTCGTCGTCTCCTCCGTCGCTGTCGCCACCATCGCCTCCGCTTCCGTCGCCGCCGCCTCTACTCCCGGCGGCTTCCCTCCGTGCCGCCTCCAAATCCTCCTGCATGCTCAGGAGCAATGTTTGAAGCAAACTCTTCTCCACGGGGTCCACCGCCGCCCGCCATTCGGCCATCGTCTTGACCATCTGAGCGCGCGTTTGTTGACGCGCGAAGAATTTGAGATCCGCTGTGGATTGGCCAAGGGGGGATGCCGACTGGACCTCCTGTGAACCCCCGGCGACCCCCCTCGCATCCCGTTGAGCCCGCATGTGCCCAACCGGGCGAGTACGGCGAGCAAACGAACGAGGGGTCAGGACCTCATGTGCCGTCTCAGGGAGGTCGTGGGAACCACCGCTACTGCCGCTGAAATCACCGGAATAGTTCAACCGTTGCTTCTTCGGCCAGCCGGAGTCGACACCTACTCGGAACTTCTCGGAGTCGTTCAGCACAAGATAGCAGTTCCAGTAGGTGAATTCCTTGTACACCCCCTTCAGGGGGAAGGCTTTCTCCGCTATCCTCCTGCAGTCGTCCTCCGTTTGCCCACTGCTCATCATGCGGAGGGCGTTGGTGTACAAGCCCGAAAATCAGGAGACCGCAACCCTGATTCGGTCCCACCCCTTCCGGCAATCCTCCCCATTGCGTGGCCTCCCCTCCGGGCAAAACCTCTGGTAGGCTGCTGCTATCTTGCCCCACAAGTTGACGATCCTCTAGTTGTTCGAAACGAGAGGATCGTCGCAAACACTCACCCACGCCGTGGACAGCGCGACGTTCTCCGCGTTCGTCCACCTCCTCCGTACCGCGTTGTCGTCCTCACCCGGCTGCGAGGACTCGCCGACCCTTTTCCCCTTGCCTTTCTTCTTTGGGGCGCTCCGACCCCGCCCTGCGCCCCCCGTTTGAACGGGAGCATCCGGAATACCGGAAAGATCTATCCCCAAGTCATCGAAGGAGAAAGTGTCAAACTGGGCCGGAGGAGCAGCCTCCGTTGGCGTCGATGTGTGCGACGAACCAGTCGAAAAATCAACACTGGGGCGATAGACGTCCCCCGGCGTCCCCTGTGTCGCCGGTACCCCCCGAGCATCATCTGCATTCCGGGTGCCCACCCCGGCATTTGGACACTGGGTGCCCACCCCGACATCGCCGGAAACGCCCCCGGCGGACTCCCCCCCGCTGGTATCCTGGGCATCATCTGCTGCCACGGGTACATGTTGTAGTATGGGTGCATCTGACTCGGGTGCATCTGACTCCATCCACTACCCACGGGGATCGGGGGAGTTTGAGATCCGCTACTCCCTGAAGTAGGCTCGTTGTTGAGATCCATTTACCGTTGTTAATCTTGTACATAAATTTAGATAGAGAGAGTACTCGTTAATACAAGTGGTGCGAATGAAAATGATAGGCAAGTCGCGTATATATAGTGTTTCGTAATAAAAAAAAAAATTAAAAATTCGCGCTAGGCGGTGCGCTAGGCGATCCGGACGCTGCAATAGCGCCTAGCGGATCGCCTAGCGCACCGCCTAGCGCCGCGGAACCGCCGAGCGCTAGGCGGTTGAAATAGTTCGCCTAGCGCACCGCCTAGCGCCGGCGCTCGGCTAGGCGGTGCGCTAGCGCTATTGTGGATGCTCTTACAACATAAAATACGATACACAATTAATTTTTTTTAATGGTACTCTAAAACAAATTTCATTTTTTTATTTTTTAGTAAAAATACTTATTTTTAGGTTTACATCTAAAACAAAACAGTAAAAAATGCATAAATAGAGAATATTATTTTAAGTTTGAGTTTAGCGTAAATTGTTGAAATAAAATCATATTTAATGTGATATTTACGCTAAAATGAGTTTGAGTTTAATTTCAAGGATTGGAGATACTCTTATAATCAAATTTCAATCAAGTTAATAATTACCTCCTCCGTCCCCTATTAATTGTCACCATTTAACTTGACACGAATTTTAAGAAATACAGTGGAAAATGAATGAAAAAAGTTAATAAAATATAAGTCTACTTTTATATATTAGTTTTATAATATAATGTTATTGAAATAAGTTAATGGAATGTAGGACCCATTAATCAAAAGTGCCAATTAATGAGGAACTGAGGGAGTCTTCCCAACATATATAAAAAATATAGTCTTATGATATTTCAATTTTGATTTGTCTGCTAAAACTTTATTTTACTAGTAACATTTTTACTCTCTTATCTTTATAATTATTTTTTTTATTTTACCCAAATTTCTTTTAATTATTTTATTTTAGTAATTTCACATCAAAATTAATATGAGGCCGATGGAAGGATAAATATAAATTAATAGTTGTATATTGTTGGATTTTTAAAATTTCGGAATTGACCGAAGCAAAACATATCGACGTTTCCTCTGTAAACTACTTGTGATTTGTAAATTGTCCGCCGCGACGACAATGGCGGCCAACACATCCCGATCCCCAATCACCCCCCTTAATTCCGGAATCCATAACCCTACCTCTAACCGTAATCGATTATTCTCCCTCAGACGTATTAAATCCCATCGCAACTTCCATTTTCACGCCTCTAGCTCTAGTAGTGGCAAAAGCAGCAATGACAACAAAACCCAGGCAATCGACCTGCACAAGCTCGTCCAGGATTCCCCTTACGAGTTCAATTCCAGAGACTCTCTCCCGTCACTTCCTCGTACATCTCATTATCTTCATCTTATTTGAACCCCGATATTGTAGGATATAATTTCGATTGATTACTTTTGAATTGCTGATTGTTTCAGGGCCTTTGACCTCTGCTCAGCTGTCGAACTTGGCGGCGGAAGGGCCTCGTCTCCGCGTCGCTTATCAGGTTCTTCTCCTTCTCCTCCTTCTGAAATTATCTGCATGAAAGCTGCGGTACAACATGTAATTGCATAAATTCCAATGAGAATTGACCATCGCCTGCGCCACGAGAGAGAATATGGTTCTGATTTCGGTTATATATTTTCAAAGGGCGTTCGAGGTGCGTACAGCGAGTCTGCAGCCGAGAAGGCTTATCCGAATTGCGAGGCAGTACCATGTGAACAATTCGACACAGCTTTTCAAGTCAGTGTCTTGTGCCTTATTTGGTGAATTTTAATTACTAGTATCAATTTTATGCTGTGCCTTATTCGGTGAATTGTAATTTCTATCAATTTTATGATGTGCCTTATAACTTATTTGGTGAATTGTAATTTCTATCAATTTCATGATGTGCGTTATTTGTTGAATTGAAGTTGATTATGACATTTCCATTCATCAGATTATAGTATATGCTTTTGATATTTACAAGTTTTTGAAGATATGGTGATGATAAGCTGTCTTCAAATTTCTGTTGAATGCTGAAATCTTGTTTTTAATTACTGCTACTACAGGCAGTAGAGAGGTGGCTTGTTGATAGAGCGGTTTTGCCTATAGAAAATTCGTTGGGAGGCAGTATACACAGGAACTATGATCTTCTACTCCGACATAGGTTGCATATTGTTGGAGAAGTTAAAATTGCAGTCCGTCACTGCTTACTAGCTAATCCCGGGATCAAGATTGAAAATCTAACAAGGGTTCTAAGCCATCCGCAGGTATCTCAAGCCCAATGAAACCAGGTTATTGTTTCTGCAACACAAAGTTTACAGTCAGTAACTCCTGATACTGCAGGCTCTTGCACAGTGTGAGAACACCTTAACTAAGCTGGGCCTGGTTAGGGAAGCTGTGGATGATACTGCTGGTGCAGCAAAGGTAGTATGATTTGCCTTTTCTTGTTAAAGTCTGATTGTAATTTAATTTTACGAGTAACTGCATTCTACTTTATTATGTGCCTAACTCCCCCCCTCCCCTCCCCAGCATGTTGCTTTCCATGAACTAAAAGATGCCGGGGCAGTTGCTAGCTTAACTGCTGCTAAGATCTATGGTCTTGATGTACTTGCTCAGGACATTCAGGTTTGTTTGTAGATATTATATATACATGTGTTGCACAACCATTTTCTTACAGATTGGAAACACTGTCGTTTGTCTACCTTGTCTTTCCAGGATGATACTGATAATGTGACTCGATTCCTTATGCTGGCTAGGGAGCCTATCATACCAGGCACCGATAAACCTTTCAAGGTTAGAATTCCTTTTTTCAAAAAAAATTTCCCATCACACATATTTTCCTCTAACCTACCAACCTAATCATTCATTATTTACTTTCACAGACAAGTATAGTTTTCTCATTAGAGGAAGGTCCTGGGATGCTTTTCAAGGCACTAGCCGTATTTGCTATGAGGAATATCAATCTCACCAAGGTTAGTTTGTCTTTGGCCTCCCGGAATATCTTTACACTTTGTTGTGTATGCCTCTACTGCAACTTATCTTTTTCTGATACTAGATTGAAAGCCGTCCACTGCCAAAGCGGACTCTACAAACATCAGATGACAATTCCATTGGCTTTCCTAAGTAAGTGCTTTGCAGTACTGGTGTGATTCCGGGCTAATATTTTAAGTTTTTCAGGTTATTTGATGAAAAATTAAATTCAACGCAAGTTCTGCTGCTATTATCATAAATCATCCAATTACTGTTTTCAGAGTTCAATTGATAGTTTTCCCTAGATTAATTGTGTGTAATCAGATGGTCTCATTCTTGCATGCAGATGCTTTCCCTATCTTTTCTATGTTGATTTTGAAGCATCCATGGCAGATGAAAGAGCTCAAAATGCTCTAGGTCATCTGAAGGTATGTGCAACCCCTAATGTTCTGCCTGCAATTTTTCCCCTTTTTTCAGTGCTACACCCCAATGTCTAGGTTTCAGTTATTTTCTTATGTATAAACCTTACGATGTTTAATCTTGGCAGGAGTTTGCAACATTTATAAGGGTTCTTGGTGGTTACCCTGCAGACAATGGCCTTCCATAGCTACCTTGTATTTTTGTAAGGCACCTTATATTTGTGAAACTTGTATGCTTTTCAACTGCTTTACATTTGATTTTTAGTGAATAACTTTAGTCTATTTGAGTGAGTTCTTAGCTAAGTGATAAAACTTTTAAAGTACAAACTAAGGACTAATTTTACTTCCTAATGAAAAGCTGCAGTTGTTGTATCATATTTGCTGGGATCGACGTAGATTGAAAACAATAACAAAATATAGTCAAAGAAAAGCAAGACTTGAAAACAAAACCTAATTGGGTTTCTAACTTCTTAACAATGATGCAGGAGTTCAAGATTGGAGGGTAACAATTTATATTCTTCGGCCGGGCTCCCATATACAGTTTTGAAGTACTAGAGATGCTAGAGAAAGCACAAATAATGCCGCACTTTGCACAAGTTGCAGCTTCACCGATTCACTTTTATCTACTGATGTAAGTACGCACGCGGCTTGGTTTGTTCCCCCACCCCCCAAAATTTTCTCCTTTACACTACAGAGTTATTCAACAAATTGCACCACACACCTTCTCCACAAGTTAATCTCTATGTTTTTTTTTAAAGTTTGTTAGCCATCTATTTCTTCATTTTTTACAACTTTTTGGTTAATAAAGTGAGCTTCAAGTAAAATGATGTCCGATAAAATCTTAATTTCATACCGTCAGTTTGGAGCTATGCTTGCAGATAATATATTTTATTTCGCTCAGAAATTTTGGAATATCGTGTTTGACTCTATAATCTTTAATGAAACATACTCTCCTTTTCTCTCACATTTTTTCTTTAAAGACTTGTCGGTGCTTCAATTTAATGGGCATTATTGAACAATTGTTGATTTAAGAAAATTCCCAACTTTACCCGTTCAGAGTTCATTCTATCTTCTAAGTCTTACTTCTATACTCTTCTTATCAAATTAGTGACATCATGTATCGATTTTAAAATACTGTAAGGATTGATATGGCATCATTTACAATTTATACTTGCCTCGCCTATTTCACCGTATTGAACATGCACAATTTTTTTCTTTACACACCTTCCACTTAAATAAGCAATTATATCAATAATTTATTCAAATTTCAAACCAACAATATGATTTCTCGTAATAAGTTGACTTGCTCATTACTAAATGTACTCATTCTCTTGACTCACAACTAATACCAATAGTTTTTCTATTTAGATTATTAAAAAAGCAACCTCTTTATACTTTATTAAATTTCTCCTTTTTATAAATGAACTCTATTTTTTAATAATATTTTAAATATTATATCTCTCTTATTCTATTAATCTTATATAAAACTTATTTCGACATGTGTCATGCGAACCAAGCATGAAACGATTTGTGGAGACTATGAAAAGGACATACAGGCATTCCTATCTTACCAAAACACAAATATAAAATATTTGCTGGTGAGAATCCAAATCTCAAATACTCCCTCCGTCCAAAGATATTAAACTCATTTCTTTTAGCACAAAAATTTAGGAGGTATTGTTTAGTGGTGTAAGTGGGGTTGGTAATAAATGAGATTTTTACCATAAATAGAAATGACTCAAGTATATTGAGACACCCAAAAATAGTATACGAGTTTAATATCTTGAGACGGAGGGGGAGTACTTATTTCATCCATTTAAAGTGAGTATAATTTTCTTTTTAATAGTAGGTCTTTTTCATTGCGTGCGTTTCCTAAAATACAAATACAGCAATAAATATTTCTGCACTTGAACGCTATTCCATACAATCTCGTCTTACTACTAGTAAAAATGAAAAAATGATTGGAATTGACAAATTGACCCTGGACAAGGATTCTTCTCCACAGATTTACAAGTAAACCCCCAAAAGCGACCAGAAAAACCACCCGTTGCAGTTGCCACCGCCGATACTTAACATACTGCTACTAAGCGTTCGCGCATACACACAAACACAAGTAGACATCTATCACCGACACTCTCATTCCTCACATTTCTCGCACTAAACGTCTAAACCGACGCAAAACCTCTTCATCACCTCTCTCACACAAATGCACTTGTTAGTTGGTTGATCCGAGTGCTGCTTAATAGGTCTGTTTTGGCGGTGGATGAAAAATGGAGTACATCCAACATTTACCGACCATGGATCTAATGCGCTCCGAGAAGATGATGTTCGTGCAGCTCATTCTACCCGTCGAGTCTGCTCACCGTGCTATCTCTTATCTCGGCCAGCTCGGTCTCATGCAATTCCGCGACGTACGCTCAGATCTCTCTCTGTTTTTTTTCACTCACATTCTACTGGACGAATTGTTACTCTTCTATTTAGTAACTACAATTATTACTCCTCATTTTTTTGATTTTTTGAATTTGGTGGAGAATGCCTAAAAGAGTGCGGAGATTGATTGGAGGAAATGTAACATCACTCCGAGGGAGTTTAAATGTAACATAATCTCTTGCATTGGGGGTTTGTCTGATTATTTTGCCTCCTGCTTCTAGCAATTAAGGCCGCTGCACTTTATCCTGAAGGATTTGAGTTATATCTGCATTTTTATGCAGAAGAGTGTGAATATTGATTGTCATAGAGTCCATTATGAAATGAACCGAGCTTCATTTATCCCCCTTTTTTAGTGTTCTAATTTTATTTTAAGTTAAGAATTTGGAGAGTTGGATTTGAAGTTCCCGATAGCAAATTTGGTTGAGATTGTTTGGATGAATCATTCTAGTACATTTGAGACTATAACTGTTCACACACTCAGATTGCCACAAGAACGCAAAGGAAGAAAATGAGTTGAGTTAATTTTATGGGAGTTTCAGTAACAAATTAAGGGGTGGGTGTGTTCTTAGCTGAAACCTATGCAAGGTGCTTATTACAAGTGTACACACTAAGGAGTACTCTACAATATGTCCACGACTCCACGACACGTGCATGTCCACAATCGGTGTAACTAAAACAGAGGGATATGCTAAGCTTCACGATGGTGTTAACTAACATGGAAGCCTCTTTCCCTTTCCTGTTACTTCTTTGGACGGTCACATCATCTTGGCCTCTTTAGCCAAGCAGAGGCCTGCATCTGCTGCACGGGTCAAAATAAGTCACTGTCACAAACAATATTTTGACTGATTTTGGTGCATTTGTGTGATTGTGTCCACATTAGACTGCAAAACCTCTCCCAAGTCTCATTAATTCAGATACTAAACTGCAAATAAATCTCAGGTTCATAATCAATTTGTCACTTTGTATTGAGATGGAGTGCAGCTGCTAAGAAAAAAGAAGAAAGTCCTATTCGTTTTGCTGAAGTTTTTTTCATCTAGCATTGGACACTTTGTTATAGTTTTAGACAACGTATTGGCACTTGTATCAAAATTTTATGTTCATGGAATGCTTCTGCAATCCTTTTGTGGATATCTACTCGAATATCTATTTGACTCATTGATAAAATTCTTCTCTCAGCTTATGGATGCTTATATTTTAACAACAATCTTGGATGTTTTCCTAAATTGCAGTTAAATGATGAGAAAAGCCCTTTTCAGAGAACATTTGTTAATCAGGTATGGCTGTGAAATGCTATTGATTATATATTTTTGGGAGATACATTGTCAATCAACTTTATTTCTTAAACTTTGAATGTCACTGTGGAGATTCAAAACACATTTGTTCATGTTTCTGTCACTATTAACAGCTAAGACCATATTTTCTTATTTGGTCAATTGGACTTCTTATTTATTGTTAGTTCTTAGTGAAAATATATACAAACCATTTAGTATCCATATAGATCAATCTATTTTTTATGGAATTAAAAGTTGGAATACACTAATTTATTGTATCAACATACTTCCTTTAACTGTGAAATATTTCTCCATCATATTTCTGTAACTAGGAATTTTTACTAGGAACTTCAATGTAGATTATGTTCTTATGCTCATTTGATGGTAATTATTTCTTAATGAGTTACCATTCTTGCTTTTCAAGATTTACTTTCTGGTATATAATCCAATCCACAGGTTAAAAGATGTGCTGAGATGACCCGAAAACTACGGTTTATCAAGGATCAGATACATAAAGCTTGTTTGACACCATCTTCTAATTCATCTTCTCAATCTGATACTGATTTAGAAGAATTAGAGGTCTGTTCATTTTGTCACTAATCACCATCTACAGATCAATATTTCTGATGCTCCGGCTGTTGCTTATTATAGTTGTGTATACTGATCTTAGATTCAACTTGCTGAGCATGAGCATGGGTTAAGTGAAATGAATGCTAATAGTGAGAAACTGCAGCGGACATACAATGAGCTGCTTGAGTTTAAGATGGTATTGCAGAAGGTACATTATCAAACTATGGATGTTTATGTTCTTTTCTTTGTCAATAAAAAAATGCCTTCCTTTAAAGATTCTTAGTTTGGTACTCTTAAGGTTTTAGGAATTAGGATAAATATTTGTAAACAATATGGAGTACTTTGAATATTTACTATTCTAATTAATACTCCCTCCGTCCCGCTGACAGTGGCTTATTTGTTTTGGCAGTAGATTAAGAAAGTATTTTGTGTGTTAAGTGGTAGGTCCACCAAAGTTGACATAACTTTTTTATGTATAAAAGGTTTCTTTTATTGGACTAGGCTACTTAAAGTGGGATAGCTCAATAAGATATAAATGCCACTTATGGTGGGACAAAAGGAGTAGAAAATTTTGAGTGTCTAACACCGCACTTCCTCACGTGGTTACTTTTATTCTTCAGAGATTGGCATATCAGTGAAGGCAACATTACGTTCTGTTACTTTTTGTTTATGATACATGGCATCAATTTGTACTTGAAATTATGGACCTGACAAAAAGTTTATATCATTGTAGTCGTTGAATAATTTTTTACTTGTAATTGACTAGTTTTATCAGGAGAAATACCACATCATCATGATGGCATGATTTCACTTAATCAAATTCTGAAGCCCTGTTTTCCAATAGACTATTGCCACTTCCATATAGGAAAAGATCATAGAAGTATGAGACATGCATTTAACCATCCAACTAAAGGCAGAAAATAGCATAGTATTACCAAAAAGTATGAAAACCAGGATCATTCTAAAACTTCAGGAGGCAAAGTTTTCATTGTCGGACTGAATCTAAATGTTAACTGGAGATGTATTGGCTCATCAATTAGATTAAATATTCTTCCTATCCTCCATCACCTTATAGTCTACTCTGTTTTTGTTTTTCTGTTTCGTGGTATCATATTTGTGCAATACAAGATTCCATTCATCTCAAAAACATGGTAACTCTAGGCAGGAGACCTCCTTTTACTAAGTGAGAGTCCTATGACAGCCCAGGATACAGAATTAAATGACAATGTCCATATTAGTGATGATTATGCAGACACCTCGTCACTGCTGGATCAGGTATGAAGAACAATAAGGCTTGAGTACATTATGAATCAGTTTTGTTATTGTATTCAGGTAGGTTTTCTAATTTTCAGGAGATTCTAAATGGACCTTCTACTCAGTGTGGTGTGGGATTTATTAGTGGTATCATCCCTAAATCGAAAGTTCTAAGATTTGAGAGGATGCTCTTTCGTACAACAAGGGGAAACATGCTTTTCAATCAGGCACCAGCTTATGACCAAATCCTGGATCCTGCAACTAATGAGATGGTATTGTTTCTTTATTTTTATTTTTGAAGAATATATTTAGCACTTCTAATTTGAATGTTGAAGTTTAGCCATGAAAGGAAGCCTCAGGCATGTTATTTCTGAACAATAGATTGAACATTTACTGTTTGGTTTTGCATCTGCAGGTTGAGAAAACAGTTTTTGTGGTATCATTCTCAGGGGAACAGGTGAGAATAAAAATTCTGAAAATTTGTGAAGCTTTTGGTGCAAATTGCTATCCTGTTCCAGAAGAAATGACCAAGCGGAGGCATATAACTCAAGAGGTATGTTTGTAACTGGATTGCTTTTGTGTTCTATACACATAGAAAAGAAACACATATATGCCTTTCTGTGATTCTTGTTATGGCAATATAGATATATAAATATAATTTCTAGTTTCGTACTTCATTCAATACGCTTGAGGGCTCAGTCCCATTGAGACTCCTCTTATTTGGCTAAAATTGTGGTATAGTTCTCATGCAGAGTAAGAAGATGAACAAAAGTACTGTGCATTTTTCCTGATAAACTAGATCCCATGAGATATAAGTAGCCATCTAGCTCCAGCCCCATGTAACTTCATGTTGCATTAAAACCTTCAATTTAATCAACCATTGGCTCAGGAACTCTTAATAATCAACAGCAGACAGCAGTCTTTAAAGTGGACTGTTTGAAATGATGTTCCCGTAACTACATGTTTGACAGCATCTCTTTGCCTTTGTCAGGTTCTATCACACCTGTCTGATCTGAAGACAACCTTAGAGGCTGGCCTCTGTCATCGAGATAAGGTTTTGACATCCATTGGATTTCACCTCCCCAAGTGGATGAACATGGTAGGACTGAGCTGCTATAGTTTCTGTTTAAGTTTGAAAATCATTGATGCGTTAGTATGCAAACTAATTTAATTTCTTGACTTCTCTCTCTAGGTGAAAAGGGAAAAGGCTGTTTATGACACATTAAATATGCTGAATTTTGATGTCACAAAGAAGTGTTTGGTGGGTGAGGGTTGGTGTCCTATCTTTGCTAAAACTAAGGTACTTCTACTATATACACTCTTTTGTTTGTTTGTGGAAGTAATGGGCGCGCTTCATCCAGTATAACATTTGTTGAAAGGGGTGAGATCTGGCTACATATTGCAGATACAGGAAGCTCTGCTACGTGCAACATGTGATAGTAATTCACAAGCTGATATAATCTTTCACGTGAAGGACTCAGTTGAGTCTCCTCCAACATATTTTCAAACCAACAATTTCACATATGCATATCAAGAAATTGTAAATGCATATGGGTAAGCCAGCGTGTTTGAGCCGTATCTTTTTTATGACATCAGCTTCTTATTTATATCTTTCATTTCTGTCTAGTTTTGTTTTGTTGAATAATTGGATTTACCAATATCACTGTAACACCGTTGTCTTTAGTTTCTGTGTTTCTGATGCACACCTTTATCTGGCAGTGTTGCTAAATACCAGGAGGCGAACCCTGCAGTTTATTCAATTATTACGTTTCCGTTTCTTTTTGCTGTGATGTTCGGGGACTGGGGTCATGGTATATGCTTGCTATTAGGGGCGCTGATTCTAATTGTCCGTGAAAAGAAACTTGGATCTCAAGTATGCCATCTACTTTTGGAGCTTCCATAGCATGAGTTTTCCAACTATATATTTGCACTTGCAGACACAATTTTGCTATTTTTATATCCTTTCTCATTGGCTATTTGAATTTTCGTGCTACTGTTGTGCATTTAATTTTACTTCAGGTTTCCGTGATACAACAAACTAAGCTGAAGATATTATTGTTTTGTTGGATTCTAAAGTTCATGAATTCATGAAGTCTATAATCAAACTATCTATAATCAAACTACTTTACATTGGTTTATATTCTTGAACATGCCCCATAATTTGGTAATCATTTTCTCTTGAGGGAGTTGGCAGAGATTAGCCTCAATACAAAAAGTATGCTTGCTTGCTATGTTATGTGAATTAAATAATTAATCATGATCTTTGCTTCTGAAAATTTATGTCGGAAGGAATTGTATTTAGAAGGAAATGTTAGGTTGCTCGTGTTTGATTAATTTAGAGATTGATATATTTGTGTATAATTTTACTCGAAAGAAAAGGCAAAGAAGTTATAAAGGAGTAGTTGGTTCTGAGAAGTACTTGCACAAGTTGCATGGCCTTGGTCATTTAGCTCAATGGCTGTGTATTTTCATGATATCTTGAGGTGATTTAAAATTAATGTTTCAGAAGAAAATTTAACAACTTGAATCAACTTCTCATCATGGATAGAAACAGGAATAAAGTAACCAAGTTTTTTCAGCTATAGAATACCATGTCAGAGATGCTATATCTAAAACCCAATATGAGTTCCATTTCTGGAGTAAATATATACAATTCGTACAGAGTAAAATCTCTTCTCTAATGAGTGGACGAGATGGTCATCTTAATTAAACTTTTACTTTCTTATGTGTTGTGTACTGTATATGCTAAATTATTTATTATAACAAAATGTTTACTCCACCAATCTATTTGCTCTCATTTCTTTCAGTTTTTCATATCTTAATTGTTCATCTCCTTCAGAAACTTGGAAGCTTCATGGAGATGCTATTTGGTGGTCGATATGTACTCCTCCTGATGTCTCTCTTTTCAATTTATTGTGGCTTGATATACAACGAATTTTTTTCCGTTCCTTTTAACATATTTGGAAGCTCTGCCTATAGATGCCGGGATGCTACATGCAGGTAAGAATGAGTGTTTGATTACTGTTGATGAGGTTTATGTAGGAATGATTGAATAAATCCTTCGAATTTATAGTGGTATGGGACATAATGCACAAGAATATAGGAAGTCTCACTCGGGCTCCTTTAATGGTCTGATTGGCTTTGAAATTGGTGTATTCTATAGCTATCTTCCTTCACTTCCACAGTTGAATTATTTCTATTCCATCTAAAACATAGAAGTTCATAATAAGTACTCGAAATAAGTAACCTTTGCTGTCTATGTGTTTTCAATGGAATTTGGTTCATTATCTTGTTCCTGAGATTAAACAGTATTATAATATTTCTATAGAATCTTCAAGTTAGAAAACTGACACATGTACAGATGTACTACATGGGCACCCAAACTTTTTCTATAAGCTCATTTTACTATTGTATTAATGAGAAATCATTTGGGCGTTGGGCCTTTTCACTGGACAAGTTAAAATTATGAACCATAAATCTTTTCTAATATTCTATATTTAGTATGAAAAAGTCTGTATTATTGCAGGGTTATATCCTATGTTCTCCGCTAACACTAACCAATCTGGTTTTCGTACTGTTCCATTTTAGTGTCAACTATACCTGTCTATTTATCTACATTTTTCTGATGCGTTTTAGTACTCTTGCCTGTCATTTTAATTTGTTAATGTATAACTAACATTGTTTCTCTCTTTCCCGCCTTGACAGTGAATCTCGTTCTATTGGTTTAGTCAAATATCAAGACACATATCCATTTGGCGTGGATCCAAGTTGGCGTGGAAGTCGTTCTGAGCTGCCTTTCTTAAATTCTTTGAAAATGAAAATGTCTATTTTGTTCGGCATTGCACAAATGAATTTAGGAATCGTCCTAAGTTATTTTAATGCTCGCCACTTTCGCAACTTGCTTGATGTTAAGTATGTTGTCTCAACTGTTCTTTTTTTCAAAAACTCCTAATCTTTCACAGCCAAAAACTTATTCAACTCTCTTTCCAGGTATCAGTTTGTACCTCAAATGATCTTCCTTAACAGTCTGTTTGGGTATCTTTCTCTTCTCATCATTACAAAATGGTGTACTGGTTCTAAAGCAGACCTTTATCATGTGATGATTTACATGTTCTTAAGTCCTTTGGAAGACTTAGGTGAAAACCAGCTGTTTTGGGGTCAGAGCTTTTGCCAGGCATGCTTGCTATAAATCTTATGTTACTGGTGACATTGTATATAATGTATACATAGGCTGGTATTTACTAATTTACATTATTTGTAGGTTATATTGTTGCTTTTGGCTGGTATTGCTGTTCCATGGATGCTCTTTCCAAAACCTTATATTTTGAAGAGACTCCACTCTGAGGTACTCCCCAATGTTTTTAGCTCTGCCGTGTATCTCTCTTTAGCTCCTTTATCCTGGGAGATGGTTGTGGAAACTCTGCTCTATAATTGCACCTGTACGGTTATATTACTTTTGCCCGTCTAAATTTACTTTCATTTCTTTTATGATAGATTTCTACCATATCATCTTTCGCTTTGTGTCCTGATGGCATTGAAATAATTATTGACTTTGCCCTTTGTGTGTGTATCTAAGAGATTTCACGGCCGAACATATCAGAGTCTTGAAACCTCAGACATCTATACTGACGGGGAATATGATTCTGCAAGCCAATCGGACCCTGAGGAATTTGATTTTACCGAGGTATTTGTGCATCAAATGATACACACCATCGAATTTGTACTTGGTGCAGTATCAAATACTGCGTCATATCTCCGGCTGTGGGCTTTGAGGTAGGATCAATTCCATCATGTAGTTAAGTTCCATCTTGGCTATCAATCTTGTAATCCGTTTTTGTTGTATTTTGGCAGTTTGGCCCACTCGGAGTTATCGACTGTTTTCTACGAAAAAGTCCTCCTTCTTGCGTGGGGGTAAGTTTTCTTATCAATGGGCCCAAAGCATTGTACAATTATTGATGCCCTTTGACTCCAATAGACTCCTTGCATTGTTAATGAAACCTCCCTTCGATATTGTTTTGGCTTTCTCAAAGACATTCTGCATTTGAACTTTAGCTGCTGTGGAGAATATCTATGTTATTTTCGCATTTCTGGGGTTAATTTCTATTTCTAGTCAATTATGCTTCATGCTAATTATGTAAAGTTAGTTGACATGAAAAGGACAAAAAAATACTAGTACTACCCAAATTTTTGCTTCTGATCAACTACCCTTTTATTCTTGGCATATAAATGGTTGCCTTGCATGACCTGAGATGAAGGTTCTATACCATGCTAACAAAAAATTCCTCTTTTGGCCAAATGTTACTGAATGCAGGTATGACAGTCTGGTTATTCGTTTGGTGGGTCTGGCAGTTTTTGCTTTCGCCACAGCATTTATACTACTCATGATGGAGACACTCAGTGCTTTCCTCCATGCCCTGCGTCTTCATTGGGTGGAATTTCAGAATAAGTTCTACAGCGGCGATGGCTACAAATTTGAACCCTTTTTGTTTCCTGCATTGAATGATGGTGAAGATTAGAAGCTCTCACTTCCACGTCTATTTGGCATTTTTATGAGGAGGTAGCAGCGGGGAAGATGAAATCTCTTGGTGCGCCTTCTGAGTGTAGAGTTGGACACTGACAAGCTCTCGATTTTCAACATCATACATACATAGGCTCAAGAGTATAGATGCAATGGTCTATGTCTATCTATAAGGTGTGCGTGTAAACCATATCCTCCTAGTGTGAAGGAGTTATACACTTCTCTGTGCGTAAACTGTCTGTATTTTGTTCGTTCTAATGGGTCTCCTTGCTAGCCTAGCCATACATAACTTTCATAAACAACAGTCACTGCGTGTGCTATATGATATGCCACTTTTGATTCTTTACCTGTTTGAAATAATCAATATTCATCAGTATTACAGTAATGGCAATAGTTGGATAACATTGGATGGTTTAGCTGTTTGCTCAGACGCCTCAGTTATCAGTCTGTGTGTGCAGAGCTTATTTGATAACTAAGAGTGGTCTTTGCGTGATAAAAACCAACTTTTATTAGCTTTAGTAATTTGAATTATTGAGATCAACCAATCCATTACACCAATAATGCAACAAAATCAATACATGTTTGAATATTTTATTACAACATGACTCAGATCAACCAACCCTAACAATTTTAAGATTTATGATACTTGTAGGAAGATGCGCACACAAGATAGAACACCAGATTCAATGCTCCTATCCCACTGCACAACCAATACACATTGTCCAGTCTCCCGTTGTTTATATTGTTGGGCAACCATTCCGTGGCACTCTGGACAATATCGATGACAAGATTGCTCGAATAGTAGCCCCCTGCGACAGTCAAAGCAACGACAGCAGTTGCAGTGGTCTTGAACGAAGCTGGGAATTCTTGGTAACAGAATGCAACTTGTCCGGCAAAATGGAACCCTTCCGACACTCCTACAATGGCTAGCTGTGGCGCCAGCCACAACAACGACATAGGAACCACTCTGAGATCACGCGATCTCGCCTCCCTTAGTCTCTTTGCCTCCACAAGTGCCGCAACAATGTTGCTGACTATAGTGATGATGTGGCCAATCCCAATGCGTTGCAGGTGCGTGGGAGGCCTAGCGGGAGCGAGCTTTACCCAGAGCGGGAATACAAGGCGGTCTAACAACGGTATCGTGACACAGGTTCCGATGAGCGAACACAAATGGATTGAAGCAACTGGGATTTTGAAATGAGAGTTGAGACGATTGTCCATGGTTTTGCCTTGTATGATCATGAAACTCATCAGCACTGCTATAGGTATACACAGTATCAAACCACTAATCCATATTGGCACAATCTTGATTAGCCTTTTCAGATCTTCAACTTGTTGCACTGTGCATAATTTCCATGGATTCACTATCTTTGAACTAGACTCTTCTTCACTCTTGACCGCTGCACTGTTCAAGAACCTACAATTTTAACCAAATATAGTTTAAACTACATATAGAGCTAGTAGTAATTAATTATATAGCATATCATGTGATAATAAACTTACTTGAAAAATGGCGTGGGAGAGTTGAAACCATCTCCATCATGATGATAATCTCCAGTTTGTGGTGAGAGAGACATCTTCCTTTTCTTGATGGCGGCAACGATGACACAAGCCAAGCTCTTGAAAGGGCTGCCAGTGGGCTTGACAAAGCGATAAAATTTCGTGCCACAGAGGAAGACCACCAAACCAATCAGATTGGCCATGGTGAAGATGGTGAAACCCCAGCCCCAGCCTAGGTGTTCCTCCACGTATACCATGACCGTTACGCTCACAAAGTTTGCCACATAGAGTGTGAAAAGGTACCAATTGAAGAATATCCCCTGATGTTTTGTGGTGTCTAGCTGATCTGCTCCCATGGATGCAAGAGTGAAGCGCGTGCCTCCGTCTCCCACAGAGAGAAGAGCCAAGCTGAGGTACAGAAGGCCGGCTTGAAGAGGCGTTGGATGCTTGCAGAAAATGGAACCCTTTTCACAACTAGGAGGCCTCAAATGGCTCACAGTTGCAGATAGAAGCAACAGCACTACCCCCTGCATAATTCTTGAAAATGTTGATCTCTTCCTTTTTTTATGATTTATGAAAAAAGGAGAGAGAAATAAAAAATTGAAACATACCAGCAAAGAGATGAAGGAGGAGAAGCAGATGACAGAAAAGCAGCCAGCAAATGAATCAGCAATGATTGCAGCAAAGATAGGGATGAAAGCCAAGGTTCCATTGACATAGTTGGTGATTTTAGCAGCAGATGCATCTTCAAAGTGGAACTCATCTTTCAAGAATGTAATAAGGTTGACGCTTAATCCAGATGACAGTGCCAACAAACCACCCGTTGCTGTTTTTCCACAAAAAAAAAAATCAAACTTGTAAAAATGGCTCTAGCTTGAGTTGGTGTTATTGAAAGAGACAGGAAAAAGAACCTATGAAGAAAGGAAATGTGATCCATCCGCCGCGAGCACGGCGCAGAAGTGAAGGTGCTTCACTCTCCATCAGTTCCCACTCTAAGTTGTTGCTCTTTATTTTCAGTGTTTTTTCAATGTTGAAGGTTGAACTTTATGAGGAGGGAATCGAAAGGTAAGCATGCATTGTACTTTGTCATATGCTAATTACTCTTTTAGTAAGAGTCAACTGCAAAATAAAAGTGTATGGATCATTTTTTATTTTTTTTATTTTTTTGTCTTAGCATTATTCTATTAAAAAAATTGCCTTATTTTTATATTGGATACAAGACAAGAATTTATAGTAATAATACATAAATAGATAGAGTATCACATTAATTATACGATTATCTATGTATAATAATGCATATAAAATTTTGTAAAATAGGTCTAGCTTTGTTATATATTAATGAGAAGAAATAAATCCAAATAAAAAATGGAGACATTATATAAAATATAAGGGAGAAATTAGAGAAGTCAAATTTAATAAATAGAGAAACAAAGAAGAGAGATAGATCATAGATAGAGAGATGAGAGAGATATAAATAATGGAGTACCAAAATAGTCATTAGGAGAAAAAAGGGAAAATAGTGGAACAATACATCGAATGTGATTATGATCAGATAGATACCTTTAGTGATATTTCATTTTATTACGTATTGAAAATATGCAAATACACTTGTTTAGAGGCCATTTTTATAATTCAATGCACGTAAGAATTAATCAAATTCATACTATAATTATATGTTTTTGCCTTCTTTGTATTGATATCTATAACCTTGATTGCCAATTACTGCTTTAAAATCAATGTCAATTTTAAATTTGATTGTGATTTACAGGTAACAAAAATCCTATACCTAATTCAAATCCAAAAATGTTAGGCGAGTAGTTTTATTTTATTTTTTTGCATGCTTTACCAAAAAAACATGGTTCCTCAATAATTCAATTCTTTCACTTTGTCCCTAAGAAATGGATTCAAAAGTATAGTGGGGTTTGCCTTTTTCAGGTTAATTAGAGATCTAATTAATCTATATATTAATTAATGATGAAGTGGAGAAATTAAAAAAAAAACACTTTATTTCAAACTTATGCAAAATGATACTACAACTCTACTGTATTTATAGTCATCCTAACTTATTATAAAAATTCTCTAACCCTCCCGACGACAATACAAAGGTGGTCGGGTCCTCCCACGAGTGGCTAGCCTTAATGAACCAGCGCAACAACGAGCTCTTCCTCTCCAACGCCGCCACATCAAGCCCCCCAATCCAGTCCCTCCCCAACCCGAGCTCAACCTCGAACCAGGCACCAGCAGAGCCCTTGTCTCCAAGCTAATCCTCTCCACACCCCCCGACGACGAGTGCTGTCATTCCGCCCGTACGACTGCCCCCGGCCACAGCCACGAGTGGGTCCCCTTCGGCAACCTATACACGTTAGGAAACGACAACCTCCACTATCCAAAGGATTACGATGATTTCGTGTTTTCATCCAAAAGCAATGTCTGCACTTGCTTGACCAACTCGATGTTAAGCAATTGGGGGTTGGAGGACTGGGACCTAGCTAACTTGGATTCTCCCAAATTAGCTTGGATTGGGAGAAACGATGGAACCTCATTTTTTTATGCATACTACTACGTATATTTATATAGGGTCATGTTAAAATACATATACTATCCAATCCAACGTATTTCAATGCATAGTAGATAAAATATAAGTAAAAGAGTAAAATAGTAAATCTACTATAGTAAATCTGCTACACCATTGAAATAATACTCCCTCCGTCCCATGGTACTTGCACTATTCTATTTCGGCTCGTCTCAAACTACTTACATTATTTCTAGTTTAAGTTAGAATTAATGTATTTAACTAATATGTTAAATTAAGTTAAGAGCCATTTTATTAAGTTATGTCTCATTACACTTCAAATTCTAATTTAATTATAAAAAAAATCAATCACAAATTTATGGCATAAAATGAAAAGTGCGAGTAACATGGGACGGAGGGAGTATCAGATTGAAAAAAGTTAAAAATGTGAAAAGACAAAATTGCCCAGCAGCCCAAAAGGATTTTCGGGTGGAAAATAGCCAGAAGGATCAATTTCAAAATAAACTCTTAGTCCAGGGACTACTGATGATATTTTTAAAGTCCAGGAACTATGAGCGAGATAAACCCATAGTCCATGGACCATTTTTGTAGTTTACTCTATATTTTAAGTGCTTTTTAGTTGATCAAAGAATGCACTATTTTTGAAGTATTAAGATTGTTCATTGTATATCTGATATACGGCCATTTATATCATAAGACAATCAATTTGATTGTTTTTAGTTGGTTATAGGGCTTGAGGCTATTTCTATTTCTTTTATTTAATATTAAAAATGCCCAATATCGTCTGCCAATATGTTGATATGGCCTTTGATGCCTCCAATGTGATAAATTTCTTGGAGAAAAAATGAAACTTGAAGATGAATAAGTCCAGTTTCATGATTTATATGTAAGGGAAAAATGATATAGCAGTGTTATCTCACTAAAGAAACGGATATTGACATTTATATAACTATATCCTTTCTTCTTTCAGTAGTTGATATGAAATTCTCCGAGTTGTTGTTGACTTTATAAATGCAACTATTTTGCAACACAGGTTCCCGCACGAGCAACAGCAGCTGCAGTTGTGGCCCAAGTGCATCTCGACCGGGCCATGAGCTTTCAGTTTATGAGCAATTGGCTTTGGATTAAATTCCTAAAACAATGATGAATTGCCTTAGATAACAAAAAATTAATTAGTAGAGCAAGACCATACCATCCATTTACGGCGACAAATGGGTGTCGGTTACTTATTAAAGGGGCAATCCCTTGACTATTCATGGTCGAAAAGCTTATATAAACACAATACTTAACATTTCCTACGTACATGTTCAACCCCTAGAAATCCAAGGATTAGTTATATGGCTATAACATGGGACTCAAACATAAATACAAAAGTATCTTACCAAATTAGGCACACTCTACTCTCCCTCCTTTGGAACCATCGGGATACTTTTACTAGTGCTTTCGTGGTATAGTAGTTGTCAAGTTTTAAGAAAATGGAATATTACAATCCCTGAAATATGAAAATGACAATAAATATTTATTAGCATCATACCACAGGCGGAGACAACAATCGTGCCTATATAGACGCCATCATATCCCAACATTAATATTAAATTTCTTCACAAAGGCAATTTCGTTATACGCACTATTTTTAGCTACCTGCGCAAATAAGTATTTTAAGCAAGATATAAAGATGACAATCATCATTTTGAGTTCTTACCTTTATGATTGAACTGTCTTTATGATGGAAGTATCTCTACCCCAGAACAATCTTACAATACTGATAGGTCAAAAAGAACTACATTAAAAAAGCCTTAAGAGAATTAACTATAACACGTCGACAAACAATTACCTCTATTGGAAGATAAATGGGGTTTGACCAGTGCCAACTGAAGGTTGGCAAGAAAGGATAAATTAGAGTATTTTTTTCTCCTGATGGAAGTATTATGCAATTGAAGGAAGACCTTTACAGTATTTTCTTTCCATGGAAGGAAAACTTGTATAGTGTCAATTGTTAATAAATTCAATAACAATACACAAGAAAGACCAAATATGCTTACTCTAAATCATTTGTTTGCTCTTTAGCAATCAAATAAATCTTCTTGCATTGTGTCTCATTTATATGTTCAACCTGAACACCTTGTAAAAGGTCATTCACCTCGATATAGTAAGATAAACCTATAGTAAGGTCTTTGTTGAGTGTCTTGACATATTCTGAGATCAGAATAAGTTTTCAGAATACTACTAGGCCGCCAGACATGTCGGGTAACAAACAATGCAAACAAAGAAGGGCTAGAGGATGCCCGCACGGGCTTAACTCAGTTGGTTCCTGGGTGGTAGATTGTCCCTAAGCAGACAGGATCGAATGCTGGCAGCCGCAGTGTGGGAGTTTCACCACTGTGGTGGCTCCTTGTGTGCTGGTTACCAGTGTAAGTTCCTCCCACCTAATGGGCCGCTGAGGTACCGTGTTTGAACCCCTCCATAGCGATGTCGGGCCGGGTTATGGGGGCGCCTGGGGTGAGCGAATCACCTTTTGTCCCTAAAGAAGGGCTAGAGGAAACTTTCCTAGACTCATCAGACAAGGGTGAAAACTTCTGCAAGAAAGCTCCTCGATGTAGTTTCCACATGCCCTGCAGGTTCTACCAGAAACAATGTGGTGTACATCCTTCGAGTGTTTTTTCACATCATCATGGCTTCGCATCCCATTTCCCTTACACCTTTTCTACTCCATGTTGCATTTGTAGATATTGATTCTTGCTTTTGCTCTTTCAGCGACATTCTCTCATACATTCGCACAGACCCAATCTTAGAGAGAAAGAAAGTCATTGTAGTAAATAAAAATGAAACAAAGTAAAAATGACGAAACAAAGTGAAAATGTCAAAAAATGAAACAAAGTGAAAAATGACATTTTTGTACTTTAATCAGTTGAAAAATAGTGCAAATTAAAGAAAATTTGGGTTGAATTTGATAATATATCAAAACGTGGATGTGGCTTGAATTTGATAAACTCTGTTTCATTTAGAAAAGCATGATGACTATTGAATTAGGATTCTGAAATACAAGTACAATACAGAGCGAGCGGATCCGAAAAAGGAAAAGAAATTGACCTTCCCTTCCAAGTTCCCCTGCAGACGCGTAACCAGAACAATCACAAATCAGAGTCGATTGTGTGCTAATATCAACCTTAAGCAAAGATTCGAGAGAGATATGAAAAAACAAAATGGATTTGAGAGAGAGATGAAAAAATAAATTGGATTTGAGAGAGATATATGAAAAAACAAAATGGAGTGAGAGTCTAAGAGAGATGCTGTGACAGGATGTAGATATAGATATATCAGGAGGGATGTGATCAATCTGTTAAAATAAAAACAAAATATAATACCTTTTTTTAGTTTGAGGTTGAATTTCATCTCATAATCGACGCTCAATCTATTTTCTTATGAATTCTTCATGTAACACAGAACCGAGAGAAAGTTTATTCTTCAAATTTCATCTATTTTATGAATTTAGTATTGTATTGGTGAATCGATATTTTAGAATATCCACCATTGTTCTGTTGACATTTGTAATATAGTTTACTGACATTGTTAGAGCATCCACGTCAATACATCTCTTATTGTCCTATTCATGGCTCCACACCATTTTTAACCATTTTTATTCCATTAGTTAGATTACACTCGCAACAATTTATCTCATCCTTTAATTATTCATGGGTCTTACAATTTTTTTTGTTCTTTATTTTATTTTTTCCCCAACCAATTTGAATATCAATTATACATTATATTCATATTCAAATTATAAAAATACTATTTATATTAAAAATGTCATTATATTAAATAAGTCTCGTGCATGCGGAAACAACACAGGGCGCAATCCTCCGGGATCGTGGTTGCTTGCAGAAATAATCACGAACGAGCCTTTGGACGGCTTCCACCCGATCACGATGGATGTAGCGGCAGTGTCTCGACAGCGGGTTCGCGGCAGCTAGGCTAGCGTAATACTGTTGATAATACTCTTGTTGTTCTAACTCTGCTTGCAATCAACCGAACAACTTCCTCATGATTCATTTCTTGAATTGAGAATGCAAATGAAAATTTTTAGAGGGAAGAAGGGTGATAAATGAGGTATTTATAGATTATTTATGGATGAATTGGATGTTAAATTTTTTTAAAAAACAGTAATATTTTGGAAAGTGAGAAAATTTTATTTTTGTGTATATTTTTTAAAAAACGACGCCGCTCGCGGAAGGGCAAGTGGCATCACCCCGCGCTGGGGGAGCACAACGTCGCTCCAGCCTCCAGGCGCGTGACCGGCCACACCGGGAAATGCCCTCTGCGGAGGGCGACCCTCTACGACGGACTCACCACAACCGCATCCCCTCGCGACCTGTCTCGCCGGGATAGGCCAACCCTCCATGGAGATCACCGTTGTGGATGCTCTTATACAAATTTTTATAGTTGAGATATAAAAGTAAATAATGACACTAATTCCATATCATGCGTAAATAATGTACTCCCTCTGTCCCACTTTAGGAGTCCATTTGAGTTCGACACGAGTTTTAAGAAATATAGAGGAAAGTTGGTGAAAAAAGATAGTGAAATGTAGGTTATACTTTTATATATTAGTTTTATAATAAAATGTGAGTGGGACAAGTGTTAGTGGAATGTGAGACCTATTACCATTTATGGAATATTCTAACCGAGACTCTTAAAGTGAGACACCAAAAAATGGTAAATCAGGACTCCTAAAGTGGGACGGATGGATTAGTAAATAATGACATAAAAGTAAATTTCTAAACCAATTTTAAAATTTGTGGAAAATAGTAAAATTTGGCTAAAGTTCATGGATTTAGGGATCAATATCCCTACATTACCCCTAAAAGTTTGAACTACTCTTTCCTGTATGATACACCCGCATTGTATTTTATTCCAAAATGTATATAGTATCAAATTATAAGCTCTATAATATCAATATTTTGTATGTTTGATAAGAAGTTGGAAATTTAATTAATTTCAATATGTATCCTTGTCTCCTATTGTGTAATACTATAAAAAGACGTCGAATGAAATCAACCTAATCTGATGCTAGCATGTACTAGCAAACATCACCATGTTCCTCAACATTTTTGTAATTTTTATACGAGATAAATGTTCAAATCATAAATGGCAAGCTTAAGTTTACAAAGCAATATAGTAGTAACATTAATCCAAGGCTCCAATGATGCGAAAACTTATTTGAATAATTCACTACAACATGAGTTAGATGAACCAACCCCAACATTTTTAAGCTTTATGGTATTTGTAGACAGATGCACACACAAGAAAGAACACCAAATTCAAGGCTCCTATCCCACTGCACAACCAATACACATTGTCCAGTCTCCCTTTGTTTATATTGTTGGGCAACCATACCGTCGCATTCTGCACTGCATCGATGACGATATTGCTCGAATAGAAGGCCCCCGCGATTGTCAAGCCAACGACAGCGGTTGCAGTGCTCTTGAACGAAGCTGGGAACTGTTGGTAACAGAATGAAACTTGTCCTGCAAAATGGAAACCTTCCGAAACTCCAAGAATGGCCAGCGGTGGCGCCAGCCACAGCAACGACATGGGAACCACTGCATTCACTTGGTCAACGAGGTTATGAGATCTTGCCACGCTTAATCTCTTAGACTCCACAAGTGCCGCGACAATGCTGCTGAGTATAGTGAAGACATGGCCGATCCCAATGCGCTGCAAGTGCGTGGGAGGCCTATTGGGAGCGAGCTTTACCCAAAGCGGGAAAATGAGGCGGTCTAGCAACGATATGGTGACACAGGTTGCGATGAGCAGACACACTTGGATTGTGGCAGCTGGGATTTTGAAATGGGAGGTGATGTGATTGTCCATGGTTTTGCCTTGTATGATTATGAAACTCATCTGCACTGCTATAGGTATACTCAATATGTAACCACTAATCCATATTGGCACAATCTTTATTAGCCTCTTCAGATCTTCAACTTGTTGCACTGTGCATAGTTTCCATGGACTTACTATCTTTGAACTAGACTCTTCTTCATTCTTCATCGCTGCACGGTTCAAGAACCTGCAATTTTAACCAAATATAGTTTAAACTATATATAGAGCTAGTATTAATTAATTATAGCATATCAAGTGATTATAAACTTACTTGAAAAATGGTGTGGGAGAGTTGAAACCATCTCCATCATGGTGATAATCTCCACTTTGTGGTGAGAGATGCATCTTCTTTTTCTTGATGGCTGCAACGATGACACAAGCCAAGCTCTTGAAAGGGCTGCCAGTGGGCTTCACAAAGCGATAAACTTTTGAGCCACATAGGAAGACCACCAAGCCAACCAGATTGGCCATGGTGAAGATGGTGAAGCCCCACCCCCAGCCCCGGTTTTCCTCCACGTATACCATGAGCGTTGAGCTCACAAAGTTAGCCACGTAGATTGTGAAAACGAACCAATTGAAGAATATCCCCTGATGTCTTGTGGAGTCTAGTTGATCTGCTCCCATGGAAGCAAGAGTGAAGCGTGTGCCTCCGTTTCCTATAGAGAGGAGAGTCAGGCCGAGATAGAGAAGACCGGCCTGAAGAGGCGTTGGATGCTTGCAGAGAATGGAACCCTTTTCACAACTAGGAGGCCTCAAATGGCTCACTGTTGCAGATAGTAGCAATAGCACTACTCCCTGCACAATATCAATACTACTTCATAATCATGATATCTTTCAGAAGAAGGGGAGGGAAACATACCAGCAAAGAGATGAGGGAGGAGAAGCAGATGACAGAAAAGCAGCCAGCAAAAGAATCAGCAATGATTGCAGCAAAGATAGGGATGAAAGTGATGCTTCCATTGACATAGTTGCTGATTTTAGCAGCATCAGTATCTTCAAAATGGAACTCATCTCTCAGGAATGTAATGAGGTTGGCGCATAATCCAGATGAGAGTGTCAAACCACCCATTGTTGCTGTTTTTCCACAAAAAAAAATCAAAAATTTGTAAAAATGGTTAAGAACTAAGATTATCTGAAAGAGACATGAAAAAGAACCTATGATGAAAGGGAAGGTGATCCATCCGCCACGAGCACGGCGCAGAAGTGCTTCACTCTTCATCATCATTCAATTCCAACTCTAAGTTGTTTTTTATTTATTTTCTCCTTTGTTCAATGTTGAAGCTTAAATGAGATGTGTTGTGTGCGCTTTTATTATTCATTCATGGCATAACAAACTTTTAAAAATGTAAGGAATCAAAAGGTAAGCATTCTTTGTCATATAACTCATTAAACTCACATACATATACATCTTTGCCTTCTTTGTGTTGAAATTTATAATCTGTATGTCACTCACTAAATTAAAAGTATGTGTTTTTTCTGCCTGACACCTAATTTTAGTTGGACTTATTTATTGTAAAATGTAGTAGTTGGATGTTTAAATGAGAAAAGATAAAAAATGATTAACATTATTCTGAATACGGAAAACTGAATCGTGAATGGAATAATCTTAAAAAGTCACACACATTGGCATACAAAATATTGCAGGACACTTGATTCTATCAAAATGAATTCTTGGCTTTAATTTCACATAAATTGTAACTACTCCATTAGTTATAGACCCGCTTGTTATTTCAGTAAATTCATAATTTGTTTTAACTTTGCATTATAAAATAAGTGAAGTAATAGTGGTCAAACATGATTTTTGATGTAAAGAGAAATTCAATCTTTAAAAAAATCAATTTTGATGATTTTGTTCTCTTCCACTGCTCACGTATACAGTCCAGTAATTTTAGTAAAGGTGATGCTAAATGGCCATAATATGGCCAAGCCATAAACTTAAAATATTAATAAATATTTGTGTCATTAATGCTAATTCAACAAAATCCATACACCTCAAAAAGAGTAAACATGTTGAGACTATTGTGCCCTTTACTTGAAATATACAACTCCTAATATCTTTTATGCAAATATAAGTATAACCCATGTAGTTGAATATTTTTTTTATTTTTTAATTTATTATACTCCGTAGTTTGTAAATGCATATTAATCACAATAATTAACTATGGTTGACAACCGTCATTTATACCAATACAAATTCGACAATTCACTTCTTATAACATTTGCACCGCATGATACACAAATTATTGGAGTCAGTATTTTCAGAAAATTATCATTTGCACAATTACAAATTCATTAAATTTGCTTTATTATATATATTGAATTTAAGTAATTATAACATTGCAATAAAGAGAAAAAAGATAATTATGTAAACACAACTATATCATAGTATATAAAAATAATTAGTATGTTTATTTTTAAAATTATATTATAATGCACCCTACATTTTTAGTATAATTGAAAATTTTAAACTATAACATGATTAAATATTATAGGCTATCTGATTGTGTTACAACTTAGTTATTATTGATTTCAATTTAATATGATCAATAGAAAAACATTTAGGGAACATAAAAACTTAATCTTAGACTAAAAAATTGTTTAAAAATAAATTACTGAAAATAGAAAATTAAAAAATAAATAAATTAAAAAAGAAATGTAAATATCGGATTAAGGAAATGAAATTGGAAAACAATTACAATTAAATAGAAATGGTAAATTACAATTAAATAGAAATGGTAATAGTGTAAAGGTTTTGGAGCATTAAATGACCTATTTGAGCTATAACATCTAAATTTTACTAAAATGCCATTTTATGGCCCGTCATAATGTGACCACGTAGCATTTTCCTTTTAATAATGGAGTGAATAGTGATTAGTGATGACAAAATATATTTAATAATTATTTTGCATAGATTTTAAGAACTAGCAGCTTTCCAAATTGGTTAGACCATGTAGCTGACTTTTTGCTCACCTCTACCTGATTTTGTTATTATTTTCCCTTTTGTTCAATTAATTAGTCTTATATCTTTTTCAGGAACTCATTAAATTCAGATAATTATACGTTTTTGCCTTTTTCAATAATCTGTATGCCAATTACAACTTTAAAATCAATGGCAATTGTAAATTTGGTTTGATTTAAAGCTACGTTTGTCGAATTCTGTGCTCTAGTTTCAATATATTTAATTTTTTTGTCTTCAGTTATATTATGTACGCTCTTTGATTTAATCTTGTAATTATCAACTGTAATTATCAATATGAAGTGAAAAAATATTATTTAAATACAAATTATAAAAAAAATATCAAACTTAATACTAAAAAGAGAGATAACAAATATCATACCCAATACCACGTATCTCATTTTTATAAATGGAAAAAATTACCCTCCGGCTACAAAATTGCTTTGGGGGTATTTTCGCTCAAAAATCGCGATGAATAGTAAAAAAGGACTACCGGCGTGATTAAGGTGAAACTCCAGGGCCTATTTGCGTGTGAAACTGAAACACATAATCCAGTTACTAAATGTGTAGTTCACTCTTATTCAAATTAGGCCAATTAAATTATTGGTCCACAAAATAATATTCCCTATATCCACTATTTAAAGAACTACTTCCACATTTTGATTTATCCATGATTTAAAAAACCATGTACTTTTTTCTACTTTTGGTATACGGACCTCACATTCCACTAGCTTTTTATACTCACAATCCATTATAAAATTATAAAATATGGGTCTGACATTCCATTTACTTTTTCCCTTTACTTTTCTTTACAAAATCAAACAATTTTTTAAAGCTCATGCTGCATTAAAATGACTCTTTAAATGGTGAATGAATGGAGTAACACATTTAACTAAATACAAAGTAACACAATTTGGTAAAAGATGCTCCTCTACGTGCATTGTAAATAATACTTCTTTTATTCCTTGTTAATAGAGATGACTCAGTTATCTTAGAACTTTCCATAATAAAAAAAATGACTCAATTAACATGGAACAAAGGAGGTAAAACATTTAATTAAATAACACAATTTAGTAAATAAAAACAAATAATTCATCTTAATAAGTCAAGATAGATTTTTTCTATATAAATTAGTGTATTAAGTTTTATACAATTATTTAGTTACTTAGATTATATTTAAGATAATCTTATAGGATTAAAAATGTTGGATTCAATTAATTAAAACTTATTTATTATAATTTTTTTTGAATCATTTTAATTTATTAATTAATTATTCAATTAAAATAAAATAAAATATTAACAAGAGTTTAATTAATTATTGAGAATCAAGAAATTACAAAAATAAAAAAGCATTTTTACAGAATAATCCTATTGATCTCGCTAAGGATTCAATATCATTAGTGTTATTAATTGCAAATAATTCTATTAATTACGAAGAAATCCTATAATTGATTACGTTATTGATTATTTTTTGCAGTGTTGAAAATTCAAAATAGTATAAAATTAAAAATGTATATAGTATTAATTGCAAATCAATTCAATTAATCACGAAGCAATCCTATAATTGATTATGTTATTGATTATTTTTGACAGTGAATTATCCACTTATCCACTTGAAGAAAACAGATAACTCATCTGAGTGACAAAAATGAAAGGTCTGAAGAAGAGATATTGCAAGCAGAGAGATGACCGACTGAAAACCAGGTGACAGAGAAGCATCCCACAAAAGAGTCTGCTATGACTGCACCAACAATAGGGAAGAGGAGTGTCTGATGTATTGCATTTGTTACTCCATAAATTGGTGGTGTTCTAATCTTTTTATATATTTAGTTATAGCACAACCACCATTGATGCACAAACAATAAAGTAACATAAATCCAATGCTCCATTGATGCAAAAACTTATTTGAATAATTCACTACAACTTGACTTAGATGAACCAACCCCAGCATTTTTAATCTTTATGGTATTTGTAAACAGATGCACACACTAGAAAGAACACCAAATTCAAAGCCCCTATCCCACTGCACAACCAATACACATTGTCTAGTCTCCCTTTGTTTATATTGTTGGGCAACCATGCCGTCGTTCTCTGCACTGCATCGATGATGAGATTGCTCGAATAGAAGGCCCCCGCGATTGTCAATCCAACGACAGCGGTTGCAGTGCTCTTGAACGAAGCTGGGAACTCTTGGTAACAGAATGTAGCTTGTCCTGCAAAATAGAAACCTTCCGAAACTCCAAGAATGGCCAGCTGTGGCGCCAGCCACAGCAACGACATGGGAACCACTGCATTCAGTTGGTCACTGAGGCCATGCGATCTTGCCAAGCTCAGCCTCTTTGCCTCCACAAGCGCCGCGACAATGCTGCTGAGTATAATGAAGACATGGCCGATCCCAATGCGCTGCAAGGGCGTGGGAGGCCTATTGGGAGCGAGCTTTACCCAAAGCGGAAAAATGAGGCGGTCTAGTACAGATATGGTGACACAGGTTGCGATGAGCGCACACACTTGGATTGTAGCAGCTGGGATTTTGAAATGGGAGGTGATGTGATTGTCCATGGTCTTGGCTTGTATGATCATGAAACTCATCTGCACAGCTAGAGGTATACTCAATATCAAACCACTGAACCATATTGGCACAATCTTGATTAGCCTCTTCAAATCTTCAACTTGTTGCACTGTGCATAGTTTCCATGGACTTACTATCTCTGAACTGGAAGACTCTTCCACACTCTTCAACGCTGCACGGTTCAAGAACCTGCAAATTTAACCAAATTAATATACACTCTATATTAATGATGAAACTTATAGCATAACAAGTGATAATAAACTTACTTGAAGAATGGGGTGGGAGAGCTGAAACCATCTCCATCATGGTGATAATCACCAGTTTGTGGTGAGAGATGCATCTTCTTTTTCAGGATGGCTGCAACGATGACACAAGCCAAGCTCTTGAAAGGGCTGCCAGTGTGCTTGACAAAGCGATAAAATTTCGTGCCACAGAGGAAGACCACCAAGCCAATCAGATTGGCCATGGTGAAGATGGTGAAGCCCCAACCCCAGCCCCAGCGCCGGTTCTCCTCCACGTACACCATGAGGGTTGAGCTCACAAAGTTGGCAATGTAGATTGTGAAAATGAACCAGTTGAAGAATATCCCTTGATGTCTTGTGGAGTCTAGTTGATCTGCTCCCATGGAAGCAAGAGTGAAGCGCGTGCCTCCGTTTCCTATAGAGAGGAGAGTCAGGCCGAGATAGAGAAGACCGGCCTGAAGAGGCGTTGGTTGCTTGCAGAGAATGGACCCCTTTTCACAACTAGGAGGCCTCAAATGGATCACTGTTGCTGACAGAAGCAGTTGCACTACTCCCTGCACAATATTAATAGTTCTTCATAATCTTGATCTCTTCCTTTTGTTTATGAAAAAAAGGAGAGAGAGACATTCAAACATACGAGCAAAGAGATGAAGGAGGAGAAGCAGATGACAGAAAAGCAGCCAGCAAAAGAATCAGCAACAATTGCAGCAAAGATAGGGATGAAAGTGATGCTTCCATTGACATAGTTGCTGATTTTAGCAGCATATGTATCTTCAAAATGGAACTCATCTCTCAGGAACGTAAAAAGGTTGGCGCATAATCCAGATGAAAATGTCAAACAACCCATTGTTGCTGTGTTACCACAACAAAATCAAACATGAATTCATTACATGTAAAAATGGTTTACAGAAGAATTAAAAGAGTCAAGAAAAAGAACCTATGATGAAAGGGAAGGTGATCCATCCGCCACGAGCACGGTGCAGAAGTGTTTCACTCTCCATTATCACTCAATTCCCACTCTAAGTTGATTTTTTATCTTCTCTTTTGTTCAATGTTGAAGCTTGAACGAGATATGTGTAGTGTAGTGTAGTGTGTGCTTTTATTGTTGATTCATGTCATTACTAACTTCTTTAAATGTAAGGAATCAAAAGGTAAGCATGCTTTGTCATATAGTATCTCATTAAACCACATCATTATGCATCTTTGCCTTCTTTGTGTTGAAATTTATAATCTGTTTATCACTGTTTCTGCCTGGCGCCTAATTTTAGTGTTTAAATGAGAAAAGAGGAAAGAGTGATTAACATTATTCTAAATACGGAAAATTGACATAGTGAATGGAATAATTTCAAAAAGCCACACACATTGGCATACTAAATATTGCAGGACACTTGATTCTATCGAAATGAATTCTTGGCTTTAACTTCATATAAATTGTATTCCGAGTCCCGGTCAAAAAATGTATTTAATAATTAATTTGCATAGATGTTCATGATTTTATTAAGAGATAATAATGAAGCAATGATTTTTTTATATGAAGAGATTATCATTAAGTTCGATAATATAGAACAAGCAGTTTGTAATTTCGGTCAGACCCGTTGCTGCTCTTAGTTAAAATATTTCTAATTAAAAAATATTTTCTTTTACTACTTGATAACTGACTAATTATTTTTATCAATGAATCTGTATGCATGATAAATCCGTCCTAATTAAATAGTATGAGATGTGAGTTTTTTTTGGCTAAATCTCAAAAATCTGTATGCATCTTAATTTTAGGTTGAACTTTTATTTGATTGGGTATTACCGTCCAGCCAAGTTAATAATCTAGCATACTATAAAATAGACAAGTTATATTAGTACAAGTTTAGACCTATAATAGGAGTAATATGTACTGCTATAAGATAAACCACATACTTCAACTCTGAACACCCATTCTTCCAAAAGACCATTTTCTATTTTTGAGGGAGAATTATTTTATCCTAATTTGTTGTGTGACAAGTGAGACAACATGATTATTGTGCTGTAAAAAAAACTTTACAATACTTTCCTTAATCGTCACTAGATTCCTCAACACTCTTGTACTTATACAATGATGCACAAACAATAAAGTAACATAAATTTATCCCTCCTAAAACACAACACAACCAATACAAATTATCTAACCTCCCATCATTAATATTATCAGGCAGCCATGTTGTCACACTTCTCACAAGATCAATTATGGCATTGCTGCAATAGAAAGCAATCCCAATAAACAATGCAACAGCTGCAGTTGATGTAGTTTTCAGTGTCTCTGGAAATTCTTGATAGTAAAGTGCAATTTGCCCTGGAAAATGGAAGGCCTCTCCCAAACCAGCAATACCCAGCTGTGGCACCAGCCACATTGCTGACATGCCAACAATCCCATCCTTTCCTACCACTGATCTCAGCCTCTTCCTCTCCACTGCTGCCGAGGCTGCCATGCTGGCGATGGTGAGGATGTGTCCGATGCCAACGCGTTGGAGAAGCGTGAGAGGCCTTGTTGTGACTCTCTCCCACAGTGGGAGCGCCACGCGGTCTATGATGAAGATGAAGAGTGAGGTCGAGACTAGAATGAAGACCGGCATGGAACCTGCAGGGACCTTGAACTGCCCCCCTAGATGGCGATCCATGGTTAGCGCCTGGATCACGGTTAGGCTCAGCTGGATGGCTAGAGGCGTGCAGAGTAATAGGCCGGTCGACCACAGGGGTAACAGCTTGATTAGGCCTTTGAGGCTCTCTACTTGCTTCACTGTGATCGCGCGGTCTCCTTCCCTTTGCAGCGCTGCACGGTTCAAGAACCTGTCCAAATTTGAGGATGATTTTTAGTTTACTGAGATCAGACATAATATGTGTAAAGGAACCTAATGATCACCTGAAAAAATGTGAAGGCTGCTTAGGTGCTGTTTTTGTGGAATCTTGGTAGTAATCTTCATTCTTCTCTGAGAGGGTCATTTTTCTTTTAGTGACAGCTGCAACAGCTACGCGTGCTAGGCTCATGAACGGGCTTCCCTGAGGCTTCATGAGGGTGTAGGAACGTTTCCCGGATAAGAGAAGTGCTAAACCAAGCACATTAGCCACTGCAGAGATGGTGAAACCCCATGTCCAACTGAAATTGTCTTGTACATACACCATGGCAGTTGAGCTAACAACTGTGGATGTGTACATTGTGAAGATGTACCAGTTAAAGAAAATCCCTTGATGCTTTGGGCTGTCGAACTGATCTGCTCCCATCGTTGCAATGGTGAAACGCGTGCCTGCAGTCCCTAGGGATGCTAGAGCCAGCCCAAGATACAGGACTGTGAATTGAAGGGATGATGGATATCTGCATAGAATTGATCCATCTTCACACGCTGGAGGCCTCAGGCGATCAACGGCCGCTGTTAAAACCAGAATCACCGCACCCTGCCCAAGCAAAATGGTTAGTTTATCTTATGAAATCCACTTGAAGAAAACAGATGAACCTTGATTCTTCAAATCATATATGCACTGACTGGAAAGGTATAAACTCATTTGAGTGACTAAAATTAAAGGTCTGAAGAAGAGATATTACGAGCAGAGAGATGACCGACGAAAACCAGATGACAGAGAAGCATCCCACAAAGGAGTCTGCTATGACTGCACCAACAATAGGGAAGAGGGTGGTGCTTCCATTCACAAAGTTATAAATCTTAGCAGCACTTATGCTCTTGATGTTGAATTCTTGGATCAAATATACGATCAGGTTCGCCACCACGCCTCCGGATGCAAGAGTTAAGCAACCCATTGTCCCTAAAGGTATCCAAGTTAGGCATACTAATCAGTTCACCTAAGCAGCCACAATTTTATTCTAAAATTTATGAATTGGTCTGATAAGAGAAGATGATATAACCTATGATGAAGGGGAAGGTGATCCAGCCTCCACGTCTTCCTTTAGGCGATAAACGAGCTGCTTCATCCATGGGAGCTACTGGATTGTCTGCCATTTTTGTCAAATGCTTATGCTAAGGAGTAACTGATGTGTTGAATTTGTTAGTCCATGAATTGGTGGTGTTCTAATCTTTTTATATTTAGTTACAGCACAACCACCATTTTTTTTCTTTCTGCTATTTTGGAAGGATTGCATTGCCAACAAGCAAAGTCAGCATGATCGTGCCTAAAAAACTCAACTTGTTTGGACAATCATTTCAATTATATGGCATGTTGAATGATTGACCCCATTTTCTTGAAAAATATCCCATACGTATATTGCATAAAAATATTTCTACTTGCATAATGATTCTCTTTAAAATGTAATTTAACAAATGTATTAGTGATATCAGTCTTCTTAAATACTTAAATTATGGTAAGCATTCAACACATCGCCAGTTTTGCTATTAATGTAACTATCATGACAATGATATTTCTAATGTATCATAATGAATTAAGCACCAATAAGATGAATGGTTTCACCAAAATATCATCTAAAGACTAGTAGAAAAGATAAGAGAGCAAAATCCACTTTGTAAAGATCAGAACAGATTCATCTAGTTAAAATATGAAAGAGCATTGATTAATGTTAACACTGTCACAAATAGTAGTTACATATCTCGATTACATGCAGAATTTACATAAAATAATATTAATGTTTCAAAGAAAAATGAAAGAAAAAACTCAAGCTCTCAATACAGAATACAGTCTACAGAAAACATAAGAGATGAAATGATGTAACTTGGCTTGGCACCTTCATGTTGGCCTTGCCCAAACGAAAAAGTGGAACGGGCGGAGTTGAAGTCGAAGCATAGTTATTTAATGTCTTCCTGTGCTATCTGAGTCCAAATAATTCAAAATCATCACTCGCAAGGGTAGCGTCATCAGGCATAGGTGGGATTCAGTTCCAAAGCCTCCTTGTAGATCATGTCCTTCATCTGCTCCTCTGTCAGCATTTGGTGCTCCAAATCGAAGGCAAATGGTGTGGAGCAAACCGGTTCATCGGATACATCATGTAGCTTTGCAAGGTACGGATGTTCCAAGGCTTCTTCCACTGATATAAGATATGATCACAGTTAGTTCTTCATCAACTGAAACAAGGCAGAATGTGGGAATCAAATAACATGGAGGAAATTATTACCTGTGATTCTGTTTGTTGGATTTATTGTCAGCATCTTGTTAACAAGATCAATAGCCAGAGGATTGACATGTGGGAAAACCTTAGCTAAGTTTTGACGGGAGTGGCGTGGAAGCTGTCGGATGTACCTTCTTGCATCCTCGTTTCTTGTGAAATTGAGGTCAGAATCAGTAGGTGTGCCTAGAAGCTGCAAAACGGATCATCAAAACAGAGATGTTTAGTACTGAGGAAGCATTAAGATTTAAGAGTAATGGCAAGCAATGAAATCTATGCAGCAATCCCACAAAAAGGGAAGCTTTGAAACAGACAAATTTAGTTCTAGACAAATGAAACAATTTAGGGTAAAAAAATTAGGAATTAAGTTAGCCCTTTTTAGGCATGGATCAAAATTTGAAATAATAGCTTCAAAATAGAGAAATTTAGTTCTGAGAGGCAAATCAAGCAATTCAAGACTAAGAATTAGAAAAAACAAAGCCAAGTTTTGATCAAGAATGAAATTTTATTTATTTTTTGAATGATATGATGCAATATGGATTTAAGATTGATAATTAGCTCCAAAAATAACAGGCAACTCAAACAATATAGGAAAGAAACACAAAAGGTAGCCCTTTTGCAGCATACAAAGAAGGAAGCTATAATTGGAAAATCCTGATTCTTTTAAGATTGATAATGTATGTACCTCAATCAACAAGTGCATTTGATGCACATGATCTTTCCCAGCAAACAACGGCTTCTTGTTGACAAGCTCCATGAAGATGCAACCAACTGACCAAACATCAATGGCAGCAGTGTACTCGGAGGAATTGAGCAGCAGCTCGGGCGCCCTGTACCATCTCGTCACAACATACTCTGTCATAAAGTCGTTCTCGGTGCTAGTCCGTGCCAGCCCAAAGTCGCATATCTTGAGGTCACAGTTGGCATTGAGCAACAGATTGCTAGGCTTCAAATCTCTATGTATGATACCAGCAGAATGTATGTATTTCAGGCCTCTCAGAAGCTGATACAAGAAGTACTGCAAATGCAACCATTATCAAGAGTATTAGCATGAGATGAGCCTAAAATTAAATCATTCAGAGATGAGCCTAAAATTGTTACTACCTGACAGTGCTCCTCCGATAACCCCTGATTCGATCGGATTATTTGGTGAAGATCGGTATCCATGAGCTCCGTTGCCATGTAAACATCGCTGAATTCCCTCCTTACAGGAGGAGGAATCACATCTGTTATAGCAATCACCTGTCGACATCATACACATCCCTCAATTAATTTAGAAATTCACAAATTGATAGTCAATAAACTCTGCTTTCAGTTGAAGTTGCAAAAAAAAAACAGAAATTGAAGAAATAAAAGGGGATCGAATCATCGAAATACGAACATTTTCGTGATCCAAGTGACGAAGAAGCTTGATCTCTCTGAGAGTCCTCTTGGCATCCATATAGTTGTCGAAGGCGTTCGCAATCTTCTTCACCGCCACCATCTCGTTCGTCTCCGAGTTCCTCACGGAGCTAATTAATTCACATGAGAAGAAGAGAAAAACTGATAAATTGAGTGAGGAGAGAGCTTAAACTACGTCGTATTTGTGTGTGATGCAATTGTTACCAGACTATGCCGTAAGCTCCGCGGCCAATCGGCATGATCGGGGTGCGATACTTGGCGGTGACCTCGAAAGTGTTGCCGAAGATGTCGTACTGGATAAACTGGCCGCCGTGCGTCGCCACCGCCGGAAAATCGGGGTACTGGCCGGCGGCGCCTCCCATGTCAGCCATGTGCTATTACTGTGGTGGTTGTGAGATGGAATAATATGAGAATCGTGGAAGATGAAGACACGTATGAATATTGGAGATGGATTGCATGTATATATAATTAAGAAAGAAGAAGTGAAGAAGGAGAAGAAGAAGAAGTAGAAAGCGAGTGATGGCATAAGCCGCCAGTGATCGGACGCATGTTATTTAGTCTTGCTTTGAGATCTAACGCTCCAGATTTACTGTGGTGTTTCGTCAACAATTTGAGTACATTATTGCAGTACGCGGAACTGTATTGTTTTTGGTTTTTATAATATTCCTTATAATTTTTGGTTGGAATTTAATACTACAAAACTGAGTTTCCACGTTTTGAAGAGGTTGGAACATGGAAATATCTTAGAAAAATCATGGAGGGGGAGCAAATCTAGTGCTTTTTCATTGTTGAGTCGTGGGATTTTGGTGCTTTTGCACACGTGTTTATTTTCATCGTGTATCAGTTTCGTATAGTATTACTACTACATTATAAGTAACTTATAAGAATCATTCCATTTGTTTGGCATATATTTTAATTTCCTTGTGATCGTTGTACAGAAAGTAAATTGAAAGAAAGTTTACAGAAGATAAGAATGAAAAAAAAATTAAAAACAAGGCAAAATGTTGATTTATAAATGATTTTGTTATTTCATTACTAATGACTATTGTCATGGAATAACGACGGTGCACTTCATTAATAAAACTTGGTTCAGCAAGTCAAAAAATAAAATTTAGCTCGAAAGAACTAAATTAAGAGCCTCTGAAGCGGTGGGATTTGTTCGTCCGTCCGTGCCAGCAGCAAGAACACCCCTGTCCGCCGCTGCGCTCTTGCCGCTGGCACGACGCTGCTCTTAGCTAAAAGCACGTCCGTGCCAGCAAACAGGGCGACGTGACGTGTTTCTATTGGCAGTTGTCATTTTTTAAAAAAAATTGAAAATAATACTAAAAATTAAAAAATATATATTTTCGGATTCCCAAATATATAGCCATTTTATTAGCGTTTTTTTAAAAATTTTTTGAAATTTTTTAAAAAAAAATTAATCCCAAAATCATGTATAAATACACACATTCATCATCCATTTGGACAAAATTCGGCCACTTATGAATTTAATTATATAATTTTTAATTTTTAGGATTTAAATTATGTATTTTTAATTTTTAAGACTTTAATTATGAAATTTTTAATTTTTAGGATTTTAATTATGTAATTTTAAATTTTTTAGTAATTAGTAATAGTATTTTGGGTATTTTTAATGGATTTTAATATTGTGGAAATATTTTTATTTGAATTGAATAATAGAATGGTGGGACCCTTGAGCAGGTGAAGAGCACGGATGTGGGTGTTGTGCTCTTGCCTAAGAGCAGGGAGTAAAAGTGGGTCCGGGCCACATCCGTGCTCGTTGGCAAGAGCACGGATGTGGATGCTCTGAGACACAAATCTAGTGTGTGTGTGTAGCTAACGGCTAAAATAACTACTCTACACACTATGAATTTGTTGTGAATTAGTTAGGAAATCTTATGAATTCCAAAATCGAAAATTGTCACATTTGGATTATGACTCATGATTATGAAATCATTCAACAAAATGGTGATTTGTGACTGTATATCTCATGATTGACTAATAATTATTTCTAGTTTATGTTGTGCTTGTGGCCATTCAATTTAAATATGGGGTATATTACCACTACTATACTACTATAAAGCAATTAAAAATTTTGTGTCTTAAATATTGTTAAATGTGTGTATATAGTACCATCCCGAGTTGAATTTCCTATATCAAGATTCTGTTGGCATAGAAAGGTATTTCGCGTATAGACTTTGAATGATTCTTGCTAGGAAAAGAAAATGATGGTTGTTTAAAATAGGGTTGTCATTTAAGCCATATTTTTCGTTAACTTCTACTTGATCTTCTAAATTTTTTAAACTGAAGTATGATTTTTATATTTGTTTCAATTATTCCACAATAATTAAAATTGAAGCTATTAATTGTTCCACAATAGTTAAACATATGTATAAAAAATGATGTGGTTTTGTTGCTTATACTTTATTTGATTTATGATACGTATCTAATTAGTGGTGTGGTTGTTGCATTTTCAACACAGCTGTGAGCAGTTAAGCTGGGTGGGTCAATATGTGATTTATTTATGCAATTAGGTCATTCACTACGCTGTTTCTATACCGTCCCTTAAATATTATTTGACCACTATTTGAGAGCCCCACTGTCCTTTTTTCCTCCATCCCTTAACTAAAGGACGGAACCTGCAACGCTCCGTCCCTTAACCGTCCCTTATTCCATCCCTTAATTACTATTCATTCAATTTCATTTTTTATTTTTTTTCCCAACCCAATTCAATTAAAACAAACACACTTTATTAAAAACACACTTTATTAAAAAACACACAACATAAAAAAACACACAACATAAAAAACACACAACATAATTTAAAATACAAAATTTAAAGAAAAATAAAAAAACTACTCCGCCAGCTAATCATCCTCCAGAGGCGGTCGAGGTTGAGGGGGAGTCGGAAGGCCAAGTTGTGCTGCCATATACACAATTCCGTTCCACCAGGCCGTGAATTGGGCGTACGAGAAGCGGGAAGTGTCCGCCATTGTGGCGGTCATGTACGCCACCATACGTGTGTCCGAGCCTCCCCGCGAGCCCGATCCCGAGGCCGGCTGGCTTGATTCGCCTCGGCCCTTCCTTGCTCTAGTCGCTTTCGCCGCCTTCGTCCCTTGCGGCCGACGACGCCCACTCGCGGATCCTCTAGCATCGCCGACCGTACCCGCAAACTCCTAGGATTCAGCCTCAGGTTGGCTGATGCCCTCAGCGGTGTCACCACCAGACGAGTATTGGCCACTCGCCGTATGCTTCGTGCGCTTCGAGGTTGAGCCCGAGCTGGAGCGAAAATCACCGGCCCACCGTTCCTCGTCCTTGACGGCCTGCCAAACATCAACAAATCTGAATTGATGACGTTCGTCCTGGTAGTAGGCGCGCAAAGCGGACGTCAAAATGTCGGTTGCCGTTGCGCCGCTTTGGTAGCGCGCCTCTTCGGCCGAGTAGATGCCGCAAAATTTTTTAACCTGTCGGTCGACTCGGTCAAAGTGAGAGCGGAGCATTTTAAATTTGCGCTTGCGGGAGCCTTTCGGCTTTATCTGGTAGTAGACCTCGCAGACCTTTTCCCAGAAACACTTCCGAGATTGTTGATTCCCGACGATGGGATCGTACGAGACGGTGATCCAGGCGTTGTATACCGCCAGCGTTTCGAGGTTGTTGTACGGATGCCGGCCTAGATCCTCTTCCTCTTCCTCCTCATCCTCGCCCGCCTGTGGTTGTACACCGCCTCGGCCACATCCACCGCCTCGGCCACCTCCACTGCCTCGGCCTACTCCCGGCGTGGGATCAACGGGAAAATCCTCCCGGATCTGGGATAATCCTTGCGAATACCGCGGGGCGGAGGGAGGGACATATGCATCAAGGTCAAAATTGGGTGGTTGGTACCCCCCCTGGCGTCGCCGAACCCTGGGTCCCCGGCGTTGACGAACCGGAACCGCCTAATGTGTTGATCATGGTCTCCCAATGCCGAACGCGTTGAGATCCCACCCGCCGGAGCCGGAACCGCCGTAGTTGCCGTCGCCGGACATCTTGAGTTGTTATATGAAAATTTGAGAGAAAATTTAGATGATAGGAAGAATAGATGTGTAGTTGTGTGTGAAATGAGGATGAGTTTAGGAGTATTTATAGAGTAAAAAAATTAATTAAAATTAAAAAAAAAACAAAAAAACGGTATTATTACCGTTACAAAATTTTTTTCTTTTATTTTTTATTTTATTTTTTTTTAAATTCGAATTTTTTTTAAAAAATATTTATTACGTCAGCACGTGACGACGCCCACTCGCGGGCCGGCGAGTGGGCGTCACGCACGACGCCGGGTCGCGCCACGTCGTTTAGGCGCGTGGCGAGACAGCCCGTCTCTTGGCTCGACGGGAAGCGACGCGGGACAAGACGCGGGACGGGACGGCGAGCTGCAACGCGTCGCGCCAGGGTCCCGTCTCTCCGGGACGGGACGCGAGACGCCGGCGAGACGCGTAGTGGATGGTCTTAGAGCATCAGCAATGGCGCCCGTCCCGGCGGGAAATTCAGCGGCGGACGTTCGCCGTTGTGCATGGTATGCACGGATACGGAATTCCGCCGAGGACACCGCAGTTCCGCGGCGTTACGCGGAATTCCGTTGTGCGGACATCCGCTATTGCGTTGACTCCCACGTTCGCGCGGAATTCCTGTTTATTGCATTAAATTTTTTTAATTGTGGGAAGTTCTTCGGGATGTCCGCCACTGTGCAGTGAGAAGTCCTTATGACGTGGCAGTGCAGTGGGAAGTCCGTATGACGTGGCAGTTGGTGTTTTTGGGAATTCCTTTGGGAATTCCGCGGTGATGCTCTTAAGCATGTCAAGGTTGACTTCACGGAACGACTATTTCCTATAGATATATCATATAGTTTGATATACAGATGCAGCAATCATTAAACATTAAAATAGAATAATCTTTTACTAATACCTTACCGGAATGTATCCCGTGAGTTTATTTAATTTATATGACCAGTTCGAGATACGTTTCCAATGTAGTACTGTATTAATTTAAAACTATAAAAATAGTCCCCCCAAATAAGCATCAACCTAATCATAGATTATTTGACGTCTACGATCCAAATATCTCCTCCAAAATCCAAATCATAATTGTAGTAATTTAAAGTAGATCGATTCGTAACTCCAAGTATCACATTTCTGCAATATTCATGAATTTGAATCCAAATTAGTAAGTAGTAAATTTTAAGATCAAGTGTGTTTAACTTATAATTTGAATTAGCTAGTTGCGTGTCTTGGGGTCTTTGATTGACTGCATGGATGCTACATAGTCAATGGTCAATAAGAAATTGAGTACTTATGATGAACGATCAGTTGTCAACCATTGAAATAATAATAATAATAATAATGTCAAAATTGTTATAATAATAATTGAACTTAAACTCTGATGATCCATGACCCAGTCTAACTCCTGCTTAGATGTTGTCGAAGACTATGTTTTACGCACTTCCATTCAAATTTATATACATACTTTAGTACTTACCTTGGTTACCATTTAAAATGATTTTTCCTCTATATACTACTTTATTTACCGCTCCCTTATAAGAAATTTCAAAATTAAACTATTTGGGCCAGTTTGGTAGGAGCCATGAGACGAAGATAAATCAGGACCGGCATAATGTTTGTAATTAACGGCTGTCACACGCTAATCATAATCATGATGACAAAATTGACTATGCTTTGACTCTAGCATGATCAAATTGCAGTTCAATCTGCTTATAAATAGGGAACTCACTCAATAAATTTCAGTATATTAATCTACTGCATAGTATACACGCTTTCTTTGCATTATTTCTTACCGAACCTTTTGTATTCGCCTCCTCCAGTTCATCGTAGCTTCTTTTGTCATCGGTGCTGCTACAAATGAGTTGATTCGTCTTTGGAGACGACACATCTAATTCGAGAGCATTACTATGATGTATCTCGCCTTGGGGATAAAGGGCTCATCAACTTGGTTTTGGTTTTGCATTACGGTTCCAAAGTTTCTATTTCTGTAATTCAAATGGTCTACTTAAACAGCATTGCTTTTGAATTGGGTTTTAATCTAATACTACTAGTGTAATTTATTTTGTCCGACTAATCAACTGCCGGGTGGGCCTCACTGCAAATGGGTTGGTCTAGTAAAGTGGTTTAGCCTTTCAGCATATCAAAGCCCAAATTCTCATTTTCTTTTGTTTTTTTGCACATGAAATTCGCTACTTGCTTATCTTCATTAATACTTAATTCACATTTTATATTTTATTTATTTAATATAAATTGGAGATTAAATAATTTTTCTATACCGAGTTCATCGATTTTTTATGAAAATGTTCAAACTATTGGGAATGTCTTAATGACATAAGACGTAAAAATTTTATCATTATAGAAAGTAAATTACAATCTACGAATCGAATAGAAAGTAAAAAAGTGTAAATAATGTAGGTAAGCTCGGTTTTGTAAGTCACATTTTTCACTTCAGCTTTCAAAAGCGGTTGGGTTGGGTCAAGAGAATATATACCACCCATGATATTTGGTTTTTCGTTTTAAATAATCATTAGTAGCTGCCAAAAATAATCTAAATAAAGTTTCTCGTTTTCTTATTTACGTTTTTTATTTGTTTGTTAGCCGATTCCAACAACTTGCGATTAAGTATTTAATCTTCAGAAAATCTAATGCAAGGAGCAACAAATGATGATGCAATAAAGTATGAAAATATAAATATAGTTGTTGAAAAAATGAACTGAACTACGCAATCAGACAAATGATGATGCAATAAAGTAATCGATATGGAATGCAATTGTGTACATAATTTGAAGGTCGGCAACAACTAGCTGAAGATCGGGTAGATTCTATTAAAATTATTATATTTTGAGAGAAACATATTTTTAAGTTTATGAATATTGCGCTGCGCTACTATATACTCCCTCCGCCCCAGATGAATTGTCACTCTTTGACCGGACACGGGTTTAAGAAATGTAAAGAAAAGTTGGTTGAAAAAATTAGTGGAATGTGGGACCCATTTTTTTATATTGATTTTATAATAAAAGGTGAGTGAAGTGAGTTAGTGGAATGTGAGACCTACTTACCATTTATGATAAAAATGAAGTGTGATAATTATTGAGGGACGGACCGAAACGGAAAATAGTGACAATTATTGAGGGACATACCGAAATGGAAAAGAGTAACAATTAATCGGGGATGGAAGGAGTATTATTTGTGGTTTCTACCTTTTTTTTTAAATATCACCGGGCGTTGTTGGACTTTTATATATCGTTGACTTTTTTAACCTTTTTATGTTTATGAACCTAAAAGGCATTTTTATACTTTTACATTAAAGAAAACTATATTTAATTTATAAAGTTTGCTATAATATCATCTGGTCTATTCTTTAGAAATATCAGTCACACAACTTTAAACTTTAATATAACATCACTGAAAATACTTTTGTATTCTTTATATTTTTTTGACGAATATACATTTTAACCATTAGAGGATTAAATTTCTTTGCTTTATCTTCTCTTTTATTTATTATGATAACGTCAATGTTTTAAAACCCGTACCGGTCAGCGAACCAGCGAAGCTACTGGTTCAACCGGTTCAATCACTGGTCGAACTGTTTTATTGTTGCAAATACATATAATTAAGTATACAATATACAAAATATATTAAATTTACATATAATTAGAGTAGTGATCTAGGAGAACCACTACTTAAATGCATAATTAGAGAACACGAATGTAGTTCACTATAAGAGCGATTAGTTAACTATAACAGTGATTTAGTTCACTACAAGAAGGAGTGAAACAAAACGCCTTTACAGTGAACTAAATCTTTCACGAAATAAATACTTCATTTTAATGGTGTTTTGGTTCATTCCTTCCTGTAGTGAATTAAATCACTCTTATAGTGAACTAAATCGCCCATATAATGAACTAGATGGTTGAGATTTGTTCTCTAGTTATACACTTAATATTAGTTATACTTTGATCATCTCCCTAATTAATAATATATCAAAAATATTAACCTTATATTTTAGTTGTAATATAAATATTAAAATTTACTAGTAAATGACTAAATTTCATAAATATTTTTGTTGGTAAATAAAATTAAATATATGATTCCTTAGTTATTGTAGATAAAAAATTTAATATTTTATATATAAATAGATAAATTTCATTGTAACTAAAAAAGTGTATTGAACGAAATAATATTATATTAAGCAATAATTAAACATGAATAATTAGTTATTTTATGTAAATATATTAATATTAATGGTTAGTATATATAAATTAAATATATAGTATATATATAGTATAAGAAAAATATTAATATTAAGTAATAATAAATTATATTTACATAAAAAACATATTAAATTTATGTGTAATTACAAACTCATATATTTTAAAAATCTAGTGATTATTAAAGCATAATTAAAATATATATTATAATTAGTAATTTCTTAAAAGAATATAAAATTAAAATGAATTATTATTTTATGTGGATAAAAATATCATTTTTAGTGTATAAGAATAATTAATGTTCATATTATTTCAAAATGGTCATGTGGTGGAGTGGTAAAAGTGTTGGTATATAGAGAAGAGATCTTGTTTTCAAGTCTTGCAAACAACAAATTTTGAAAAATTATTTTGTAAAGTAAAAAAACTGGTTTCCGGTTCACGGTTGAATCGGTTTGACTGACCGGTTTCACCAGTCAGCAACGCAGTGGCGGATCTAGGGGGGCAGGAGGGGGCGGTCGCCCCCTCCGTGCGACTATTTTTCCCTTATCGGGATGTAAATTTACCATGTTCGCCCCCTCCGTTTGCCTCCGGCGTCGCCCCGAACAATAAAAAAATAGCCATGTCCGCACTAAACCAAGCTAATACTATATATTCCGCCCCCTCCATTTCCGGATCCTGGATCCGCCACTGTGAGCAACGGTTTAACATGTTGGCGGTTTCTAGAGGTGAACCGGACCGGATTGCCTACCGATTCGCGGTTGAACCGGTCGAACCGACCGATCCGATCCTGTTTTTAAAACATTGGATAACATTGACTTTTAAGGAAAGCTAATCAAACAAACTAGGATTACAATAATATAAATATATTTTCAGAACTATAATAATATTGCACAAATTGAAATTTATTGTTAATAATAAATTGAAATTATTTACTTTAGATGATACCGTTTTACGATGGAGAAAAATACACTCCCGGTTTTTTAGATGGACGGCGTGTTTAACATAAAAAAAAATAAATTCATGAATAAATAAATAGCGTTACTCACTATAAGTCTATAAGGGCATTAGCAATGGAGCGCCCTAAGGCGCGCCCTAAGGCGCGCCCTATGGCGCGCCACGTCAGCAGTTTTATCCTCCTACCTCCTCACCTGCAGTGGGGCGCCCTAAGACGCGCCCTAAGGCGCGCCCTATGGCGCGCCACATCATCATTTTTTTAATATTTATTACAAAACTCATACGAATTTAACAAAATTAATACATTAAAATACGAATTTCAAAAACTTCATTTCATTGAATAAAAATTAATACATTACAATGCGAATTAAAAAAACGCGAACTCAACCAGACGTGTGTGAGCTTCCGCGTGGTCGCGTCGGATATACGACCTATGTCGAATAGGTCTATGGACTTGCTCAGAGGCCGCTGCCGCTGCCGCCTGGCGCTGCATCAACGCATAGCAATGCGTCATCGCCGTTTCAACGACTGCATTTAATGCTATATCTATGCTATTACTGGACTCATCAGAGGAACTAGAACTATTGGTGTCGTCGCCGGGATTCATATTGGTTGGATTTGTGAGAGAGAATATGTAGAGGTATGCACAAATGAATGACAAACGCTCTTTAAATAGAAAACCAAACCGCGTGCCATCGTCCGCGACCTATCGTCCGTGTACGCCACAATGGGGAGGACGATGGCGCGGACGATGCCTATCGTCCGCGGCCATCGTCCGTGTACGCCACAATGGGGAGGACGATGGCGCGGACGATAGGCATCGGGCGCGCCATCCTCCGCGCCCTTAGTATCGGCCGCGACGATCGTCCGCGACCTATCGTCCGTATCCGCAATGGGCGCGGACGATCGATGGCGCGGACGATGCGCGCCATCGGGCGTGCCATCGTCCGCCCATTGCGGATGGCCTAAGGGCATTAGCAATGGGGCGCCCTAAGGCGCGCCCTAAGGCGCGCCCTATGGCGCGCCACGTCAGCAGTTTTATCCTCCTACCTCCCCACCTGCAGTGGGGCGCCCTAAGGCGCGCCCTATGGCGCGCCACATCATCATTTTATTTATTTGTTTAATTGATTTAAATGTTTTCAACTAACAATTAATAACGAGTAAATAAAAAGGTCGAAATAACAAACGGGGACACATTAATAAAAAAGAAGTTACACCGTTCAACTTACAAAAAAAAAAACTAAGTCGGTGCAATTCCCAACTTCCGACGCAGTTCATCTATCAATGCCCGGAGGTATTCGGCTTCGTCGGGGTTGGTACACTTCTTGAGGGCCTTGTGCGTCTCCAACAACGTCCTCGCCATCGACGCTGTCGCCAACGACGAATACACTTCGGCTGCCTGGGGCGGGAGCATTTCCGGGAGCGGAGGTGGGGTTGCAGCGGTCGAGGATGAGGTCGCGGCCGCCTTCCCTTTGGCCTTCGCAGCCTTGACGCCGGGAGGACGTCGGGAGGACATCGGTGTGCCGGAACCGCTGTCGTCCACGTACAACCGGTTGAGGTCAACCGGTTGATTGCCGCTGCCGCTGCTCGTGTAACCACCAACTTCGGTGGTCTTCATCCTCTTTGGCGCACTAGTGTGCAGAATTCCACCTTGGAATTTCTGCTTGTCCCTCAAAAGCGTCCAGATGGCCTCGTGCTTGAACTCGCCGAACATCGACCGGTACGACAATATCGCTTTAGCACGCACGTCTTCCCAGCTCTCGCCGCTCCCCTGTGCCCGCGCGCACTTCTCGAACTCCGCCGCGTACAAGTTCACTTGCTTCTTCACTTGATCCCAGTGCTTGCGGAGTTGCTCACGCTTGCGCTTGTACGCGTTCGGCGGCTTGGCCGCATTGTAGAGGTCGGCGATGCGCTCCCAGTACGCGAACTGCCTCTGGTTGTTCGCGAATATCGGATCTTCCGATATATCTACCCAACACCGGGCCAAAATGAGAGTTTCCTCGTCGGTGTAGTTTGTACGACCGGGGGCGTACTCATCGCAATCACCGGGAGGGCGGCAACTTCTGCGCCCGCTGCCGGTTCCGCTTCTTTTTGGCTGGGGCGGAAGCGGTCGCGGCGGGGTCGGGATCGGCCGCTGCGGCGTCACGTCGGGAGGGGGCGACTGGTCGGGTTGGAGACGGCTCCATGTCCGACAACCCATACGAGTCCGTACTGAAATCGGGATCGTATTGGGCGTTGGTGTCGAACGAACGATATTGGCCGGGTTCTGTACCCGGCCAACGCGCATCTCCACTAAACATAGGACTATTTGGACTTGAAGCCATTTCGTAGTAATTATGTAAATGTAAGTTTCGAAAGTGAAATTGTGAAATGAAATGTAAAACGAATGAACTCTATTTATAAAACAACCAAACCGCGTGCCATCGTCCGCGACCTATCGTCCGTGTACGCCACAATGGGGAGGACGATGGCGCGCCCGATGCCTATCGTCCGCAGCCATCGTCCGTGTACGCCACAATGGGGCGGACGATGGCGCGGACGATAGGCATCGGGCGCGCCATCCTCCGCGCCCTTAGTATCGGCCGCGACGATCGTCCGCGACCTATCGTCCGTATCCGCAATGGGCGCGGACGATCGATGGCGCGGACGATGCGCGCCATCGGGCGTGCCATCGTCCGCCCATTGCGGATGGCCTAATAAAAGTTAGGCTGGAGATATTCGGGTCCGCATCGACCCGACTGATATCAGTCAGAGCCTGATTGCAGCTGCATAAATTGATACAGCATCAAATCCAACCTCTCCTCTTTTCTCACTCTGACTACAGTATTCTTTGTTGCTCTCTCAATTAACTCTACATCGTTGTGCCACTCGCATCCTTCGTTTCGATCCAATCATCCATTGTAAGTCCCCTATCACCGAATCTCATCTATCTGTCTGGATCGCTCCATTAGCCGCAGATGGTAAAGTCAATTTTTTAATCAATAAGGTTGAATTTTGTTCATTTTATTGGGTGTATCGAGGTCAATTGCTGCTATCGAGTGCAAAAAGATCAATTCTTCATTGATTTTTGTTTTATAGGGTTTTGATTTGATTTGACCTTGTTCACGCAGGACCATTGTTTTGCGTGTATTTTCGTCCTATTTCTATTCTGTATTTGATTTTGATTAGAATTGGATCGAATTACTTGAATTAATGCAAGATTTGTTTTCCCATGGTTGATTTTTAGTTGGGAAAGTATGTGAACTTTTATTTGTTTATGGGAAAAAGTGACTTTGGGGTTTGACTTTGTATTGGGTATGTAAAGTGATTTTGGTACTGATTCAATTATGTCTTCTCAAGAATCGGATTTTATTTTGTTCAATGTATTGCATGCTTCTACTGAATTGTTGATCTTCAATTCATTGATCTGTTGCCTTTTGTGGGACTACTTATAATTATTTTGGCAACCTTTTGCTGTCCGCAGTCTTTTAAAGTATTTCTGGTCTAATCAAATTAATATGTACTTGTATGATCTATAATGCTCTTAAGCCAACCATGAGCGACGAAGGAGAGAAGACTTGCCCCCTCTGTGCTGAGGAGATGGATTTAACCGATCAGCAGTTGAAGCCTTGCAAGTGTGGCTATGAGGTACTACTAAAGCTCCATGTCATTATTTCATTTTGCAAATTAAATCCATGCTTCTTGCCCCCTGTGCCTATGTCTCTCTAGTCTAGATGTAACATACGACCTTCATGTATAAGAGTTGGATTGAATTACAAGTTTAAGATCATGTGAGGTGCTTAAATTTCTACGAGAGTGTCATTCTCTTTCATTTTGATAGTTTCAGGTCAGGAAATATGTTGCAAACAGTTACTTTTGTAGGTGGCTAAGGAATTACTACTATATTAGAAGAGGGCCAAGAGGCTGAGATGAAGATGCAGTTACAATTTTTTTGAGGATGTTTAAAATAATTACAAAATGCTCACATGATTACTTTCTTTAATTAATGAGCAAAATTCCTTCCGAGCCGGTATTGCTCTAAGGTTCTAAATTTTCTAGTTATAATGTGAAAAGAAACAGAAGAAATAGAGGGAAAGAGGTACAGAAAGAAAGAAAAGAACATTACTCTGTGTTGTACACTTGCTTAGGTAATGCAACTTGTACATTATAACTTTTTAATCTTTAATCTGCCTGCGTTCCTGGATTTCACGTGTTATCTCGTTCCTGTTGCATGTAATTAAAAATCATTACTTTGCATTGCTAAGCATACCTTTAGATACTTTAAGTCGTAGATTAGTTGATCCCATGCTGAAAATGGAGCGAACATAGGAACCTTCTCATTGATCGGGGATATAGTTAATTTTTACTTGCATATTGATTTCTGAAGAGCCAAACTCGATTTTATTTAATCGCACTCCTGGATTCAAGGCTACCATACATTTACTTGTCACTATTTGCTGGTGAATGTAATTTTATTTCTCGTGTGAGGTATGTGACTACCTTTTTATGATCTCTCTTTTTGTTGGTTGTTACTTGACTGAGTTGACTCGTGGTTGTTACTTCTTCAGGGCGTCACCATTCTATTTCTATTGATAGAGATATTTTTCTTAGCAGTGTATCTGTTCAAATGCGAATCCTATACCATCTATGCTCTGGACAACAATAGTGTCATTTTTGTTGTTCTTGCTGAATATTTCTGCTAATGTTGGATGTATGAATCTTTTGCAATATTTCTACAGATTTGTGTTTGGTGTTGGCATCATATTATGGATATGGCTGAGAAAGATGAGACTGAAGGGCGCTGTCCAGCATGTCGTACTGCTTATAACAAAGAAAAGATTGTTGGAACAACTGCAAAATGTGAAAGGTAAGTTCTGTTTGTTGCTACGTGAATTCTCTACTATTCTTTTAAGTCTTGAGCCATAAGGGCGTATATTATATTGCCCTAAATTGAATGTGTGATGATTTGACAGACTGGTGTCAGAGATGAGTGTGGAGAAAAAGGTGAAGTCACAGAAGGGAAAGAGCAAAGCCTTGGAAGGACGGAAGCAACTTGGCAGTGTACGAGTCATTCAGAGGAATCTTGTGTATGTTGTGGGTCTGCCACTGAATTTTGCAGATGATGATGTAATTACTACCCTATTATCTTGCTCCTATTCCATTCCTCTTCCATATTTTTATATTTTGTGACCATTCTAATTGTTATTCATTTTGGTTGCCAGCTACTTCAGCGCAGAGAATATTTTGGTCAGTATGGGAAGGTGCTGAAGGTGTCAATATCTCGAACAGCGACTGGGACTATACAACAGTTTGCAAATAGTACATGCAGTGTGTAGGTCCCTAAGTTTTAGAGTTTTATTCGATTATTTCAAAATTTTGATGCATATTTGTTTGATTGTTCTTTGGATGCACGTATTGCACAATTTCTTGATGAACTTGCTTACTATTGGGTGGATTAGAACCTAAGGTACAAAATTATCTTGTTCTGTTAAATCACGAGTTCCTCGTGATAGTGAAACTCTGAAGAAAAATGGTTTTTCTTTGTTATGCATTAACTACCTTTGGCCAGCTTAACAATATCTTATGGCAAACTTCAGTCTAAATTTCTTTTGTTAAGGTTGCTTATGTAATATTCTAGTTTTTGTATGAAGTGTCATACCATTTAAGATTTTTGATATACATCTTTTTGTTTGGGGGTGGGTGGAATGACCATGTTATGGGTTCAATTGAGGGGTTGGAGTGTTACTGTAATTATTTGTATTTCAACAAGAGGGTTGTAGGTGATAGAAATGGGAACTAGTTATTTACTATCACTCCCAAGTCCTATCCCCTTTAGCGAATTAAGGAAAGCAGGAGTCCTTTTTACATATCATTGTTTACTTATTTCTTATTTGGTCCCTCTCTCCTTTTTATCATAGATATATAACATATTCAAAGGAGGAGGAGGCAGTCCGATGTATTCAGCTGGTACATGGATTTGCTCTGGATGGTAAACCTTTGAGGTGGGTGACATCCTTCATTTATGTGGTAGACCTTTTAGTAATATTTGACTCTCTGATAACGCTGGCTGCAGGGCATGCTTTGGGACCACAAAATACTGTCATGCATGGCTGAGAAATATGGTACGACTTCTTAGCATTTTACAAGTTAGATTGTGGCACAATCTCACACAATATGTTCGCTCATAGTACACTGTACACATGCCCAGTTATGAACCCAAAGCTTATTGAATCACATGGGCTATCACCTGATCATGGTCTTACGTGTTGATACAGCCTTGCAGCAATCCAGATTGTCTGTATTTGCATGATATTGGCTCACAAGATGATAGTTTTACGAAGGATGAAGTCATATCTGAACACACAAGGTATTTCTGTGTGTGAATGATGTTAGTTGTATTCCTTGCCATCATTTTTCTGTTCTGTAATTCTCCTTATGCTATATTTGCTTCTTTTGATTTGGTGAACATGTGGGTAACCCACCCGCCTGAAGTTGGAGTTTGTGTATTCTTGGCATTAGTTTTATCATATTGTGGTCTACACATCTGGAAAGTAGTACAGTACTACTTGTTTCTGTTTTTATTTTTAAACAAATAGATCACGTATTCATTGACCTTCTTTTCTCCATTCATTCATTGACCTTCTTTTCTCCATTGTATATTGTCCTTTATATGGCAGAGTTTCAAGTGATGGTTGAATATCATAATATTATTGAAGCGTCGTTTTCGTGCCCTGAGTACTTAACAGAAGAAATTATAGCATTACTGAAATATTACTTCAGGATGTCCTGGATAGCGTGTTGAGTTTTGCCTCTTCTCCTGTACTAATATTGTCTTATTTTTGTTCTCAAATATCTGTCCTACGTAATGATCAAAAGGAGTAGAATTCAACAAGTCACCAGTTCCTCAAGCAGTATCCAACGGCGTTCAGGAAATGTATTACCTCCTCCAGGAGATGATTACTGCAATAATAACAGCTCGACTTCTTCGGTGAAGCCTTTGGCTAAAACTGCTATTAATACAAATGTAAGATTTCATCATTATTTCTTTCGCCCAGCAGATATGCTTATCAGTCTTTCAGTAATGTGATTTCTTCTTCCAGTTTTATCTGATTTCTAGTTTCAATTTTTTGTTCTTTCTTGATTTAGTGTTGTGTCTAGCCCCATGAAGTTCATTTGAACCATATTTTTAGGGATTCTCGATTTCTCATGCACCATATTCATGAAAACATGTGAAATTATGAATGAACAGTTGTTCTAATTAATGATTCTGTACTTCCTTACTTGTCCTTCATTACTCCAACAGAATTCAGTACCGAGTACTAGAAATTCTCCACCAAGTACTAGCTCAGGGATATCTGCTGCTCTACCAGCTGGAGCGTCATGGTATGCATCCTCTTATGGTAGTTGTCTCCTATTCTTTCTTGCTAGCCTTACTGAATATTGTATTGATCAGGGGCATACGTCCATCTGGTAATCAATCTTTGCTGACAAGCACATCGAGTTCCATCAAAGCACCCAATCAGAAAAATGATACGTGTAATGGTCCCGCAGCATTTTCTAAATCAGCCCCAAGTCAAGTTTCTTCACTTCAGAATGGCACTGGGAAGAAAAGGGTGCCCAATGAAGGAAGCACCATTTCTCTCGAGAAAAGTAAAACAGAAACTTCTGGGCCAGTAAAAAAGGAAGCAAATACAGATGGAAGTGTTGTTTCTGACACTTCCTTTACACCTGCATGCATCACCAGTGTGCCCTTGAGCAGCCAGTGTCATAGCCCACCTAGAACGAGATCACTTCTAAATACTTCTAATATAGTTGATTCTTCTGCTTCATCTAACGGACTTGTATCAGATAAAGATCCTATGGACTACATAGACAATAACATGGAGAATGTGTGCTCTGATGTATTATCATTGAGCATTCAAGAAAATCAACATTCACAAAATAACAATGTGGAGCAAATTAGAGAATCATCAGTTTGTGAGACTTCTGGAGAAGTTAAGAATAACACTGATGTGGTACACATTGGAAGTGTCCAGTCTGATTCTAGATTGGGAAGGCCTGATGAAGTAACTAAAATCGACTTGCCTGAACTGGACAATGATTTGTTATCTTTTCATAGCCCGAGGATTAAGGATCCTGAGATTGCTTCCAGTAGAACACAAGATATTTTTGATGCACTTAATCTTAAACGTTCTGATTTTCTTTCTCCTGCATTTGACAATGCTAATGGTTTAACTGGCATTGGTTTTAATAGCCAGGCTGTGCATAAAAGTGGTAACTTGATGGTTTCAAGTTCTAATTCTCCAAGTGTGTTTCTGGAGAATACATTCAATAATGGTGCTGAAAATTCCACTTTGTCTCTGAGAAAAGAGAACATGTCTCAGCTTGCGAGATATGAAACTGAAGTAGGCAGTGGTGTTCCGGCTATTGATACGGCGGAGAGAAGCATCATATCAAATATTTTGTCACTGGACTTCGACTCATGGGATGAGTCTGTAAGTTCACCTCAGAACCTGGCTAAGTTGATAAGTGAAACTGATAAACGGCAGGGGTCTTTTGGAGCACCAGGGTCCTGGAAAACTCAGAATAGCAGTCAATCAAGATTTACATTTGCTAGAGAGGAGGAAGCTATGAGCCATTTGCCCGAACAATCTATTGATTACCATGAACAAGCCTTGAAGCAGCATCTTTTTGGCCATAATTTCTCAGGCAGCAACAGATTCCATGTTGAGAAGTTTGTTAGTACTAACGGTTTACCTGTTTCCAGTGGCACAGAACAAGATTATTTTGCTAACAATGTTTCTCATTATTCTTCCAACAAGCTTCCTAGTAAGTTAATGACTTAATGCTAATTCATAATTCTCTTAAGGACCATTTCAGTATCTTTTTTACTTTTCGTTGGGGTTTCATATGCAAACTTATCTTAAATATCACTGTTTATTTAGTAATGTGGGCATGTATAATTTGAGTACTTGTTCATCCCTCTTGGAGTGGCATAGGGCTCTTGATCTGTAACGCAGAGATTTAGAGACCTAGTCCTTATCTGATCCACCCATTATGCACCTTTATTAGCTTAAACAATCCATGGGCTGTAACCATCACCTTTTCGTTTTCTATTACACAAAAAGCATCTGATGACCTTTATCTTTATCTTTTTATTCAGCATGATTTCTTAAATTGAGATGGCTTATTAGTTTAGGCTAGGTCCTTCGTAGATGGTATTGCTGCACAAACATTTAACCGTGCTAATTGTTTATGCTTTCTCAAATTAAATTACAATGAATGTGTTTGATGTGGTACCCCCTAACTCTTATGCCCTTGAACAGTTTCAAGACCTCATGTATCTGCACCTCCAGGATTTTCAGCGCCTAGTAGGGCAGCAGCACCTCCAGGCTTTACTTCTCACGCTCGGACAGAGCAATTTTTTGAATCACACTCTGGTTAGAAATGTTTTTAGTGGGTCAATTTAACATTGTATACGTAAAGTATTCGGAAGCCATTCCGTTTTGGATAATTAATCGTACTTTGTATTTGCAGGAAATCATGCGCTTGAGGCTACCTCTTTATTAAGAAATCAGTATCAAACAGCCCCAAGTGGTGATACTTATTCTAATGGTGATATAGAATTTATGGATCCTGCAATTTTGGCTGTTGGCAAAGGGACATTTGCAAGTGGCATCAACAATATGGGCCTAGACATAAGATCCAATTTTTCTCCACAGTTCAATACATATGATGAGGTCAGATTCCAGTCAATTTTACAAAGATCTTTTCCTCCACAACACAACCAAAGATTTGGTGACCTGGGCAACAATCTTTCGACCCTTGGTGATATTCATGGAATTCCTTCTAGGGTTGCCGAGCAGACACTAACCAATAATCACTCTCCATTTTCTCAATTCAGCCTTCATCAGTATAGAAATGGAGCAACTTCTAATGGTCAATGGGATGGGTGGAATGAATCCCAGAGTAGGAATAATTTGAGTATAGATGAACTGCTCAGAGCCGAGCGTTTGAGACTTAGCAGCAATATATACGGTGGCTATGAAGAATCCAAGATGAGGATGCCAGGTTCCGGCAATATATACAATGGAGCTTATGGGATTTGATTCGAAGATTATTATATCAGTGGTGAAATAGATGATCATATCCGACCTTGATGCCTGACGTCCTCCTTTTGAATGTGGTGCCTATGAAACTCACAACAGTTCACTCTGACACGATTAGTCTGACTCCACTACTTTCAGGTTGGTGTTGGGTTAAATCTTCTCACATGGAGTCCAGAAACCAGCAGGTAAACTTTTGACTCTTTTTAGTTTCCTTTGATGGGTGGTTAATATCTACAATAAAGTGGTTTCGGTCTCATTACATTTATGAGTTATGTGAAGAGGTGGAAAAACTGATTTCTAACGTTCAGGAACAACAATGTGGCTGGATCCTTGTTCAGTAAAATTAGTAATCACTCTGCCTTGGTTAAAGATGTCACACTTGTTGTGTGGCACAAGATATTAGGAGCTGTTGCTTAGTAGAGAAAAAATGTAGTTGAATGTTCTCATAGAGTGAGAAAAAGTTAATTGAAGTGTTAATGACGAGAGAGAAAATGTAGCTGAATGTATTAGTGATGCTTTGTTGGGATGTACTAAAAAAAGAAAGTTAGATATTTGTTGCAGGATGGAGCAAGTAGCTAAAACTCATAATTTTGAAATACAGCACTAATGATAAACGCTCGAGTTTGAAGATATATAACTTTGGCTAAACTCTTGACAGAATCCCATTGGTTTCGACTTTTATTAATGGCATGGTGATCTTTTCCTAAATTTGTCAGAAATTTCAGTTGAAAGTTCTGGAGACTGAAGCTCAATGCTAGTGCTGCTAGGCCTATGTTATCCATGGGAATCCCAGCGGCGTTGGGGTCTTTGAGATTCATCTCAGCCAGAGAGACTGATTTCTGATAAGTTGATGGGTTGCTTTACAGTCAGATTGGGAGCATAGTCAGAGAGGAGAGGAAGAGCATGATTGTTCAAGATGGTACCTAACCATTGCCGCATGTTAGTTTAAACATAGAAAGAGGTAGGAGAATGAAAATGAGATGTGGTTTAGGTGAATTCTGCGAATCTGTCGTTTAACGTTGCATTAATCATATAATGATTGCACTTTCGATCTAGTCTGTTCATCTATTGGTGATTATGAAATGCATCTCTCAACCACTTTATAAGGTCATCCACAGCCCATTCCAAATTTTATTGCCACAATAATGTTCCATTCAGTTTTCATAGTAAAAAAAGCTCAAAAGAGATTAAGAATACAAAGTATAGTAGTTGGAGTTGTAATCACTAACAAAACAGTGCACAACACCACCCTGTTGTCTAACCGAACCTTACATCAAATAAATTAATTAGTATGGGTTGTAAGTTGTGTAGTTTGTTTTCTACATCCGCCACTGATCGATCTATTATAGCACCTCTACAATAATATAAACCTCTTTACTTTAAAATAAAAGAAAATAGAAAAAGAGCAAAAAAGGCGATGAATCCCTATTACTACATGGCAATATGGCATCCACATTAAGACTAAGATGGTGGCAGATATGGCTTCAACCAAGAGTAATATGCAGATGTGTTAGCATAATCGTATGGAACTGAAGAAGCAGGACCGGAGGGAGCTGGTGATGAGAATCCTGATGATGCTGCAGCAGCCGTTTGATTGTGCCCATTCATTCGACAAGCCAAGTTTCCCAGTTCCAGTTGAGCACTTCTTTCCCTTTCCTGCATTCATTCAAGACTACAATTCAACACCTAAATCTTCCTCTGTATTTAAACTCATCGAACGCACAATGCCACGGTCCACCATAAAGAGCACGGTGAATAGAGTTTTTCAATCTTGTCATTTTGGATGTACTCGATGAGATGATCAGAGGGCACAGTCTTTGAAACGCTATAACTGATTTTTCGACTAAGCAAAAAATAAAAACAAGGGCATGTTACCTCATTGTTGCGAACAACCACACCATTGTACAAAATAGGATGTTGTGATGTTACTGGTACTCCTTCGAGTGGAAGGTTAGACATTATGTCTGAGGCGGCAGAGTTACCCCCGTGTAGCTGCAGAAACATGGATAACACATCTATCAAAATCCCATAATCACTTTTAATCAAGAATTAGGAAATGAATTAACGTGTTTCATTGGACAGGTTCTTCACCATAACCATGACTGTCATAAAAATATACTACCAACCAAAAGAAACAAAAACACAGAAACTTGAATTCTGAACATTTGTTCTTTAATTATTGAAGTTCAGAATACCATCAATGTTGTTGTGGTTTGAGCATCATGATGGAGCTTTAAAGAATCCAAACATACACTCTTGTTTGGAGAAGATACAGACATCCCCAAATCTAGATTAAGATCATGTTGGCTACCTGTTTTAAGAGCATTGTGAATTTCAAGCAAACAGTCGAGCCACACAAAGGTTGAAACGGGAGTGTAAAACTAAAAATACCATCAATGAATTCAACAAGAGTGGTACAAGAAAAACATTAAAAGCACTAGTTACCTCCATTGTGCAGTTCAAAGACTGCCTCACTGTTGTTTTTGTTGCTCGTCTCAAAGCTGGTGACAGTGTCACTTCCATCGCACACGATGGCTGCCTTCTCGTACCTGATTTGCACAAAACCAAAAGGGATAAAAATGAGTTGGATGAGGCAAACTCAAAGAAATGTCTAATCACAAGGAAGTTGCAGCTTCTACTTCACTACGTAAATTCGAATTCACAATTTGCCTCACTCCACTCAAGATGCCATGGTATAACTTGGTACGGTTTCAATTCTAGTCACAAATTCATTTTACCAAAACATAGTGTTCCCTTGGATCAAATGTCTCTTACTTCTTCCCAAGAAACTCCCCCGTTCGAGCCTCCCAACGTCCACCTTTTTGGAACGCGACTCCTCTAATTTTAGAACCCCCTCTTGAAACTCCACTGCTCTGGCGACGAAGCATCTGCACGAATTCTTCTTTCGGCAGATTCATCACCTGCAACCCCAACGTCATTGCAAATGATTCTCCATCAACATCATCTTACAATAAGAAGTCCGAGATTGGAAACGAAAAAAAAAACACAAAAAAGGCACCTGATTCATATCAGCATAATCAGGGAGAGTAAAGTTAATATCAGCTTCAACACCTCGGAACTTAATTGCAGCTCTGTCATACGCTCTGATACAATCATAGAGGTTTGATCAGAATCTGACACAATAAAATGAGTATGTTTATGAGAGTTGTAAGGAGGTTTTACCTAGCAGCAGCAAGAGCTGTATCAAATCCACCTACACAGAATAATTAAGATTCAACAATAATTCCAAAATTAGTAATACTCCATAATCAATCAATCAATCAATCACACGAGATACTCTGTTAAATCTCACCCAAATAAACTTGTTTCCCGCAGTCCCTGAATGAGAGAGTAAAAAAAATCAAGGAGAGAAGAGAATGAGGTAAAACATGAAGACATGAAAAAAGAAAAAGGACCATATATGAGACTCCCATCTGCCAGTCCTTCGGTAAAAAGTGACTCCTCTATACTGAGAGCTTCGAGACCTCGGCCCACGCCGCCCCTTCCTGGGTTGCACCTTCACCGGGAACAGATCTCGAGTCAACAAGCCCTGACCATCAGGGCTGGAGCACGTGCCATCGCAGTTGTTCAGATTGAGATCAAACATGTATAGTTGGTGATCGGAGGAGTAGACCCCTGTAGTTGGTTTTCTGAATTCCAACACTCTAAAAATGTTCTTGAAAACCACTCCTCCTCAATGTCAGCAAAGGCAACTACAATCATGAGGCATGGGAAACTAACAACTGCGTAACTTGGAAAATAAATATATTTAAATAATAACTCAACCCATTTGATTGCGCAAACCGGACAGAGCGGTTCCCAGTTACTCCATGGCTCCTCACTCTCTCAAACTCATTAAAAATATTGACGGTTACCCATACTATAGCGACAGGTTTAATGGGGTGAGTAGTACAATGTAAGAAAAAAAAGAATAAATTATGGATAAAATATAAAAGAGAATTATAAAAAAGGTAATCTAGTCGTCCATAAAAAATAATCTTATTTTTTTTATTTTGAGTTATTAACAAAAAATAGTCTCATCTAAAAATAAAAATTTTCTTTCAAATTATTAACACTATTCTATCCATTTTTGTGTTTCTCTCTCATATTTTATCTACTTTTCTTCTTCAACACACTATCAACACATTTCTTTTTTATGATAAATATTTCTATTTTATATTACTCGATATTTTAGCTTTCAAAATTTTAGATTCTGATAAAGTTATGTTAAAATGGGGTTCATGTCATGGATAATTTCAAGGAAAAATATATTTAAGCAACAACATTTTTAGGTTTTGATTGCACATTATTGGATGCAAAAAAAGGTCATTCGTATTTCCATGTCATCAGATGTATTTACCTGAACCTGTCGAAAAGCTATGTGAAAGTTATCTGCCGACATACATTTACATTCACATGTATCACGATGATCAAACTATACTAAAAGGATCATGAAACATTATCAAATGACCATTTATGCTTTTCAATTTATAATAAAATAATAACTAAAGGTTAAATTTAGCCATAAATGAATCAAATTATAACCTTGCATGTGGAGGCGAGAAAGCCTTTTTTGTTTTCCCTTTTACCTTTGTTTACCTCGTGGGGTAAGGAGGATGTCGGCAGAGCCAGTATGTGTTATGTTTCGATTTGATTACTACTACTAATTAAACAAAATGTGTATCATGATTTCAAACCAAAAACATTGCTTTTATAAGTATGCTTTTTTACAATCATACTTCATTAGTTGACGGACCAATAGGCACCTAACAACGTTGTTAGTCATTGAATTCAGATTCTATTTACCCACTCATTCATTACTTCTTTAATTGTCCTTTTCCTTGTCGGCCCAATGTGATAAATAAACCAAGTCAATAGTTTCTTGGGTATATAATTGAAGTAAATCACTTTATGAGTGTACATTTACAAGTTCGTCTAGGTCTCTTTACCAGTTGTGTATAAGAGCATCTGCAATGTGGCGGACGATAAGCCGCCCGAGGCACGTCTAGGTCTCTTTACCAGTTGTGTATAAGAGCATCTGCAATGGGGCGGACGATAGGCCGCCCGATGCCTCGGACGCGCCATTGTCCGCCCACTGTGGGTGCGCGGACGATGCCCGATGCATCGTCTGCGCCATCGTCCGGCCACTGTGGGCGACGCGGACAATGCAACGCGTTTTTGTTTATTTATTTATTTTTTAATTTCAAAAAATTTATTTATATAAATAACCCCTACCCACCTTCATTTGTAACATTTCCATTCACTTTTCCACACTCAAATTACACTATAAAATGGATTCCGGTGAATACCCAAGTCCGAATAGTCCGATGTCTGGGGGTGGTGCACGTTGGCCGGATACAGACCCTGATGAATATCGGCCGTTCGACTCTAACACGCAGTACGATCTCGAATTCAGTACGGATTCGTACGGTCTGTCTGACATGGAGCCGTCTCCAACTCGCCCCCCCGCCCCCCGCCAGAAAGAAGCGGAACCGACACTGGGCGTACAAGGTGCCACCTCCGGAAATGAATGAAGAGTACTCCCCCAGGAGGACGAACTAGCAATCGGATGAAACCCTCGTCTTGGCGAGGTGTTGGGTGGATATTTCGGAGGACCCGGTATTCGCGAACAACCAAAAGCAGGTTGCGTACTGGGAGCGCATCGTCGAGCGCTACAATGAGGCAAAGCCACCGAGCGCGTACAAGCGCCATAGGGAGCAGCTTCGCAAGCACTGGGATCAGGTGAAGAAGCAAGTCAACATGTTCTTGGCGGAGTACGAGAAGTGCTCGAGGGAGCAGGGAAGCGGCGAGAGCTTGAGCGATGTGCGCGATAGAGCGTTGCTGTCGTACCAGTCAATGTACGACGACTTCAAGCATTTCAACATCTGGGCGTTCTTGAAGGACAAGCAGAAGTTCCAGGGCGGGATTCTGCCATTGGCTGCGCCAAAGAGGACGAGGACCACCAAAGTCGGTGCTTACACAAGCAGCGAAAGCGGCGCATATCCGGTGGACATCAACCGGGCGATGTACGAGGAGGAGGAGAGTTCCGGCACACCGGTGTCTTCCCGACGTCCCATTGGCGTCAAGGCTGCAAAGAACAAGGGGAAGGCGAATGCGACATCCTCCTCGCAAGCTGCGGCCGCCCCCAATCGCCGATCTCGACCCCGATCCCGACCTCGACCCCGACCCCGGCGGCACTTGCCTACGCGGAGTTGGCAGCGGCCGCCAAGCGGAAGACGTTGTTGGACACGCACAACGCCCTCATGCAATGTCAGGACCCGACCAAAGCCGAATACCTCCAGGGGATGATCGATGAGCTGCGCCGCAAGTTGGGACTTTTGTAGAGTAGTCAACTTTTTTTTCATTTCTAACTCGTGTAAAACTTTTTTTAATCAATGTAGGATTTGCCGTTTTTAATTAATCGTGGTATTTTTAATTATTTTGCATTGACATATTTGAAAACATTTAAATTAATTAACAAAACAATAGTGAAACCTATAGGGCGGCCTTTAGGGCGGCTTATAGGGCGCCCCACTGCAGGTGGAAGGGTAGGAGGATAAAATGCTGACGTGACGGTGCATAGGGTTGGCTTTGGGGCGTCCCTTAGGGCGCCCTACTGCTAATGCTCTAAGTCTAGCAATAAATTAGTTATATGTTGTTATGTGTATGTTTCGGTTATGTATCACACCTTAGAGCATCAGCAATGGGGTGGACGATGCGTCGGGCGCGCTATCGTCCGCCATTATGGCACCGCGGAGACGGACAATGCGTCGTCCGCGCCCGACGCTTAGTCCGCGGGCGAAGCGCCGATGATATGGCATCGTCGGTGCCATCGTCTGCCCACTGTGGGCGACACGGACGATGCAACGCGTTTTAGTTTTTTTTTTTAATTTTAAAATTCGAAAATTTTGTTTATATATATACCGTGGCTTCGCTTTTCATTTGTAACTTTTCGATTCACTTTTCAACTCTCAAATTACGCTATACAATAGATTACGGTGGATACTCAAGTCCTAATAGTCCGACGTTTGGAGATGTCGCACGGTGGCCTGGTACACAACCTGGCGAATATCGGCCGTTCGACGCCAACCAAACGTACGATTCGGACTTCAGTACGGATTCGTACGGCCTCTCCGATATGGAGCCGTCGGCAACTCGCCATGCCCCCGCTTCACGTCGCGCGACTGCCGCCGCCGCCCCCGCTCCTGCCAGAAAGAAGCGGACCAAGCACATCGCGAGAAAGTTGCCACCTCCGGCAACGAACGAAGAGTACGCCCCCGGCCGTACGAACTACCGGCCGGATGAAACCCTCGTCTTGGTGAGGTGTTGGGTGGATATATCGGAGGACCCAATATTCGCGAACAACCAAAGGCGGCTCGCGTACTGGGAGCGCATCGCGGAGCGCTACAATGAGGCGAAGCCGTCGAGCGCGTACAAGCGCCAACGGGAGCAGCTCCGCAAGTACTGGGATCAGGTGAAGAAGCAAGTCAACCTGTTCGCAGCGGAGTACGAGAAGTGCTCGAGGGATCAGGGAAGCGGCGAGAGCTTGAGCGACGTGCGCGATAGAGCGCTGTTGTCGTATCAGTCCATGTTCGGCGACTTTAAGCATTTCAACATCTGGGCGCTCTTGAGGAACAAGCAGAAGTTCCAAGGCGGATTCGGCACACCGGTGCGGCGAAGAGGACGAAGACCACCGACACTGGTGGTTACACGACCAGCGAAAGTGGAACTCGTCCGGTGGACCTCAACCAGACGTGCACGGAGGAAGAGAGTTCCGGCACACCGATGTCCTCCCGGGGGCGTCCCATAGGCGTCAAGGCTGCAAAGAACAAGGGGAAGGGGAAGGCGACATCCTCCTCGGCCGCCGCCCCCCATCGCCGATCCTGATCCTGACCTGACCCCGGCGACAGTTGCCTATGCGGATTTGGCAACCGCCTCGATGGCGATGACGTTGTTGGATACGCACAACGCCCTTATGAGGTGTACGGATCCGGCCCAAGCTGAGCGCCTACAAAGGTTGAGATATGAGTTGAGCCGGAAGTTGGGTCTTTTGTAGGATAGTCTTTTTTTTTAATTTCTAACTCGTGTAACTTTGTTTTTATAATCAATGAATTTTATGCCGTTCTTAGTTAATCGTTGTGTTTTTTAATAAGTTTGCATTTATATATTTGAAAATAGTTAAATTAATTGACAAAACAGTTAAAATGCTTAGGGCGCCCCTTAGGGCGCCCCACTGCAGGTGGAAGGGCAGGAGGATAAAATGATGACGTGGCGGTGCATAGGGGAGGCTTTAGAGCGCGCCTTAAGGTGCCTCATTGCTGATGCTCTTAATATTGCACACAGAATAACATAAATTTATATAACACATGATATAGTACTCCACTAGTATAAAGATATTATAGGCCATAGCATGCAAGTATCTTACTTACTTCTCCATTAAATAACTGCTTTTCGACAACATACTTTATTCCACAAATTTAATCCAGCAGGAATCCACATATTAATCTTATATTATCTTTAATAAGTAAACAAGAAGTTACTAAAGCTAGAATAACTTTAATAAATCCCAAGTACCCGAAGAAAATAACAGTCGAAACATTTATTATACTACTACTAAATATTATTTGTCATATATATACATATGCATCGATAGACCTATACATTTAGTTTATGATAGTAATTAATGGACTATTATAAAGTAGGAGATCAAGAAAATGTAACTAAATTAGTTAAAAGAGGATTTTTGATAGATGGGTGAAAATAGAAAAATAAAAGTATTTGTTTTATGAGCAGTGCTAATGAATGAAAAGTTGTACTACTAATGTTTGTAGTCGTAGTAAGATAATATCGTACCAATATTTAATTGGTTAGGGATAAGGAAAAATAATGTCAAACTCTCTTTAAAAGGGAAAGAAGTAAAAAAAGTCATGAAATTAACATCTCATAGTCATAGGTAGCTATCACAAACTTTAAAAATGCCTTCTTACCACAAACGTTGAAGCAATTAAAGTACAACATGCCATATATTACCAAACTTATTAAAGCTCCAATACCTTAATGCTAACCCAATTGCCCAACAAAATGTCTTCCTTCCAAATGGACTTTTTTTATGTATCTTTATCTTTTAGAGGAAGTATCAACATCGTTTGGTGGCCAATTAATCAACTTCGACCAATTTAAAATTCGGATCATATCATAAACAAGCATCATTACTAAAAAAAATTAACTTATTTCTATCCAAATATTTGACTTATTATTTACACATTTTTTTTTATCTTATCGTTTATATTGAAATTGAAGTCTACGCACTGATGTATCTCGTTTATTATATTGTTTCATTTTATCCATAGGTTTACTTACTCAAACAATGTGAATTGAGTACAAAATATTTCAACCAATTATCGAAGACAATATCATGATTCATCTCTTTTTAGAATATATTATAGAATTGATTTGTTGCACTAAGATAGTCAAAGAAACAATTATTTCCCAGAAAATATATAGTCAAAGAAACAATGTATTAGAACTCTAATAATTGCACGACTAAAGCCTCCTCTGGTGGCCCCCATTTCTAAACCTGCCATTTTTAAATAAAGAGTGGCACTAATAGTCTCTGATCTTGTCGAAAAATACACCAATAGTCTCTAAAGAAATTTTATAGCCTATATGGTCCCTATAAATTACATTTTTGGTACCTGTCGGTCTTTTATACCCCTCTGCATTCAAAAAATCTCCTAAATGCCATTGATGACATTTTCGGTAAATTATAGTTTTGGTATCTCTTTAATCATGCAATTGTTTTGGACATACATAAAAGCACCTTTTACAACAAAAAATATTTTCTTTTATTAAAATTTTCAAATAATTACTTGAATAACGTATAGATTAAGTTTTATAATGAAAAATTACTATAGTTCGCTTTATTTTTTAGTAAAAAAATGTTACTTGCAAGAGTTACCTTTAATTTATGTTAGATATACTTCACTTAAATTTTAATTATTATATTTAAAAATATTTTTCACTATACTATATTTTAATTAACGTAATTAAAATATTTATTTTTCATTTAAGTATAGTTACATTTAAATATCTAAGTAACAATTTTTAATTATTACTATAATTCACTATAATATTTTTTCTTCTCAAATTTAAAAATTAAGTAAAAATAAATCCCACAAAGAATTTTCAATAATTCACTTTAATATTTATATTGAAAAATGTTACTATTAAATATAATTTTTTCTTCTCAAACATACAGATTAAGTTGTATAATAAATAATATTTAATTTTAAAAATAAATAAAGCATAATTAAAACATTTTGTTTCTTATTTAAAATTTTGAAATCATAAAGCATCAAATATTATTTAAGTGAAAGTATAATTGAGTTTATAAAAGAAAATGGTGATGGAAGAGAAAATGAAAAAAAATTAAAGAGTAGAAAGGTCCAAAATGCCTCAAAACTTTAAATATTTTCACTAGTGGTGCCTAGGATTACTTTAGTTTTATTGTACCAAAAATGACATAAAGTTTTTTAGGGACCATTGGTGTATTTTTTGACAAGATCAGAGACTATTAGTGTAGTTCACTCTTAAATAAATATCAATGTAATATTAAGTAAACTTAAATTTAATTTGAGTATGTATAAAATGACAAAAGAAATAAATAAAAATTAAAGAACGTGATTCATGAATAATAAACAGAAGAAATTATGAGTTATACGTGTTGTTTTGTAAGAGCATCTCCAAGGGGAGAGGTAAATGGATAGGTAAACTAATATAACTATCATATTTACCTTTTTTCATGAAAAATTATTCTCCAAGGGGAGATGTATATGAGAAGGTATTATACATTTTTCCATTTTGAAGAGGTATCTTTACTTCTCCATCAATGGAGATGTAAAATTTTATAACCACCATATTTGCCTTCTTTCCATGAAAATTTCTTCTCCAAAGGGAAATGTATTTGAGAAGGTATTGCATTTTATGTTTTTTAATGCATTTTATACTATTATTTTATTTTTAAAAAATAATTTATCTTTCTATATACATTTTTTCTTTGGAATGTGTTACTTTTTAAAAGGGTATATTTCACTTTTTTTAAGAAGCTAAATACATAATATTCCTTTTTTATATACCTTATCCCCTTGAAGATAAATAAAGCACGAGGACACGAGGTAGAAAGTGATTTTGAAGCCCATAAGTAGTTAAACACGAAAGGTTTGTGAATGATATTATTAAGTATGAGGATCACAAAAATCATGTTTGTTTTTTTACTTATAATACGTATTTTTATAATTTTGTTTCATTTCAGATTAGTTATATAAATTGGGAATTTGGATTTTTCAAATTGTTTGGGATTTATATTCTCTCAAAATTCAAAATTTTAATCGATTCAGAATAAAAGTCCTATCTAACGAATAATCACATTTATAATGCTACCTAAATCTTTCAAATAACAAAGATGAAGATGCTCGAGACATGGGAAGTGGGAGTAGCTCTCCAGCATCCATCATTCTAATTGACTACATAGCGGGGGTGGTATTAAAAATTAAAAATATTAATATAATTTTAATAATAAAATTAAATATTATATTAATTAAAAAATATATAAAAAATACTATAAATTAAATAGTATAAATATTTAGACTCCATAAATATTTCAAATGTTTATTTTGATATATAAATAATAAGATGCAAGATCACATAAATATTTTAGAGTACTAATATTCAACAATTAATTAGTAGTGGAGTAGTACTCTTTCCGTCCCAATTTAGCAGTCTCATTTGAGTTTGACACTAGTTTAAGAAAAGTTGGTGAAAAAAGATAGTGGAAGTTTTATACTCCTTCCGTCCTTGAAGAGTATGCACTATTTCCTTTTTCGTCCGTCCCCAAAGAGTATGAACATTCTAATTCTGGAAACTCTCTTCTCTTTAATGAGGTGAGACTCATTCTCCACTAACAATACATAAAAAAAATTTCTCTCTCTTACTTTACCCATAATGTATAAAAAGTTAAAACCCGTGTCGAACATAAAGTTTATACTCTTTGGGGACGGAAGGAGTAGTAAAATGTGAGTGAGAAAAGGTTAATGGAACGTAGGACCTATTATCATTTACCGAAAATTTCAACGAGAATCATTAAGTGGGACACCTAAATATGGTTAACCGAGACTCCTAAGGTGGGACGGAGGAAGTATATTGTTTAAAATTAACAGTCCTCAATGAACTGTCGTAGTATAGCTGTATTAAATTTTAGGCCCATAATCTTCTTTAATTGGCGGCCCATAACAACAAAATCAGAAGGAAAACAGATGATGGCCGAGCGCCATTAATCGCATATCGTCCACTAGGAACCCATCAGTTTAAGAAGTCACGGCCCAACTTCAAAAGTCAGCCCAGCAACCCGTCATCAGATGTCCAAACCCATGGACAAAGCCCGACCCGCGAACCCAACCCGGATTCAAAAACGGATAAGCTGCCGCCGTGTGTATTTTCTTTATTCCCAATTTCCCTTCGAGCTTATTTTTGAAATTCCTCTATATTAAAACATGTATAAATATGCGCTACAAAAGTAGAAGCTTAAGATCATAAATGATTTTGTACATAGGTCTATGATGAATCCGCGAATTTTTGATGTTAGTAAATGCTGGTAGAGAAAAAAGACTACGACACAAAGAATTTACGTGGTTCGATTTACTGAAGTAAATCTACGTCCACGGGAAGAAGGGAGGGCAAGATTGTATTGCTTGATCTGGGATTACAGCTTACAACACAGACTTGCTATATGATTTTATCTCTAGAGAGCTTAACCTTTTTCTATCTGATCTAAGTTCTATTTATATATTGAACTAAGATCGTGGCTTGCATCACCACCCTAAGTCGTGGATGTCGTGTAGGTCATGGCCTAAGATCGTGGATGTAGCGTAGGTCATGGCCTACGATCGTGGCCTGAGTTGACACCAAGTGGTAGTGGGTGTGTTGGAAGTTGTGGAAATCCTGTATGGGTCCACTAACTCCTTGTTCGGTCGAATACTGAGACCGAACTGCTTTGGTTGCCGATCTGAGAGCAGAGCTTGATGCCGACCTGAGAGCAGAGCTTGATTGGTTGGCTTTTACCGAGCTGTAGGCTGAGGCCGAACTCTTTGTTCGGTCGAATACTGAGACCGAACTGCTTTGGTTGCCGATCTGAGAGTAGAGCTTGATTGGTTGGCTTTTACCGAGCTGTAGGCTGAGGCCGAACTCTTTGGTAATGCCGAACTCATACTCTTCCTTGGGCTTTGGGCTGATGGGCCGTCCTTGCTGTTGGGCTTGTTTAGTACGCACCCCATCACTACCCCCCCCGAAGGGCGAAGTGAATCACTTCGGCGAAGTGAGTCACTTCGGCATTCTGGATAAAGGCAAGGGGGAGGCTGATGTCAGGGGACGTGCCTTGCATTAAATGCGACAGTAAAATCCGGCCGTTGAATCCTGAAAAGGTGGGATTCGAAACGGTGCGACGATTTTGAAATCTTCGCCGAATCTGATAAATACCTCCTTTCTTCATCATTGAAGCACTTTTGCGACTGCTTCTTCTGCACTCTCTCTTTTTTGCGAAAATTCTCTCTCCGCTTTCAAGAATTTCTTCAGACTTTCTTCACCTTCAAAAAGTAAGAAAAATGTCTTCTTCTTCTTCTTCTTCGGAGTCGGGTAGCGTTAGGAGAGGCGGTAAGGGGTCTTCTGGCCGGAAAGAGTCCGGGGAGAAGACCGTAGAGTATTTCCATAGTATTTTGAGTAAGGATACTGTGATATCCCTACCCGAAAAATACTTTTTTCCTGGGGGGAAGGCGGTGGTACCTGACGGTGATCATAGGGCTGACTCCCCGCCGGAGGGTTACGCCACCGTGTACGAGGCCTGCTTAGAATGCGGGCTTCGTTTCCCCCTCCCTTCTGCCTTTATAGATTTACTAGATTTCTTTCAGCTTCCTTTAGGCCAGGTGACTCCGAACTCTTGGAGGCACTTGTCGGCCTTCGCTGCCGAACTCCGTAGGTTAGGAAGGGATTTGTCTTTGAAGGCGATCCTTAAATTCTTTCAATTTAAGAGGAAGGGGTCTTGGTTTTACTTGATCCCTGTACAGCCCTTTAGGGCCTTTTGTAAAACGAAGTGGCCGAAGTGGCAAAACCGCTTCTTCTACTATGATAGGACCGCGGCTCCTAGTTTTCCCTGGAGAGGGCCGAAGTCCGTTATCCGTCATCCTCGGCCTGAACCGTTGGACGAGCTCGATGGCGAGCTCAACAAGATTCCCATAGTTAGGAAACAATACACGGAGTCTGAGCTCGTCAAGGGCGACGTCGTGTTCGACATCTCGTCTTCGGACGAAGAGGCCGAGGGTGAGGATTTCTCTTTATCTTTATGCTCTACTGCTTTAACGAAGAAAACTAACCTTGCTTTCTTGCTTTTTGGCAGTGTACATGCTGAACAAGGCTATCCGAAAGTCCTCCGAGCTTGTGGAGCCGGAGAGGCAGAGAGCCCCTCGCTCGGCGTCTGAAGCCGAGAAGAATCCGAAGAGGCAAAAAACCTCTTCTTCGGATCCGAAAGTGCCGGAGTCGTGTTCGGCTAAAGGGAAGGGGAAATTTCATGAGTCCCCAAGAGTGCCGGGGAAAGACCTGGTCATCTCCGAGGTGGTTGCAGACATCCCGGAACACGTCCCTGAGCCTTTTCAATGGCCGACGAATTTTGTGGAGGTAAGCTTTCTGACTTGGCTTCTTTTCCACATTTTTTGATGGCCATTCTGTTGAGTTTTTTCCTTGTTCGTCTTCAGAGAGCCAAGCTCGTCTCCGTGGAGCTCTCCAAAGCATCCCACGACTACGAGGAGATGCAGAAGAAGATGCATCTTGCTCGTAGTCTGGCCGAACAGGCTGAGGCCAAATTTGAGAGGGCCCGAGCTGCTAGGATCTCGGCTCAGGATGAAGCCCGGTCAGCCAAAAACCAGCTCATCATCCTGCAAGAGCAGACGAAGCACCGGGAGGCTCAGAAGGAGGCTGCCGCCGTGGCTGCCCAGGGGGAGGCTCTCCGTGTTTACACGGAGAAACTCTTTTTGAGCAGCCAGTTCTCGGCCTTTGTCGGTAGTCTGGTAAGGCTAATTACCGATAAGGGCGAGCAGGGGGCCGACGTCGTGCTGCCTCTGTACAGCCGAGAGATAGCAGCTCGGCTTCAGAATCTGCCGCTCCTTGAGGAGCTCGCTTCATCCTCGGTCCTGCTTTCTGCAGACCGAGTCCGGAGTTGTCGAGCTGATCGGGACGAGAACCTGGAGGCTATCTTTGCCTCCGTGGGACCCGTTTCACCCGCTTCGACTTACAACGGAGAGGGTGAGGCCGAGCCGCTGGAGCTGGAGGCCGAAGTCGAGCGGGCCGGGCATCCGGAGAAGGAAGCCGATCAGGAGGCGGAGGCGAGGCCGGCAGGATGCGAGGCCGAGGCTGAGGTAGCTCAGGAGAAAGAAGCTGAACCAGACCAAGGAGCCGGAGACGAAGCTGGCGGAGTATGATTTCGTCTCCCTTCTCTTAGTCTAGTTTCTTCCTTGTAAAATGGCCTTGAAGCCCTCCTAGTGTAAAAATTTTTCCTTGTGAATGAAAAATTCTCTACACTTGTCTTCGTATAGCTTTTCGTACTCGCCTTTATTCTTGTTGTATTTTACTATCTGCTCGGTACAGCTGCCGAACTAATATAGCTGCTTTGTACTCAAGGAGATGGAGATACTTCACTGGAAACGGCTGTACTCTTCGGCTTTAGACGAAGCTGAGAAAAGAGCTATAGCCGATCAGACGAAGAATGACGAGCTTCTGGCTCGTTTAGTGAAGCTGGAGGCCGATAATAAGGACTTAGAGTCCGATAAGAAGGATCTGGAGGCCGAGCTGAATACGACCATTGCTGAGAGGACTGCGTACGAGGATTACATCCGTGTGCGCGGGGGAGTGACCATATCAGATGTTCAGAGTCGAGTTGACGAACTGTGGGAGGAATATCATGTACTCCGGAGGAACAATGCGCTGGAGAGCTCGGCTTGCCAACAAGTTGTGAAATCATTACGGCGCTGGGCTTCTCGGTACGACATCATTCTTTCCCGGCGTCCCGCAATCGAGAGATTCCTTAGGCATTTCCCGCCAACAGATGCTCGCACTCCAGATCAAGCCTCTGGTTCCCTTGTTCAAAATCCTACTCCAAGTCAACAACGAACTCCGGAACAGCCGGAAACGTCAAGACGAGAACGGGCTCAGGAGCAACCGGAATCGTCAAGACAGGGACGGACTGAAATTCGCCGAGGAGTTGTGACTATGAGCGAGCAAGATCAGCAGATGCTTATTGCAGAGACTCTTCATCGCCGAGGGGTTAGAGCTTCTGGGGCTCGCGGAAGAGGTGTTGGGTCGAGGATAGCATCTCGTCGACCTGCTTATTCTTCATCTGCTCGGAACAACCGAACTCGGCTTCCAGAGGATTTTGCAGATAGGTGGCTTAACTTCAGCAACCCTGGACAGTAGAATAGTCCTTTGTAATAGCGTAACGCCATTTTGTAGGGTAGCTGAGTTGTATGCCGAACAAGATTTGAAAAATGAAATTTTGTTTTCGCTTCTAACACTGTATTTACAGCTTAGCGAAAAAATTTCATCGTACTTGTCCTCGGTCTTATGAAGTAAACTTCTTTGACCGGACTTGGTCCTTGGTCTTGTGAAGTAAACTTCTTTGACCGGACTCGTCTTTGGTCTGATGAAATAAACATCTTTGACCGGACTCGTCTTTGGTCTGATGAAATAAACATCTTTGACCGGACTTGGTTTGTGTTCTAATTTGGCGATTTTTGTCGCCGGGATCGAACTTTCCCTTGTCCTAATTCGGCGAGTTTTATCGCGTGGATCGGACTTTCCCAGTTAACCGAAGTGGTCTTATGCAGTAAACCTCTTTGACTAGACATGGTCGTCCCCGGTCTTATGAGGTAAACTTCTTTGACCGAACTTGGTCGTCCTAATTCGGCGAGGTTTATCGCGTGGATCGGACTTTCCCTTATTGCAGTTCGTTTCAGACGAAGTGCTTATTTCTTAAGCCGAATTGTGGTCTTGTATCTTCCTGAGAAGCTTGGACTCACAATCGTTGGCTTATTGCAGTTCGTTTCAGACGAAGTGCTTGTTAAGCTGAATTGCGGTCTTGTATCCTCCTTGGAAGCTTGGACTCACAATCGTTGGCTTATTGCAGTTCGTTTCAGACGGACTGCTTGTTAAGCTGAATTGTGGTCTTATATCCTCCTTAGAAGCTTGGACTCACAATAGTCTTTAATAATCGATCTAAAAAGGGGATCAGTCTTTAAAGAACGATATACCTTGGTACCATTTGTAAGAGACGACAAGCACATAGAGACAAAACACATAGAGAAAAAATGAAAAAGACGAAGGAAAAAAAACTTTAAACCTTTTTTTTTTTTTAAAAAAAACGACAAGTAAAAGGTACAAGTAAGAAACAAACAAATAAAAACATATACCCCTATGACCGAACTAGACACGAGACGGACTGACCGGACTTTTGTCTCTTACAAGTGGAACTTCTTGAGGTTGGAGACGTGCCATGTTCGGGGTACTTGTTCTCCTGACATGTGAGTCAATTTATAAGACCCTTTGCCGAGGACTTCTGACACCCGATATGGACCCTCCCATGTGGGTTCGAGTTTGCCCAGCTTTTCTGCTCGGCTTACTTCGTTGTTTCTCAAGACGAGATCTCCCACTTGAAATTGAAGCTTTTTCACCCTTTGGTTATAATACCGGGCTACTTGCTCCTTATACTTGGCTGCTTTTATGCACGCCAATTCTCTTCTTTCTTCGGCGAGATCTAGTTCTGCTCTCAGTCCGTCGTCATTCATTTCTGAGGAGAAATTTAGAGTTCGGGGACTGGGTACGCCGATCTCCACCGGAATTACGGCTTCAGTGCCGTACACCAGACTATACGGAGTTTCACCGTTGGAGGTTTTGGGTGTAGTTCGGTAGGACCATAGGACTTGAGGGAGATTTTCTACCCATTGTCCTTTGGCTTGTTCTAACCGAGCTTTTAACCCTTTCACCAGAATCCGGTTCGTTACTTCCGTTTGTCCGTTTGCTTGGGGATGGGAGACCGAAGTGAACCGCTGTTGAATGTTCAGCTCTTGGCACCAATTCTTGAACGTCTTGTCGGTGAACTGAGTCCCATTGTCCGAGATGAGGATGTGGGGTATGCCAAATCGGCACACTATGTTCTTCCAGACGAAGTCCAATGCCTTTGAGCTCGTTATCGTAGCTAATGGTTCAGCCTCCACCCACTTCGTGAAGTAGTCCACGGCAACGATAAGGAATTTCATTTGCCGAGGAGCTTGAGGAAGTGGTCCCACTATGTCTATGCCCCATTGCATGAAAGGCCAAGGGCTTTGCATAGTGTATAGATCGGTCTGCGGCATCCTTGGGACATTTGCATGAATTTGGCACTTCGTACACTTCTTGACGAGCTGCCCTGCCTCTTGTACCATGGTTGGCCAATAATATCCCCATCTCAGAACTTTTTTAGCTAAAGCTCTGGCTCCGATGTGGCTACCGCACGATCCTTCATGAACTTCTCTGAGGATGTAGTCCGTCTCTTCTGGTCCTACGCACCGCAATAACGGCTGGAGGTAAGACTTTCTAAAGAGGACTCCTTCATGAAGTTCGTACCGAAGTGCTCGGCAAGTGATCTTCCGAGCTTCTCTCTTATCCTCGGGCAATTGTCCTTGATCCAGATACTGCAAGATCGGCGTCATCCAGTTCGGCGAGCTGGATACTGAATGTACCTCGGCTTCATCAATGCTTCGATGCATTAATTCTTCCGCCTTTGAGCTCGGATCTGAGGCCAACTTACTTAAGGTATCTGCTCGGCTATTTTCCGCTCTGGGAATGCGGATTATCCGAAAATAGGAGAAACTTCGGCTGATGCTTTGCGCTTTGTCCAAATACTTCTTCATTCTCTCGTCACGAGCTTCACTTGTACCCAACATGTGATTTACTATGACTTGTGAATCACAATGGACTTTGAGAGATTTGACGAGCAGACTTTGCGCTAACTGGAGTCCGGCCAGGAGGGCTTCGTACTCGGCTTCATTATTAGTAGTGGGGAATAGGAATCGAAGTGAGTAGGTTACCTCGTGTCCATCGGGAGCGACAAGTAAAATACCAGCTCCACTTCCCATCTTGTTCGAAGCTCCATCTACGAATCCGCTCCAGCAGTCCGGCGGCTCTACTTCGGATTCCAAGGGCTGTGCTAGTTCGGCATTGGCAGAATTCTTCTGTTCGGCAATAACAGGAATTGCTTGATCGAACTTTGCTTCTGCAAGAAAATCTGCCAAGGCTTGTCCCTTGATGGCTTTCCGAGGTAGATATTCAATTGTGTGCTCTCCCAACTCTATAGCCCACTTGGCGATTCTGCCTGATGCTTCTGGTTTGGTCAACACTTGCCGAAGTGGCAGATCAGTTAAGACGCATACCTTGTGAGCATAGAAGTATGGCCGCAGTCTCCTTGCTGCATTTACTAATGCCAGAGCAATCTTTTCCAGAGGTTGATACCTGGTTTCTGGACCTCTTAATGCTCGGCTTGTAAAATAGATGGGAAGCTGCTTTAGGCCTTCTTCTCGTACAAGCACCGCGCTGATGGTTTGATCCGATGCCGCTAAGTATAAGAATATTACTTCGGCTTCGGTTGGAGCAGAAAGAATAGGAAGCTCGGCTAGATAACTTTTGAGCTCGTCAAAGGCCTTTTTCTGCTCGGCTCCCCACTCGAACTTTGGTGCCTTTTTCAACACCTTGAAGAACGGCAGTTGCTTTTCGGCTGCTTGGGAAAGGAATCGATTCAGTGCGGCTAGACATCCGGTTAGCCTTTGCACGTCATGTATGGACTTCGGCATTGCCATGTTCTGAACGACTTGAACTTTTGAGGGGTTTGCCTTGAGTCCGTCCTTTGAAACCCAACAACCCAGAAACTTTCCCGAATCTACCAAAAAGGTACACTTTTGGGGATTAAGTTTGAGGTTGGCTTTCTTGAGCACGTTGAGAGTGGACTTGAGGTTGTGCTCGTACTCCGAAGTGCTTTTGCTTTTGACGACTATATCGTCAACATACACTTCGACCTCCTTTCCAATCAGGTGCCGAAAAAGCTTGTCTACCATCCTTTGATAAGTGGCTCCGGCATTCTTTAAACCGAATGGCATCTTTTTATAAGCGAAAATGCCGAAATCAGTAATGAAGGCCGTCTTTGAAGCGTCAATCTCATCCATTAAAACTTGATGGTATCCTTTGTATAGATCAAGAAAACAAAAAATTTCAAAGCCTATCAAAGCTTCTACTTTTTTATCTATGTTCGGAAGGGGATAGCAATCTTTGGGACAGTGCTTATTTAGATCGGTGAAATCTATGCACATCCGCCATCCTCCTTCCTTTTTCTTGATCATGACAGGATTGGCCACCCACGAAGGATACTTCACTTCGAATAACACATCCGCCTTCAATAATTGACGGACTTCGTCATGGATGACTTGACTTCGTTCTGCCGCAAAGAGTCTTTGCTTCTGTTTTATCGGCCGGACCGAAGGATCAATATTTAAACGATGAGTGATTACCTCGGGGGGCACTCCGGTCATGTCCAACGGAGACCATGCAAAGACGTCTTTGTACTCCTTGAGGAGCTGGATGGTTTTTTCCCGAAGTAGAGGCGTTCCCGCGAAGCCGATCTTAACCGTTCTGGATGGATCGTCTTCGTACAGCTGAACTGTCATCGAATTCGGCTCCGGTATGACTTCGGTCATTGCCTCTGACTCCGGCTGCTGTGATTGCTATGCTTGGTGGTGCCGATCTGAATGCTCGGCACTTCTAAGCGCAATTTGCAGACATTCCTTTGCTCTCTTTTGGTCACCTCGGATGACCGCTATCCCTCCTTTAGTAGGGATCTTGATGGTGAGGTGATAAGTGGAGCAAATGGCCCGAACTGTGTTGAGCCAGTCTCTTCCCAGGATGACGTTGTACGGGGACCGAGCTTTCACCACGAAAAACTCAATCATCGTACTGGAGCTAGTAGGCGCTTTCCCCACCGTGATCGGAAGGCTGATAATACCTTCAGGGCGGGTGTCCTCCTGGGCGAAGCTCTTCAGGGGAAGCGGAGCCGGGCTGAGCCGAGCTGGGTCCACTTCTAGTTTGTCGAAGCACTCTTTAAAAAGAATGCTGACTGACGCTCCTGTATCCACAAACACCCTGTGGATCAGTTTGTTTGCCACTCCGGCTTGGATGACAATGGCGTCTTGGTGAGGAGAGATGGCCGGGACGGGATCAGCATCCGAGAACGTAATCACTTCGTCCTGCTTCAGCCTTTTATGCGTTGGCTCCTCTCGATTGGAGCCTCTGCGCTCTGACTTCAGGGACGACTTGGTCTTCCCGGCAGGGAGAGCGTCAATAGTCAGGATTACTCCATCATATTGCGGCTCGTCATCGTCTTCGGGATCCGGCTGCCTTTTCGGATCCTGAGGAGCGCAGTTCGCACCTCTCTGCTTCTTATTCTTCTTTGACTGCTTGCTTTGGTATTTTTTCAATGTCCCTGCCCTCACAAGAACATCGATACCTGCAGCCAAGTTTCTGCACTCCTCGGTATCGTGACCGTGGTCTTGATGGTAGGAGCAGTAGTTATCCTGGGGTCGGCGCGCGGCTGATTTCGTCATCCGCTTTGGCTTTTCGAACAGGTCAGAGTGCAGTTCGATAATTTCCGCTCTCGGCTTGTTCAGCGGTACGAACTGAGCGGACGGCTTCTCGGGATTGAGACGGGGTCCCAATCTGTCTTGCACCGGAGTCCTTTGAATCCTTTCAAAAGGAGTTCGGCGAGGATGTCCCTGATCGCCAAAAGGAGTTCGGCGAGGATGTCCCTGATCGCTATGATCGGGCTTCCTCCTGTCTCCTCGGGATGAGCTGTCTAAAGACCGTTTGCGACGGTCAGCCTCATCGGCACGGGAGAACTGGTCCGCAATGTCCCACATCTCTTGAGCTGTTTGCGGACTGCATTCCACGAGCTTTCTGTAGAGAGCTCCGGGCAGGATTCCATTTTGGAATGCCGAAATGACAAGTAGATCGTTGAGATCATCTACTTGTAGGCATTCCTTGTGGAATCTCGTCATGAAGTCGCTGATCCTTTCGTCGCGACCTTGACGTATAGAAAGCAGCTGAGCCGAAGTGATCCGGGCTTCCGCTTTCTGAAAGAACCTCCTGTGGAAAGCATCCATTAGATCTCGGTAAGATCTAATGCTGCCTTGGGGGAGGCTATCGAACCACCTTCTCGCGTTCCCGATAAGCAGCTCGGGGAACAGCTTGCACATGTGGACCTCATTGAGACCCTGGTTCGCCGTGTTATATTGATAGCGTCCCAAGAAATCATGAGGATCCACGAGTCCGTCATAGGTTATCGACGGAGTTCGGTAGTTCTGTGGTAGGGGAGTTCGGGTAATATCGTCCGAGAACGGAGTCCTCAATGCTCCGTACATGGCGAACCCGACATTTCTTCGGTATGGAGGAGATGGAGTTCTCCTGTGATTCCGGTACCGAGGATTCTTTCTCCTGGAAGACATGACACTACTGCGGTAGTGACTATCTCGTATGGAGGGAGAGGGGGAATCCGCCGTTTTCGTCTCCGGCTGCTTTTGGCTTTTTTGCAGGAAGGTTAAGAATTCCTCCTGCTTTTCAGCCAAAAACTGCTTGACAGCCTCATTCAAATCGGGCTGCTGGGAAGACTCAGTGGGACGATTTTTGGAGCGGCTTGTTCCTTCGCCATGAGAACTGGTGGTGGATTTATCCCTAGGCTGTTTTCCAGACCTATGGGATGGATTGGCTTCCTCCTGGTTCTCACGGGCAGGAATACGGGTACTCTGCGATCTGGTATGCATTTTTTGGGTGGAAAAAATGGATCAAAAATTCGCTTTATCACAAATTTTGTTCTCTGTTTCCCACAGACGGCGCCAGTGATGAATCCGCGAATTTTTGATGTTAGTAAATGCTGGTAGAGAAAAAAGACTACGACACAAAGAATTTACGTGGTTCGATTTACTGAAGTAAATCTACGTCCACGGGAAGAAGGGAGGGCAAGATTGTATTGCTTGATCTGGGATTACAGCTTACAACACAGACTTGCTATATGATTTTATCTCTAGAGAGCTTAACCTTTTTCTATCTGATCTAAGTTCTATTTATATATTGAACTAAGATCGTGGCTTGCATCACCACCCTAAGTCGTGGATGTCGTGTAGGTCATGGCCTAAGATCGTGGATGTAGCGTAGGTCATGGCCTACGATCGTGGCCTGAGTTGACACCAAGTGGTAGTGGGTGTGTTGGAAGTTGTGGAAATCCTGTATGGGTCCACTAACTCCTTGTTCGGTCGAATACTGAGACCGAACTGCTTTGGTTGCCGATCTGAGAGCAGAGCTTGATGCCGACCTGAGAGCAGAGCTTGATTGGTTGGCTTTTACCGAGCTGTAGGCTGAGGCCGAACTCTTTGTTCGGTCGAATACTGAGACCGAACTGCTTTGGTTGCCGATCTGAGAGTAGAGCTTGATTGGTTGGCTTTTACCGAGCTGTAGGCTGAGGCCGAACTCTTTGGTAATGCCGAACTCATACTCTTCCTTGGGCTTTGGGCTGATGGGCCGTCCTTGCTGTTGGGCTTGTTTAGTACGCACCCCATCAGTCTAGGTCTCATTTTCCTCACATAAAAATTATGATAAAATGTTACGGACTCAATTCCCACATCGGTTGTGAGAACAACTGATGTGGGGTATATAGACTAAATGGACTCTCTCTCTCTCTCCTAACAGGCTAGTCTTTTGGGATGAGTTCTCCTGTTTGGTCTGTATTAATTGGTGCTTTCATTGAGAGCCCAAACGGCTCGGAGTGGTGGCCGGGCAACGAACTCGCCGTGACCAACGAGTGCGTTTGGGGCCGCTCGGAGTGGTGACCCACGGAGTGGTGGCCAAGCAAAGAATCCACCGTGACCAACGAGAACTCGGAGTGGTGGCCCACGGAGTGGTGGCCTGGCAAATAACCAGCCGTGACCAACGAGGACGTTGGCCCTTAAAGGAGGGTCGAATGTTACAGACTCAATTCCCACATCGGTTGTGAGAACAACTGATGTGGGGTATATAGACTAAATAGACTCTCTCTCCTAACAGGCTAGTCTTTTGGGATGAGTTCTCCTGTTGGTCTGTATCATAAAAGTATAAGGACATAAGATAAGAGTATGCATTACCTTTGAGTCAACCTATTATTATTTTTATCACTATTCTTATTATTATCTTATAAATATATATTCATGTATGATAATATTTGGTCAAAATATGTGGCATCTATTAGATATTGTGTAATACTGGTGCAATATGTAAATAGTTGAATTTAAAAAATGTAACTTCCAACCTCCAACAAAATGAGCTGTAAACACATGTCCCTGATTGAGTCAATTATAATCTATACTAACTTTAGTTGAGATATCGGAGCTTAATTACACTTACACATACGCATACAACATACATATCATGTGTAGTAGTAGTATACTACATAAGATGTAGCTGGCGGAGCAAAAAAATAATTTGAAGAGAGGTTAACTTATTAATTTTAAAATGATAAATAAATAGGAGTATTAATTTTTCCTAAATTAAAATACTATAATTTTAAAGAGAGGTTAAGTTGCGACTGCGGCGCGACGGTCTATTGTGGACACTCTAACGTAGCAAGCCCCGCCAGCCACAGCCACAAAGCAAAGCAGAGACCGCAACTAAAACCAAACAAAACTAAAACCCAAACAAAAAAACTTAACCTCTCTTTAAAGTTATATTTTAATTTCGGCACGATGGCCGCCGCGGCGGTCTATTGCTGGACGAGGGGTCGTCGCGGCGATGTTTTTGAATTTTTTTTATAATTTTTATCTATAGATTATCTATTCTAAATTCATTTTTTTCATTCCATTTCATTCTATTTATTTTTGTCCAATTAATTTTGTTCAGTCCAATTAAAATATACCAACAATTGATAATGTGATTTGTGGTTATGGCATGGCTATTTGGGTTGGACAAGTTTTGTGGCTGTGGACAAGTTTTTGTGGCTGTAAAATAGCTATTCCGCTTTATTTTGGACACTCTTATGTTTTATTTTGTTTTGTTTTGTCCTTTTCTTTGAGATTCTTTGATTTTGGTAATGCTTAATATTTCATTTTGTTGTGTTGATTTTTTCTTTTGTTGAATTTCTGCTTTATCTTTGTTTGAATTTGAGTATTTTGTACTCGTCAAAGAAAGAAAAGAAACAGGTGTTTATGTACGCTTTGTACATTTGAACTATGATATACATGTGATCTCAATTAACAATATATTATGGCATATTTTTATATAAATAATCAATACAATAGTATACAGGGCATGTGTATGCACTAATGCACGTATATAAAAATCAATTGCATATGTGATCAAGATAAAATTATAATAAATGTGATCTTGTAGCATATGCAGGACAGATGCAGAAATTTAAGACAATAGGAGCTTTACTATACTCCCATGTCTTATAAAAATAGGTCATTTGAGGACGAAACAAGTTTTAATATGTACTCGTAAAGTAAGAGAGCATGAGAAAAAATAGTTAATATAGTGTTAACGGAACGGTATACAACACAGATTTTAATACTCCTTCCGTCCCAAAAAATGTCTCACTCTCCTTTTTAGTTTGTCCTACTAAAATGGTCATATTTCCATTTTTATAAAAAGTTATCTTTCACAATAATATAAATATTTTATTTTCTTTTTTCACCTAACACATAAAATAAAACCTTCTAAAATCTTATGTCGTCTCACAAATCTGACATCTTTTACAGAGAGAGTACGTGATTTTCAAGTAAAAGAGAAGCGAGAAAATATACTTTTTTTATTTTTTTTAAATTAACTCCTATATAAGGGAGGAAATTACAAATAAACTCTTATACTATAGATAGAAGGAAATTACAACTGATGTCAAGAGGGCTCGCACCTAAAGCGAGAAAATATACTTGGGATAACGTAAAATGTTTCCATAAATTTTGCGCTTCCTAAATAAAAATAGAGTTTAATACGGTGAATTTCTTAAATCATTGATTTTATTAGAAAGCCGTTTGAATTTTCGCAAGGAATTGGACTTCTAATTTAAAATAATAGGCCAATAAGTGATCATTTAAAGCAACAGGTTTTTTAATTAATAGAATGATATTAGTATATACTACTCCTATTAACCGTTAAAATTGAGTCTTCTTCAACAATATACAGCAGTCATTGTTCCTTCATTCTACCGTCGCAATTATTCGTAATTCAGTTCAGCCCCTCTTCTTATTCAACTTCTGATGATTTACTCTTCAATAACCTTAATTTGGTGAGGGCTAATGGCCATTTTCAAAATATTTAAAAATTTTAGAAGTAGAAAAAACATTAAAAAAATTGGGGAAGGGCATAGAGCATCCACAATAGTGGATGAGCCGGCGGACGAGCGACCAGCGAGCCACTCGTCAGTCGCGCTCGTCCACTATTGCGACCGGCGAGAGCGTCGCGGACGAGCTGGGCGGACGACCCCTCGTCAGTCAGCTCGTCCGCCGTCTTGTCCGCTATTACGGGCACCCAACGGACGAGCGCACGGACAAGACCATTTTTTAAACTCTATATATGCAGCTCGTTTCGGATCGTTTTCATTCGCATCACTTGTATTAACGAGTTTCTCTTCTTTCACTCTACAGTTCTCGACATCCCGAAATGGCTAGTGGTAGTGGTAGTGGTGGTGTGGATGGTAGTGGTGCGGGTGGTGGTGGCTGGGATAATGAAGCAGCGCGGCAAATCCGCGAACAGATACGGGCCTATACGTCCGCTGAGATAAATCGCCTGATGAGGGAGGCCTTGCAGCAGCATCAGCCGGCGGTACCTCGCCCCATCCAGCATCGAGCTGTAGTACACCGCGACCACGTCGCTGCACACCAACGATTGTTTGACGACTATTTCGCTGAGCAGCCGCGATTTGGGGACAACTTCTTCCGGCGGCGTTTTAGGATGCATCGGGATCTATTTATGCGTATCGTGAACGCTTTAGAGTGTAGGTACAAGTACTTCCGATTCAGGGAGGATGCGAGTGGCAGACCCGGTCACTCGCCTATACAGAAGTGCACTGCTGCAATTAGGCATTTGGCTTACGGAGGCGCGGTCGACATGTTCAACGAGTACCTCCACTTCGGCGAGACGACTGCCCACGGTTGTCTCAAGTATTTTTGTTAGGGCGTCATTCAAATATTCAGGGAGAGGTACCTGCAGAAGCCTACCCCCCAAGACTGCCAGGAACTGATGGATATACACGGGGCGGTGCACGAGTTTCCTGGGATGTTGGGCAGTATAGATTGCATGCATTGGGAGTGGAAGAACTGCCCCACCGCCTGGAAGGGTCACTACACGACCGGCTTTAAAGGCAAGAATCCCACGATGATCCTCGAAGCGGTAGCTGACTACCGGCTTTGGATTTGGCATGCATATTTTGGGGTAGCCGGAGGGAACAACGACGTCAACGTCCTCCAGCCGTCGCCCCTTTTCAACGAGCAGTGCCAGGGCATTGGTCCGGCCATCAGCTTTGTAGCCAACGGCAACCAACATCAAATGGGTTACTATTTGGCGGATGTGATATACCCTAGGTGGCCCGTCTTTGTGAAGACAATCACATGTCTGCTCGAAGATAAGAAGGTCTACTTTGCGAGCCTATAGGAGTCAGCGCGGAAGGATGTGGAGCGGGCATTTGGTGTGCTCCAAGCTCGATGGGCGGTGGTGAAGGGTCCAACCCGTTTGCGGTATGACGACTGCATTGCTGATATCATGTATGCATGTATTATCATGCACAACATGATCGTCGAACAAGAAGGATCAGAACTGACTAATTGGACCAATGAAGATGACGTCGGGCCAAGCCACAGCGTGGCCACCGCCAATGTACGAATGGGGATACCTCATGATGACGCCGGGCGGCTCCAAGCCGATGCCGACATGCGCCAACAAGAAGCCCATATTCGACTCCAGCAGGATATAATTGAAGAGTTGTGGGCGCGGAAGAATGCACATTGATATTTATAATGTAATTTCTTGAAATAGTTTTTTTTGTTAATTGTACTTTTTTATTGTTTTTAATTTAATGAAACTATGATTGCATTTTCTCCGTATTCGTGTCGAAATTTTAATTTCGTATATAAAATGTGAATTTGTTTGTTGGGAAGCCTAGTCCTTGTCCTAGTGCTAGTCCACTATTGTGCAGTGGGAAGTCCTAGTGATGTGACAGTGGGGTGAGAAGTCCTAGTGACGTGGCAGAAGGTGTTTTTGAGAAGTCCTAATGCTAATCCGTGGGGAAGTCCTTCCTATTGTGGATGCTCTTAAGCCCTCCCCTTTCCTTTACTGTGTCCGCTATGTGTGGGGGGTTGGAGAAACTTAGGACCGGTTCAATGTTCTTTATATGGGAATGCAAGATATAAAATCCAATGTGATTTGAGGGTATGGAGCCCACATATTTAAAGGAGAAATCTTTTGTTCAGTGAGGAAGATATAAGGTAAGTTAGCTGATCTATGCATTTATTATTTTATTAGTTGTCATCTTTTTCAAAGTGGTTTGGCGTAAATGACCTCGTCCAATTTGGAAAATTTCGCTGTCAGATTTTTGGGGAGTTGAAAACGGGAGGGGTAGTTCAGTAAACTTCATTCCATTTCTGGACACATTTCTCAATGCTGCTACAAATATCAGCTAATGGGCAATAAATGATTTCTGGCGATTAATGGACTCAACAGTGCGGGCCGTTATATTAGTCGAGGGCCATGGAGATATATTACATACACACTGAACACCATAAATGCATAGAAATAAACCCAATTATGGCTATATCTAATACACTGAACAGGTCCTTATACTCATGTAGTCATGTTAATAAATACTACTCCTATTAAATCAAAATAGCCGACCAATTCTATCTGAAATTCAATCATCAACAATAATGAGTTATAGTACTCACTCCTTTTTTTAAAATAGGGAGGTTTGTAACGACACGGATTTTAATGCCCAATTTGATAAAGTAAGAGAGAGGGGAAGAAAAATTGGTAAAGTAAGAGGGGGAGAGAAAAAAGTAATGGAATTAATATTAGTGGATCATGGGTCCACTTTAAGTTGTTAATTGTAGTGGTATAAATGGTAAATAAATTGATGTATGAGGGTGTAAAGATTTCCTAAAATAGAAAGTTTGAAAGTTGCTATTTTTAAAGAACGTACTAAAATGGAAATAGTTGCTATTTTTAAAAAAACGGAGGTAGTAGAACGTTTTAGTCTTTCCAGTAGTAAACATTACCGCTAAGATTTCACAAACTTTTATCTATATTATTTTTAGGAGACACAAAAATTAAAACGCAATTAGTAGAGTTGGAAGTTGAAGATTATGAATGTCGAGTCAATCGCTTTATAAACTGATAAAATATCTTATCTCAAAAATCATTTTAACTGGAAGATTATGAATATCAAGTCAATCGCTTTATAGTATCAGAAGAATAATTGACCGGTCAACCAACCAAAGCCATGAAAAAGTAACGGCGGTTTTCATGGCATGCATAATAGTAGGATCATATACATATACATACACATACATACATACATGATAAAATTAAGGCAAAACATATCCTTAAATCCTTGTACTTATATAATTTATTTCAATATGTCCTTATACACTTTTTTCATTTTAGTAAGTCCTTGTATATTCGATATATTCCAATCCGTATTTGCCGAAACTGTTAACTTTTCCGTTATAAAATAACACATCATATGTTAATTATTTAAATATATTCCACCTAATATCCTAGTTGGAAAATATGAACATGACATAAACATAAAAAAAAAGATAAATTGGTAAAATATTTATGTTATGTTCATATTTTCCAACTAGGATATTAGGTGGCATATATTCAAATAACTAATATATGATTTGTTATTTTATAACGGAAAAGTTAACGGTTCCATCAAATAAGGATTGAAATATATCGAATATAAAAGTTCAAGAACTTACTAAAATGAAAAAATTGTATAAGAACCTATTGAAATAAACAATCAAAGATAAGGACTGGACCTATTAAAATAAACAATCAAAGTATAAGGACTTAAATATGTGTTTTGTCTAAAATTAAGTAGGAGTGCATGTATTATAGATACAATTGATGAGTAGGTGTTTGTAAGTTATTATTAGTACAATTAATAAGTCTATAGATTGATTCCAGTGGACAACTTTTTTAAAATGAAAATATTAAAAACATAAAATTATTTCTGACACGTTTATATCCGTTGACATATAAAATACATTCATACTTAATATTAAGTTAGAAATTGATATATAGTCAAGAAATTGATATTCGCGAATAAACGAATTGATATATTGCAGTGTTTTGACTTTAAAAAAATTATCATGATCCATTACCCTATGGCTATATCATATGCATATTTCATTATTTGGACCTCTCGATTTTACTTATAAACATGTATCTTTATAATTTAGTAACTTATCTAACTTTGATTAGATTGGCACACAATTGCAAACCAAATAAAGACACAAGTAACTAATGTAATTTTTTGGTTAGATATTTTTTAGTTTATATGTAAGTCCTGGATTTGGTACAAATCAAAGCTTACGTGTTTTTTATATAATAATAACACTGTTATTTGTTATTATATGATGGACATCTAGAATAATAACACTGTTTATAAGTGTAGTCGATAATAAAAATAGAAGGAAACAAATAAGGTAGTTAATGTGTAATTATCACAGATTTCAACAATCTTATTTGAGCTTTGAGTTTGTAGATAGGGAGCGAATAAAATAAATGTGTTGTCAATTGTCTTGTTGGTTAGTTAGTCTCCACTTTTTTTACTCGGAAAGTAACATAAAATAATCCATCGCCTTATCTTTTCGTACTAATTAATTATTTAGGTTTCAATTTGTTGAAACTTTAATGTTATTATTTGCTTGTCCGAATTGGCTTCCTCTTTTCATTCCATCTGGTAAAAGGGCCGCATCACTTTTGGTCTTTCTTGAGCATGCATAATCATTCAATCATACCAAGTGGATTGACTTTCACACACTACTTACTATTTTATTCATCTTTTATATTATCATCCTTTTTTCCAGGCAATAGGGGATTGAAAAGGATATTCAATTGGACATGGGTGCTCCTAGACACTATTGGCGGATTCAGGGCAGAAATGACTATTTTTTCACTTTTCGGAGCAAAAAAGCTGACAATTTTACATCTGAACAAGAGGAAAGTAGTCGAATAAGGGAATGGATCCCCTGCTGTGCTCCCACCACAGCAGGGAGTGCTGCCCCTCACAGCCCAATTAAAAAATAAATTTTAATTAATATTTTAATATTTTATTTTACTAATAAAATATTGTGATGTTAGAGGGGCAGCACTCCCTGCTGTGGTGGGAGCACAGCAGGGGATCCATTCCCCATCCCCTCTTGCCCCTAGATTTGCCAATCATCCCCTCTTGCCCCCTAGATCTGCCACATCTAAATATAATACTCCCTCCGTCCCGGGCTACTCGCCCCTTTCCTTTTCGGCACGGAGATTAAGGAATGAGTGTATAGGAAAGTAAAAAATGACGGCTGTAGGTAAAATTTTTTATTAAAATGGAAAGAGTGCAAGTAACTTGGGACGCCCAAAAAGGAAATAAGTGCGAGTAGCTTGGGACGGAGGGAGTACATCAATAAGAAATTATGCAATCTTAGTAGATGTGTTATTTTATTGCTCCACTTTATAACTTTGAATTGTTGAAAAAATATTTTTGGCTTTAATTTTTAAGCTCATTATTTTCGTGATTTTGTCACTTTCTCGTTTCAAGCAATTTAGTATATTTGTCATTTTATCTTCTTCGACCAGCACATAAACACTAACGTACTTTTAATTTTTTTTATCTCATTATTCGCCAAATATATCTTTATTAGTTTAGACCGACGAGGAATCATTGATTCAATCATAGTACTAGTATATTTACCTACTTAGTCAGCCAAATTTGAAATTCGTCCGTACTATAGATTCTTGTGCGTACAATTGAGAATATATACTTTTTCCTATCTTTCTTTCTCGTGTGCGCTTTATTTAATTGCATGTTTCTATTGACTACTAAAGATATAATCCTATGGTACAGAATAATTAAATAGCTCGAACTATGCTGCTGTTAATTTGCTAAATATGGGATCATCATAATGACTAGAATTTTAGATAATACTATTGTTGGTAATTGAAACTAAAAATATAACACATAACTGTCCCACATCGGTGTCAAGAGAAAACTGAAACTAGTATATAAGTCTCATGGGTCCCTCCTCATATCACCAATTGGTTTTATGATGGAACCCATGGATTTCTATCATGGTATCAGAGCGGGTCGCCGACTGTGGGTCAAATTTAACTGACCCAGCAGTATATCTGGACTTAAAGATTTGGGCCAAGTGGTCCTTGATTTCTATCAACTATATCATTTTCTATCAACTATATCATTTTCATGATGTGTACAAGTCAAGTGTGTAAGCATATATACATATATATCATCCTTGATTAATCAATTAGATAATTAAAATAAAAAATCAGTTATATAAATTATTGACTCTTTTACCAACTGAAAAATGGAAACTAAAAACACTAAAGTATCACTTTAATTAATCGACGAGAAGATTTGCATCTAGAAGATATAAGAAGACTAAAATGAAAGCGTATGTGTTTTATGTTTATGTCATTACATATAAAGATGCGTGCAAACACACGCTAAAAGAAAATAATACTTTTAATTACATGTTCAACTTATTATAAATAGATTAATTAGTTTGAGACAATATCACAAAAATGCTACTCCATTGCTAAAACACTTACAAGTTACAAGTTACCATTACACACTGGTGTGTGATTTACAAATTGATATGTTTCCTTAGCAGTTTTTCTAGAAGAAACGAATCACCGTTAACAAGATTAAGAACAAAATTCCCCAAGGCTTTGCAAGATCCAGTTCCTATTATAAATTCATCATTTAAAAAATAAAATATTTTAAACTTACGAAAGAATAGTACAATAATGAAATTAAATGCTAAAATAATTGCAACCTAATTGACATAATCATACTAAAGCACAAAAAAAAAGAATTTGGAGATGAGAAACATGCAAGGAAACTTTAAAAAACAAATTCACACAAACTAGTAGTAGTAGGTACATAAGTTAATATTAGTGTGATAGTATAATAGTAATAGATATGGTTCCAAGTGATTTGTTTTAGTGAATTATACTTATTCATCTAAGATTTAGATTTTTCATACCACATATTTACTCAAAAAAAACTAACAGAAATGAATAGTGTAAAGACTAATTAAATTAAGTAAATAAGATTAAAGTCATGTAGGAGAAATTAAAGAGAGTGGATCCGCTGCTGTGGTGGGAACACAGCAGGGGCTGATGTTCCCAAAAACGACGTAGTTTTAGTTCATTTGCTACAGTAATTTTTCAATTAAGCTTTGAATTGTATATACACTTGGTAACAATGATTTAAGTTAATTGTACTACTCTACCGTCCACACTCCACGCCACCACTAATGACTTTAAGCTTATAAATTTAAATATAAAATGACTTTCTGAATTTGATGAATTTTTAGTTAAAATAAATTATAACTAGAATTGATTACTCCCAAGATAAGATCAACTATAATTAATTTATTAATATTACATAATTTATCATTGTATTAATAGTTGAATACGTAAAATTTAGATGAGCATTCAACTGAATATAAGATTATAAAATTGTAATTAGTAAAATAAATAATCTTTAAATTTTAATGAATATGTCAATGCTAATGAATCGTTATTTATATAAAAAGCATTGTTCAATTTTATATGGATTATTTAGTGTTGTTGAAGCTATATTTGATAAGATTAAAGTTTGCAAAAGTGGGACAAAAAAAAACGTCGCCCTCGTGCACAGCAGAATTGAAAGCTTAATTGAAAAATTAGTGTAGGAAATGAACTAAAACTACGTCGTTTAACATCGGAAGATACCACGAAAACGGGTCTGAGTGAAAATTGACCAAAAAGCCCTCACTCCTCCATAAAAGCGCGCCATAGCATTTTCTTGATCTCACAATCTCTTCTTCTGACTCCACTCTCACAATTTCTTCAGCCCCTCAGGGGGCTTTTCCTCTCTCTCTCTCTCTCCCATTGTCTTCCTGTTTTAGTTTCTCGATCTTCCTCTACTCCACACATATTACATATACTCTTCCTACTGGTCCAATTATGGAATCAGCCACCCCAAAGAAGCGAACCGCTAGCCTTCCGCCGAGGAGAGGCCTGATCAAGGCTCAAATTTTTGAGAGCCTTGCCGGAAACCTCTCCTCCGCCGCCGCAAAAGCCCTCACCAAAATCAAACAGACCACTACCGCCTCCTCCACGTCATCCTCCCCGCCGCCGAGCGCCTACACCTCCGACGGCGGCTACTCCGACCAGGCCTGACTGATCTCCGGTGAAATAGGCTTGTTTTTTCGCTGATTTTCACCGGATCGAGCTTAAATGTAAGTAGTATATGTTAGTCTGTTTGCGTTTTGAGTTTGCGTCTGTGTTTAATTTTGTCAGTTTTCACAGATCTGGTGTTGTTGGAGATGAGATCAGAAGTCCTGTGCCTTTTAACCATGGCTTCTGACGATTAATACTCCGTGTGCGTGTGTGTGTTTATAGATAGGTTTAAAGTTGTGGTCCTCTTCCAGTATTGTTTCTCAAGTTTTAGATTGGAGATGGTATGTTGGCAATAAGAGGAACTTTTTTCTGTATAAACTCGAGTCCAGCAAGAACAGGAGAGGAAGAGGTGGGTTTGATTGTTGCCGATTAGTTATTAGTCTAGTTTGATTGTTGTTTGTGTTTTTGAGCATATAATAAGCTCCTTCATGGGTTTTTCTTCATTTGGTTCTTTTCCCATGTCGTATCTGTTGAACCAAATACTGGCTCTCGTTTCTTATAAACGGAGCCTTCTTTCAATACACATTTCGTCTTTCTCTTTCTAATTCTCTGTTTAATTTTCTGTTTGCTTCGATCCGCTTTTTTTTTTCTTTCGAGTTTTACCTTTTTCTTTCCTTGCAGTAAGACAGTAAAATCCAAGGGAGATCCATCATTGTTTTGTTTGTACATTTGAATCCCATCTTATGTGATCAAGAAATTTCTTTATCTGGATAAGCAAAAACTTTTCTTTGACCAACACATATAGTACAATCATAATAAAAGGAAAAATGATAACTAGCTAAAAGGACATTCGATTACATCACTCAACTTGCTCAAAATAATATGATAATATTTGAGATGCGACTAAAAAGGTAAAAATCAAACTACATGTATTTTATAATTGTGAATCCCAGTTGATGAGAAATTTCATGTGATGTTATAATATTTGATCACACAAGCTTGATATTAGGGAGCACCGGCGTGGGCGTGTCCCATTTCGGCCCACAGCGAAAAAGATTTAGCGCCGGAATAACATCTGGTAGTATTTGATTAATGAATCATACTTATGTTTCATTCTACGAGATTCCAATCTTGAATATTTAATTTAATCATTCCAATATTATTTTGTAAGTATTTGTTAAGGGATTTTCCCTTAACGGTAGCCGGCGATACTACGCGGCGAAGTAGAGCAACTCCGGCGCGGGAGGAATTTTCGTCGGGCAGTCTCTTCCTAGGGTTAGTAACTTCAACAAGAAGATATTTGGGCAATAGATAATTCTTATTCATGTCATGAATGTGTGAATAAGCGCCCTATTTATAAGTCTATAGACCCTAGGGTTGGTTCGACTCTGGGAAAGAACCAACAAATAAAACCAGAAACGGAACTTATAATTACTCTAGACTCTTTAAGCAAAATAAATAATAAAATACTAATATCCAAAAAGAAATAATAAAAACTAGCAAAAAGATAATAAAATACTAGACTACTTAGAAACGTAGTCGCCAAGCCTATCGGGCGGCCGTGCACTCCTCTACGGGTTCGTGGTCGCGATGGACGGCTGGACCAGCGGCGAACCACGATCATCTTCCGGCTGCTGCTCTTCCAGCGGCTGCTCTTCTGCCTCGTGCACTTCGGTCTCTTGGAGAACCGGCTGTTGTTGTATCGTATCAGTATTCTGCATCAGTCTTGAATATTTAATTTAATAATTGCCGTTAAATAACTCCCACACAAATGGTAGCTAGTTATCTTTAAGATAACTAGATACTAGCATTACTTATGAGTTATGATGTTGGCTTATTTATTGTTAATGATGTATTTCAACTATGTTTGATGTATAAAAATTAAACAGCTGCAAAATGCAAATAACGCAGAACACACGATGATAGAATTAATATAATAGTAATACAGAGATAGATTCAATAAAACCTAAATCATATGGTTAAAATCTAAGTCATATTACAAGTACTATATCTGATCAACGAGCATTGTACTCCTACTTACGTAAGTAATTATGTCACAATAGCAAGAAAAATAAGAAAAGAAATAGAAATCCATTAATGGCTGCTCAAATAGAGGGTTATTGTTGTCACGGCTCTGGAAGAAAAACTAAAATAAAATAAAACAAAAAATACATCAAACATACATTGAATGAAGCCATTTAAGTAGTAAATGGCATTGACTTTTTGGTATTTTTATTAATGCAACAAATTCCTTCCTCTTGGCTTCAGAAGGAATAAATAAATTAATTAATTTTCTATTAGCACGAGCTGATATATCTCAGACGGATTAGTTACTCGGTTTGCATGATTATATTTATTATTATTATTATTATTATGATTATGATTATGATTATGATTATCAAATTCGTATTAGAAAAGATAAATTTTATGACAAAAAATAAACTTCCATTCAAATTAGCTTTAAATCGGAAGCCAATGTGCAATTACAGTTGATTTCATCAGCCAACCAACCGCGTACGATTCGTGTGAAAATGGATCATATATATCTCCCCAATATAAACTTTAGAAAATTGTACTCGTAATAAATTTTCACCACTTTAGGTTATATAATAAAATATTGAAATATTAAATGAAAACGTAAAATATATGGCCGAACTAGTTAAAATAAGATTGTACTACTATTACGGTAATTATTTAGAAAAAGTAAATATATGTAAATTGAATTATTAAACATCGCATAATTACATTATGCACCCTTAAAATCAATAGTTGCAGGCAAAAATCATACTACTGATTTTGAAGAATTTCAAAATGTATAAATTAGTGTTTACGTTATTCTAATTAAAGAATATAAGTAGATAAAAATAATAAAATAAAAACTAAAATACATCAAATGCATAAAGATGCACACTTTTATAAATAATAGTAGTAAGACGTACGGATTAATTTGGAACAGGGGAAGTAAATTAATTCCAACTAGTTATATCTCCAATTTGAGAGGCATTACACGAACCTTCTCATCTGTTTCATTTTTATTTATTTTCATTTTGCGCATCACTTATTTTTTTCTAATAACAAATAACCCATAGTTACATTGTCGTGAACTTCTACTGCTATAAATTACCCTCAGTACCACCTCATGCAGAGTAGAGAAAGGTAGCACCTCACACCCTTCTCTCTCTCTCTCACTTCACACACATCCTAGCAAGCAGGGCATTTTCCGACCTAATTGCAGTGTTTAAGAGTTGAGAAATTGATTCCGACCTAATTGCAGTGTTGTTTGTTTCCGCAGAGTAGACGATGATGACGACGACCTTCGAGAGGCTGCCGCGGAAGAGAGGCGCGATCAAAGCTAAGATCATGCAGGAATGGGGCGGTGCGATGAGCTCGGTAGCCGCTGACGTGGTCGGCGGCGTTGCGGCGTTTTTCAAGAAGCTCCACTCCACAGAGTGACTCCAGCATAAAGATTAAATAAACAGTGTTGTGTTTGTAATTTGTGTGTATGATCAAGACATGACTCCACGCTTTCACTTTCTCGTCTCTCCGTTTGTCTTTCTTCAATTCACGAATTTTCGGTGTGGAATATACGCAGATTATTTATTAATCATTTCAATATAAGGAGCCATTTTCTAGACTGGATTTATTTGGAAAAGGCTAATCCTCTATTTTGTAGCTTGGATAAATGCAACCTAACGCCCAAAGACCCCGAATTAGGTCGTTCGTGACCAGGCGGTAGTGGCGACGGACACCAGCGAATTTGTCAAATCCGGCTGTGACGGAGACCCCTTACTTTACTCCCCTCCTGTCAAAGCATATTAGAAGATACACCTTCCAAGAAGAGAAGATTGCAAGATAAATCCAAATCCCTTGATTGATACACAATTGATTACAGCACTAATTGTATTTCCATAGTTAGACATAATTCATGCCTATATTACAAAGGCTGTAAATCATTCTGTAATAATTTGAAACATATCAAATAAACATATCAATCTTCTTCTTTCAATTCTCTTTCGCCATTATGCACGACCATAGGAATTCTACCTCTCTCGATCACCATCGTTATCATGGTATCAGAGCGGGTCACCGATTGTGGGCTAAAATTGACTGACCCAGCAGTATAACTGGGCTGAAACCGAAAAAATGACTGACCCAGCAGTATAACTGGGCTTAAAATTTGGGTCAGTGGTCCAACCGATCGGAAAAAAAAATTGGGCCGATTGTCCAATCGATCATAAAAAAGTCCAACCCCTCCAAGATTCACCTTGAAGGGTTTGAGGGAGGGTGTTGGCAATTGAAACATAAAATGAACATAAAAAAATATCCCACATCGGTGTACACAAAGAGCTTAATCCACTATATAAGTCTCATGGGCCTCTCCTCCTATGACCAATTGGTTTTAGGATGGAACCCACGGATTTCTATCATGGAACCCTCCTATGACCAATTGGTTTTAGGCCACTATATAAGTCTCATGCGCCTCTACCTCCACATCAGGCCCAAAAGACCCTCATTGGATTTTTGACTGTGGGGCGACAGACACAATTTCCTATGAAGCCTCTGATTTCTTATCCATATCCTGTTCCAAAAAAACCTATGTCCAAACCGCAAGTGGGGACCTAGCACAAATTCAAGGGGCAGGCACAATCAATATATCGCCCACTTTATGCCTTTCGAATTGTCTTTATGTTCCATCCATGTCACATAAGCTCCTGTCTATTAGTCACGTCACTAAGGAGCTTAATTGTAAACTACTAATGCAACCCCAATTTTGCATGTTGCAGGATATCAAGACGGGGACGATAGTTGGGCGTGGCACTGAGCGACACGGACTGTACTATGTGGACGAGATAGCCCAACAGAGTACTGCTATGATGCTCACTCACGGACCGACCGAAAGGCAGGCTTGGTTGTGGCACCGTCGGTTAGGACACCCATCTATGGGATATGTTCGTCTTCTTTTTCCACATTTAGTTACTTCTATGAAATCTTTCCAATGTGAAACTTGTGTGTTAGCTAAAAACCATAGACATTCCTTCAAGTTGAACAATACTCGAATGAAATCCCCTTTTGCTTTAATACATTCTGATGTGTGGGGTCCGGCTCCTACTACTGGGGGCCAAGGTTTTAGATATTTCGTGCTCTTTATTGATGATTACTCTCGCATGACATGGATCTATTTTTTGAAAAACAAGTCTGACGTTGTTGATAGGTTCATAGACTTCTATAATCTTATCTAAACTCAGTATAATCAAAACATCCAAATCCTTAGGTCCGACAATGGGGGGGAATTCATCAATACTAGAATGCAAGACTTTTTTAGGACCAAGGGGTTAGTCCATCAAACATCATGTGCCTATACTCCAGAACAAAATGGGGTAGCGGAGAGAAAAAATAGATACATTCTTGAAATTACACGTGCTCTCCTAATTGAGTCCAACATTCCGAAATCCTTCTGGCCCGAGGCTACGGCAACAGCAGTATACCTCATGAACCGGCTACCCACTGGCATCTTGAATTTCAAAACACCTCTAGACATTTTTTCAACCCACTTCGAAATCCCTTCAAACTTGTCTCTAGAACCTAAGGTGTTTGGTTGTTCAGTCTTCGTCCATATCCCAAAACACGAACGTTCCAAGTTCGACCCCTGTGCCCTTAAGTGTGTCTTTCTGGGCTATGGAAAAAATCAGAAAGGGTATAGGTGCTATGATCCAAAGACCCGTCGAATGCACACAACCATGAATTGTAATTTTGTTGAAGGGGAATATTTCTATAGCCAATCTAGCGGTCAGGGGGAGACTCAACCCACGGACGATAGTCCAAATTCAGACCTATTAAATTGGCTACCAATACCCAGAGTTAACCCAGGAAACCAGTCGGGGGGGGAGTCACAACCAAACTCTGTCACGAACGTTGGTCCAACAGAGGAAGCTAGCAGCACCGCCGGGCCGTCACTTCCAGTAATACAGGACGCAGAGCAAATTGACATGAACCAACCATCAACCCCATCTTCGATTCCTGAGGTAACTAATTCCAATAGTGAAAACGTGTCTTTGGTGAACATTGACCATGATAGGAACACTAGAGAAGAACGTGGAGATCCATACGAACTACCTCCAAGAAGTAATAGAGGAGTACCTCCTCGAAGATACTCCCCAGACTGGAAAGGGAGAAAGGCGAGATATGCAGTAACAAACCTTGTGGAAGGCCACATGACGGAAATGGCCCGAGCTTTCGAAACTGCCCTATATGAGGAAGAAGAAATACCACAAACATTCCAAGAGGCAGTGAAATACAAGCATTGGAGGGAAGCTATGAAGAAAGAAATAGACGCCCTCCTTAAGAATGGTACATGGGAGAAATGCACCTTACCTGAAGGAAAGAAGCCAGTTGGATGTCGGTGGATATTCACCATTAAACGAAGAGCAGATGGTTCGATCGAGAGATACAAGGCGAGACTTGTGGCGAAAGGATACACTCAAGTGTATGGAGTGGATTATGAGGAAACCTTCTCCCCAGTGGCCAAGTTGAACACTGTACGAACCTTACTGACTGTAGCAGCAAGCAAAGACTGGCCCCTACATCAGTTCGATGTAACAAATGCCTTCCTTCATGGCGAGTTAGAAGAAAACAAAGAGGTATACATGGATGTTCCCCCAGGTTTCTCTGAAGAGTTCAACATAGGAGAAGTCTGCAGACTAAGGAAAACACTATATGGACTAAAGCAATCTCCACGAATTTGGTTTGGGAGATTTTGTCAGGCGATGTTCAAACATGGATTCAAGCAAAGTCTTTCTGATCATACACTCTTCACAAAAAGGAGAGATGGAAAAATGACGTGTCTAATCATTTATGTTGACGACATGATCATCACTGGAGACGATACTGAAGAAATCCAAAGTCTAAAGGAAAACTTGTTCAAAGAGTTTGAAATGAAAGATCTAGGAGCACTAAAATATTTCTTAGGAATAGAAGTGTTAAGATCTAAGCACGGAATCTTCCTAAGGCAAAAGAAGTATGTCCTCGATCTACTGACAGAAACAGGTCTTCTCGAGTGTAAACCTGCAGAAATTCCAATGATCCCTAACCATGGATTGAAGATGGATGATGGAGCAGACCTTGCAGATAGAGAAAGATACCAACGACTAGTGGGAAGACTGATCTATCTCTCGCACACAAGGCCTGATATTACGTATGCGGTTGGAGTAGTGAGTCAATTCATGCATCGACCACAAGTCAATCATATGGAAGCTGCATTAAGGATAGTGAGATACTTGAAGGGAACTATTGGCTTTGGAATATTCCTACAAAAGGGGAGTGACTTGGAAATCGATGGATACACCGATGCAGATTGGGCAAGTAATCTGGTGGACAGAAGATCAACAGGAGGGTACTTTACCTTCGTTGGGGGAAACCTAGTGACTTGGAGAAGTAAAAAACAGAAGGTTGTGGCCCTTTCCAGTGCTGAGGCCGAATTCCGAGGTATTAAAAGCGGATTGATGGAAATTCTATGGTTAAGAAGGCTGTTGACAGAACTTGGCTTTGCGCCAACACGGAAGAGTCGCTTGTTCTGTGACAACAAGGCGGCAATAAGCATCTCCGAGAATCCTGTGCAACATGACCGAACAAAACATGTGGAAGTTGATCGTCACTTCATCAAGGAAAATCTTGACGGAGGTATTATTGAGTTCCCATTTGTTCGTTCAGAAGAGCAGCTTGCAGATATATTGACAAAAGCATTTCCCCCGAAGATCTTTAAAGAAATTTTGGGCAAGTTGAGTATCGGAAATACCGTTGCTCAACTTGAGGGGGAGTGTCAAAGCATATTAGAAGATACACCTTCCAAGAAGAGAAGATTGCAAGATAAATCCAAATCCCTTAATTGATACACAATTGATTACAGCACTAATTGTATTTCCATAGTTAGACATAATTCATGCCTATATTACAAAGGCTGTAAATCATTCTGTAATAATTTGAAACATATCAAATAAACATATCAATCTTCTTCTTTCAATTCTCTTTCGCCATTATGCACGACCATAGGAATTCTACCTCTCTCGATCACCATCGTTATCACCTCCATCTTCTCAATGGATTGTTATTTTTTGTATTATTTTTGACAAATTCTATGTTTAATTCCGATGAATTTACAGATTTTTTTGGTGACTTAGCAATGTCTTAAAAATCAAATCGGTTAGGCTGTAAACTGGTGTGTTGTCCAGTCTGATTTGCTCACATTGAACATTCAAGCAATTTTGAACCGGCAAAACCATCCGGTTGAAGGAACAGTGATCATGAAGGATTGACGGGGATGAGAAGGAAATTTGTAGTAATTGACAAGTAGCAAGTGCGCAGTCTTAGAGTAGTGGTAAGTATTTGAAATTAGAGTCTCAAAAATAAGTTTTAGGTGTTTGATGCCAATGAATTGCCATGAAAAACCACTTTTTCTAGTCAAGCAAGAGGTGTCCATAATGGGGTATGGCAGGCAGATGGAGTATATCTTTTCAGTCGATATTTTCTCATTCTTCCCGAAAACAACTTCCCTCACAGTACACAGGTGAAGAGAGGAACGAGTGAGGAACCAAGATAACTCGGATTTTTTTCACCAAATTCCAAATTATTATTTTCTTCACACCAAAAAACTCTGGATTTTTTTTTCACCAAAATGCCAAATTAGATTCATTTTGTTATTCGACGATTCATGGTTGTTTCACACTATAATTTCGTAGTAACTAAATTTTCAAGGTAACTTCCAAATCCAAATTCGAGCGTCAAAATCTGGGAATAGTGAAGAGGTTCGTAGGTATTAATTGTCAATTTAAATTAAAGTTGAGGGCACAATAGTCACTTCATGAATAAAGGCGGAGGCTTTTCATTTAATCAATTGTATCAATTTTGGTTCGTACCTATTACTATCTTCTAAGGTCCATTAACTTCAATGTCATATTGTTTGAACTACTTTTTTAACTGTTTTGAATTTTTTTGATGAAAATACCCTTAAGCTCATGAAGGGCATTTCAGTCTATTTACTCTTTCATGTTCATTAAAATATTTGATTTATACCTCTAATTCCTCTTTCTTCTTCTCATTTTTTTCGTTCTCTTTCTCGTGCATTTTCTCCTTCTCTTTACATCTAAAGTAACAGTATGGAGTAAATAAAAATGAATGAATGTGTAACTAATTTAAAGCGGCCTTCTAAGATGCTTGGAATGCAAAGATATTTTCGTCTAAAAAAGTTTGAAACAGATAAAAAGTAGATCCCACTAGATATTTTCAAATGTTACATATCAAAATTGATATCTTGACAAAGTTGGCGGACTAAAAAATGTTCCACTCTTCTTATTAAATCCAATCCGATTCCCATTACTCCAATTGGTCCGCAAATGTCAACCGGAAAACATGAATTATAGGAGTAGTACTGTATACTTATATAAAGTGACAATGATATAGAGCGTTCCAACTGAAGTATTTTTGGTTGTATAAAGGTTAGTTAAAAATTAGTCATAATTCTAGCCATTTTTTATAAATCAAGTACTATAATTTAGAGTTTAAAGTGACAATTAACGTTAAATAAACTATATTATTGAAGAAGTGTAATTTAATGATTCAACAGTTGTCAAAAATCAACAATCGTTTTTTTTAATTAGAACAGATTGCTCATCAAATTCTTCTTCCTCTAGGCTTTAATTAAATCACGGAAAGGATTTCTCCTGAAAAATGTAATATCACAATATAAAGGTACTTGAATAAAATGCCTCAGATCACGGAAAAGTAAAAAATATACTCCCTTCGTTCCATAGTAATGGAGGTGTTTCTTTTTTGCACGGAGATTAAGAAAAATTGTGTTAGGTGTGAGTTAAGTAAAAGGAGAATAAAGTGAAAAATGAAAAAGGTTGAGAATAAAAAGGGAAATGACTCTATTACTATGAAACGTACCAAAATGACAAAATGACTCTATTACTATGGAACGGGGGAGGGAGTAAAACAAAACGTTGAATACAAACTAGAATACGGGGGTGGATCCCCTGCGGTGCACAGCACTGCTGTGCACAGACACAAAACAATTTTTTAATAATAAAAAAAAATTATTTTTTTATTTTCCCCTGTGTGCACAGCACAGCAGGGGATCCAAATCCCTAGAATACTTGGGTCGAATTGATAAAGAAATGAGCACAATTTATTATTCAAATATGAAGCAACCTCAATCTATTAAATACGATTAATTGAAGTGATATGGCCTAGTGTGAATTATCTTGAATTCTATCGTTAACTTTCTTCGTTGTGGGGCACAACATTTATTAAGAATATAATCTCACAAATCTTCATCGCCAACAAAATTGTGGACCCTAAACCTAATTAATTGCTGATTAATAAATACTCCACTATTTGAATAAACTAATCAAAAACAACTATTAACCCTAACATGTCATCGACTTGTAATTTTTATTTTATTTGTTTTCTTGTAATCTAGTAATCAATTGAGAATCAAATTGTACGCGATTTTAAAAATTTTCATATTTTTAACATGTTCGCATATGAAAATACAATGACAACATGATTACATATATATAATATACTACTCCGTGCAATAGGGAAATAGATAAGCACTCTCCTGACTTAATTAAGTTCCTATTATCTGAAAGAACAATTCAAATAACTTAACAACACATTTTAAAATAAGGCAGTAGTGATTTTTTAGGGGTTTCGGAAGTTTCCCGTCACGTGATTTTAATATGACTTTCACCTATTTAAAAATCTAAATAGTAGAGAATGGGTTTAGGTAGGTTGATAGTTGATACTATGATACTATCACTGCTAAGAATCTTGACGAATAGATACTAAAAGTGACAAAATATTAATACTACGAAACTTATAAGTTATAATCAAAATATTGATAATAAGACACGTAGTGGCCATTTAATAATATAATGAGCTCAAGAAAAATTCCCAGTCAAAGAATGATAGAAATCATTCAAAAGTTGTCAAAAATCAACCTTCGTCTTTCACTCTTTCTTAATAGGAGAAAGAAATAGAAAAATGTGTATTGTCGCTATGAATGACATGATGGTACCATGTAATTAATTGGAATCGTCTGATATAACTGGTATGCCATAATAAAACAATTTTTTATCTACAAAAAGGCTCTACAAAACATTCATAATAAATTTATTTATCTACAATTGGCGCCTTAATAAATCAATTGTTAGGATAAAAATAATTTGGTATTGGCCAGTGGGTAATAACATTATGTTCTCTTGATTCCCCACTCAATTGGTGAAAATTATTTAATTGAGATATTAGTGTGAGATTAGCAATACTCCTAATATTTAAAGGTCCGTAGGTGGAGAATAAGTTCCAAAAAATTATGCACAGCACAAGTAATACATAATTTATTTATTAGGTCTTATACTTTCAATTTCATGAATAAAACGTGTGATTTCAGGTTTAATCGTTTAACTCAATAACTTTCATTTAGCTATGTTTTAATGCAGTTTCAAATTTGATATACTTAAAAAACCATTTCTATGAAATTTTATAAAAGATGTAATATACGTTGCAACCGTTTAAAAAACTTACTCACCATTTTTACATAAAACTAAATATTTTTTTGAAGGAGAGGGGTATTAAATTAGCCATTTCATCAATAGATTAAACCCTGCTTAAAACCGATGAGGCCAGTGCGAAATTGTTAACAAATTTCCGAATAATTTCCCTTTCTATGCTGAAATTTTATACTCCTTCAATAAACTCTAATTTCTAGAAGTATGTTTATAATTGCTCATTTCAGAAATTTCAGAATAATTTCCCGTTCTATGCTGAAATTTTATGCTCCTTCAATAAAGTCTAATTTCTAGAAGTATGTTTATAATTGCTCATTTCATTCATGTTTAATTGTTTGCTTCTATTATGTTATTTATCACGTGTACGAATTGCCAACCGCCAAAGTCCAAGTAGAATATTTCATTGCACTAATATATAGGAGTAAATAAAAAAGTTGACACTTTTTTATGTTTTCTTATTATTATCGTCTATTTTTGTTTCCAGCTCAAAATATTCTTGGTGACTTCCAACTCTTCTCTTTTAGGACTTGGTTCTTTGCAATTATGACATCAGCATGAATTGTGAAAATTTGTTTTAAAACGTAATAAATAAATTTAACACATACATACATTGTGTTTGACAAAATATCATGATTGATCATTTTAATCAGACCAGAAAATAAAATAATTGTAGAGACATATATTAAGCGTGATTTCTATTGCACTACATATCGTATCCCATAACCAATTTTATAGGGAGTACTAATTTTCAATTTTGTACGTATTTCTTTGTCTCATACTTAGCCTTTTATCCAATTTTTTAAAAAATAACAAGTCGTATAAAGCAAGTACCAGAATTTATTCGAAAGTCCCTACTGTCACTTATATTAGTACTTGGATACAACTCACTATAAAATCCGCATTTATTCAACAATTTTATCCAACAAATTCCCTCCCCTGTTTTCCCCTGTATACCTCTGTTCTTGCTCAAGCAAAAACTCCCCTGCTTTCATCTGCAAAATTCTAGTTGATCAAGATGGAGTTTTATGGAAACAAGTATGTTTCGAAGAAAAATCAGACGCTTCCGCCACCGAGAGGAGAGATCAAGAAGAAGATGTTCAAGATTGTGCTGAAATCGGTTGTCGGATTAGCGGCTACCAAGACCGGAGAAAGGCTCCAATTCTAGACTTCTAGTATCCCACCAAGATTTTCAAACTGAGCTTAGCTATCACAATTTAGTTTTAGGGGTGAATGGTTATTATTGGTTTCATGGAGAAATTACAACTTACGTCTGATTTTATTATTTTATTTTTGTTTTATAAATATATAAGGAGTACTATATTTTGCCCAGAGATTGCTGTAAAAAATGCATTTTCTTTTAGTATGTGATTGAATGATGAGATGTTGTGATTGGTTTTTTATGGTCATTTCCCAGTGGTTATTTTGTAGTTATATGCAAATAAAGAAGAATGCATAGTATATATCTTGACATATATTATGATTTATGAGCTCAGAAATTCATAATCAGAAGCATAAATTTAAAGGGAGGAGAACCTCATAATCAGTTGAATTGCAACCATGCTAACTATTGTGACATCTATTTATGTCGTGCCATAACAGATAATTTGTTATGACATCTATCTTTTGTGATAAAATGTCGCAATGTATAAATACATCGGGTATAAGGAAATGAGTATTACAAAAACAAATTCGTTGCAATGTCTTCAACTGTAGTCTGTAGAATTCTATTTCTCGTAGTGAGTATAACCACCACCAAAATCTAGTGATAACAATTTAATAAATACTACATATTAACAGATATTGACATACATTGACTTCTTTGATGCATGGAGCCCACTTTGATTCCTATCTTGGTGCACAAGATTTGACCGATTATCTAATCGTTAATTCTAGAGTAAACGCCAAAACTGGTCCTGAACACATGTCTATTTTACGATTTTAGTCCTAAACATTATCTTTTGAATTTTTGCATCCCAAACATTTCAACTCGGATCACATTTGGTCCAAAACTAACGGTTCCGTTAAATTATAACAGTCAACATCTTTATATTGAATTTTGACCTAATTAGAATCTTTAATTGTGATTATTCACTCCCAAATTATATTCTTAATTATTATAAGCAATTTATCATTTAAATCTCTCTCTCTCTCTCCTCTCTCTCTCTCTCTCTCTCTCTCTCTCTCTCTCTCTCTCTCTACTCTCTTCTCTCTCATCTCTCTCTCTCTCTCTCTCTCTCTCTCTCTCTCTCTCTCTCTCTCTCTCTCTCTCTCTCTCTCTCTCTCTCTCTCTCTCTCTCTCTCTCTCCCTCCTGCACAAGAAATGAACACCCCTAAATTGGAAAATTCAATTGGTTTTGGTTTGGAAAGTTGAAGAGATTTGGCAAGTGGTAGTTGATGGAGGGGCAGGTGGTCGGCGCCCGCCTCGACGCTCGTGATCGGAAAAGTTGATATTCCGCCGCATTAGGATAGCTCATCATCTGGGCGCGACACTTCTTCTTCCTCGAAGGGGAGGCTCTCGTAGGAGGCGTGGCAGAAGGAGGCGGCCATGATGACGACAGGGCTGCGACCGGTGCCGCCGACGATCTGGCCCTGGGACCGCAGCGCGTTGGTGCTGTCGTGGGTGCTGCCGACTACCCCCGTCGCCACCGTAGCTCTCGTCACAGTCGTGCTTTAGGCTTAGGGGTTGTTGTCGTCCGGGTTGGGGTGGTGGTGCTGCTGGAACGATTGGTGGTAGTGGAGCTGGAGGTCTCAGGCGTGGAACGACGGTGGAAGATTTCTGAATTGCTTCAAGGAAGGAGATGAGCCTGACCGAATTTGTTTCACTTTTAATTGAATAAATTATAATATTTAATATTTTAAAAATAATTAGTTTGACTAAGTATAATATTTTTTTATTTTTGGAATAATAAAAAATATAATCCAAATGCTTAATTTGGTCAAAATCCAATTTAAAGACGTTGACTGTTACAATTTAACAGAACCGTTAGTTTTGGACCGATTGTGATCCGAGTTGAAATGTTTGGGATGCAAAAGTTCAAAAGATAATGTTTATGACTAAAATCGTAAAATGAATATATGTTCAGGATCACTTTTGGCCTTTACTCTTAATTCTAAATTCTAATGTGTTTTCCCCTCACTCTTTCACACAAGCACGAGCGGCCGGCTACAACTCTGGTCTTGATAGCCGTACCGTATTAATTTGCTAATGTAAATCATATTCATTTTAATTTTTCACTCTGAATTATAAATACGAGCTTACGAGAGTGCACATACACAATGAGTACTTTGATTGTTGCGACTTCACGTGATACATTTTTTTTCTCTTTCTCTTTTTTCTTTGGACTTATTTTAAATGTGTTCACCCGTTCCCATAATTAAAATTGATAAAGATTTTATACCCCCTTCTCTTTTCATACAATTATTTTTTCCCCTTGTAAAATTGCATCAGGATAAAAATGGTGAATTTCACATAAATTCATGTTTCTTGAATACGACCTAGTGAATAGTGAGCACACGTTGAAATTTATTTACACACTCCACTACCCAATCAGATCAGTCTTGGAGCCCAAGTATATTTTTGAAGTCAAAAGAATTTTAATATATACACTCGCGCGCTCTCTCTCCCTCTCTCTCAGAGTCTTCAACCAACATTTCCTCTATTTCAATTTCTCTCTCTCTCTCTCTCTCTCTCTCATGGAACACAGCGCCCCAAATCATGTTTGGAAGCCAAATCCCAGCCCTCCACCGAGAAGAGGCCAAATCAAGTGCAAGATCTTCAAGTTTATGGTGAAATCAGCAGTTGCGTTGTTGTGGGAGACCAAGACAGGTAAAGGAGATACCGTTCTAAGCTCCACTTTCACAACCCCTCTTCAAACTCCCAACTCCAACTCCAGCTCTCCTCCTGATTATACTTGACAGATAGATCTCCATTTTGTACATATTTTTTCTTTCATTTTTTCTCTTCTTCGAGTGATTATGTCACCTGTAGCAATATGAGATTATCTTGTTTTGTTTTCTTACGCTATACTTTCTGCATTTTTGTTCATAAATATATAACAATATGATTCTCTTTCTGGTTCACCTTTGATAATATTCATGATATGGTAATTTTACAGGGTCTTATGCTAGTGTGAAGGGTTGCCAAAAATAAAAAATTTTTATGATTATTGGATTAATCAATTTTACTCCATATTAAGTACTGTTCATGGCCAAAGTTCCGTCTGATCCCATTAATCAGATCGTGTTTTACTTCTAAGATCAACGAAACTGTGACATTTATAGATCGCTTGAGAGGGGAGATTACTGACATTACGAATAAATCGAATATTACCCTGAATATTCTCATTAAAATATTTTATCACTAACCACACTATTTTGGGAGGAGGGGTGGATTGGGATAAAAAGCTTGACTTAGGAGTACTAGTACTTAAAAAGGACAAAAACATGTTTTGGACAAAATCCAGTTTTATAGACAAATTAATAATTGAACTCTGGATTATCTACGGAATACAGTTTACAAATAATATACTCCTACTAACAAATAACGCTGCCTCATTCTATCAGCTTAAAGTGTTAATAAAAAGTATTAACTATTTTTTTGTAATGATATTATTTCGACCATTATCATTTCTTCACATATTAACATTGTCGTTTCATATTTATTTTTTTCATTATAACCAGCCTCTCGTCTTTCTTAAAAACAAGTTATACAAACTGTAAATTGCAATCGCTCACTGCTCAGGGTCTTTGTCACTGCAATTGTTAATATTTCGACCCCAATTTTATTTAGATGATCTTTTTCTCAATTTTACACGTCATATATCGCAATTTATTTGAAACTTAAAGTTTTCTAATTTTGCAAAAAATATTAATTTTTTTGGGTAGTAGTGGAAGGGCCCCTAGAGGAGAATTAACAAATCCAATCATATTAGAATTTTGAAACAACAAATAATAATAATGTAGTCAAAGTGGGGAGGAGAGGGAAGGGGGCACAATATTTCAAATTTTCGAAGAAATGGCCCTCCACACTCGATAATCCCTCTCCCCACCTTCCATTCTTTGCCCACCTTTCACTTGAGCTTTCAAATTCGCAAACCTCCAAAATCTCCTTACGCAATTTGCAGTCTCATACCAACACGAAATGGAAAGGGAAAGGGAAAAGGAAAAGGAAAACGAAATCGAATCCAATGCTTCAGCTGTCCAAGTGAAAGGCGTTCCAATCCATGGCGGAAGATTCATTCAGTACAACGTCCTCGGCAACCTCTTCGAGGTCCCATCCAAATACGCACCGCCGATTACTCCCGTCGGCCGCGGCGCTTACGGTCTCGTTTGGTAAACTCAATTTCTGCAATTCTGCTCTGCTTGTTTTTTCCGTTTGTGATTTTTGTGATTTGGTGTGGGATTGCTACGCCGCAGCTCTGCTACCAATGCCGAGACGATGGAGGAGGTGGCGATTAAGAGAATCGCGAATGCGTTCGATAACAGGATTGATGCAAAACGGACTCTGCGCGAGATCAAGCTGCTTACACACATGGATCATGAAAATGTAAATCGTTTATTGGATTTTTTTTTTTGGTTTAAGTTGTGTTAATTTCTTAGGTCTCCACTTCGAGGATTCGTTAAGTATAAGGTTTGTTGTTTACTGTTTGCAGGTTATCAAAATTAAGGATATTATTCGACCACCAGATAAAGCGGATTTTAATGATGTTTACATTGCTTACGAGTTAATGGATACTGATCTACACCAGATAATATGCTCGACGCAGGAACTAACTGAGGATCATTGCCAAGTGAGTTCATGCTTTTGGTTAGCGGTATCATTTGGTTATTTGCCTCTTATCCATTGATTTTTAAGTGCATCTAGATCTACTTCTTCGATTGAATTACTATAAGTTATTCTAATTATTAGGCGCTCAGGATTATTGAAAGTTTTTAATAGCTTGATATGAGACTCAAATTTGATGCATTGATCTTCCAATAAGATGCTAGTGAGAAGGCATGAAAAGACTATAAATCAATTTGGATGAGTTAGTATTGGTTGATGCCTTGAATGATGCTATTAAAATAAAATAAACTGCGTATGGTACTTGTTAACCTGTTGTATATGATTTTCTAACTATTTAGTTCGCCATTGCAATTTTGACTTATGCTCCTCCCATTGAAGTCTTTTGTTTTCAATGTATCTATGTGAAGGTCTAACGAATAATAAATCAAATGAATTTCATTATGTTTTCTTGGATAATTGAGCCAATAACGCAAAAGCCCTAAAGTGATCTTTTATTTTTGTCTACTTTAGAGTTCTGTAATTTGCATTATTAGAGTGTTTCACTACTAATGTAATGATATTGTATTGAGTGATAAGAGCATTGTGTTATCAACAAAGTGCATAAACTTCTTTGAATATTCCCCCTTTCTTTCCCCCCTTTCTCGGAAGTTCATCACGATTCATGATCAGCAATACTTTGTTCCTGTCCCAAGTACAAATTCTTGTTTTGTTTTTGCTGTTGGTGCAACTAAGATACAGTTATCTGCTCAAGATCCTTTTTAGTGATTAACATGTGCTCTCTTCCCAGAAAATATTTGCCTTTCTCACTACCACATTATATTTCTCCGGAGCAATGTTTGCCTTCTTGAAGTGGATGGGCTGAGTCATTCCTTCATGTATCTTTGTATCACATTGGCAGCAACAGAAGGGTCATGTATTCCAACATATAATAAATACTATCATCTTTACAACCCAATATGCGTAATCTGATTTTTTGTGTGGATCAAACTACCGTTCTCTCTCTTAAACCATTACTTGGATATCATAACCTGACAAATATGCCTCCTTAAGAAATTTACCACTTTGAATTCCCCATGATAATTCTTTCGCTTGGGATACCTTAAAATGATGTTATGACGTGCATGCATGCTAGATTTGATGAAATTAACTGCTTAATGTGTTGCCTGTGTCTTGTTTTGGCAGTATTTCCTGTATCAGTTACTGAGGGGGCTTAAATATGTTCATTCTGCTGGTGTTCTCCACCGAGATCTGAAGCCCAGCAATTTACTCCTGAATTCTAACTGTGATCTCAAGATTTGTGACTTTGGACTTGCAAGAACCAGCACAGAGACAGATTTAATGACCGAGTATGTTGTAACCCGATGGTATCGAGCTCCTGAATTATTACTCAACTGTTCCGAGTATACTGCAGCAATAGATATGTGGTCAGTTGGTTGCATATTGATGGAGATCATTAAAAGAGAACCTCTTTTCCCGGGCAAAGACTACATCCAGCAGCTGGGGCTGATAACTGAGGTACCTTCTGGACCATAGTTAAAGCAACCTTATAATGTTCTTTGAAACTTATTTGGTTCTCATTTCAAGATGAAAGAAAAAACAATGTCATTCCTGCAGGCACTATATATAGTATTTCCCTAGTTTATGAATAAATTAGGCCATGAAACTCGAGCTTTAACTTTTCTATTTACATTTGTTGAACAGCTATTGGGTTCCCCAGAAGATTCTGATCTTGGATTTTTAAGGAGTGAGAATGCTCAAAGGTACATCAAGCAGCTTCCTCATGTACCCAAGCAACCCTTTTCTGAGAAGTTTCCAGGTGTATCCCCTGTCGCGATAGATCTTGCAGGGAGGATGCTCGTGTTTGATCCAGCTAAACGTATTTCTGGTGAGACTGGTTGTTCTTGTACTTTGAGCATTTTAATAATTTATTCATCTCGTTGCTGATTAGTGGTTTTTTTTATGGTTATAGTTGAGGAAGCACTGAATCATCCATTTTTATCAAGTCTCCATGAGATCAACGAGGAGCCTACTTGCCCTTCTCCCTTTGTGTTCGATTTTGAACAATCGTCCTTAAGTGAAGAGGACATAAAGGAGCTAATACTGGTGGAGTCTCTCAAGTTCAACCCAGAATAGTCATGACGTCTGTTTTCCTTGGTTTTTACGGCTTCTTGTTTGTCTTGGTTTAGTGTAGATAGGAGATTTGCATTTGTTAAGTGTGTTTATGGTTTTGTATAAGATGTATTCCTATATCTGTCTTCAGAAAATATCGGGAAGGGGAACTCCAAGAATCCTGTAAGGGAAAATCGAAAGAGTTGGTCGTGTTGTAATTGATTTTGCTGTTTGTTGATTGCTGAGTATCATAATGAGAATTGTTGGGCATTCATGTGGTTGTTTTCTGTAATATTTTTCATAGTTAATTCATTCTTAATTTTTATCTGCGTGATACAGAAATTCTGAGAAATGAATAAAAATGGGACGATTCTGTCTATAAAGATGCTCTTAGATTATTCTACTGAATCTCTGATCATGAATCTTCTTTTTAGAGGGGATATGATCATAGAATTACTTTTCATAAGGTGTCTTAACAATCTTAGAACTTCATTTTTTCCATCGTTAAAAAATGAGTTTCACGTCACTGAAGGAATAGTTAATTTTGTTTAGTATATCGAGTTCATCGTGTATACTCCCTTCGTTCTCTTATAATTAAGTCATTTTTCAATTTCGAGAAGTTCTGTCATAGTTGAGTAACTTTTTTTTCTCTTTTTTACTTTATTCTTTCTACTTTATTCACTTTTTACTTTATTCGCTCTACTTTTCCCCCTCTTAAAACTGCACCAAATGACCTTAACTTTTGCATTTGTTGCACCAGTGACCCTAAACAAAAAAAAATAGCATCAGAGGGGCCTAACAAAATATATAATCACAAATAAAGTATTTTTGGATGATAATACCCCATGCCCTAAAAGGGCATTTTTGTCAAAGTGGTTACAAAAATGACGCCGCCCCTACATGAAACATGACATCAACATTAAATGATTTGACTTAAAGTTGATTGTTTCCTATTCGAGGAGCAAATACATGAAACAATTATTAATAGGAGCTCCATGATACTCCCTCCTTCCCTGAAAATTTGTCCCAACTTTCCTTTTTCGTCCGTCCCCCAAAATTTGTCCCATTTCACTTTTACCATATTTGGTAGTGGACCCCACATTCCACTAACTCATTCCTACTCACATTTTATTATAAAACTAATATATAAAAGTCAAGCCCACATTCCACTAACTTTTTCAATCCACTTTCCATTACATTCCTTAAAACCCGTGCCCGGTCAAACCGGGACGAATTTTGGGGGACGGAGGTAGTATATATTTTCAATTTCAAATGGATACAAAAATTATTCATCATATTGTACATGGTAACAATAAAATTAAAATTTTAATATATATACTACGAATATGATAAAATTAAAAATTATACATCATGACTTTGTACTCAGTAATATATAATTATTTGATTTACTAAAGTGATAGTAATTGAATTTTTCAACTTTTCATTAAATTTTACATAGAAGAAGTACTTACATATAAGAAATAAAGAATCAATTTATATTGAAATGTTTATAGTTTACAAAAACAGTTTATTTATTAACTTATAATACTAATATTACACACTTCAAAATGCTAGCAAATTTATTTTATAAGATAATAAAATGATTATATCTTAGTATTTCTTATCCATAGCATTGAAATATAAATTTTTATGACCACTCCACTACATAATCTATAGATTCTATACATACCCACTTGTAAATATCCACTTGTAAATATGTAACTAACTTTTCACATTATATACTACAATATAATAATATTATATCATTAATATTTTTGGTGTCTCCTTCCTCAAAAGACATCGTCTGCCATTATTGCATTTACCTCAAATTTCAGATTTAATTTAAGCAAAAAGGGAATGGAGTGCAGAACGCCTGTGGCTGAGACCAGGCGGAGGACTACCGTGACAGGAGGGTAATCGAGTCCGGCGGCGGCCAAGCCCCTGCTGGAGCGGTGACTTGGCCCCGTGAAGTTCCGTCCCTGCCTACATGTCACACGCATTAAATAGTACTTGCATTGTTATTTTGCCAAATTGAAAGTATTCCCTCCATTTTTCACTCTAGGTTTTTTCTCTCCACTTCACTCCACAGCGCATGAACCCTAAAACCTTAAATCGAGTTGCAGAGATGAACCACAAACCCCCCTAAATCGAGTTGCCAATCGAGTAGCCAAATTTGAGAAATCCATACGTTACGTGATAGAAAAATTAACAGATGCACACTAACTCAGAGATGGCGATGCGTGGGTTGACGGTGGTGCAGGTATAATGAGAAGCACCCTAACTCTTCAAATGAGAGAAATGAAGTGAATAGAGAGAGAGATAATAAATTTACAAAACTCATCACTGAGCATCATTGGAAATATGACCCTTAAATCAGGCAAAAATAGCAGGTCTGTGAACCTGTAGAGTAGGTGTGCAGGCTTCAAGAAGAAGAAGACAGAAATACCCTTTAAGCGATTTGGGCATTTTCGTCCGAAAAATGACTAAAAATACTTCATTTGTGATTATATATTTTGTTAAGCCCATCTGACACTATTTTTTTTTTGTTAGGGTCACTGGTGCAACAAGTGTAAAAGTTCACTCTTTTATTTATTTAATACAATCAACCTCCTTCTTAAATTCCATGCCGAAAAGTTTCGCTTCAACTATGAGGGGAACAAAGGGAGTACAATTTTAACAAATATATGCTCATTGCATCATTGGACATAAAAGTGAGTTTATTCACATGCGTCCATCCAAAAAATGTACAAACTCGCTCTACTTGGAACGGTTGGAGTAAGATCACTATTTGATGTGATATTTACACTAAAATAAAATTAATTTAAATTTAGTTTAAATGGTTGGAGAGATTCGTGATTGAATATGGTTTTCAATTTTTAAAATATACCCCACAATTTGGACAACAAAGTTGCAAAGAAAATGGCTGATATTATACTAAACTTATTAATGGAGAAATAGTTTCGATTAAATGTTTGGTGAATATTATGAATTCTGCAGAAGGAACAAGAATTTGTGGACTACTGGACTCGTCGAAAATGAAAATGCTTCATAGATGAGGAGCTTATGCCTTACATTAATGATTTACCAATAAAACAAAAAAAAATTTAAAATTTTACTGAATTGTTTTAGACCTTGAATCAGTCATCACTATTCGTTAGTCATATCGAATGGTAAAAGAAATTGCAAAACTATGAATAATTTTGTTGGTGGATGGCACAAGAATTAATAACAGTGGTAGAACAAAAGAAACTAAAAAAAATGAAATTTCTTCAAATTTTGACAAAAGCTTCTACTTCTCGCCACAATCGGAGTAGAGTTTTTTCAATCGCCGCCAATGGCCGCTTCTTCTCCGATCAGGCTCACTCCCAATCTCATCGCCGGTAATTTTGATATATATTCGCGTACATGAAAATCTTCGTTACCCAAAGATATATCGATTGTCATACTATTTTTGTCTTGTTGATTTCCCGGAAGCTCCTCCTTCGGCATTGCTTTTGACATTGACGGCGTGCTTCTGCGTGGCGAAACTCCCGTCGGCGGCTCTCCGCAGGCTTTGAAAAGATTATACGACGAGTCTGGTAACTGAATTGTGATAGTATAGGAGTGCAATGTATATTATTTTGCTACGAATTGAATTAGCTATTTGAGCTTTTTTTTTGGTTCTTTTCTGATTACAGGTAATCTGAGAGTACCCTATGTATTCTTGACCAACGGTGAGTATTATCTTCAGTAATGCAAAACTAAATAATTGTAGTATAGCTTTTCTACTGAGAGGGCTCTATTAGACTTATTAGTTAAGTTTATCAGTTTTCTAGAACCTAGATGTTGTATGATCTATTATGCTGTATATTCGTCTTGTCAAGCACCGGTTCAGTTTTTAGGAGACAGGAGCAACGCAGTTGCTTAAACTATTGAGGCAAACAATTTTTTATTACTCCACATGGTTTAATTCACTTTTGATGATTTATTCAACAAAATACTGAATGTTTCAATGAGAAAGGGCTATCCTGTTTCAGATTTATATTTGACAAGTGTTTTATGATGTTCATTTTCTAACTTATGAGCTACTCACAGGAGGTGGTGTTCCTGAATCCGAAAGGGCTACAGAATTGAGCAAATTACTGAATGTCCCTATTTCAGCCTCCCAGGTGAGTCGAAGTTGATTTTACACTCATGAAGTTTTGATTTCCGTGATTGTTAAAAGGCCAACTCTTGCCCAAATTCATTGCAGGTTATACAGGGGCATTCGCCTTTCAAGCAGCTTGCAAAGAGGTTATCTACGTATTTTATTTTAGGATGTTTGTTGTTGAGTCTATATACTGACTGTTTCTGAATTATGATAGTGTTACAAGAGGTCAAGAGTCTATCTCTTTGGTAAAATGAATTAAACATCTTACTATCCAGATTGTTTCAAACTACTGCTTCACTCTCACAAGTCAGCATTGGAGGGAACACTGCTTGAAATTATATGGAGATGGCGAGTCTCTGAGGCTAAATAAAAAATTATTTCCTCTGGGCACAGTTTCTTAAGATATTTTTATTGATAAATAATACCATATGCCTTGAAGGAATGTAAAAGAATGTGAACTAGATCTTGCTTGTTAGATACACGATTCATGAAGTCATTCTCTCTCTAGGTTAGCAATTTGTTTTCCTCTTCTACTAAATTAACCGTATTCTGATTGATCCAATATATTTGAACGTTCTAATGAAGTAATGAGTAGTTTCTGGCAATGCTTCCTCTCTAAATCTACTCACTCCTACAGATAATATGACATGATTTTGTATTTGGTTGAATAGATTGTTCTCCATAAAACCATGTGGATGCCATGTTGCTATAAATCATTAGATGTTTTGAACAACTTCAGCTCCGCCAAGGTTGGCTAGCACAATTGCGTAAATTATTGGACACTAGTGTGACATATCCATTTGCTGGAAGTACTGGTTCTTATGAAAAGCCAAATAAAATTTTTGAAGAAAAAGTCCTTGCGAATAGTAAATGCATTGAGATAAATCATGAAAGTAGATATTGATTTTTCACGATTCAGTGAATAAAGGTTTCGCTTATCACGTCTTCTTTCTGCAGATTTGAAAATGATCTCGTAATTGCAGTAGGTAAAGGTGAACCTGTTGCGGTGATGTCTGAATATGGTTTTAAGTAAGTCCTCCCATGCATTTGTTGTCTGTTCTTGCATATTTTGTCAATGTGGCCTAATCTTCTTCTGTGTTGCTTTATTATGCCCATTATTTCTCAGAAATGTTCTTTCCATCGACGAATATGCATCTTATTTTGAGCACATTGACCCACTGGGGAAATTTAAAAATTGGTCCAACAAACAAGTTGGTTATTGGAAAAGCAGACACAGGAAAGTTGATCCTTGTTCAGAAAAAGTGCAAGCTGTCTTCATAGTTAGTGATTCCATTGATTGGAGCAGGGACATTCAGGTGTTTCTCTATCTGAACTGAACACGATCATTTTTCACCCTCTCACAGAAGAATACAATTCATTTTTCAGTAATGGTTTGGTTAGCTTTATGAAATTTATTTGATAGAGTAATTGATTAGAAAAGAGTTTAGGCCATGATACAGTTTAGCTCCAAATCTTTGCTGTCTTACGAATGAAAGGTAACCATATTTCTTTTCGGTAGTTGGGGGTAGGGGGTGGGGATAAAATCCTGCTCCATCACTCTTGCATGGGTGACGGATTGTCGAATACCAATAGGGTTATGTGGTATAGGTACAGGTATCTTTTAATAGGTTAATCATATCTTGACCATGCCACTTCTAAATTTCTAATACAAGTAAAAAATGGAATACAAGTTTATGCTTGTAAACTGAGTTATAAAAGTTACTCTCTTGAGTTAATGGTTTTCTGCCCTGGGCTCTACTTTGATATTATTTTATCAAACTAAATAATGTAGTCATAGGCATTTATTATAACTGTGACATAAAGTTCAATAGAAGAAACAACTTTATCTCCATCGTAAGACGGCTTTGAACTACTTACTCTTATAGGAGTAAATAGGGTTTAGCCCTAAGCCTGCAGAGGAACAGCCTTGTTTGGAATTTAAAGAAATATTGTTAACAGCTCTGTTCTAGATAATGAGGCCTATATTTTGAGTGTAAAGGTAAATGGTTTGTTACTTAACTCCTCCTTTTGAGAAGAATAAAGCTTCTCCTCTACTATGACCCAACTCCGATACAATTTGTAACGACAGATTTAACATGCAACTTTCTTTTAGTTTTGTTGGGACTTTGTTAGTTTCGAGCAGAACCCCCAAGTCTAAGCATATATCGTCAATTTCAGGTTCTGTGTGACATTTTGAGCACTGGAGGTCTTCCTGGAAGAGAAATTTCCAGCCAACCACCTGTGTATTTTGCAAATGACGACCTCTCCTATCAAGTTAGTTTGCGTTCTACACATGAAACCTGGTGTTAACCTATATTACTGAGTTAACTATATTTTGTTACTTTACTAACTAATTGCTTCCAAAGGTAGGGTCTATTTCCGACTGAGCGTTTTGGCATGGGTGCTTTCAGGATTGCTTTAGAATCCATCTACAACAGGTAATGCTTTGAAATAGAGTTAAATCATAGATTTATATTGCCAATTTATTTCAGATAATAGAATCATAAATCTGCTAATCTACACACTAAGGAGATCTTATTTGATTGCTCAGAATGTACCCTAATCCTCTGGATTATACATCCTATGGGAAACCAAATCCATCTGTATTCAAGAATGCTGAGAATGTGCTAATGCAAGTTGCACCGTTGAGCACAACTGTTGAGAGTAATGAAGTACATCCGTTAAAGACGCTATACATGATAGGAGATAATCCCCATGTTGACATTAACGGAGCTCGTCAGGTTTGCTCCCATCAAACAAATTTCTTGCTAATTTTCCAACTCTTCAGATGCTGTTATATGATAGCACATGGTTTATGGTTGCAGGCGGGACATCCTTGGTTCTCGATCTTGACGAGGACGGGGGTTTTCAAAGGGAAGGAAAATCATCCATTATATCCCGCTGATTTGGTACATCTTCTCTAAAGCTCAATTTCATGTTGTATAATGGCCTTAAGTAAATGTATGTTTTCACCAAAGGTGACAGTAATTTGATGTCGTTGCATGGTCATGTGCAGGTGGTTGACACAGTGGAAGAAGCGCTGGATTATATTTTGAGCAAAGAAACATAGCAATCTTGGAATTAGTTAGACCTTGGTTCGGAAGAAGTACTACTTTATTTGGAGTAGTATAGATTGGAGTTAATAGATTATATCTAAAGGCATCCCTGACCATATGGTTAAGGATCGACGAGTCTCATGCCACTCGACCACGCCATTTGGGCTTGTCAATTTGTCGTATTGATTTTTGCTACAGTTGATTAAAACAAGAGAATCAATTTATTAGCAAATTGTTTGTTTGGCGAAAGGATTTCAAACCCGACGCTAACATTAAGGGCATCATCTAGTGCGTGGAATAGCACATAAATTTTACGCATTCACTAAAAAATAATACTAGTAGTATAATAATATTTAAACTTAATTGAAAATACATTCAAATATATCACAATTACATAAAGCATAGTATATCATACTACAACATGGAGTACTAGCGTAAATAATACTACTATTCAAAACTAAAAATTTGTATTGTTCCCACACATATTTGTCTTCTACTCCCTCTGTCCTATTAAAAATGAAACATTTTCCTTGCAACAATGAAACATTTTCCTTTTTGGGTTGTCCCATTAAAAATGAAATGTTTTCTAAAGTAGAAATAACTTTGTCTCTACTTTTCCATCTCTTTTCTTTAACTCACAAAACAATACTATATAAAATCCCGTGCTGAAAAACAAACGTTTCATATTTATTGGGACGGAGGGAATACTTTATTTATGTAGTTGTCTTGTATTTTTTAATTCTAAAGATTTGTCTTATGCATCTTTTTAATTATTATGTCAACTATTGTTTTGTTATATTTCATAGAATATTAAGTAATCCATTTATTAGTTAAATTTTTTAAATTTTTTCGTAAAATTAAAGATATAATTAATCAAACCTATTTAATTAAATTGGGCCAACTAATTAAACTAATCTAATTTGATTCAAATCCATTTATATTTGTATAAAATAGACGAGTTAAATTGGACTATTTATAAGAGAGGCCACTAATTAAATTAGGTCAACAATAAAACTAATACTATAAAAGACTATTAATTAAAAACAAGATATTATCTCGATCTGGGTTGTGCCGCCTCGTCCACCAATGCTATTCTTAATTATAATCAAGGAGTATATATTTTGTTATTTTATTATATTAAAAAAGAAGGTAAAAATAAATACTCTCTCCATTCCATAAAAATATAGGCAATGAATATGACACAAAAATTAAGATAAAATTGGTAAAGTAAGAAAAATGAGCAGAATGTTATTGCAGGCCCCCACACTCTGGCCCGACATCATGTGAGGGGTTAAATCAGGATACGCAGTAGCCCGTTAAGGAGAGGCCTAACACTCTGGCTGCCAGATGTCCATCTCCCAAGATCTCACACTTGTGTCTGAGAGATTGAAGCAACTACACGACAGTAGTGAGATTCGAACCCAGACTCATTGCAGCAAGATCTGCCCTTCCGTTGCCAACTGCGCTGCCTCTACGGGCTATGAACAGAATTTTATGGTAAAGTAAGAGAGAATATGAGAATAGTAGTTAAAGTAGTATTATTATTAAATTAATATAATTTTCTAAAAATAAAATGCACGTATATTTATTAAATAGATGAAAATAAAAAATACACATATTTTTATGAGACAGAGGGAATATAAAATAGTTATTAAAAGATAGAGTGGACTATAATCCGCTCATCGCTCACTGCGTCTGCAAGTGAAAAGGTAGGACTATAGAATGCACATGTGAAGGACTGAAAATTAGTATAAATAGTCCGCATCATGCTCTTATTTAATTGTCTTTTGTTTCTCACTAATCAAGGAGATAAGGATTGCGGACATAGATAATATTACCACTATAAAGATAATTTCTATACTTTCTAATAATTAATCGAAACATACTGATTGTAATTCATCCTCTATATAATAACAAATCAGTATGGTCTCAATTCTCAAATGAGCAATAAATTAGTACTCCATGTACTATAACATAATTATTCATTCAAGAGAAAAGCTGCTCAAACAAAATCTTAATCCTTAGACGGTCTAATTGTTAATTAATCCTATAAATAATTGTGAATTAAAGAAGAACACGTCTCCGTAAATAATTAATTTAAATCATTTTCACCCCTCTGATTAAAATAATACAGAGAATACAAATCATATACCGTCGAGACATGTTATTCCTCACGACAAAAAAATGACAAGGATTTGGAATATTTAGGCAAAGTACAGGTGCACTATATGTCACCTAATTTGTGGTTAATCCCAGTTTAAGCCAATCATAAGTTCGTCAATCTTATTTGGGATCCCAAACAGTTGAGAAAATAGAAGATGGTTGGGTTTTGCTCCATAATCAATCTGACTTTCGGCGACTTAATTATAATATTCTCGATTAATAAATCCTAATTTTTATTTTGTACTAACAAATACACTCTCTCTGTCTCAAGTCAATCAAATTCCTTTTTGTGTTTCATGATGAGTCGGCGAATTTCTGATGTTAGTGAATGCAGGAAGATGCAGATCACGACACAATGAATTTACGTGGTTCGATTTACTGAGGTAAATCTACGTCCACGGGAAGAAAAGAGGGCAGAGTTGTATTGCTTGATCTGTTTTCTACAGCTTACAATACAGACTTGCTATTTTGTATTTTATCTCTAGAGATCGAGAGAATGTAACCCTATCTATCAGATCTAGGTTCTATTTATACAAAGGACCAAGATCGTGGCATGCAGCTATTTACTAGGTAGTGGATGTCGTGGAGATCGTGGCGATCTTGCATGGGTCCACTATCCTGCATGAGTTAATGACTGCTTGACACCACTAAATAGATCGTGGGTGTAGTGGAGGTGGAAATCCTGCATGAGTCCACTATCTCCTAGTTCGGTCAAATACTGGGACCGAACTGCTGAATTATGGCCGAGCAGCTTTTGCCGATCTGAGAGTAGAGCTTGATGCCGACCTGAGAGCAGAGTTTGATTGGTTGGCTTTTACCGAGCTGTAGGCTGGGGCCGAACTCTTTGGTTGTGCCGAACTGAACTCTGATACTCTTTAGTCATGCCGAACTGATACTCTTTCTTGGGCTTTAGGCTGATGGGCTTTACTGCTGTTGGGCTTGTTTAGTACTTTGTTTAGTACGTACTCCATCACTACCCCCCCCGGAAAGCGAAGTGAATTACTTCGGCATTCTGGATAAAGGTACGGGGTAAGTCGATGTTTGTCCTTGGTCTTATGAAGTGAACTCTTTTTTGACCGGACTCGTCTTTGGTCTGATGAAATAAACATCTTTGACCGGACTCGTCTTTGGTCTGATGAAATAAACATCTTTGACCGGACTAAGCTTGTGTCCTAATTTGGCGAGTTTTATCGCTCGGATCGGACTTTCCGTTGTCCTAATTTGGGGATCGGACTTTCCCTTGTCCTAATTCGGCGAGTTTTATCGCGTGGATCGGACTTTCCCTTGTCCTAATTCAGGCAAGTTTTATCGCGAGAATCGGACTTTCGTTGCAGTTCGTTTCAGACGAAGTGCTTGATTTTTAAGCCGAATTGTGGTCTGGTATCCTCTTTAGAAGCTTGGACTTCACAATCGTTGGCTTATTGCAGCTCGTTTCAGACGAACTGCTTGTTTAAGCTGAATTGTGGTCTTGTATCTTCTGTAGAAGCTTTGACTCACAATCGTTGGCTTATTGCAGTTCGTTTCAGACGAAGTGCTTGTTTAAGCTGAATTGTGGTCTTGTATCCTCTTTAGAAGCTTTGACTTCACAATCGTTGGCTTATTGCAGCTCGTTTCAGACGAACTGCTTGTTTAAGCTGAATTGTGGTCTTGTATCTTCTGTAGAAGCTTTGACTCACAATCGTTTAGCTTGTATATGTTCTAAGAAGGGGATCAGCCTTCGAAGAACAAGATACCTCAGTAACATTTGTAAGAGACGACACGCACAGAGACAGACAAAACGCATATAGACAAAACGCACAGAGACAAATAAAGACCAAGTAAACCAAATAAAGCACATTGACTGAACAAGACTCAAGACTGACTGACCGGACTGTCTCTTACAAATGGAACTTTTTGAGGTTGGAAATGTGCCATGTTCGGGGTACCTGTTCTCCTGACATGTGAGCCAATTTGTAAGACCCTTTGCCGAGGACTTCTGACACCCGATACGGACCTTCCCATGTGGGTTCGAGCTTGCCCAGCTTTTCTGCTCGGCTTACTTCGTTGTTTCTCAAGATGAGATCTCCCACTTGAAATTGTAGCTTCTTCACCCTTTGGTTGTAATACCGGGCTACTTGCTCCTTGTACTTGGCTGCTTTTATGCATGCCAATTCTCTTCTTTCTTCGGCAAGATCTAGCTCGGCTCTTAGTCCGTCGTCATTCATTTCTGAGGAGAAATTTAGAGTTCGGGGACTGGGTACGCCGATCTCCACCGGAATCACGGCTTCAGTGCCGTACACAAGACTGTACGGAGTTTCACCGTTGGAGGTTGTGGGTGTAGTTCGGTAGGACCATAGGACTTGAGGGAGATTTTCTACCCATTGTCCTTTGGCTTGTTCTAACCGAGCTTTTAACCCTTTCACCAGGATACGATTTGTTACCTCCGTTTGTCCGTTTGCTTGTGGATGAGAGACCGAAGTGAACCGCTGTTGAATATTCAGCTCTTGGCACCAATTCTTGAACGTCTTGTCGGTGAACTGAGTCCCGTTATCCGAGATGAGGATGTGGGGTATGCCAAATCGGCACACTATGTTCTTCCAGACGAAGTCCAATGCCTTTGAGCTCGTTATCGCAGCTAATGGTTCAGCTTCCACCCACTTCGTGAAGTAGTCCACGGCAACGATTAGGAATTTCATTTGCCGAGGAGCTTGAGGAAGTGGTCCCACTATGTCTATGCCCCATTGCATGAAAGGCCAAGGGCTTTGCATAGTGGATAGATCGGTCTGCGGCATCCTTGGGATATTTGCATGGATTTGGCACTTCGGGCATGTCTTGACGAGCTGCACTGCTTCTTATACCAAGGTTGGCCAGTAATATCCCCATCTTAGAACTTTTTTAGCTAAAGCTCTAGCTCCGATGTGGCTGCCGCACGATCCTTCATGAACTTCTCTGAGGATGTAGTCCGTCTCTTCTGGTCCTACGCACCGCAATAACGGCTGGAGGTAAGACTTTCTAAAGAGGACTCCTTCATGAAGTTCGTACCGGAGTGCTCGGCACGTGATCTTCCGAGCTTCTCTCTTATCCTCGGGCAATTGTCCTTGATCCAGATACTGCAAGATTGGCGTCATCCAGTTCGGCGAGCTGGACACTGAATGTACCTCGGCTTCATCAATGCTTCGATGCATTAATTCTTCCGCCTTTGAGCTCGGATCTGAGGCCAACTTACTTAAGGTATCTGCTCGGCTATTTTCCGCCCTGGGAACGCGGATTATCCGAAAATAGGAGAAACTTCGGCTGATGCTTTGCGCTTTGTCCAAATACTTCTTCATTCTCTCGTCACGGGCTTCACTTGTACCCAACATGTGATTTACTATGACTTGTGAATCACAATGGACTTTGAGAGATTTGACGAGCAGACTTTGCGCTAACTGGAGTCCGGCAAGGAGGGCTTCGTACTCGGCTTCATTATTAGTAGTGGGGAATAGGAACCGAAGTGAGTAGGTTACCTCGTGTCCGTCGGGAGCGACAAGTAAAATACCAGCTCCACTTCCCATCTTGTTTGAAGCTCCATCTACGAATCCGCTCCAGCAGTCCGGCGGCTCTTCTTCGGATTCCAAGGGCTGTGCTAGTTCGGCATTGGTAGAATTTTTCTGTTCGGCAATGACAGGGATTGCTTGACCGAACTTGGCCTCTGCAAGAAAATCTGCCAAGGCTTGTCCCTTGATGGCTTTTCGAGGTAGGTACTCGATTGAGTGTTCTCCCAGCTCTATGGCCCATTTGGCGATTCTGCCTGATGCTTCTGGCTTGGTCAAAACTTGCCGAAGAGGCAGATCGGTTAAGACGCATACCTTGTGAGCATAGAAGTATGGCCGCAGTCTCCTTGCTGCATTTACTAATGCCAGAGCAATTTTTTCCAGAGGTTGATACCTTGTTTCTGGACCTCTTAATGCTCGGCTTGTAAAGTAGATGGGAAACTGCTTTAGGCCTTCTTTTCGTACAAGCACCGCGCTAATGGTTTGATCGGATGCCGCTAAGTATAAGAATATTACTTCGGCTTCGGTTGGAGCAGAGAGAATAGGAAGCTCGGCTAGATAACTTTTGAGCTCGTCAAAGGCCTTTTTCTGCTCGGCTCCCCACTCGAACTTTGGCGCCTTTTTCAACACCTTGAAGAACGGCAGTTGCTTTTCGGCTGCTTGGGAAAGGAATCGATTCAGTGCGGCTAGACATCCGGTTAGCCTTTGCACGTCATGTATGGACTTCGGCATTGCCATGTTCTGAACGACTTGAACTTTTGAGGGGTTTGCCTTGAGTCCGTCCTTTGAAACCCAACAACCCAGAAACTTTCCCGAATCTACCAAAAAGGTACACTTTTGGGGATTAAGTTTGAGGTTGGCTTTCTTGAGCACGTTGAGAGTGGACTTAAGGTTGTGCTCGTACTCCGAAGTGCTTTTGCTTTTGACGACTATATCGTCAACATACACTTCGACCTCCTTTTCAATCAGGTGCCGAAAAAGCTTGTCTACCATCCTTTGATAAGTGGCTCCGGCATTCTTTAAACCGAATGGCATCTTTTTATAAGCGAAAATGCCGAAATCGGTAATGAAAGCTGTTTTCGGAGCGTCACTCTCATCCATCAACACTTGGTGATATCCTTTGTATAAATCAAGTAAACAGAAAATTTCGAAGCCGATCAAAGCTTCTACTCTTTTATCTATATTCGGAAGGGGATAGCAATCTTTGGGACAATGCTTATTTAGATCGGTGAAATCTATGCACATCCGCCATCCTCCTTCCTTTTTCTTGATCATGACAGGATTGGCCACCCACGAAGGATACTTCACTTCGAATAACACATCCGCCTTCAATAATTGACGGACTTCGTCATGGATGACTTTACTTCGTTCTGCCGCAAAGAGTCTTTGCTTCTGTTTAATCGGCCGGACCGAAGGATCAATATTTAACCGATGAGTGATTACCTCGGGGGGCACTCCGGTCATGTCCAACGGAGACCATGCAAAGACGTCTTTATACTCCTTGAGGAGCTGGATGGTTTTTTTCCCGAAGTAGAGGCGTTCCCGCGAAGCCGATCTTAACCGTTCTGGATGGATCGTCTTCATACAGCTGAACTGTCATCGAGTTCGGCTCCGGTATGACTTCGGTCATCGCCTCTGACTCCGGCTGCTGTGATTGCTATGCTTGATGGTGCCGATCTGACTGCTCGGCACTTCTAAGCGCAATTTGTAGACATTCCTTTGCTCTCTTTTGGTCACCTCGGATGACCGCTATCCCTCCTTTAGTAGGGATCTTGATGGTGAGGTGATAAGTAGAGCAAACGGCCCGAACTGTGTTGAGCCAGTCTCTCCCCAGGATGATGTTGTACGGGGACCGAGCTTTCACCACAAAGAACTCGATCATCGTATTGGAGCTTGTAGGCGCTTTTCCCACCGTGATCGGAAGGCTGATAATGCCTTCAGGGCGGGTGTCCTCCTGGGCGAAACTTTTCAGAGGAAGTGGAGCCGGACTAAGCCGAGCTGGATCCACTTCCATTTTATCGAAACATTCTTTAAAAAGAATGCTGACTGATGCTCCTGTATCCACAAATACTCTGTGGGTCAGTTTGTTTGCCACTCCGGCTTGAATGACAATAGCGTCTTGGTGAGGAGAGATGGCTGGGACGGGATCGGCATCTGAAAATGTAATCACTTCGTCTTTCTTCAGCCTTTTATGTGTTGGCTCCTCTTGATTGGAACCTCTGCGTTCTGCTTTTAGGGACGACTTAGTCTTCCCGGCAGGGAGAGCATCAATAGTCTGGATTACTCCATCATATTGCGGCTCGTCGTCGTCTTCGGGATCCTCATGCCTTTTCGGATCCTGAGGATTGCAGTTCGCACCTCTCTGCCTTTTGTTCTTTTTCGGCTGCTTGCTTTGGTATTTTTTTAACGTTCCTGTTTTCACAAGAACATCAATACCTGCAGCCAAATCTCGGCACTCCTCGGTATCGTGTCCGTGGGCTTGATGGAAGGAGCAATATTGATCCTGAGGTCGCCGCACGGCTGATTTCGTCATCCGCTTTGGTCTTTCGAACATATCGGAATGTAGTTCGAAAATTTCCGCTCTTGACTTGTTCAGCGGTACGAACTGAGCAGGCGGCTTCTCGGGGTTGAGACGGGGGTCCCAATCTGTCTCGCACCGGAGCCCTTTGAATTCTTTCAAATGGAGTCCGGCGAGGATGCCCCTGATCGCTATGATCGGGCTTCCTTCTGTCTCCTCGGGACGATGAGCTGTCTAACGACCGTTTGCGACGGTCTGCCTCATCGGCCCGGGAGTACTGGTCCACAATGTCCCACATTTCCTGAGCTGTCTGCGGACCGCACTCAACGAGCTTCCTGTAGAGAGCTCCAGGCAGGATTCCATTTTGGAATGCCGAGATGACAAGCAGATCGTTGAGATCGTCTACTTGCAGGCATTCCTTGTGGAATCTTGTCATAAAGTCGCTGATTTTTTCGTCGCGACCTTGACGAATAGAAAGCAGCTGAGCCGAAGTGATCCGGGCTTCCGCTTTCTGAAAGAACCTCCTGTGGAAAGCATCCATTAGATCTCGGTAGGATCTAATGCTGCCTTGAGGAAGGCTGTCGAACCACCTTCTGGCGTTCCCGATGAGCAGCTCGGGGAACAGCTTGCACATGTGGACCTCGTTGAGACCCTGGTTCGCCATGTTATATTGATAGCGTCCCAAGAAATCATGAGGATCCACGAGTCCGTCATAGGTTATCGACGGAGTTCGGTAGTTCCGCGGCAAAGGAGTTCGGGTGATATCGTCCGAGAACGGAGTCTTTAATGCTCCGTACATGGCGAACCCGACATCTCTTCGGTACGGAGGAGATGGAGTTCTCCTGTGGTTCCGGTACCGAGGAGGAACAGGAACATGTCGGGGTTGAGGATTCTTTCTCCTGGAAGACACGTCACTACTGCGGTAGTGACTTTCATGCCTAGATGAGGAGGGAGAATCCGTCGTTGTCTTCTCCGGCTGTTGGCTCTTCTGCAGGAAGGTTAAGAACTCCTCCTGCTTCTCGGCCAAGAACAGCTTGACAGCTTCATTTAAATCGGGCTGCTGGGAAGACTCGGTGCGATGACTCCTGGAGTGGCTTGTTCCTTCTTCGTGAGTACCGGAGGTAGATGTCTCCCGAGGCCGTTTTTCAGACCTGCGAGCTGGACTAGCTTCCTCACGGTTATCACGAACGGTATTACGGGTAGTGTGTGATCTGGTATGCATTTTTTTTTTGGGGTGGAAAAAGGGTCAAAAATTCGCTTTTATCACAAATTTGGTTCTCTGTTTCCCACAGACGGCGCCAGTGATGAGTCGGCGAATTTCTGATGTTAGTGAATGCAGGAAGATGCAGATCACGACACAATGAATTTACGTGGTTCGATTTACTGAGGTAAATCTACGTCCACGGGAAGAAAAGAGGGCAGAGTTGTATTGCTTGATCTGTTTTCTACAGCTTACAATACAGACTTGCTATTTTGTATTTTATCTCTAGAGATCGAGAGAATGTAACCCTATCTATCAGATCTAGGTTCTATTTATACAAAGGACCAAGATCGTGGCATGCAGCTATTTACTAGGTAGTGGATGTCGTGGAGATCGTGGCGATCTTGCATGGGTCCACTATCCTGCATGAGTTAATGACTGCTTGACACCACTAAATAGATCGTGGGTGTAGTGGAGGTGGAAATCCTGCATGAGTCCACTATCTCCTAGTTCGGTCAAATACTGGGACCGAACTGCTGAATTATGGCCGAGCAGCTTTTGCCGATCTGAGAGTAGAGCTTGATGCCGACCTGAGAGCAGAGTTTGATTGGTTGGCTTTTACCGAGCTGTAGGCTGGGGCCGAACTCTTTGGTTGTGCCGAACTGAACTCTGATACTCTTTAGTCATGCCGAACTGATACTCTTTCTTGGGCTTTAGGCTGATGGGCTTTACTGCTGTTGGGCTTGTTTAGTACTTTGTTTAGTACGTACTCCATCACTTCACAATTTAATCAAGTCATTTATTTTTTTACAAACATCCATAGTTTTAGTTTTTCTTGCGTTTCTCTTGTATTTTATCAGCACTTAGTACATTTTATTCTCTCTATTTTGTGAGAGTATCTGTTACTTAGATATCACCTTTTTAAGTTTCATACGAAAAAAAACGCGTGTGAAATTGTAAAAATTCAAAAAATTGATATGGTTTTGTGACAGTTTTATCATATTTTGATGAGCAAAAAGTCTGCCCATGTTATTAGTGGATGATCAGTAGGATTTATCGTACGTGGCATGCACCAAATGAACCGGAAAATATATAAACAGAAAAGATAAATTACTCACCCATCACTTAAAAACTTACTGTACAAAAAGTCTACAAACATTTCTCAACAAAACAACACTCTCATTGTCTCTTAATTATAGTAATTTTTTATTTTTATTTTGAGTCGTTTCAAAAAATTAAACACATTTTATATAGTATTTGATAGGTTTTTCTAATTTATCGAGATGGTGCTTATAAATATATGTTTTTAATTTATCAATTGTTTATTAAAATATGTGACGAAGCACCCATTTTTAAAGAATAATAATTATTTAAATAGTTATTATAGTAGTATGTTCTGTAAAACGATACTACTGCATTTTTTTTTATTTGTGAAACATAGCTAAGTCACTCAATATTTATTGGTAAACAAAATTTTAAAAATCCCTCTTTTTTATCTTCCCTTTCTCTGTGCTCTTTTCTCGTGTTCTCTCCAGAAGTAGTTTTCAAAATAATTTCTTCCATGAGCTCTGCTCTGCTCTCCATCAGTAGCTTAGAAAGAGAGAGATACGCCGCTAAATATATATACGTGTGCATAAACATTTGAAGAGAGAAAGGTTGAAGACATGGGGTGTTTCCTCTGCTCTCGCGAATCGTCAATTTCCAAGGACACGAGGAAAACGTTTATTGATAGAAAAATTAACCTTTCTGAAAGAACTGATCACGCCAAAAACTCACCAGGTATTTTCACGATCAGTCTCTAGAAAAAATAAGGTTCCCTTTCAATTGCGTTTTCACGAATGCAATGCAATCCGCGCATTTTTGAATTATTAACATTTGTTCTAGAAAGATCGTGTGGATGATTTTCGAATCTCGTGTTTCGATATTTGGACGTTTGCTTGTGACCTTTCTCGGATTCGTTTGATGATCTTATGCGGAAATTTAGTAGTATTTTTTCATTTTGAAATTGGGTTTGATGAATTTTGATTTATGTGTCTCGCTTGTTGATGGATTTTCAAACAACCATGTTTGTTAAAGTGTTTTACTTCATGTGCAAATGTGGGATGTTGAATTTATACGCAAGCGTGTTTCTTTCTAATCCTGTTGCATCCAAAGCAAAATTCTCGGTTTCGGGCGTTGAGGGATTTAGGAAGATTGTTTTTTTTTAATATCGAATTTTAGGTTTTTTGTGTTGAGGTTGGATTGCAACATCAAATGCAGACATCATATTTTTGTCCTGTAACTATTCAGAATATGTTTTGAGAGGTGAAAATTGTCGGTATTTTTTCTTGTATAGTTGTTTCAATGATCTACCGTTGATTCTTCAATATCCTGTTGCTTTATTATTGCTTAGATACGCGTAATGTTAGTTCGCCCAAAGTTGTGAAAGAGGATCGCCCCATTGCAAATCCGGCTCATGTGGAGACCTCGACGAACGAAGCAGATGGTGGTAGTAAGAGTTCTCGTGATGGTGAGTCCAAAGCGCGGACTTTTACCTTTGCCAACTTAGTTGCGGCGACCCATCATTTCAAGGAAGAAAATTTCCTCGGAGAAGGGGGATTTGGAAGAGTTTATAAAGGTCGTTTGCTAGACACTGGTGAGGTCAGTGAGATCGAAAATTGTACGAGTATAGTACCTCTTCGCCATTTGCTCTCCTTGTTTTCGTGTGTATCAATTATTTCGTCCTTTTCTTTTAAAGTGAAGCTGTTGAAAGTCTGTGCATTTGCAGCTTGTGGCTGTCAAGCAGCTTGATCGCAGTGGATGTCAAGGGATTAGGGAATTCGTGGTTGAAGTTATGACTTTAAGTATGGCTGACCACCCCAATCTTGTTAAGTTGATCGGCTATTGTGCTGAGGGTGATCAGAGGCTGTTAGTCTACGAGTACATGCCTCTTGGTTCCCTCGAGGACCACTTACACGGTATGTGACGTCCAGCTGGAAGCATACAGTTTCTCGTTTCCCTCTTCACTCGACATTTTAGCTGTGCTACTTTGTCATGCAGGTCCTAAACTGAAAAGGAAAAAGATGGATTGGAACATAAGGATGAATATAGCAGCTGGTGCAGCCCAGGGCTTAGAGTATTTGCACGAAAAGATGAAAACTCCCATTATTTATCGAGATTTGAAGGGTTCCAATATATTGTTAGGGGATGGATATCGTCCCAAACTATCTGACTTCGGTTTGGCTAAAGTCGGCCCTTCCGGTGATCAGACTCATGTCTCCACCAGAGTTATGGGCACATATGGATATTGTGCCCCCGATTATGCAATGACAGGTCAACTCACCTTCAAATCGGATATCTATAGTTTTGGTGTTGTTCTCCTAGAGATCATCACAGGCAGGAGAGCCATTGACAATAGAAAATCTGGTCCAGAGGCAAATCTAGTCTCATGGGTAAGCTTCTCTGATTTCTATACTTTATTGTTCAGTGTTAATCTCCACGTGAAACGTCGTTTGCCTTTTCAGTTCAAATAATATTGTATCCATCAAAATGCCATTATAAAGTAAACTTAGCTCGTTTTGTGTGGCCTTTTGAGAAATGTCACATCTGTTACCAGCACTGTCTGCTTTTGTAGTTTGGTGGTTATGTTCATAGTACATGTTCAACAGGTTAAACTTTTTCATCCGGGCACTATGGAATGATTTTAACGAACTGTTGGCTGTGATGTTTCGCCAGTTAGGCCACTCGAAATTGCTCCACTAAAATAGCATGATAGCTGATTATGATTGGTTGGCCATATGAAGATTACAACTTTTGGCTGCTATATTAATCCAATACGCAGACCAACTCCTTTGTGAATGAATGTCGAATGTGTGAATCCCTAACACTGTTCATGGTCAGGGTGCTTTGTTTTCTACCTGAAATTCCCATCTATGTGTGAGGTGATGATGTGTGTTTATATATCTCAAATAGTGTAATCTTTTTCGTTAAACCATTTGGCAACAATGATGCTTAACCAGGCTTGCCAGAACTAGGGGAGCTCATAGGACCAAGTTCTCACTTCCATATAATCGAGCTATTAATACGTTGAACATGTCGAAGCAGAAACTTTGAATGCCATATAACTAACTGTCTTTGTATTGAATATTTATTGGTTTTTAAAGGTTTTGGTAATTTTTTTGACCATTTATAACAGGCGAGGCCGCTATTCAAGGACCGCAAAAGATTCCACCAAATGGCTGATCCGTCGTTGGAAGGGCAGTATCCGGTGAGAGGGCTGTACCAAGCTCTAGCAATAGCTGCAATGTGTGTCCAAGAGCAGCCAAACATGAGGCCCCTCATTGCTGACATTGTCACGGCCCTCAACTATCTTGCCTCGCAGGCCTATGACCCGAGTGTCCACGGTGTCCAAGGCCCTGATACTCCGCGTAGCAGATCAAAAGGACATGGCGAACTCAACACCGACAACCACAGCCAAGCCCGGGGACGGCAGAGTATATAGCTGCTTCCACTCTCACCATTTTTGACCAACGGGGAGTTTACTCCTACTCAACTCTTTATGTAAATCCACACTTTTGGGGAGAGATAGATATTTACAAGTTATATTATAACATCGGCTTTGCTTAGTGTATTTAACTATTTATTCAACAATTTGTTGCTGCATACATACTACAGGGTTAGAGAGGCTGTTTTAGGGCTATTATTGCCTTGTACTATTGTGTTGGTTTTTACTTGGACATGCAAATGTGCAGCTTCGCTTTTCTGCATATTATTGGTTTATTTTATTGTGATTATTATTAGAGAAAAAAAGAAAAAGAAAAAAGAAGCAAAATAGGAGAGACGAGTCGCGTGCAAAGCGCGTGACCGTGGAGAGTTTTCCCGCCAATCAGTTGGAATGCTAAACATAAAAAACAGAAATCGAAATGTGACTAACAGAATTGAGAGGAATAATTTTGTTTCTGCAATTCTCTCTCTTCGAGTCGTTTCGTTCCATTCTCTCTCTCTCTCTACGATTCAGAGAAGCTGGAACCTCTCGCGCGGTGGAGCTGCCACAGACATCGCAGCCCCGATTGGTGCCGTTTTCTTCTCCCAAGGGGAAGATCGAGGAGGCTGCTAATCTTCCGCTCTACAAGAGGAATTCCTCCGGCGGGAAGAAGGAGAATTTGAAGTCTCGATTGCCGGAGAAGCTGGTTCATCTCATTCCTCTCGTGGTGCTTCTCTGCTTCTTCATCCTCTGGTGCTTTTCCTACTTCGGTAAGATTAGACGATGTTTGTTAAATGGTATGATCGACATGTTTAGGGAGAAAGGAATTCTATGATTTGTATTGAATGTGGTAATTTCTCTATACAATAGGCACCCTTTAAATAGGGCTTAGGAGATCATGTACATGGTAAGTAATTGATTATACAATATTCTATCAATCTCCTAATTTGTGTAATTGATTGTAATTTCAATCTTTCCATATCACACAATTTATTCTAATTGATATCTTCTTTTTCTAACACTCCCCCTCAAATTGAGTGGTGGGGTCTCCAATACTCAATTTGCACAGAGCATCTCCAAAGGCTCTCGTGTTGACTGCCTTCGTCAACATGTCGGCAAGCTGATCTTCTGAGCGCACAAACGGTAGCTCAACAATTCCCCTTTCAATGTTTTCTTTGATAAAGTGTCGGTCCACCTCGACATGCTTGGTTCGGTCATGTTGAACTGTGTTTTCTGAAATGCTTATGGCAGCCTTGTTATCACAGTATAGTCGGCACTTCTTTCTTGGAGAGAGGCCAAGTTCCTTCATCAGCCTTCTTAGCCACATTATCTCGGTTAGTCCACTTTTGATACCCCGAAACTCTGCCTCAGCACTTGAAAGAGCCACCACTTTCTGTTTTTTACTTCTCCATGTCACCAAGTTACCTCCAACAAAGGTAAAATACCCCGCGGTAGACCTCCTATCATTCGGATTACCGGCCCAATCAGCATCCGTGTATCCATGAATCTCAAGGTTCCCATTTCTAGAGAATAGCACTCCATGTCCTGTTGTCCCCTTCAGATATCGACAAATTCTGAGTGCTGCCTCCATGTGATCTGTCTGTGGTTTATGCATGAACTGACTCACGACCCCTACGGCGTAGGCAATGTCTGGCCTGGTGTGCGATAAGTAGATAAGATTCCCAACTAGTCGCTGATATCGCCCTCGATCAGCCAACTCGGCTTTATCATCAACCTGCAATCCATGATTAACGGCTATAGGCGTATCAACCGGTTTACACTCGGAGTCCTGTTTCTGCAAGAATGTCCAGAATATATTTTCTTTGTCTCAAAAAAATTCCTCTCTGTGATCTCAACACCTCGATCCCAAGAAAGAACTTGAGATCCCCTAAGTCCTTCATATCAAACTCCTGAAACAGATTCCTCTTCAAGTTCTCAATCTCTTCCAAGTCGTCACCTGTGATAATCATGTCATCGACATATATGATTAGGCAAGTGATTTTATCTCCTCTCCTTTTCAGAAACAAAGTATGATCAGAGTTGCTTTGTTTGTATCCATAGCTAATCATCGCCCCGGCGAACTTCCCAAACCATACTCTTGGGGACTGTTTCAACCCATACAAAGTTTTCCTTAGCCTACATCCTTCTCCCATCTTGAAGTCCGCTGCGAACCCTGGAGGGGCCTCCATATACACCTCTTCTTCCTTTTTTAGCTCACCACGAAGAAAGGCGTTCGTTACATCGAATTGGTGTAGTGGCCAATCTTTATTTGCCGCCACAGACAATAGGACTCGAATTGTATTCATCTTGGTCACCGGAGAGAAAGTTTCTGAATAATCTACCCCATATGTCTGGGTGTAGCCCTTCGCGACTAGCCGTGCTTTGTACCTCTCAATTGAGCCGTCTGGTCTCCTCTTGATAGTAAAGACCCATCGACATCCTACAGGCCGTTTTCCTTTGGGTAAGATGCATGTTTCCCAAGTGTCATTCCGGATCAGTGCGTCTATTTCCTTTTGCATTGCTTCTCTCCAATGCTTATGTTGCATAGCCTTTTCCCATGACTGTGGAATCTCTTCTTCCTCATACAGTGCCTTCTCAAATGCTTGAGCCATTTCGCTCAGGTGACTCGTAACTAGGCAAGCAACAGAGTAGCGAGCCTTCCTGTTAACTCTCTCCGGGGTATACCTTTTTGGCGGAACTCCCCTGTTGGCCCGGGGTGGAAGAATGTACCCCCCCGTGTCAGGGTCAATTCCTTCAACTTCTTCTACCCCACTGGTTTCTTCAACCGTGTTTACCACATCGAGGCCTGCTGCTTCCTCTATACTTACGTCATCAGTAGCAAAGAAAACTGGAGAAGCAGGGTTATCAGAACTTACATTGGATAGCCTCAACGGAGAAATAGTTGGTTGTGTGTCACCTTCAGGGACAGGCTTTCCTACTTCAGAGACCTGCTCAGCGGGATCGCTTACTGCCGCCTCTGTTAGGTCCGCTTCAGAATTACTCGGCGTTGGCATTGACGCTGATATCCAACTTAGAGGGTCCTTACTATTATTCTCCCCCTGACTGCTAAGGTGGGTATAGAAGTATTCGGTTTCAAGGAAATTGCAGTTCATTGTGACAAACATGCGGTTAGTTTTAGGATCAAAGCACCTATACCCCTTTTGGTTTATCCTATACCCCACGAAGACGCACTTAATTGCACAAGGAGATAGTTTGGTTCGTTCATGTTTTGGGGTATGAACAAAAACGGAGCACCCAAAGACCCGTGGTTCAAGAGTTAAAGGTGGTGGAATTTTAGTGAAGTAGGACAGGGCTTGGAGTGGTGTTTGGTATTTGAGGATACTCGTGGGTAATCTGTTCAAAAGGTAGGCTGAGGTGGCAATAGCTTCTGGCCAGAAGTGTTTTGGGGCTTTTGACTCAATGAGCATGGACCGGGTCATTTCAAGGAGGGAACGGTTTTTCCTTTCAGCTACACCATTCTGTTCGGGAGTATAGGCACAACTGGTTTGATGAATCAGACCATTTTCTTGAAAAAATTGTTTCATGGCTGAATTAACAAATTCCTTTCCATTGTCGGATCTCAGGATTTTGATAGAATGTTGGTACTGGGTCTTTATGAGGTTAAAAAAGTGTGAAAAGTGTGTATAGACCTCGGATTTTTGTTTCATGAAATATACCCAAGTCATGCGAGTGCAGTCATCTACAAAGATTAAATAGTATCTAAGATCTTGTCCCCCAATAAAAGGTGTGGGCCCCCAAACATCAGAGTGAATTAAGGTAAAAGGGAATTCAACACGAGTATTATTCAATGGATAAGAGGTTCGGTGGCTTTTGGCCAAAAAACAAGTCTCACAATACTCATCATGGTTAGAAACAAAACTAGGGAATAATAATTTTAAGTAACCGATAGAAGGGTGTCCCAAGCGCCGATGCCAAAGCCAAGCTTTCCTATCGGCAGACCCGTGAGTTAGCATGGCGGTCCCTTTTTGAGCTATCTCGTCTACATAGTACAACCCATCACGTTCAGTGCCACGTCCAATTATTTCCCCGGTTCGGATATCCTGCAACAGACAGAAATGAGGTTGCATCAATAATGTGCAGTTTAATTCCTTCGTGACATGGCTAATTGACAACAGTTTATGAGACATTGAAGGGATGTAAAGACAATTAGATAATTGAAGGGTAGGTGATATTTTCACAGTCCCGGCCCCTTCTACTTTTGTAAACTCCCCATTAGCTGTCTGAATATGAGATTTCTGGGGTTTTTGAATTTCTGTAAGATCCGAGGCATCATAAGTTATCGTATCGGTTGCCCCGCAATCAAATATCCATCTATTATTTTTCTCATATTCACTAGATACCTGACACGCAATTCCATAATTTCTGAGGGGCTCAAATTGATTTTTACACAAAATTGGGGTATCTATGGAATTATAAGAAATATGGGGTGATTTCCGGCATTTATTAGAGATCTGGGGTGGATTTTCTAATTTACGAGAAGTTTGGGGCTCTCTAATTAAAGAGGCCCCAAATCCTCTTTTACCTGGAACCCTAGCCAACGCCTCTGTCTCCTCTTCTTCTCCACGCAACTCCTCGCTCCAGTCGGCGACGTCGCTCCCACTCCTCCCGGCGACGAAATTAGCCGTCCCTGTCCTGTTCGCCGGTTGGGTTGTGGAGAGGTCGGCCGGATTTGCTGGCTGAGTGGCGCCTCCCATCTCATGTCCTCCGACCGCTGCGGCGGCATGCCCACCGCGGTTCCAGGGCGTTCGCGGTGGCGGCGGTGGCGGTTTGCCGTGTTTTTCCTCCCACCAGTCGGGATATCCAATGAGCTCGAAGCATGACTCCTTCGTATGCTTCTTCCGCTTGCAATAGGAGCATACTAACTTCGATTTGTCCTCCTCGTCGGCTCGATTCGTGTGCCTCCTTCCATTGCCGCCGCGACCACCACCCCGCGAATTGTCGGTGTGGTTTTGCCACCCTCGGACGGCGAGGCCTGCCCCGATCCCTTCGGGGTTAGCCGTTCCACCAGTATTTGCCGTCTGTAACACCCGGAGACGTGTCTCCTCCTGCTGGACTAGGTTGTATGCGAAATCTACTGAGGGAAGTGGGTTTAATTTCAGTATTTCCCTTTTTGTCGATTCATACTTGCTATCAATTGCATAGACGAATTGGCATAATCTCTGATCTTGTATGAACTTATTGTGGATCTCGATGTCTTCTGGACACTTCATTGGATTGCTCTGTTTTTGGTCGATTAAGATCCATATCTCCTGCAACTTGCTACATATCTCGTCTAATGAATTGTTCCCCTGTCTCAGTGTGCTTGCCTTGAACTGGAGATCATACACCTGGATTCTGTCGCCTCCGCTTCCATACGTGACGGCCAACGCATCCCAGATGTGCTTGGCTGTCGGATGTTGAGAAATTCGACCAACTAGTCGAGGTTCAATGTTCTGGGTCAGCCATGTGAACACAGTGGTCAGCTTGTTGCCACCGTGTGAAGGCTGGATCGGTTCGCGGTGGGGGAGTTGGGACTCCTGTCACGTGAGATATCATTCCCCGACCGCTTATCGCCGCCTTCATAAGTACGGACCAGAGAGCGTAATTCTCTCCGTTGAGTTTGTCTCCTCCGATGTGGAGGGGCTGCGTGTCAATCTTGTATGACACAACAGCTGTTTCTGGTGGGTCGTTTTGGTTTTGATTCATCGCAAAACTATTGCGCATGAAGTTGGCAAATTGCCGGGCAAATTCGTCCGTCATGGACTGGTTGGTAGTTTCTATTGATTTATGATCTTCTTGGTCTGACATATCTGCTGTTACAAGTTCGGGAATGAGAAAAAAAATGGAAAAGATACGGGAAAGGGCCGAGAAAGGTATCAAGGACGATGATGATACCTTTTCTGAGTCCAAACCCGCTCTGATACCATGTTAAATGATATGATCGACATGTTTAGGGAGAAAGGAATTCTATGATTTGTATTGAATGTGGTAATTTCTCTATACAATAGGCACCCTTTAAATAGGGCTTAGGAGATCATGTACATGGTAAGTAATTGATTATACAATATTCTATCAATCTCCTAATTTGTGTAATTGATTGTAATTTCAATCTTTCCATATCACACAATTTATTCTAATTGATATCTTCCTTTTCTAACAATGTTAACTGACTGTTGATTTCTGGTGTGCGTATGAGGTTTTTTTTTTTATCAATTTAGTTTGACTGCTCATCAAATCGATGAATTGCATAGATCTTGTGCATCACAGAGAAAACAGGAATGTCATGACTTTCCAGATCTTCAGAGTCTGTGTATAAGGAAAATAGAAATTCATAGTTTGACTAGTAGTGGTTGATTGTTTGTTTGTGTATAAAAAGCAGTGAATTTCGATAGCAAGGAGGAATGGATTGCTGCTGCTCGACTGATGGCACAAAATGCAACGTTCTTCCCGCCATTTTCATGGATTTCCGGTGTACAGCTTCTGAACAACGATATAGCTATTCCGAGTGATGGATGAGCAAGACTTGAACAATCTACGGCAGCGAATGGTGAGGTTTCAGTCACTGCTGATCTCTTAGGCTAGGAAAAGTATGCCAGAATGTAACTCCGATTCATGATTATTTTTGCTTTGATTGAAGTTGCTAAATGTGTAACATTTATAGACACAAAACTAGAAAATCTACTACTTGCTTTGATCGCCTCTGCACCGGCAAGTTATTCTCCTCGTCTTTGAGAATGTTTAATTTATTATTGAACCACACCACTCCCCTCGTCTCCTATGGCCGCCGCCACAGCTTTCCACAGACTCGACGATGCTGCAGTGCCCAACATGCTTTGCCTCCAGCCGGCGGCCGCGGTACCATCAGGTTTATGATCGCAGTTCATCATCTTTTGGGATATTAAGCATGTCTTTTAATTGGAATTTTTTAAAAATATTCTGTTGCTAAAATAAGCTTATTTAGTAGTAGTGGTAATTTGTCAAAATGATGCGTGGAGCACTCAATGAGGGCGAAATATGGAGTGAGTAGTAACTACTAAAATTAAGTTTTTCAGAGAATATTAAATGCATTTTCTTAATCCGTATGAGAATTGGAAATTATGTTGTTGGGAGGCATGCCGCGTGAGTGTGAAGATGAATTACGGGGTGAAACGTGTTAGAATGTTCAAATTTCTATGTTATTGATTGTAAATAGTAATAGTACTCCGTATTCAAATTTCTATGTTATTGATTGTAAATAGTAATAGTACTCCGTATAGTACTATATTGGATGGTCATCAATTTGTGTATAATGTTTTTGCTAAATCAGAATATCAGGGCACCCACAGTGGGGCGGACGATAGGCTGCCCGAGGCATCGGACGTCCTATCGTCCGCCACTGTAACTATTATCTATAAAATGACATGAAATTCACATGTAAGAATTTCTCTAGAAAGAATCTGTCCACACATCAGAGCAAATATAACTTTGTGTCCCAAGTTAGATAAAAATTTTCCTACTTCTCTTTTTTTATCAAAAAACTGCCGGTTGTTAGATCTTTGAGCAGTTGAGGAGAGAATTTGAGCAGTTGAGGGGGGAATTCTTTTTGTAGCAACATTAAAAGCGGTTTACATAGTAACTTCATATTTTTTGTCATTAAAAAAATTAAACGGCAAATGCTTCATTGCCGCCCATCTTACCATAGCATCGGTAACATTTTTTGGATAATATTTAAATAGAGGCGTACCTGTTTGAGACGATGAACCGGCCGGGAAGTTTATTTGGCTTTGGGACTTAGTATGTCCATATTCCACGTGATGTTTTACCTTCAAATGGCGATGGAGAGTACCATATCCCCCACCGGTTCCAAATGGATAGACTTTCTCGCAATAGTTACAATATGCTTTGAACTCACTTGTCTCGACGGTAATGGTCGGATCATTAGGATTTGGAATTACCACCGGGACCTTCTTGTAATGTTTGGTGAAAATATCGGATTTCAACTTTGGAGGCATCTTCTTCTTTTGTCGTCCTGAAGGAGGAGGAGCATCGGCCTCCTCATCATTTTCGCCAACTTGGTCGGCGCTAGAAGAGGGGAATTGATGTGATCCATCATCGCCTTCGTCCGATGATAGATTCACATCGTATTCGAAATGCGAAGCCGAATGTGAATGCCCCCTTGTTGGTCATCGGCGAGGGCAAGTAACAAGGCCGTATTTCGATCTTCTTCCTCCTACGAAAAATATACAATTAAGTAAAAATACTATCACAAAAATAAAACACATAGAGACATAGATGTTAAAAATGAAATTATGAATTTAATAAAAATGAATTAACAAAAAACAAAAACATATTAGAACTTACTTGCGCTCGAAGAGCGGCTCGCCTTCTCACCTCCTCCGCGACTTGTGCTCTAGTAGGGGCACGTCGACGACGAGTATCACTTTGGTCTTGGGCAATTCCCTTGCCCCGATCACCACCACGACGAGATGAAGACATGATATTTATGGAAATTGAATGTGGAGAATAGAGATTAGTGTGATTGTGTGAATATGATAACGTGAACAACGTGAGTAAATTATGAGCGCATATAACGTAAACAACTTGAGCAATTAGATAGAATGAGGATGGAGAATAGAGAAATTGAGATTGAGAAGAGAAAGACTTGTTAACACAAGAATGAGGTGAGTAGAAATAAAGAGGAGTGTATTTATAGGGGGAAAATGTGATTAAATAAAAAAAATCAAAATTTCAAATTTTCAAATTTTTGGAAAATCCGGCGGAACCGCCGGTTTTTTCGGCCGAAACCGCCAGTTTCGTCAACGGTTTCTGACGAAAACCGGCGGTTCCTGACTCGGTTTCTGAAAAGGCTAGGGTAGGTTGGAAATAGGCCTGAAAAGTTGTCGAGAACCGCCGAACCATCGGTTCCGACGAAACCGGCGGTTCAAAACCGCCGGTTACGGTTCGCATGAAATTGAAATCTGAACCGGCTCGGTGGAACCGACGGTTCCGGTTCGGAACCGCCGGTGACGGTCCCGGGCTGGTTCGGTTCGGTTTGGAGACCTTTACTCACGATTCGGTTCCGATTCCACATTTCTCGAAACCTGACGGAACCACCGGTTTACGAACCATGTGCATGTCTAGGCAGTACATAGGGCGGGCTTTAGGGTGCTCTTAGAGCGTCCCACTGCTGATGCTCTATTAAAAGAGTGAAAATATTATTCAAGTATAATATGCAAACAGATAAATTTAATCTGCTGCTGCCACGATTTATATCAGAGTAAGAGAGGTTGAGGGCCTTCATGCGAATTGGTCACGTGTAAATAAGTGTCATGCACATGATATAAATATTTATTCAAACTAAGTTGAGTTAATTTTTTTAATAAAGAATAAAATATTCAATCACTTTCATTCATCATTGCCTACTTTACTTTCTATATTTATTCATCTGTTCTGCCTTTTAACACAATTTTTAATTTTCGTATTGAAAAGTTATAATTCAATTTAATTAAGACGAAATGAGTATTATTATTCTACACAGGTGAGGAGGAGTACTATTAAGCACAAAATTAATCTAATTTTACCGGTAGAACTTATTTTTTAAAAGGGATTAATAATGGTTTTCAATTAATTATCTTTATAACATCAATTTTTGTAGAACGGATGTTATATAACTGTTCTGATTCTAATAATTTGATAGGAGTAGTATTAGGTCATCTGCAACGCTGTCTCTTATTCGTCTCATCCCTTAATTATTCATGGGCTCCACTGTACTTTTCACTTCATCTCTTAACTAAGAGACAGAACCTGCAATCCTACATCTCTTATCCGTCTCTTAACCATCTCTTAACTTACTATTCATTCAATTTCATTTTTTATTTTTATTTCCAACAAATTCAATTAATAAAAACACATTTCATTAAATAAAATAAAATTACTACATAAAATAAAAATACAACTTAAAATTCAAAAAAATAAAAAAACATAATTAAAATCCTAAAAAATAAAAAAGTACATAATTTAAAATACAATTTTATAGAAATTAAAAAAAACTACTCCGCCGGTGAATCATTCCCCGAAGACGGTGGCGGTGCACTCTAGCTACCTGGAGGCGGAATACCAATTTATCTTGCCATATAATCAATTCCGAGCGTATGCATCAACATCAAAATGGGGTGGTTGGTACCCCGCCGGCGTCGACGAACCGGAGTCGGAACCACCCAAGACATTGTACATGCCCTCAGTCGCCAAACGAGTTGATGTCAAACCCGCCGGAGCCGCCACCGCCACCGCCATAGTTGCCGTCGCCGGACATTTTATGATGATAATTGGAGAGGTTAGATGAAAATTACAGAGGAAATGGAGATGATTTGGGAAGAATAGATGTGTATTTGTGTGTGAAATGAGGATGAAATATCAGTATTTATAGAGTAAAAAAAAGGAAAATGGTCGAAAAACGGTAATATTACCATTTTCGATTTTTATTTATTTATTTTATTAAATTCGATTTTAAAAAAATAAGATTTATTGCTTTAGCGTGACGAAGCCTACTCGCGGGCCGGCGAGTTGGCGTCACGCATGGCGCCGGAGCGCGCCACGTCGCGCGAGCGCGTGGCGAGACAGCCCGCGATCCGTCTCGGTGGGACGGGCGCCTCAGCGAGATCGAGACGAGACGGGACGCTGCAACGCGTCTCGCCGTCGTCTCATCTCGGCGGGATGAGATACGAGCCACCCGCAGGACGCGTTGCGGGTGGCCTAAGAGCATCCACAATGGCGGATGTCCCGGCGGACGTCGGACCGGCGTGCCCGACGTCCGAGCGGGACGTCCGCTATTAGGCAGTATGCATACGGATACGGACGTCCGCTGTGGACACCGGAGTTCCGCAGCTTTCCGGGACGTCCGCCATTGCATTGACACGACGGACGTTTTGATTTTTTTATTGTTTTTTTGTGGATGTCTGTCGGATGTCCTTGGAGATGTCCGTCATTGTGTAGTGGGATAACGTGGCCGGAGGTGTCGTGGATGCCCTTAGATCTCTCTCATCTAAGAGCATCTCCTATGGCGCCCCTCCGGTAGGACGTCCGGTCGGACACCGGGAAGGGCGACGGGACGTCCGCCGTTGGGAGGTCGGAGGTCGGATACGGACGTCCCGTGAGGACGTCGGGTGTCCTCGGACGTCCCGGCGACGGGCGGGCGGACGTCCGCCACTGTGGCTTCAACTCGGACGTCCGGTCGGACGTCCCGTTTTTATTATTATTTTTTTTTGTTTTGAAACTCTATATATACGGCTCGTTGAATTTTTTTTTCGAATCATGTATGTTTTTTCCGATAAAGTTGTTAATTTTTCCCGTTCGTATTCTCGGTCAAATTTTATTTCCGTAAACGTAAATTGTTTTATTTGTGAATTTATGATTTTTTTTATTGCGGGATGTCCTAGTGGGAAGGGCGATGGGAAGGGCGGATATGCATGGGATGTCCTAGTGATGTGGCAGTGGGGTGGGATGTCCTAGTGACGTGGCAGGAGGTGTTTTTGGGATGTCCTAGTGGATGTCCGAGTGGGATGTCCGCCCACTGGAGATGCTCTAAAGGAGTCCCCATATACCAATTAATGGCCATTGCCCACTGACACCCAGTGCGTGTTGTGTGTGTGTTTGTTAGTCCTTTTGCGTGCTTGAGCTTCCTTTCAGTCCCCCTGAATTCGATGGCGTCTGATAGCAAGAGCAATAACGCCACCACCCACCACAAACCCATGTCTTCAAAACTCCACCAGCAACAATTGGTGTCCACAATGATCAAGCAGGGCTTCATCTCCGACCCCTTCCTCCCCCCCTCTCGCCTCACTCCTCTCTCTCCTGCTCCTCACCACCACCACCACCATCACCACAGCCCATCCCTCTTCGAGATCATGTCGGTCGACCCCAATCCTGCTCTCGACGCCCGCAAGAAGCTCCAAGAAAGGGTCTCCGCCGCCCTCTCCCACGCCCCCTTCAACATCTCCAACCAATGGGGGCCTGCCGACGTCAGCCTCACAGTAGCCGGCCGCGCGGAGGCCGACGCGCCGCCGTTCCGGGTCACCGTTGATGTCCACCTACGGGTCTTGGCCGCCAAAAGCCGCTTCTTTTCCGACAAACTTCGCCGGAGCGGGACCCACTCTGTCGAGATTCTTGAGTGCGATGACGTGGCCGTCTATGTGGAGGCTGTCGTCCTCATGTACTCTGCCGAATTGAAGACCAAGCTCCTCGGCATGGAAGTCTTCAAGATCTTGGCCCTTTTGAAGGTTTCTCTCTCCCTCCCTCTCTCATAATAAACACTTCAATTCTCCTTACTTTCTTTGTAATGTCTATCTAGAATGATTAATGATGCTTTCTATACTCAATGTGGACTCATAAACGGGTAATTGAGTTCAAGTTGGGAAAGAAGATACAATTTCGAGATTGTTTAGAAGTTGTAGCAATGTGGTATATTGTGCCTTTAATAAGTGAAATGTGAGTATTTTCTTATGCCAGAGTTGCTTGGCATTGGCAGATATGTTGTGCAATTATGTTTGAGGATGGGATTAGGGCATGTTTGGAGTATCTGGAAGCAGTGCCGTGGTCTGAGGGAGAAGAGGAGAGTGTTGTTTCGCATCTAAATCAACTCCAGATTGATTGTTCAAGAGCAGATACTGTGCTACAGAGAGTGATAGCCAACCCTTCAACATCTTCAAGGCTGGAGAGTGTCTTCTTGAAATTGTCATTAGGTGTCTTGCAGGCCAAAGATGAAAAGGCCCGTAGAGAAATGAAAGGGTTAATGTGTCGACTGCTAAAAGAAGATAAGGATGGCCTTGATATCTCAAGAGATGTATTGTATCAGCTTTGCCACAGGTGCCTAGGATCTCTTGTTCTGTGCTTATCTGGAACCACTGGCTTGGATGAAAGCAAGCAAGACCGAGGAGCTATAATGGCTGAGATTTCTCGAGAGGCTGAGAATATGCAGTGGATTCTTGGCATCCTTATAGAGAGAAACTTGGGGGACGAGTTTGTGGACTTATGGGCTGACCAGAAGGAACTAGCACTTCTTCACTCCAAGATACCTACTATGTATCGCCACGAAATAAGCAAGATCACTGCCCAACTCTGCATTTCTATTGGGAGAGGGCAGATTCTAGTGCCTAAGGAGACTAGGTTTGCCTTGCTATCGACTTGGTTGGAAGCTCTTTACGACGATTTTGGATGGATGAGAATAGGGGGGAAACCTGTTGATAGGAAATTAATTGAGGAGGGGCTTAGTCAAACAATTCTTACTCTACCACTGCCTCAACAACAATCGGTTTTGGTTAAGTGGTTTGATAGGTTTCTTAACAAGGGCGACGATTGTCCCAATATTCAGAGAGCGTTTGAAATCTGGTGGAGAAGGGCTTTTGTGAAACAATATGCAATTGAGTCGCAATTGCAGCTAGCTGTCTGTGATATTCCAGACTGATGGGTATGGTATGTTTGCTTGAATTCCATGTCACATGTAATGGTGTAAATAAAAATTCATTCCTTCCCATATGCAATCTGTTTATATCTTGTTCTAATTTCTGATAAGAATGACATCATATTCTAGATCAAAGAAACAGTAGTTTTGCAGTTGAAATTGCTTTCCATATGAAAACATATTCAATTTCCATGTGTAACTAATTCATCAGATTAATACTCAGTTCACTACTTAATTTTCTTTCCTCATCTCTTAATGCCTCATTTTGGTCCATGTCTCTGAAACTCGTTTACATAGCTACTAATCACACATTCCATTAGCAAAATTGATGGAATCTTTTGAAGCTTGCTCAAATTAGTCTTTGCTAGCATGTTAAGAAGACCCTGGTAACCGTAACCCTTTTGTCATCCGACTGCAGAAATTCTGTAAAATAGAGTTTCTTTCCTGTAGGATTGATTAATTTTCTTTAATAATGTCCGCTCATTTTCTACTTGCGTAAGCGAACTACCTGTTGTCTCTCACGCCACATTTTAGGTCCAACAGCAAAGAGAGATTGGCTGAGATCAGTCAGTGAGTGATGTGTACTGCTATATCTCATATGTTACAGAATATAAAGAGAATTTATGAATTAACTGATAGGTTACTAGTATATCTCATATGCATGGATGAAGACATGTAAATGTAAGTGACTTCTCACCTCTTTCCACTTTGGATGAGTTTGGGGCTTACAAAGAGGCACAAGACTAAGCTTTTTTTATTTTTTTTTAAAAAGAACGATTACAGTGATATTATACAACTCCTTAGAAAGAGTAAAAAAAATTTTGTTTTTATTTTTGGTGTATGTATGCTGTTAAAAGTGAGCTGTGAAATATGAATAGCCTCACTTTTGAGAGGCTAAGAAGTCCTGTGACTGTCTCTCATACTTGAAATTAGCCTTCTTGGAGTCATCTGCAGACCAAATGAAGATCCCATGAAACTTCCCCTGCTTGCTCAGTTCGCTGCAGGCATCAAAGAACCCATTTTGAAGGGATAGCCCGCCACTCCCGTCAGTCCCAAAACTCACCTGAACTTTGCCTCCTTTGTAGTTAGAGCTTTGTTCGTCGAAATACTTAAGAAACTGAGAAACATTGGTGCTCCTTGGATAGGCATAGAACTGGAAATTCGCGTAGTCGATGAGATGGCTGTACTTTCTCCACAGAGCTAGATAGTACGGCTGGACAGAATCATCTTCATACGGTGCTATGGAGGTGAAGGAGACGATCTTGTTCTGTTTCAGGTAGAAGATAAGTCGCCCGATACACTCGGTGAATGTATCAGGATCTGAACCGAAGTGTTCAGGATCTGAACCGAAGTGTTCGTAGTCTATATCGATTCCGTCCAAACCGTAAGTTGTGACAATCTCAGTTATGGAATGAATTGCATTTGCAACCCAGCTTTTGACTGAGGTTGGATGAAAGTAGACTGGTTTGTTGTTGCCTATGGTGTCACCTCCAAGGCTCATGGCTACTCGAACATTTGCATGCTTATCTTTGATCGCAGACACCTTAGACGGGCTGAGGTTCTTCGTGTCCCAGTAGACTCGGAAATCACCGTTTGTGGGAGCCGGGTGGGCTCCATCCGTGTAGTCGATCGATGGCGAAGGAGAGGAGGAAGTGGAAGTCGACGCTGGGGTTGATGGGGACATCCGTGAATCTCACATTGTTGTCCTCAGCTCTGATGTATTCCCGGAAGAGCTTCTCCGGCTGTGCTGCTCCGATCATCGGGAGATTGAAGAACAGAAAGTGGAGAGGAAGAAAAATGAAAAGATGAGCATATTTAGTTAACATGTTTTTTCTTCGATTTTTGTGGTGTGAGTGTGGATACACAGATAAGGCAAATTTATGCAATGTGAGATTGGATTTTTGGTGTGATTTTACTAAGGGTGCCGGATAGATTTTGTATGTTATGATCAGCTCTAACAATGCGTTGTGATTTGACTGTAGGGTGATGGTTTTGTTTGTTAGGGTTTTGTACAAATTATTACAATATTGTTTTTGGAGTGCAGTTGCCGAATAGATTTTGAGTGTTGCAAATAAGTTTAAGAGGAAGAACAAATTAATCCCCCTCTGCAGTCGTGTTTTGATTTAATGGTGTGAGCGTTACGTTCTATAAAGCATGCTTGAAATCCTTTGAATTTCGAATAGTTTTTGGACCATGCCACTGATTTTTTGGATTAATACATTGTGACAATAAGCGTTTGTCGCAATCCCATATCATCTGCCAACTTTCAACTAACAAAAAATAAACGACATATAATTAATAGTGTACAAATTAAAAGGTAGTACTCCAGTTGAGATGGACCAATTGCACATAATAAAAGTAAATTGTTATAATTCCTTCTAACATGATTTTGATTAATTTCCATACATATTATTAAAATTAGGGCTGAGGAAAAATACTGAAATACCAAAGTACCAGTCTTATCGTACAGGAAAAATATCAAAAAATACTGAATTTTCGGTATACCGTATTTTCGGTATGATATTATACCGTACCGAAAGATTCCGGTAAGACAACGATATGGATTTTGTGTACTGTAGTATACCGAAATTCGGTATATACTGTAATATATTAATATAATTATAGGTAAAATATAATGTATATATTTTCAATTTATAAAACCTATTGTGAAATATAAATATAATTATATATAAAATAGGTTTAATATATTTATTAAATTATAAAATGTAAATAATATTCTAAAAACTCAAATATACTATTTTCATTGATGTTGAAAGTCAAGTATATCGCAAAAATACGGTATACCGAAAATATGGTACGATATTGTTATGGAAATTCGTCATACCAAAAATAAGGTATACTGAAGTTCGGTATACCAAATTTTGGTAAGATAAATGTATGATTTTTTCGCATACCGAATTTTTGATAAGGTATATGATATGGCGATTTCGGTAAGATATATCGTACCTATCCACACCTAATTTAAACGTACAAATTAATAGTAATAACATTTAGAGAGGTCACATACAAAAAGAAAGCAAACGAGGAGTCACTAATTTGAAAGGAAGATGCTAAATGCACATAAACTTTCATTCCTTTTTACTCCCTTCCCACAATAAGAGTCAAATTTTGTCATTTTCATTCGCCTACAATAAGAGTCATATTTCACTTTTATAATAAATGGTAAATAGGTCTCACATTCCACCAATTTATTCCAATCACATTTTATTATAAAACTAATATATATAAGTAGGACACATATTCTACTAACTTATGCAACTCACTTTCATTTACATTTCTTAAAACTCGTGTCAAAACCAAATAAGAATCTTATTGTGGGACGGAGTGAGTAATCAGCAATTGGATATCGTTGTCATTTTTTAATATTTCCAAAAATAAAGGACTAATCCTGTTTAAACTGAAATTGAATTTTACATAACTATCCTCCACGGTAGCCAATAATTAATCATTGGTATATTTGTTTTCTCTTCATCACTAAAAGCACTACATTAGCAATGGACAACAAAGTTGCACTGCAGTTGATAATGCGGAGCTATGATGATCTTGAAGTCACGGGTTTAAACCCCTGTCATCCGCTGGAAAACTTTCAACCTTAATCCGCAAACCCGATCGAGCAGGATTAGTTTGATTCTGTCAAAGACGGATTCGGTACACCTATGGTTAAAAAAAAGCAATACATTAGATTTTTTGTGATGCATAAAAGACAGATGAGAATTGATTTCATAGTTGTCAATCTATAGATGATGTTATTGAATTCCATTAACTACCGTTTGGCTTAAGATATGAGCAAACCTATAAAGTAAATATTTCTAGACGGTTATTCAATACTAGAATTGAAAGCTGAATATTGTGTAGGTATTACTTCAAATAGTTCTAATTAAGGTGACGTTTGGTAATAGAAACGGAACGTACGTGGAAGACAAAAAATTTAAAACTACTAATAAAAGAGAATTGAAGGACTATGATAAAAAAAGAAAATCAACGTCGGTGGCAGTGTAAATGATGGTAGGGTTGGATGTTGGTTGCGTTGTAGCCTGTAGGTGGCATTTGACATTGACGAAGTACTACTAATATGTTTATAAAATAATCTTACACATGTTGAATTAAAATTTATAAAGTGAGAGAGACTTAGAGATGGAGGGGAAAATAATTGAAAATAGGATGTGCAGAAAAAATTGTCATAACTAAATAGAAACTAATTTAGTGGACGAATAAGATGAAAAATAAAACTATTTCACAAATAACATGAAGAGTAGAGGATGCCGCCAGTGTAGAAATCTATAGAAAAACAGAAATAAACCCCAAAAAAAATACTATTACTTCCTTCGTCCCAAAAAATTTGTTCCATATTTTCGCACTTGTTTGGCAAAAATAATAAAAAAATAGTTAAAGTTGAGAGACTAAAGTAAGAGAAAGAATAATATAGATAAAATTATTCTCTTTTTTTACTTTTCTTTCTCCATTTTAATTATTTTTTATAAAATAAGTGTAAAAATGGGAAGTATATGGGACAGAGGGTTAAATAAAGCCAACTAAGTGTATCATATTGTGGTCTTGTAGAACAAAAATATTGATATCAATTTGATCAACCCACATTTGAGTTATTTTTGTTTATGTTGGACTAAAATATTCCGCACTGTTTTGACAAAAGTAATAATAAAATAGTTAAAATTGAGAGAGAGTAAAGTAAGAGAAAGAATAATGTAGGTAAGATTTATTTTACTCTCGAACTATTTTTCATTACTTTTATAAAATAAGTGCAAAAATAGGAAGTGAGACAAATTATCTTGGACAGAGGGTTAAGTAAAGCAAACTAAAGAGGTGTTCAGTTTGCAAGATTATATCCGAGATTAAATATGTAATGTGTTTGTTTCATGAGATAACTCAATCTTAAATGAATAATCATGAGATAATTGATCATAGCTAATCCCCTACAACTAAAATAATCTCAAAACTCAATCCTATAATATATTTTGATATTATTTTATCTAGAAACCGAACACCACCTATATGATAACCACCTATATACATGATATTGTAGAACCAAAATATGGATATCAATTTGACCGACCCACATTTGAGTTATTTTTGTTTATTTCGGACTAAAATATTTTGCACTCAATTCTAAACGATTGGGCCCGGGTGTATGAAAAATTTTACTCCCTATTTGCACAAACATTCTTGATAATTATTCTTGTAACAAAAATAGATCGATTTTTTCATATTGAAATATTTAATTTCACACTAAATATTTGTTTTATCGTGTCAACCTTAATTTACAAAAACTGATAAATTACACCATATGAAGTCATGAATTTGCACACATTGAACATAAATAACTGCCGTCAAAAAAAATTTCATGAAACTTTTTTATTAGGCTATGTAGAAAACCAAAATTCATTTTTGGAGCATGAAAGTTTTATTACCACATTTTAAAATAACTTAATACCCAAGTTCTGGTTAATCAATCCACCTCTCTGTTTCGTGTTATTTTTTGGTTTATATCAGACTTTTTAAAAAAAACAAATTTAAAGCTACAAATTTCCCACGCGGTATTTTGCCTCAGGCTTTTATGTTGGAATCGTGCTTGGTCAAATGATTTTTGACTAATAATAAATATTACAAGACATTTAATTTTGTGAAATTAAATGCAATAACGTCGATCTACGTTCCGAGTAGATGACCGTAGTATATTCATTTTCTCAAATCCGATCTACGGGAGACAAAAGGTCCCCGATGGACCCCGACGGTCCATGGTCTATACCGTCGTGTAGCATGTCCAGGTGCGTCGTGTCTCTTCAGCTCCCACTGGCTAGTGCATCAGTCAATAACCCCCGGCGGTTACGGTCTAACCATCATGGCACACATAATGGTTGTTGACTCCATCAATGCCCTGCAGGTGGACTTGGCCTATAAATAGGCATGCATCCATTGCATTGTAGACATAGAATACACAAGCATTCCTGCATACACGCTCTCTCCCTCTCTGCATATCTTCCCGTCGAAGCTCTGCCCCCGCCTTACTCCAAATCGCCGGAACTCTGTTGCTAGCGGTGCTGCTACTTCAGAGACGAAGCCGTTTTATCTTTGGGGACGACACGTCAAACCGAGAGCACTACCGGGGCGTATCTCATCTTACGGAAAGAGGACTCCTCGACTCGGCTTACCGCTTTCCGCAGATATTTTCTCGTGTAATTGTTTCAGTTTTTCCGTGTAATTTTCCTTTGTTTATTTTCATTGTAATTTTCGCCCGGCAAGACTTGTATCTCATTTCGACAACAATCGCAAGACGAGATATTCTTGCCACTAAAGGACTTTACACACACCGACTAAACTGAAATCAACACCTTTGCTTGGAGATGTCGACTGACTCGTCTACCGCCGCTGCCACCGTTCCATCCACCGTGTCCCCCGTCGTTCCCGTCAACACGTCGTCGGACATAACAATGATTCCGACTCCTGGCTTCTCAACCTCTTCATCAACATCCCCTTGGGTGTTTCACAACCCATTTGGGACGGTTTCTGGATTCACCTCGAGTGGGTCGGTCGGTTCCACTTTCAGTGGTTCCATTGGATCCTTCATTGGATCAAGTGTCGGGGGGCACGGCACGGGTGCTGGACCCTCCGGGGTCGGCACGGGTGCTAGCTCCTTCGGGGGCAGCACGGGTGTTGGACCCTTCGGGGTCGGCACGGGTGTTGGACCCTTCGGGGTCAGCACGAGTGCTGGATCCTTCGGGGTCGGCACGGGTGCTGGATCCATTGGGGTCGGCACAGGTGCTGGATCCATCCATCGGGGTCGGCACGGGAGCTGGATCCTTCGGGGTCGGCACAAATGCGGGGGCCTCCATGCTCCACGCAACTGTGGGGGGTACTGTGCCCCAACCAATTGTTAGCTCTTACGGGGGCAACAGATTTGGTCCATTCCATGGGACAAGCTCGGCACCAATGGCACCAAGGATGATGCCACCCGCTGAGAAGCCGTCGAGGTTAACTGGAACAGACTTCAAGAGATGGCAACAGAAAATGTTGTTCTACCTAACAACGTTGGGCGTCGTTAACTTCCTCAAGGAGAACGAGCCAACCCCGCCAAGCGAGAATGAGGCACGTGTCGAGATGTACGTCGAGTATGACGCTTGGCGCAAAGGAGACTATCTTTGTAAAAACTTTATTTTAAGTGCTTTAGATGATAGTCTATATAACGTGTATTGTACTATTCCCACATCAAAACAAGTGTGGGAAATGCTAGATAAGAAGTACCGTAGTGATGATGCGGGTACTAAGAAATTTGTAATAGCTAAGTACTTAGACCACAAAATGGTCTACTCCCAACCAATCACGGACCAAGTGCAAGAGTTCCAGCTCATCATCCATGACCTCGCCGCCGAGGGAATGGCCCTGCTTGAAGCTTTCACGGCGGGCACGGTCATTGAAAAACTTCCACCCAGCTGGAAGGACTTCAAGATCTACCTTAAGCACAAGCGAAAGGAGATGAATCTTGAAGACTTGATCGTGAAGTTGCACATCGAGTTAGACGTGCGCAAACGCGATGGTTTGGCTCAGTGCCATGGCCCACCTGTTGCAAAGGCCAATCTGTTGGAGCGGGGTGGTCCCTCCAACAAACGCTCCCGTCCAATTGCAAAGGACAAGGACAAGAAGAAGCAGCATGCGAGGAAGGTTGAAGGCAACTGCTACAACTGTGGCAAACCTGGTCACTTTTCTAAGGACTGCCGCAAGCCGAAGAAGAAGCCGGCTGCCCACGTTGTTGAAAAAGAATTCAAGGACTGTGATGAAAGTGACCTTGTTGCTGTGGTCACGGAAAAAGTCAACCTTGTTGATAACAAAGGTGGCTGGTATATCGACACTGGGGCTACTGCCCACGTTTGTGCCGATAAGAGCAAGTTTACCTCCTACACCGCTGTTGAAGGGAGGAAGATCAATATGGGGAATCAAGCCTCATCTCAAGTCCTCGGCATTGGAGACGTGATTTTCATGATGACGTCCGGCGTCACTATCACTTTGAAGGATATGCTGCACGTCCCGGACATCCGCAGGAACCTAGTGTCAGGATCAATACTAGTGAATAAGGGGTTTAAACTTGTATTTGAATCTGATAGGTTTTCTTTGTACAAGTTTGGGAAGTCACTCGAAAAGGCTTTGTAACCGACGGACTTTTCAAGCTTAGTGTAGATGTACGCCATGTCTCTAAGCCGTTGGCTAATAATAAGAATGCATCTACTTCTTCTTACTTGGCTGAGTGTTCTAACTTGTGGCACAGTAGATTGGGACATGTAAATCAAAATGCCATTAAAAGATTAGTAAGTTTAGATTTACTAAAGGCAAATGAAGTAGAAACTCAAAACAAATGTGAAACTTGTCTTGAGGCAAAAATGACTAAGTTACCGTTTCATTAGGTTGAACGGAACACGAAACCCCTTGAATTAATTCACACGGACGTATGTGACTTAAAATTGGTGCAAACGAGAGGTGGTAAAAAATATTTTATCACATTCATAGATGATTGCACAAGATATTGTTATGTCTATCTTTTAAGAACTAAAGATGAAGCAATAGAAGCGTTCAAAAATTATAAGAACGAAGTCGAGAATCAACTTGGATGTAAAATCAAAATGATTCGAAGTGATAGAGGAGGTGAATACGTAGCCCCGTTTGAGGAATTATGCAACGCAAGTGGTATAATTCACCAAACGACTGCACCATATTCACCACAATCTAATGGTGTTGCAGGACGCAAGAATCGAACTCTCAAAGAGATGATGAATGCGTTACTAATCAGTTCGGGGATGCCCCAGAACATGTGGGGGAAGCTGTTTTGACAGCCAACTACATCCTAAACAAAATCCCACTCAAAGGTAAGGACGTTACTCCTTATGAGTTGTGGAAAGGAAGGAAGTCATCCTACAAATACCTCAAAGTGTGGGGGTGTTTGGCTAAGGTGATGGTTCCTCCGCCCAAAGAAGTTACAATCGGTCCTAAAACGGTTGACTGCATCTTCATTGGGTATGCACTTAATAGTAGTGCATATCGATTTGTTGTCCACAAGTCTGAAATACCGACTGTGACCGTGGGAACAACAATCGAGTCAAGAAATGTTGTATTTCTTGAAAACATATTTCCCCGCAAAGACAAGGAAAATATTGTACCCAATTCTGAGACGAGAATTGAGGATGAAGCCACTAGTTCTAAATCAGCGGATGAAGAGCCAGAATCGCGCAAGCGAACAAGGCTTGATCCAAACGATGCGGTACCAAGGCGTGGTAGCAGGGTCAGAACACCAAAGACATTTGGTCCTGACTACATTGCATTCATGTTGGATGAAGAACCAACATCGATAAAAGTAGACTTTGCTGGCCCAGACGGGTTGCATTGGAAAGAAGCTGTTCAAAGCGAAATTGAGTCAATTTTTCTAAACCACACGTGGGTGTTGGTTGATCTACCTGAAGGTGCTAAACCTTTAGGATGCAAATGGGTCCTTAAAAGAAAGTTTAAGGCCGATGGAACAGTGGACAAGTATAAAGCTCGACTGGTAGTCAAAGGCTTTAAACAAAAGGAAGGGTACGATTTCTTCGATACATACTCACCTGTAACGAGGATTACATCAATTCGAGTGCTTCTCGCGATTGCTGCTGTGCACAATCTTAAGATTCATCAAATGGATGTTAATACTGTGTTTCTAAATGGTGACCTTGAAGATTAAATCTATATGGAACAACCTGAAGGTTTTGTAGTACCTGGACAAGAGAAAAAGGTATGCAAGCTGGTTAAATCCCTCTATGGATTGAAACAAGCGCCATTGCAGTGGCATTTGAAATTTGATAACATGATGTTATCAAATGGATTTAAAATCAACGAATGTGACAAATGTGTCTACATTAAGAACACTGATAATGGATACGTTATAGTGTGTCTCTACGTTGATGATATGTTAATCATGGGTAGTAACACCCAAGTGATTAACGACACGAAAGCCATGTTGAAGAAAAACTTCGACATGAAGGATATGGGTCTAGCCGATGTAATTCTTGGAATGAAAATTCTAAGAATATCCGAAGGAATCACCTTAACACAATCTCATTATGTTGAGAAAGTATTAAAGAGATTCAATGCCTATGATGGCATCCCGGCTAAGACGCCTATAGAGCTCAATGTTCACTTGAGCAAGAACAGGGGTGAGCCCGTTGCACAAGAAGATTATGCACGGGTCATTGGATGCATTATGTATCTTACTAATTGCACTCGACCTGATATTGCTTGCACCGTGAACAAGTTGAGTCGTTATACGAACAATCCAAGCAAAGAGCATTGGAAAGCTCTTGTAAGAGTTTTGAGATATCTCAAGTATACTCAAATTCATGGGCTACACTTTTCGAGATACCCCCGGTACTTGAAGGGTACTGCGATGCAAATTGGATATCCGATAACAAAGACTCACTTTCAACAAGTGGATATGTCTTTACTATTGGGGGTGGTGCTGTCTCGTGGAAATCCACGAAACAGACATGTATAGCCCGATCCACCATGGAATCTGAATTCATAGCTTTAGATAAAGCAGCGGAAGAAGCTGAATGGCTTAAAAACTTCCTTGAAGATATTCCATGTTGGTCAAAGCCCGTGCCTCTAGTGTTAATTCACTGTGATAGCCAAGCCGCTATTGGGAGGGCAAACAGTGGCTTGTACAATGGTAAGTCTCGACAAATTCGTCGACAACACAATACCGTGAGACATTTGATCACAACAGGGGTGCTTATAATTGACTACGTGAAGTCATTGGATAATCTAGCGGATCCGCTAACCAAAGGGTTAAATCGTGCTCAAATGAATAAATTGCTAGAGGGAATGGGTTTGAAATCCACAAACTAAAGAATTGTCATAGTGGTAACCCAACCATGATGACTGGAGATCCCAAGAACTTGGTTCAATGGGAAAACTAAGCTATGAGAGTTCGTGTGAAACACTCATCTATATCTATTCCCTAGAGAGCAATAGAGTGCTTGAAAAACTTACCTAGTGGTGAGGTTTTTTTTTTTTTTTTTTAAAAATTAACTTCATATATTTATATCATATATATGAAGGAGGAAATTACAAATCAACTCCTATAACAAGGAGGAAAGACAAATTACGCCACCCAGGGTTCGAACTCGAGACCTCCAGGATGGACGCGGTATCCAGCACCCTTTACCGCTAGGCCAAGGGGCTTGGATTACCTAGTGGTGAGGTTAAGTCTATGACTTTTAATGATTCCTAAATGATCTCGTTGAGATGAAGTTCTCAAGGAGACTAAGTATGGCAAGATACTTAACGAGGAATCACCTATGTAAGTGTGAAGTGGGGCCGCTTCAAACTATACACTTATGAATCCAAAGTGGTGTCCAAGGCCTGAAATGGACACAAAACGTGAGAACGGATGAGGTTGAGGTGTTTAAGTGTTAACATCATTGTCTCGGTGCACGCCGTGGAGGAATAGTTCAAAGCATCACGCTACTAGTCCGCCTGTGTATCCGATGGTGTTGACTATGGATGGTTCAAAGCAAAAAACTACCTATCCTTATGCTTACATACCTTTTGAGGGTTGAGCTTGTGTCTGCATACATATGCATTTGGCAATTTCCACTCATATGGGGGATTGTTGGAATCGTGCTTGGTCAAATGATTTTTGACTAATAATAAATATTACAAGACATTTAATTTTGTGAAATTAAATGCAATAACGTCGATCTACGTTCCGAGTAGATGACCGTAGTATATTCATTTTCTCAAATTCGATTCCCGGTGAGTGAGAAATAATATATTAAAGTTGGTCACAATAAAGCTAGAAATGAGCTATGTGAAAAGACTAGGAGATTAATTAACTAAGTGTAAATTATCCCACATCGGGGATGATAGACTTCTTTGATGAAGTATTTAATCAGATGAATTATTATGTGTAATAATTATCGTGGAATAAGAAGGGTGACAGAGCCCACACGCGCGCACACGCGCGCGCCGCCGCCGCCCGCCCGCGAGCCGCAAACCGCGCACCGTGACCCGTGTTCCGTGCCCCGTGCACCGGGTGCCGGGTTCCTGGTGCCTTGTGCCTTGTGCCTTGGATCTTGGCAATTGGTCTTTGGGTGGTCTTTGGGCTGTTCTTTGGAGCTGGTCGTTGAGCGTGGTTCGAGCCCCGCTTGTTCTTTTTAGACCACCCCAAACTCCACGCTATCCCCGAGGGGTCTGGTCCACGTCATGGTCCCGCTGGACCCCGACTCATGACGGGAGACAAAAGGTTCCCTCTAGACCCCGACGCATGACGGGAGACAATAGGTCCCCGCTGGACCCCGACTCACAACGGGAGACAAAAGGTCCCTGATGGACCCCGACGGTCCATGGTGTATCCCGTCGTGTATCATGTCCAGGTGCGTCGTGTCTCTTCAGCTCCCACTGGCTAGTGCACCAGTAAATAACCCCCGGCGGTTACGGTCAAACCATCATGGCACACATAATGGTTGTTGACTCCATCAATGCCCTGCATGTGGACTTGGCCTATAAATAGGCATGCATCCATTGCATTATAGACATAGAATACACAAGTATTCCTGCATACACGCTCTCTCTCTCTCTGCATATCTTCCCGTCGAAGCTCTGCTCCCGCCTTACTCCCGTTCGCCGGAGCTCTGTTGCTAGCGGTGCTGCTACTTCAGAGACGAAGCCGTTTTATCTTTGGGGACGACACGCCAAACCGAGAGCACTACCGGGGCGTATCTCGTCTTGCGGAAAGAGGACTCCTCGACTCGGCTTACCGCTTTCCACATATATTTTCCCGTGTAATTGTTTCAGTTTTTCCGTGTAATTTTCCTTTGTTTATTTTCATTGTAATTTTCACCCGGCAAGACTTGTATCTCATTTTGACAACATTTTCGTTATATTGGAAGGACGTAGACTTTGTTGTAAGTATGAGGCATTATATTATTTAAGTCACATACCAACTCTTACACATTCTAATTAATCTTCAGGTAAAGTTTTGGACCACAATACTTTGTCTCTTTATTTTTAAATTCATGAGGATTATAATGCTCAATGAACTTCTATCTAACAATTTCATTATTCTTAAAAGCTGGACAGTTAAATATTAATAAAAAGGTTCAATGCTATTCCAGACTATTTATATATATTAAGGTGGTGTTCGATTTCCAAGATAAAATAATACTAAGATACAATTTAGGATTGAGTTGTGAGATTATTTTAGTCATAGGGGGTTAGCTATGACTAATTATCTCATGATTATCCATCTAGGATTGAATTTTGGAGTTGAATCTCATGAACCAAATGCACTACAAATTTAATCTCGGATACAATCTTGCAAACCGAACACCCCTAATTATTTTGGTCCGCCGTGTTAACCTAACCAAAGGGGAAAATTCTAAATAGTCGAATAGGATACTAATGGAAGAAAAAATGTATGGGTAATGATGAAATTTCTCACGAAGGAGAGGTCATCTGATCTCATAATGTATATGGTAATATAGTTGTTAAGATGAATTGCTTGTAAATATATAAACTTTATCTAAAATTTAATTTTTAATCAACAATATATGTTTGTCAATAAATATATATATGTGAATTTTTAACTTTTAGAGTTTGGTGACAACAACTTTCAAATTATTAAAAATATTCTGCAAGCTTCACAAATTATTAATAAGGTGTGTATATAAGTGACAACAACCTTTAATTAATCATTCTACTTGGTAATAACATATAGTACTAAATTAAAGGCCTTATCAGCCTTAAATTGAATGTATCAATTGAGTGATCCTCGATTTCACTTTTCTTTTGGGTGCGTAGTACTAGTAACATGCTAATGAGACTTGTTAACATATGTATTTGATTTTTTTTTCGATTAATTGTTATCAATGGTCCAAATTTTGGAGTCATTTAAAAAAATTGAACCAATTTAAATAATACAAAAACATTTACGTGAACTTTAATAATTATTGCAGAAAATGGCCCCAACTTTCACAAATACAAAAAATAGCGTGAATATCAATAAAATTTTATTTCCCCAAAATTTTAATATACAATAAAACAATCCAATCTTATTCGAAAAAATAACTTTAATAGCTTTAAAATTCGGATTATATTCACAATTTTTCATAAATTCAAGCCTGTTTTTTGTACTCTTAAATGCATGTCATAATTACAAATCTGTTCAGAGTTTGGACCATAGACTACTATAAATCCTTTTTATACGTACATTATATCAACATGTTAATATCACTTTCCAAGCAATATTAATCCCCTTTTACTTTTTCTAGAGGGTTAAATTGATACTATTATTTCTTAGATTTAAGAAACACAATTTTCTAAATGGTTATATTAATTAATATCTTGGAAAGTCCTTTAATCTCAGATTTGTGTAAATGTCTTACGGTACTTACAAGAGAACTATTATAATTATGAGCTAAGAAACATTATGGAAAATAATTTTTTGGTCAAGAATGCATGACTTAAGCTGGAGATTGAGGGATAATTGCTTGTGTGTATGTCTCATCATACACGTACGTAGTTTTTAATTACAAATCGATGATCTTGTCTAGAGAATCATATCAGTAGTTAAAAAAGTTCATTAATTGGTTGCAATTATGTCAATTGAGACAGCATGCAAACCATGTTAGCCATTAATTAGATTAATATATTGTGCTTTAGTTAGTTAAAATTCTACTGTTAAATAAAACATGCAAAAGAATCATTTATCATTTTTGGTACGTTCCATAGTTTCATTTCCATTTTCAGTAAAAGTCAACACATTTTTTCTCACTTACTTTTCCCTCTCCCTTACTTTCTTCTCTCTACTTTTTCATCTCTCATACTTTATTGTCTTTTTATTTAATACATTATACACTTTTTTCTTAATCTCCATGCCGTAAAGAAATGCCTCCACTACTATTGTCACGCCCGCATTTTCTAAGGATAGAAAACACGGTTGATCGCGACTAGGGGAGAATTAAAGAAGCGGACAAGAAAGGGGGAAAACAACACAACTCGACCATAGCTCGAAACAAACGGTAATAGCTCGAATAAAATCAGAGTATCATTTCAACAATCAACAACTCCAAATGAAAATATCTCAATTATACACGTACTCAAAAGAAACAATATTTAGCGGAAGCATTTCGAGAGTAGAATAATGCTATGTATGAAGACACAACATATTATAGACAAACATTCTTCACTTTTATGCTCAACACCCACCGCGCTCGTCACTGCTCAACCTGCACATTTTTAAAAAGAAATGCAGGGCTGAGTACTTGATGCACTCAGTGGGCTCATGCCGAAAACATTTTATAAAAAGTATTTATCATGCCACCATTGAGTGACCTTGGGGTTTTAACTTTAGAAATCGCCCAAGACACTAAAATCGTTTCCATCGTAAAACTCGTGACTGTAGTCATTTTCCCATAGATGTCTACCATATCTGATCCATTGATGACAAAGAATGTGGCCACATTCCAAGTCACTAGACCGGCCGACCCAAGAGACGGCTCACGATCTCCATAGGTGTACACTAGCCTGAATAGGGACTCACTCCCTAGACAGACCCGAATTCGATTATCCATTGATGGCAAAAGCCACATCAGATAGGTTCCATGGAATAAAACAAAACACGGCATGACAAATATTCACAATATTTTCACATAAAAAATATACTTAGGGCATAGCCCTTATTTAAAAAGAAAGCCCACCTCGTTCGTTTAATTTTCTGACTTTGAACTCCTTACTTCGACTCCAAATTTTGTAGCAGAGAACTCCCTTCCTTGTGTCCATGCTTTTACGATCTTTCAATTATTTTCGAGGCTGAAGCTTCATATATCCTTCTGCCAAAACTCCCTTCGTCACTTTATTGTTCCTTGCTCAATCTATTAGGCAAACAGGCCCACTAATAAATAAGGCCCAATAATCCATCTTCTCCTTTAATCACACGGTCAACACCCATGATCAACTTTCTCTCACAATTCATAGCTCCTGCATCTTCATCTTCCTCCCCTTTTCACTTCTGTCTCTCCCGTCAAAATCAAGAGAATCCCAAATTGAAACTTAAATAAAATCTCTCGTTATTCTTCCCTCCGATCTAAACTCCGTCGGCGAGCTCAACGGCTCAGCTCCACCTCCGTGGATCTTCTTTCTTTCAAATTCTCGGCCAACAGGCTTGTTGTGGTCATCATCGCCGTGAAACTCCAGCACCGCCGTCTCCTGTTCCTCCACAACTCGCCGGTGTGCAAGCTGCCGCCTCTGCCTCCGCCGTCACTCAGTTCTACCAAGGCTGATGATTCCCTCGGCCTCTCGGTCCCCCACTCTCTTCTTTTGGAAAAAGAAACAGCGAGCCCCTTTCTTCTTCAAATCATTCTCCTTCTCAAAAATCTGGAACAACAATCTCTCTATCTCGTATCAAAATCAGGGGAATCACAAAATTGGAATCTCTACTCTCCTTCTTCCCTCAATTCGCGGCACCTTTGCCTCTCCGTCGCTGCTCTATTTACCTCTTTTCTGCACAGCGCCGCCACCCGCCTCCGTCCATCCTGGTCTCTCCGTCGCCGCTGCCCCATGCTCCAAATTGCAGCGCCGTAGCCAATTCCATCTCCTTCGCTGCCTTCCTCACACCGCTGTTGTCACTGTATGCTGACAGCTTCGTCGCTGCTCGGTCTTCATCGCCGGCAGCCCGCGTTCCTTACCCTTTTTCCTCAGTCAGATCGCAGCCTTGCTGCTGCAACGGTCTGTTGACGTCGTCGCTGCTGGAGAGGTTCTGCCGCCGATACGCCGCCTCGCACCGCTGCAGCTCCGCCGGGCACACCTTGCCGTTCCAGCCCCTTCACCTTCGACTCGAGACAAGTCGTGGATGTCTATCAAAATTCAGCCAGTCTCGGCCACAGCCGCCGCTCAGTCGCTGCTGCTGTTCGAGATTCATCGCGAGGTGCGAAGCGTCGCTCTGCTCCCTATTCTCGATTCTAGTTTCAGATCGCTAAAGTAGAATTTTATTTGGTATATAAAAGTGAGAAGACGATGGTAGAGAAACTAGAATGGTTGGTTGATGTGCATATATTGGGATTCATCGTGGGATCGTGGAGAGATATATATGTAGAAAATTGATTTGAAACTGATAGATATTGAAAAAAAACGTGTAGGATAAATAGGGTTTAGGAATAATTAGCTAAAATAAAAGTAGCTCCATTGAAATAAGGCTAATCGGGCTATAGGAAAGAATAATAAGATATCAGGCCCAAAGAGTGAAATGCTTCTCTCGACAAATAAATAAAGGCGAAAAAATTTTTAGATGCGCAATGGACGTCCTTTCAAGAACAAATTAAAAGGTAGAAAAAGTCGGGGTATTACAACTATGGAACTGAGGGAGTATTTCTCCGTAGTAGCAAAATATAGATGAACCTTGTAGAACTTGACAAACAAAATGTCTTGTTAGACAAAACATTCTCCGATATATAGAAGAGTCATATCCAAAATTTTCTACTATTGTTGGATTCATCTTGAAAATACGATCAAGGATATTATGCAACACGTGAAAGAAAAAATTGGACCATCGGGCCGACTGACCAACATAAATTCCGAGCATAATCGTGCAAGGACAAAGATCTCATAGATTGGTAACAAATCAGTTTACTAGGTCGAAGTTACATATTCCCATTCGATACATATAAATATGTTCTAACCACTACAGTACAACCACAATTAAACTTCGTGATTTGTTAAGCAATTATTAAAATATGCTTTATGCCAACTAAAAAAAATGTGTCTTATATGTTCCCATAAATGAGACTGAAAATCGTGCAATTGAGGGACGCCAATTAGTCTACCACAAGCAGACGAGAAGCAAATGCACCTAAACTAGAGTAGTAGCAAATAAAAAGGGAGCAAAAATCTACTTCCACGATTTAGATTTTAAGTCAAGAAATACAACTTGTACGAATTAACTACTGCAGCGATTCGATTTTAGGCAAAACCCTCACGAAGATCTCATACTAATGGAGTAGGAGTTTTCTATATAGTTAATGTTTGCAACCCTTACTCATTCTCCAATATGGGATATGATTTGGTTTGCACCCCAATTATAACTAATCTTTACCTTTTATTTATAAAAGGAAATTTTTTGATAAAAGGAAAAATGCTCAAGCCACCCGAGGAAGCAAGCAATGGGAAACAACCCTCAAATTAAAAGAACAAAACACACCCAAGCTAACACCAACCTTAATTTCCTAGTTTGAAGACGATTATGTGATTTGATTAAATCTATTATGTTACAAGGTTTCAAAAGAGTTTATAAAGAGTTTATATGATTAAGACATATATATTTTCCATTTTAGGGTAGATATTCAAATTAATTTATGTTGAAAAGTAAAATGCGGAAAATAAAATACTATTGCGGAAAGTAAAAGACGGGGAGAACTTTAAAGTCTACATTGTGAATGACTTGAATTATATTCTCTCCATGGTTACACAACTATATATAGACTGTAATTCTAGCTAAACATGGAAAATATATTCTAATTATACTAATATCCTTTTTATTTGATTTTCCATAATCTTCATTGATTTCCTTCTTTATTCTTGTCATATCTTCATCACTTGTCTTCTTGTTCTCCAATTAATTAATTTCCTTATTCCAACAATTTATTTTCGGATTTTTATATTTTCATTAGTATTGTTTTCTCTATTCGAGGGACGAGGGGTATCCTTATTTTCGGAACTAATAATTACTCTTTTTAATTACATATACTTACTCAAACAAATAAAAAATATTTTGCAACAATTTTTGCGATCGGGTCCAAACTTAGTAACTCACAAAAACATCATATTTGAATTCGATACGGTGGAAACAATAGTAACTACTATACTAATTAGTGACACAGGTAGAGAAATTATTACGAACCGTAGCTAGATAGCGTGTGAAAAAACGAAATGAAATTAAATCTAACTGATACGAATGGTCCAAATCAAAATTTATTATTTTTCCTCGTAATTGTAAAAACATAAACTATATGGTCTGTACCTTGGTTACATTATTTTTGCAAAATTAATTGTTTTTTCCGGTCCAGAACAGAGCAAAATACAAAGAATACGATTCAAAAGTATCCCAAAAAATTTAAAAGAAATTATTGATCCAGCGGTAGTATTAATCTCTGTAATGTAATGCCCACGGTGTCAGTAAATAAAAATATGATTCCAACGGATAGCATTATTTATATTCAACTAATTAGCTTGAAATTAATTCGAGGGTCCGTGCCAATTGTCATAAAATGATATATAAATTAAAAAATAAAAATAAAAATAAAAATAAAAACGGTTATGTTTAATTGATTAATTGAGTATGGTGTGCTACTTCCTCCATTCTTTATAATAGAGTAAGTTTTCTATTTTAGTCATTAGGATTTAAGCATTTAATAGTAGTAGAGTCATTTCCTTTTTAGTAAAAAAATGATACATTATCTCATTCTTATTTTTCAATTTCTTTTACTTTGTTCTCTCTACTTTTTCTTTTCTCATATTTTATTACTCTCTGTTCGTCCCTAAAAAGTATGAACTATTTCATTTTTAGTACTTCCCTGAAAAATATGAATTTTCTAATTTTAGAAATTTATTTCTCTCTAATGAGGTGAGACCATTCTCTTCTAACAATACTTTTAAAAAATTCTTTCTATCTCTCTTACATTTTCAATTATGCATTAAAATATGTGCTGAGCCAAATGTGCATACTCTTTGAGAATGAAGGGGGTATCTTTTCATTTAATATATTGCACACATTTTTTTTAATCTCCATATTCAGGTGCGAAGCTAGGAATTTATAGGAAAGAGGGCAAATTTATATACGAAGGAATTTTAAAATTTTGAGGAGGGGCATTTAGTAGAAGATTAAAAGAAATTAATTTAGAATGGGTATATAAATACATGGGATGGAAAACATGAGGTGGGGCACCAATCGCAGGCTTTACAATCGACACCCACGTGTGATAATTATCCTAATCACACTTTCACAAATCTCTACCATTATCATTTCATGCCTTTTTCAACGCAAGCAATCAAGCGCCCCCTAATTAAGACTCCAACTATGCAAGTTTGATATACATTATATGATTTGCATTCAGTTTACTCGTAACTGTGAGTTCAAACATAGCAGCAGCATGCCAAAATTCCTAGGTGCATTGTATGAAGTCAAACCATGTAGTACGTATATCAATAGGGATGTCAATGTAGCCCGCAACCTGTGGGCTGACCAGAATAGCCCGCCAAATTTATAGGGTTAGGGCTGGAAATTTCTAGCCCGATAAAATTAAAACTCGATTAGCCCGCACCCGATTAACCCGCGACCCGTTAGGGCTAGACCCGAAAACCCGATGGGCTGGCCCGAAAACCCGATAAAATTTCTATTATTCTATTTTTTACTCATAATTCGACATTTTATTGATTAATTTTATAATATAGATAACTAAAAAAATAACTTTCAATTTTATATTAAATATACAAATTATATATTGAATTTTTATTAATATAATAATTGATAAATAAATTAAAAACTTCAAATTCACTTAAAAAATATTTAAATTTCTACAACATGCATTAAAATTTCTCGAAATATCTCAAATATTAGTATTTGATCATGTTTATGATTGAGTTTGACCATATATCTCAAATGTATCATAATTAAATATTTTACATTTTATGAATATAACTAATTTTCATCGTTATTTATTGGATTGATTGCATGTAAATCTTATCGGTAGCAACCCGATTAACCCGCTGGGCTAGCCCGAAACCCGAGCTTTTAGGGTTAGGGTTGAACTTTTACAACCCGAAAAAATTCACAACCCGATTAGCCCGCACCCGATTGACCCGCAACCCGAGTAGGGCCGGCCCGAAACCCGATGGGCCGACCCGATTGACATCCCTATATATCAATCATCAAACCAATCCAAATCTAGACTAAACTAGAATTAACATGATGAACTCTTACTATGGCTGCTGCAATTATCGGTGACTCCGGAAATGGCTAAAATAGAGTAGATATATAGAGAGAAAATGTGAGAGACATTTTAGTCTACTCTAGCTAGTCAAATTAAACTATACTCTAGTATTTAAATGTTTATATCTAACCATTAATTTCAACTATCTAATTGAGCTATTCTATTAATGTTCCCACATTGTTATAAGTATATTGTTGACAATTGAAACTAAAAATATAACATATAACTGTCCCACATCGGTGTCAAGATAAAACTGAAACTAGTATATAAGTCTCATGGGCCCCTCCTCCTATCACCAATTGGTTTTAGGATGTAAACTCATGGATTTCTATCATGGTATCAGAGCGGGTCGCCAACTGTGGGTCAAATTTAGCTGACCCAACAGTATATCTGGGCCGAAACCGAAAAAACGACTGACCCAGCAGTATATCTGGACTTTAAAATTTGGGCCAAGTGGTCCAACCGATCGAAAAAAAATTGGGCCAATTGTCCAATCGATTAGAAAAAAGTCCAACCTTTGGGCCAAGTGGTCCAACCGATCGAAAAAAAATTGGGCCGATTGTCCAATCGATTAGAAAAAAGTCCAACTCCCACATCGAAGATAAAACTGAAACTAGTATATAAGTCTCATGGGCCCCTCCTCCTATCACCAATTGGTTTTAGGATGGAACTCATGGATTTCTATAATATACTATTAGTAACAATATTTAATCAAAATGAAAAGTACTACTACTATGGCGTACTACGAATATATCGCAATCAACTTTCAAGAGATCCTATTAGCTTCTGTATAAGAAGTATTTATTCTGTTAGCCTTTAGTACTCTCATTTGAGTTAGACACCGATTTTTAAAAATATATAGAAAATTGAGTGAGAAAAAAAATAATAGAAGGTGAGATTCATTTTAAAAAATTAATTTTATAATAAAATGTGAGTGTCAAAAAATTAATGGATAGTAAGATGTACCTACCATTTATAGTAAAAATAAACCGGGACTCCTAATAGGACATGTACTAAGGGCATCCCCAACTATTATGCAAATCCCATTTTTGGAGTAGAATTAAGCTCCAACCATACTCCATAAACCATCCCAAAACCGTCCTTTTTTGGGATATTGAACAGTAACACATAAAAAAAATGTCGTAGCACTGTAGCTACTGCATATTGAGCTTATAAACTTGCTGAAATTGCAGTTGGATCCTTCAACTTGTGTATTTTCGAATAGAGGCAAGAAGACTTACCTTAATTTGTGGAGAACATGTCGTCTGATGCAAAATCTTTAGGGAGAAGACAGAACACAAAGGATGGGAAAGAAGATGAATAGAAACGGCGCTTCAATTTAAGTTTGTATTAATCGTGGATATTAAATGGGATTTAATTAATTGGCTATAATTATATAAATGCAAATAGGAGACTTTTATATTGCTAACTAATACTTAATTGTTAACTATAATTAAATAATAGCCCTTAGATATTCAAATCAAGGGCTTAGATCATTAGCCTCGGAATGTCAATACGATCAACAAAAAACGTCAATAAGGGTATTAAGGTTAATTTACAACAAATTAGTTCTAACTAACTTTTAAAAAATATCACATAACTTTAAAACTCTTATAACTTTCTCGATTCAAACTATTTTTTCGCACAACATCTATCACATTATAGATAATTTCATAAGGATTCTAACGAGATCTCACTTGTATATGTTCCAATGTCAAAATTTGAATTTTTTTTCAAAATTTTGAAATTTTTTCGTACAATAACAAATGTCAACATAGTATATAAAATATGTCAATATAATACATATAGAATGTCATTCTTAAAGCAACGTATTGACATAAGCAATGTGTTGACATTCTCAAAGCATTGTATTGATATTTTCAAAACACTTTATTGACATTTCCACCCAAAACCCTAATTTGGTAGTTTTTTTTATCTTTTTCGATTAAATTAATAAAAATGAAAATTACACGTGGCAAATTTTAGACCACTAGATTTCTAAAATCATATGGTCTTAAATTAATTGTAGTTAGCAACTACAGATTGAGTTAGCAATTGATCACTCCCCAATACGAATATATCTAAATGAATTATCAGACGGTAAATTGCTCAAATTTGCCAAATGATTTCATTAATAATTGGGTATACTGAGTGACAAATTTTTAACTCTTACGTTGAAATTTTAATATATACTTTATTTATTTTTATTTGGTTAAAAATTATTTTACATTAAGTTTTAGATGAGTAATTATTAATTATTTTTTCTTATACAATTTATGATATTATATTTGACATGATATTTGAAAATATATGCAAATTTGGAGTCATAAATTTTGCTAATTATTTGTGTTGTAGTATATTTTATGTAATTATATATATTTAATTATATATGATTGTTATTATGGAATGTTTGATTTATTTTAATAAGCAAATAGTATTGAATCAATTTAATTATGGAATATTTGATTTATTTTAATAAGTAAATAACATTAAATCATTTAATTATATTTTATAAACTATGGATTAAGTGTATGAGGTCAATGTGTAATTTAAATAAATATGTAGGTAAGATTGGAAAAGTATAGAAAGAATATGAATATGACAGAATCCGAAAAATTGGAGTAAAATTATTGTTTGATGTGACAGAACACTGAAAAATGAGTTTAAGTTTGGTATAAATGGTTGGAGATGACCTAAAATGGTAAACTGAGACTTCTAGAGGTGGAGGAGAGAGTAACTGTTTATAACTTTATTACACACCTTTCATTACCATAGAAATAATTAAACAAATAGATGAGAAATTAAAATTATTGAGTGTGAATACAAATGTCGATGTTAGTTTCTTAAAAATTTGGAAAAAATGATTTGGGGTGGTATGTGAAGTAGAAATCGTGAGCGTGAGAAATTTGTTTGGTAGAGCTTTATTATCTCTCCATAAATATGGTTTGTCTCTGTGTGTGTTCGCTCATGAAAGGTGAGTAGACAGACATCAGCATGACACAGTGTTTGGTACGACGAATTAATCTCTCTCAGCTGTCCCTGTCTATTTATATATTGAAGCCAAGGTGTAGTAGTAGTAGTAGTAGCAGCAACTTTAAGTAGAAGGAGAAGTAAAAGATGAGCAACAGAAGATGGTGCCCAACTCCGGAGCAGGTGATGGTGCTTGAGGAGCTCTACCGAAGAGGCCTCCGCACTCCCACCGCCCACCAGATTCAGAAGATCACCGCTCATCTCTCCCTCTATGGCAACATCCAGGGCAAAAGCGTCTTTTACTGGTTCCAGAACCACAAGGCCCGCGACCGCCAGAAACTCCGCAACAAACACCTCTTCTACCAAACCCTCCATTTTCAGGTAGAACAACACAACATATATGAGTTAGCATGCTACTCCTAACACCCTTTTTTTTACTCCAACAAACTAAATTTATAATGCATCAAGTTAGCACAACGGATCTTTAGGGTTAACATTCTCCACCGTCAAGCAGAAAAGGTTTGTTTTACTTTACTTTTACCTAAGGAAAGCCTAAATTTATTGAGTTATTCCCTATTTCTGAATTAGGAAATATTCGCATCTAATTTCGTGTTTTCATTTTGTGTGGTCACACCCAAATTTTAGGGTTATGATCTGCAGAAATAGAAAATTAATGTCTTGAATTTGTCGTTTGAGTAGGGAATTTATTGGCACATCAGCTCTTTTAAATGCGGTTGGAATCAATCAGAATGATGATCTTGGACCACTTGTAGAACGCACGAAATCGAATTGATAGTCAGATTAACTAATTTTAATAATCTCTTCACTCTCTCACTGTAGACGTGTCGATTTTTGGCAATAAACCTGAAAACAAATATGAGTATTAACGATGTGTGTTAATTATAATACGTGTAGGGTAGCAGCGGGATGATGATGCCGCAGACATGGAGGTCAATAACAGATCCCCCACAAGATTGGTTGATGCGATCATCGTACGGCCATGATTCCGTGATGGTTATGGAAAATCTCGGGCCCATCCCCACACCAAACCAGCCCCTCCAAACCCTACAACTCTTCCCACTCACTTTACCTGCTGCTGCTGCAAATCATCCATGATTAAATCAAACAGCAATTGCTAATTAGCTTCATCAATATCTGTGTCTCTCTCTCTAGAGTTGGTAACATACATGCAAATCTGTGTGTGTGTGTTGTAGATTTGAGTGTTTGTGTTATTTTTCTGTTATGTGTCTGTGGACTTCCCAAATATGCTGATATGTCCAATAGTTGCATTGAGAGCATGTCCAATGGAGGCTAGTGGACTGGCTAGCCGATTCTCGGTGCTAGCCGGTCTGCTAGCCGAACCATTGTAGACGGGCGATCGGCGAGTGATCGGCCAACACTTTTTTTTTAATTTTCGAAACACTATATATACGCGATTTGCACGTAATTTTCATTCGCACCGCTTGTTTTAACGAGTTTTCTCTCTCACTTAATATCTGTACAAGAGCAATAAAGCAAAATGGAGAACAACAACGAGTCTACTCCAGTGACGAGCGGGTCTCAAACTCCCACGGTACCCGTGGGAGGTGGATGGGGTTCGATGGCCGGGTACTACAACATGTACCCTTGGCAGCAGATGATGCCCGGGATGGCAGTCGGGGGTAGTATGCCGGGATGGCAGGGCGGGCAGGGGTTACCGGGGATGCAAACCAGGATGCAGATGATGCCGAGATGGGCAGCCGAGATGGGCAGCCGAGATGCAGATGATGCCGAGATGGGCAGCCGAGATGCAGATGATGCCGGGGTGGCAGCGAGAAGTTTGGGCAGGTGTCGATGCTGGCTAGCCGAAGAAGCAGCGACTGAACTATGCATGTGATTACAGCGGCAGCAGCGGCGGTTCCCACGACCTCCCCGAGGATGTTCAGGAGTTCCCGTCCCCTCCATCGTTTACTCTCCGCACTCGCCCGGTTGGTCAAAGGCGGGCGCAACGGGTAGCGACGGGGGTCGCCCAGGGGTCCCAGGAGGTCCAGTTGGCAAGTCGCCAACCGAGCTAGCCTTCTTCGCGCGTCAACAAACGCGGGCTCAGATGCACAAGATCTTAGCTGAATGGAGGGCGGCAACTGACCCCGTGGAGAAGAGGTTTCTTCACTCAATGCTCGAGAGTAGGCGGGTCGATTTGGATGCCGCCTCGGCACAGTTGGGGGCTCAGACGCGGGCTCAGATGCCGCAGATTTGGGGGTCCCGGATAGCGGCGACAGCGACGGCCACGAGGAGTGAGGCGGAGGCGAGGGCTCGTGTGTGGAAGAGGGGTTTTTTTTAATTAATGTATTTTTTTAATTAATGTACTTTTTAAATTTTACTATTATTATTAAATTTTCTCGTATCTGTGTTGTAAATTTAATTTTGTATTTTGTGTGATTGTTAATTATTTATTTTTTATAATTTTGTTTATTGCGGCTAGCCTATTGCTAGCCTATTATTTGTCCTGTTGCTTGTCCTGATGATCTGACAGGAGGAGTTTTTAGTCCTGATGATGTGGCAGGAGAAGTTTGTGGCTAGCATCTAGCCTATCACCATCGTTGGATGCTCTGAGGAGTACTCCTCTTTACTGTTGGCCACTTCAGTCTCATCTTCTGTTTACTACTTTTCCCAATTCAGAATCTATCAGAATTTGCAGAATCTCTCTCTTACATGGGGTTAAATATCAATTTTATCCCCACCTTTACATATTTTTTTCAATTCTATAGTATTTCTATAGTAGCGGAGACATTTTTTTGGGTACGGAGACTAAGAAAAATGTATACTATAATGTATTAAATAAAAAGATAATAAAATATAAAAGAGTAAAAAAGTAGAAAAGAAAGTAAGAGAGAGAAAAAAGAGTAAGTGAGATTAAATGTGTTGATTTTTATTAAAAAAGAAATGACTACACTACTATGGAACGTATCAAAATGATAAAATGACTCTACTACTATAGAACGGATACCCTTCGATTTGTTCTACATATGTAAATATTCAAACTCAATTACTCCATTATCACACGTCCGATGAAATCATTGAATATATAATTGGACCACTCAAATCATGGGCTTCAACAAACCTCAACCAATTTTCTATCTCTACATTTTTTTTGAGGATACAATTTATGCACACTAAAATTGTGGGTATAAATTTTATAGGTAGTATAAGGAATAGTATATTTTTTTGGAAAAGTATCAAATATTGAATATATTTGTGTGTCTTTTTAAGAGATCGGTCTATGAGAGACAAGTCGATGAAGATGCATGCATGCATCACATTACATATCATTAATTTAAAACACATCGTAGATTCGTAACGAAATAGTACTCCTCCATATATTGTTGGGGGAACAAGCAGTGGTCTACTTGAATGGCAAGTGATGGAGTAGATTGTGCGATTTATTAATAAATTGTTTTTTTTTTACAGTTTTGGATTGGACGAGACATGATTGTGTTGAAAAGTTTTTCCTACATGTACTGTATGATGTTAGTGTGGGATTGATCACTCACTCAATCTTTGACTTTCTAGTGAGGACAAAATTCCTAACTGTTAGAAAGGAATTGATTATGCATTAACTATGGAGAATCAATTACTTTAATCAAGGATAAAAATAATATATTTTAGAAAATAGAATGATTTGTTTAACTAGTATAGAACTTACCATGTACATGTTTCTACTCCTTATTTAAAGGGATCTCTACATAGAGAAAAAAAACATCTCATTCTAAACTATCGTTCTCTACCATTCTCTCTTTCAATTATGTTTTCTGCACCATATAACATGGTATCAGAGCAGGACTCAGAAAAGTTTCATCATCGTCCCTAAAACCTTTCCCGACCTTTAGCCAAAACCTGCAGAAAATCTTCCAAACATGTCAGAAACTGATCAAAATACCAGTTCATCCCAGTCGGATGAAATTGCCCGGCAAATTACCGAAATCATGAGTAAAAGTCTTGCCATGATAATACCTCAAACACCCAAACCAAAAACCACAGAAAACCCACCAGAAAAATCAATTGTGTACAAAATTGATACACAACCTCTCCACATCGGAGGAAGTAAGTTAAATGGAGACAATTACTCCGAATGGGCCGTGTTGATGAAGACGGCTATAAGCGGCAGGGGAATGGTATCTCACGTTGCCGGAGTGCCGCCTTCCCCTCCACGAATAGATCCAGCCTTCCCGCAATGGCAACAAGCCAATCATTGCGTGTTTACATGGCTTACACAGAACATCGAACCGCGGCTGGTCAGCCGGGTGTTGAAACAACCGACTGCCAAACACATATGGGATGCATTGGCAGTCACCTACGGGAGCGGAGGAGACAAACTCCAGATTTACGACCTGCACAAGCCGGTATGGTGAAACAAGGTGATCAATCGTTGGAAGAGGTATGGAGCACCCTACAAGATCTATGGATGTCGATAGATCAGAAACGAACAAATTCTATGAAGTACCCTGAGGATATGGAAATACACGACAATTGGATCCAAGAACAGAGATTATACACCTTCCTAACTGCCATTGACGGGAAATACGAATCAACAAAGAGGGAAATAGTTAAAATGGAACCACTTCACTCGGTCGATCTTGCGTATAATCTGAACAAGCAGGAAGAAACACGATCTCAAGTGTTGCAGTCAGGAACCACAACCACTGCGGATGGCATCGGGGCTGGACTCATCGCCCGAGGAGGATCGAACCAGTCCAGCGGCGGCTCGAGGGGCGGCAACAATCGGGGTGGAGGTGGTTGGAACCGGCGAAGCAACGATGAAGACAAATCCAAGCTTGTTTGTTCCTATTGCAAAAAGAAGAAACACACAAAAGAATCATGCTTCGAACTGATCGGATTTCCCAATTGGTGGGAGGAGAAACATGGCAAGAATCTGGGGGCTCCACCGCCGAATCGCACACCCTGGAACCGCGGAGGTCACGCGGCGGCAGCCGTCGGAGGCGATGGAGGAGGATATCCTCACGCCGCCACCGAGGGCAACAGAGAAGTCGCACAAACTCGGGGCGGCGATAGGGGAACTGCATCGACCGGTGCTGCACAGCCGGTGACTCACACCGGCACCGCCAATTTCACTAGAGGAACGGTGATAGCGGACTGGACGAAAGTGAAATTCGGGGGAATGGAGGAAGACATGGCGGCGGGTGGAGGTAATGTAGGGTTTGGGGGATTTTTTATTAAAAATCCCCAAACTCTACAAAATTCTCGCTTTTCCCTAAAATTTAGATAAATTACCTTATACACCCCATTTATTACCCAATGACCCCCGAACTTATATTTCGTGCAAATCAGACCCCAAATTGTGTGATATTCCTGTAAATGCCCAAATTGTGTGTAAGAATAGATTTCAGCCCCTAGAAAACTTGGGAATTGCATGTAAGGTGTCTAATGAACATGAGAAAAATGATAGATGGATATTTGATTGTGGGGCGACAGACACAATAACTTATGATGCTTCAGATCTTACAGGGATTCAAAACCCTCAGAAATCCCATATTCAGACAGCTAATGGGGAGTTTACAAAAGATGAAGGGGCGGGGACCGTGAAAATATCACCTACTCTTCAATTATCTAACTGTCTTTACATTCCTTCGATGTCTCACAAATTGTTGTCTATTAGTCATGTCACGAAGGAATTAAATTGCACCTTATTGATGCAACCACATTTCTGTCTGCTGCAGGATATCCGAACCGGGGAAATAATTAGACGTGGCACTGAACGTGATGGACTATACTATGTAGACGAGATAGCTCAAAAAGGAACCGCCATGCTAACTCACGGGTCGGGCGATAGGAAAGCTTGGCTTTGGCATCGGCGCTTGGGACATCCGTCTATCGGTTACTTAAAATTATTATTTCCCGATTTTGTTTCAAAACATGATGAGTACTGTGAAACCTGTTTTTTGGCCAAAAGCCACCGAACTTCTTATCCTTTGAATAATACTCGTGTTGATTTTCCGTTTTCATTAATTCACTCTGATGTTTGGGGGCTCGCACCTTTACTGGGGGACGGAGACTTAGATACTACTTAGTTTTTGTAGATGACTGCACTCGCATGACTTGGGTGTACTTCATGAAACAAAAATCCGAGGTTTTTACACATTTTTCACATTTCTTTAACCTCATCAAAACCCAGTACCAGCACTCTATAAAAATCTTAAGATCAGATAATGGGAGGGAATTTGTTAATTCTGCTATGACTAAATTTTTTCAAGAAAATGGTCTGATTCACCAAACCAGTTGTGCATATACTCCCGAACAAAATGGTGTAGTCGAAAGGAAAAACCGTTCCCTCCTAGAAATGACCCGCTCTATGCTCATTGAATCAAAAGCCCCGCAACATTTTTGGCCAGAAGCCATTGCCACCTCAGCCTACCTATTAAACAGATTACCCACAAGTATTCTTAAACACTAAACACCACTCCAAGCCATATCATCCTTCACTAAAATTCCACCACCCTTAACTCTTGAACCACGAGTCTTTGGGTGCTCTGTTTTTGTTCATATCCCAAAACATGAACGAACCAAACTTTCTCTGTGTGCGATTAAGTGTGTCTTCGTAGGGTACGGGGTAAACCAAAAGGGGTATAGATGCTTTGACCCTAAAACCAACCGAATGTTTGTCACCATGAATTGCAATTTCCTTGAAACCGAGTACTTCTATACCCATCTCAGCGGTCAGGGGGAGAATAGTAGTAAGGACCCGCTAAGTTGGATATCAGCGCCAATGCCAACGCCAAGTAATCTAGAAGTGGACCTAACAGAGACGGCAGTAAGCGGCTCCGCTGAGCAAGTCTCTGAAGTAGGACAGTTCGTCCATGAAGGTGACACTCAGCCAACTACTTCCTCGTTGAGGCTATTCAATGTAAGTTTTGATAACCATGTTCATCCGGTTCCCTTTACGACTAATGATGAACGTGTAGATGAAGAAACAGAGCCCTTTGTGGAAAGCACAAATGAGGAAACTAGTGAAGATGAGGAGGTCGAAGGAGTTGACCCCGACACAGGGGGATACATCCTCCCCCATCGGTCGAACAGGGGAGTTCCACCCAAAAGGTACACACCTGAGCGGATTAACAGGAAGGCTCACTACTCCGTCGCTTGCCTAGCGACAAGTCACCTGTCAGAAATGGCTCAAGCATTTGAAAATGCACTATATGAGGAAGAAGAGATTCCACAGTCATGGGAAGAGGCTATGAGACATAAGCACTGGAGAGAGGCGATGCAAAAGGAAATAGATGCATTAATTCGGAACAACACTTGGGAATCGTGCGTTTTACCCAAAGGGAAGCGACCTGTGGGATGTCGATGGGTTTTCACTATCAAGAGGAGACCAGATGGCTCAGTGGAGAGGTACAAAGCACGGCTAGTTGCAAAGGGCTATACTCAGACATATGGGGTAGACTATTCAGAAACCTTCTCCCCAGTGGCCAAGATGAACACAATCCGAGTCTTATTGTCTGTGGCGGAAAATAGGGATTGGCCATTGCACCAATTCGATGTGATGAATGCTTTTCTTCATGGTGAGCTGAAGAAGGAAGAAGAAGTGTATATGGAAGCTCCTCCAGGATTCACAACAGGCTTCAAGATGGGTGAAGGATGTAGGCTAAGGAAAACTCTATATGGGTTGAAGCAGTCCCCAAGAGTATGGTTTGGGAAGTTCGCCGGGGCAATGATCCGTTATGGGTATAAACAGAGCAACTCCGACCATACTTTATTTTTAAAGAAGAGAGGAGATAAAATCACTTGCTTGATTATTTACGTCGATGACATGATCATCACAGGTGATGACTTGGAAGAGATTGAGAGCTTGAAGAAGAATCTGTTTCAGGAGTTTGAGATGAAAGACCTAGGGAGTATTTCCTTGGGATTGAGGTATTGAGATCACAGAGAGGGATCTTTTTTAGACAGAGAAAGTACATTCTGGACATCCTAGCAGAGACGGGTCTCCTAGAGTGTAAGCCGGCAGAAACACCTATAGCAGTTAATCATGGATTGCAGGTTAATGATAAGGTCAAGTTGACAGATCGAAGTCGATATCAGCGACTGGTTGGAAAACTTATCTATCTATCACACACCAGGCCAGACATTGCCTACGCTGTAGGGATCGTGAGTCAGTTCATGCATCGGCCACAAACGGATCATATGGAAGCAGCGCTCAGAATTTGTCGATATCTGAAAGGGACAACAGGACATGGAGTGTTGTTCTCTAAAAATGATAACCTTGAGATAGATGGATACACGGATGCTGATTGGGCCGGGAATCTCAATTATAGGAGGTCAATCGCCGGGTACTTTACCTTTGTTGGAGGTAACTTGGTAACTTGGAGAAGTAAGAAATAGAAAGTGGTGGCCCTCTCGAGTGCTGAGGCAAAGTTTCGTGGGATTAAAAGTGGTCTAACTGAGATAATGTGGCTAAGAAGGTTGATGAAAGAACTTGGCCTCACTCCTAGCAAGAAGTGTCGACTATACTGCGATAACAAAGATGCTATAAGCATTTCAGAGAATCCTGTTCAACATGATCGGACTAAGCACGTGGAGGTGGACATGCATTTCATCAAAGAGAATATCGAAGGTGGGGTTGTTGAACTACCGTTTGTCCGCTCAGAAGATCAGCTTGCCGATATACTGACAAAGGCAGTTAATGTTAGAAGCTTTGAGGATGCACTTTGCAAATTGAGTATCGGAGACCCCACTATTCAATTTGAGGGGGAGTGTTAGAAAAGGAATTGATTATGCATTAACTATGGAGAATCAATTACTGTAATCAAGGATGAACATAATATATTTCAGAAAATAGAATGATTTGTTTAACTAGTATAGAACTTACCATGTACATGTTTCTACTCCCTATTTAAAGGGATCTCTACGTAGAGAAAAAACATCTCATTCTAACCTATCATTCTCTACCATTCTCTCTTTCAATTATGTTTTCTGCACCATTTAACACTAACGGCCAAATATAGATATCATATTTATCGCGACACATTAATTACGTTTGTTTATGAATCAATTCTATAGCGGCAACCTTTAGAAATGTAATAAAAACAAATTAATCAAATCCATGGTCTACAAGTGACCAACCCCAACCATATTTTCAACTGGTATTTTGATGTTATTTGAGTACCGAATCTACCGATTATTTATAGTCTATAGGGATGTCAAATGGGCTAATAGGTAATATTGAAAGTTATGTTCAATTAACTTTAATTTTTTTTAATACTACTTCAATTTATCGCTAAGGCAAATACTGATTTGTCAATCTTCTTAATTAGTGACAATGAATCTTGTTCCAAAACATGAAATATTACTATACTGTCCATATTTACACATGCACGTATACGCCATACGTGTGCATTAATTAATATATACTCCCTTTTTTTTAAAATAGCAACTATCTTCATTTTGGGTCATTCATTAAAAATAGAAACTTTAGAATCTTTTTATTTTAGGATATGAACCCCACAATCTACTAACTCTACTTTCACTACTTTTTCTTTTCATCTCTATTACTTTACCAATTTTTCTCACTTACTTTACTAATTGTTCATTAAAACCGGTGTCGTTTCAAATGTTTCTATTTTTTAAATACGGGGGAGTATAATACTAAAAGATGTAAAGTATGCCTTTGAATTATGATAATTAAAGTAGGTATTACATTAATGTGTTCTTTCTACTATTTAAAAGTCGGATAAAAATTGGATAAGATCAGTTGGTGCAGTTGCTAATCTGCATTTGGTCTAGTACAAAAGTTACTGATTAGTCATAGTCAACTCCCCAATTAAAATAATTTCATATCTTAATTTTAAATTATATATTGGTACTATTTTATCTACGAAATAAAAAATCACCCTATTATTTATACGTTTAATTCAGATACAGTTAATTCGTCAGCTCAGAAATATTAGAGATTAAACATTTATACTACGGTAACAAATTATTTGCATCGGTGATTAATTAAAATCAGCTGAGATAACTAAAATAGACCATCTATCATTCACTACTGTTTTGTACTAGTATAATACTCCTCCATTTCACAAAAATAGAAATTATTTCTTTTTTTAATCCGTATATTGAAAATAGAAAATTTTCAGTTTAGGAAATGGACCCACGACCTACTAACACTAATTCCATTATTTTTCATCTTTATCTCTCTTTTTTTTATCATTTTTTCTCATCCTCACTTTTATCTAGTTTATTAGTTTTATATTAAAATCTGTGTTATTTTAAAATTTATATTTTAAAAAACAGATGAGGTATTGTACGGAGTATTTAATAGTAATATATACTGTATTTGTTAAAGTATTCTAGTCCGATCAACCGTCCAATCGATTGAACTTTAATTGTCTTACACGTACTTGAATACAGGTGATAGAATTCAATAAGCCTGTCTGCGATTACAGCTAACTAGTTTGATTTTAGGAAGGTAATAAATATTCGAGTTCTAAATTTTTGAATCATTATATCGTGGCTAGTATATTATATGGTGTACCTTCAACCACGATGTCATTCTGGAGGCCATACAAATTTTAAAACTATTAATAGGTCATCTATTAATGATAATCTGACAATAATAGTAGTATTATAAACACATCATATATACGAAAACTAATACTCCCTCCGTCTCTCTGTAGTAGAGACGTTTCATTTTGAACACTCGTTTTGAAAAAAATGATAATAAATAATTAAAATAGAAAAAATATAAAATAAGAGAAAAAATTATATAGAGAATAATGTTAACTCTATTATTCTTTTTTTTACTTTACTTTTTTTACACTTTAGCTATTTATTATAATTTTTTCAAAACGAGTGCTCAAAATCAAACGTCTCTACTACAGAGGGACGGAGGGAGTACTAAATACTATTAGTATTAGCGCCCTTTACTATATACTGTATGTGCGAATCCGAGTGCATTAGAAATGTAGAAATCACTAATTTAAAGCAATGAACAAAACATTTAAATCTTCGTCTCAAAAATAAAAACACATTTAGATCAAATCAATAAACTTGACTATTTATTTTAGGCTGTCGTCAAGCCCAACCCAAAATCGTTGGGCTTTAGAATGTTTGAATTGGGACTTGTTTAACCTGCTGGCAAAAATGGCCCGCAAATAATAATTTTCTACTAGCAAATTCTGAACCTTAGCCAAAATCTCAAATTTTCATTAAACTTTAGAGTTGATCATAATATCATGAGCTAAAATCCTTTTGCAATTTTTCACGATGGCAATAATGCACCTTTTATTAGTACTAAAATAATACTTTTGACGTAGATAAAATTTAATTTTGATCATGTTATTGTTCGTGCTCAGTCTAACAAATGAAGTTCCCTTCGACCAATTCTCGTCATCAAATTACTTCTAAAAATAAAATATACTACCACTCATTTATTCAACGGTAATTCAGTCACAATAAATTGTGCTAATAATAGAAAATAATTGCGAAAGTGCGTATATGTATGAAAATTAATCACAGATCTTCTGTAGTTAATTAGCTACCAATTCTTCCTCAGACAGTTAATCTAGACTAAAACATAAAAATCTGCATTGAACAATGCATCAGAGTTTCACTATAAGTACAAACTAAAATCAAACAAACATCACAAAAGAAACCTTAATATTTTCTCTTGTCTTGGCGATGGATCAGAAGAAAACAGCAAAGGGTCGTCAAAAAATAGCGATAGAAAAAATAGAGAAAGAAAACGATTGCTACGCGACGTTCTCAAAGAGGCGGCAAGGGTTGTTCAAGAAAGCGAGCGAGCTCTCCACCTTGTGTGAGGCCGACGTCGGCCTCTTCGTCTTTTCTCCGACAGGAAAGCCCTTCTCCTTCTTCCATCCTTCTCTGGAGCCTGTTGTGTCTAGGTTTCTGTCGGTAGGCGGGGGCAGGGGCGACGACGCGTCTCGGCTGGCTGAGGCCTTCACGAGAACTAGGGTTCGCCATCTCAACCAAATGATTGACAAGATTGGTGCGAAGCTGGACGACGAGGAGGCGAGAGAGAAGGAGTTGGATCAAGCGGCGGCGACGAGAGAGAGATGGTGGGAGATGCCTGTTGAGGATCTTGACAAGGAACAGGTGGAGCAGTTGATCGCTTTCATGAGGAATCTGCAGTCGGAGTTGCACAAAATGCACTGATCACAATTAATAGTATTCTTTAATTATTTGTTAATGTTGATTTATGTTATGATTATTTTCGGTTTCTATTGGCACAGGTGTCTTAGTTACTAATTAAGGAGTATCATATATTTATAGTTCAGATAATCCCCTTTCAAAATCTTTTCAGTCCCCCATCTATTTAAAAAAACAAAATCATATTCCACAATATTAAACGTAGAAACTTTTGGAATCTAAATGTCATATGCTTAATTATATAATACATATGCATTAGAAATTAAATTAACATTTCTAAGGCAATTATGTTAATTTTTCCAAAAAGAAAGCTTTGAAATTAGGTGTCATATACTTAAATAATACTATGGATATGCATTAAAAATTAAAATGTAACGGTTCTAATTGCAATTCTATTAATTTCTCCACGACACGTCTTTTATATGTGTATAGACACGTATTAAAGATATTAAATTCTTGTATATAGAAACATACTCCCTCCGTCCCAAGGTAATTGAGACATTTATTTTAGGCACGAGATTTAAGAAATTGACGTGTTAAAAGTTAAAGAGAAAAGAGTAAAGTAGTAAGATATAAGAAGAGAGTAAAAGAAGAAAAAAAATAATTTTTTTGTCAAAAATGAAAATGACTCAACTATGACTCCACCATCTTAGGACACTCTAAAAAGAAATATAATTCCATTAACTTGGGATGAAGAGAGTATTAGTCTTAGTACTATAAGTTTGAGATATGGCTCTAATATGAAAAAAGGCCCAAGGGATGTATATTGTATAATATGGTGGATTTAAACAAATTAATGAAATGGACTTGAAAAGGCCCAAGGGATGTATACTGCATTTCTCAAATTCCCCACTATTTGACATCCATTACCAATCGTGGAAATGGATCTTTTTTTTACAGGATATAGAAGAGGTTTTAAATTTTTATTCAATTTTTCAAAACTGAATTATATCAAGTATAAATAGTTGAATATATGGCGTTTTTATGATTTTGTTCATAGACATTATGTTTTGAATTATTGCATCTCATACATTTTGAACTCGGGCTAGAATCAGTCTATTTTGGACGGCTCCGTCAGAAGTAACGGTCAACAGCTATTTAGCCAAATTTTGACCAGATTAAGCATTTTTATTGATTTTTTAATAATTTCAGAAAATAAAAATTATTATTCTAAAAATTTAAAAGTAAAAATTCAAAACATTTCTCCCCTGCAGGCCACCCCGCCCCAAATTCATAACCCAATGGCTACTCAACCGCCGTCGGTCCACCGCCGGCCGGCACCGCTTATCCTTACGGAACAGAAATATAATCTCCATTCATCTCTCTCACCTACAACCACTACACGGATCAATTCACCACAGATCTAAGTCCCAAGCTCAGAATAAAGAATATGAATGCAAAAAAAAGATAAGTAAGCTTTTTCAAATTGTTTTTTCATTTCCTTTTTGCTCCCCTTCATTCCAGTACTATTTAAGTGTATACTGCTTTCAAATCCTAATTCAGTGGAGTAATTGGGGATTTAGCACAAACCCTAATTTAAACCCAAATTCAGTTGAAATGCTGGAAATTAATTAATGTGTATTGGAACTGTAATCGACAAGTGTCGCGTCGTCGATGGAGGTAGGGGTGGTGCCAGGGGCGGATGGGAACGAGAGCGCGGCGGTGGCAACAGCAGTGGAACGGACAGAGAAGCGAGGGTGATAAGGTACATGAGAAGAGGAAGAACAAGAGGTTCGAGAAGACGATCCGTCACGATAGCGGAAGGCGTACGCGGAGACGAGGCCGAGAATCAAGGGGAGATTCGCGAAGCGGTTAGAGTTAGAGGTGGAGTCTGTGACGTACGACGTTGTTCCGAGTTCCCAGTGATATTCAATCAGATGATCTTCAACAAGATTTTTTTGGACCATCGAATAATAATAATAATAATAATAATAATAATAATAATAATAATAATAATAATAATAATAATAATAATAATAATAATAATAATAATAATAATAATAATAATAATAATAATAATAATAATAATAATAATAATAATAATAATAATAATAATTTGTGTTTGTAAATATTGCATTCCTATTTTGTGAAGTTTTCTATTTCTCTGGAGAAGAGGTTCAGAAGATGATGATGAAGGTTTTTTTTTTTTGCATTTTACGTTTTAATTTATTTTTATGTATTTTAATTTCACTATTTTGCTAATAAAAATTCATGAGGTAATTAGGGTGCTAATAATTGCACTTAATAATTTAATTGGGTCAAAACTGGTTTAAAAGACGTTGACCGTCTGCTTTTAACGGTTCCGTCCATTTTGGATTGATTCCGACCCGAGTTTAAATGTGTAGGACGTAATAATTCAAAACGTAATGTTGAAGACCAAAATCATAAAAACGTCATAGGTTTAGGACTACGTTTGGCCTTTACTCTATAATTATTGGAAAATATGATATGTTATGATATGTACTATGTAGTAATATTGTTAGAAAATTAAATTTATTAAAATTAAATTAGACTAACTTTTTGTAGATAGTCCAAAAAAATCTATATTGTGGATGAAGGGAATATTTTTACTGTTGTTATAATCGTGATTAATTTTTGTTTGTATTATTATTAACAATTACTTGCCTGTATTTAAAATCTTAATTAGAGATCCCTTATCCTCTCCTTGCTGTAGTTGGCAAAAGGATTGGAAAATGAAATATAGGAGCACAACGGGAGTAGTAATTATTTTGTACCGTAGTAAAATATTTATATTAAATCAGTAATGAATCGAGTCGGACCATCGTGTATAGTCACGTGACATTAGACATCCAACGGCTCACACTCGACGTCTTCTTCTTCCTTCTTCTTTCACCCAAGTCCAAGTGTAATCGTACGCGTACCCTCTCTCACACACTACACACACTGCGCCGAGAGATTTCGAAAAAAGAGTCTCAATTCGCAGGCATTTCCAAATTAGAGATTAAATTTGCAGACCTTTCGAAATTTGAGACCGTGGCATGCGAATTTTTCGGAATAAGGGATTTTCAAATTTTAATCTATTTTTTTTTTCTTATTATTTCTCTCATAATATTTATTAATGGACTAAATTACCCTTAATATTTTCATATTTTGACTGAAATTTTATTTTATTTTATTTTCACCGCAATTACTCAAATTTTATTTTAACCCAATTCTGCAAATCAACGCCGCCTCCAACCCTTATCCTCCTCCCCTTTCTTTGCTGTCTCCACCCTCCTTTCCCTCCACTGAAACAAACATTCTCTGGCAGATATGAGATTCAAAAGCTTATTTCTTGTGAGCCCTTTTTGCATAGACAATGTTTGGTTCAATGGAATTTGTTGCCACATCAAGATCCCACCCAGCTGCTTTCATCATGTTGATTAATGGCTTAGAGAGTCCCTTCAGGGACATCCGATAAATTTGGAACGAGGATGACATGCATAAATCGAGTAATGGTCCAAATTTTTGCCCGCAGGGGCGTAGCGCAGTTGGCAATGGAGGGGCAGATCTTGCTGCAATGAGCCTAGGTTCAAATCCCACTGCTGTCGTGTAGTTGCTTCCTCTCAGGCACAAGTGTGAGGCCTTAGGAGATGAGCTTCTGGCAGTCAGTGGGTTAAGGCCTACCCCTTAACGGGCTACTGCGTATCCTGATTTAAACCCCTCATATGATGTCGGGCCGGAGTGTGGGGCCGCCAAGGCAACGGAATCGCCTTTTGTTGCAATTAATGGCTTAGAGAAGTCATGGATGGCTCTGGCAGCAACTTCATCAGATTCCTCCAATTGCTCGTACACATAGCCGGCGATCTATAGAACCCCCTTTCCCTCATTTTGGTGTGAATGTAGTCCCACAGATGCAGGTAGAACTTGGACGTGCTAAACATGAAATTAGTTTCTTCGCGGAGAGATGTGAGGGCTTAGGTTTCCTCTTCACCCCATGTTTCCGCCCTTTTCTTGGGAGCAGGTGGAGGTGTCGTCGCTGGTTTGGGTGAACTCTGGTTTGCGGCATCATCTCCACCGCTGATTTCGGTGATCATGCTATTGAAATCTGTGGCGAATTCTTCTTGTTCTTGAGCACTTTTGAATACATTTTTTCCTATAACTCGAATTTGGGGGGGGGGGGTTCTAAATCGAAATTGAAACAGGAATTTGAGCTATAAAGTAGACCGGAGAAGGAGGAGGGATGATTTGCATAATTGATTGAAATAAAATTGGAGTACAAAATAAGTATTAAATATTGGGGGTAATTTGGTTCATCGTAAATATTAAGAGAGAAATAATAAGAAAAAAGAAAATAAAATAGATTAAAATATAAAAATCGCCTATTTCGAAAAATTCACATGCCGCGGTGTCAAATTCCGAAATGTTAGCTAATTTAATCCCTAATTTCGAATTGTCAAATTCCGAAATGTTGGCTAATTTAATCCCTAATTTCGAATTGAACCCTTTTTTTTAAAATCTGTCCACTGCGCCCCCTCCCCATCTCTCTGTCACACACACACACACACCCACACCCACCCACACACACACACGCACAATATAACCGCCTGCCTTACTTTTTCTCGTATACCTATTGCTAGGGTTTCCTCGCGATTGAGGATATTCGCGATCGCCCCTTCTGCCTCTCTCGTCTCCGTTTCCGTCTCATCCTACGATTCAGGTGTGTTTTTGCTTTTCAATCTCGTTCTTCAGCCGTGTTCGCTTTCTGATTTGTTTTGTTCTGTTGATTTTTTTTTCTAATTCTGGCCGTACTCCGTAATACGGGAATTGTTGTTTCTCTAGATGTTTAATAGGGTGGGAAAGGATGGAGTGCTGAGCGAGGGTCTTTGTCGTGTCTAATTGTGCCTAATTAAGTGTCTAATTGTGTCTATTAAGTGTTTAAGCTGGTGTGATTGTAGTTTCTGCTGTTGCTCCACACCCCCACCCCTCGGCCAACGTCACTGGTAGAGGGTTTTTCGTTTCTCGGACTGATTGGTTGTTATTTTATTAATCTAGGGTTTTGAATTGAAGTGGAGCTTTATTTTGAATCTGGGTTGTTTGTTCGAGGTAATGTTACTGTTGAATGGCGATTGAAAAGAATAGCTTTAAGGTAGCACGTTTTGACCTGGAGTTTCAATCCCCTCACAGTAGGGATACACATACAACTATGTCTAGCGATGACGATGCAGATTTTCAGCGGAATCCTGGTGCTCCTGCTGTTGAATCTGATGATGATGATGAATTTGATGATTGTGATTCCGGAGCAGGTTCAGATGACTTTGATTTGTTGGAATTGGGTGAATCTGGCGAGGAGTTTTGCCAGGTTGGCGATCAAACATGTAGCATTCCTTATGAACTGTATGATCTCCCAGGGTTGAAAGATGTGCTCTCCATGGAGGTTTGGAATGAGACTTTAACCGAAGAGGAAAGATTTGGTCTTTCCAAGTATCTGCCTGATATGGACCAAGAAAACTTCATGTGTACGCTCAAAGAACTTTTTTCTGGTGATAATTTGCATTTTGGGAGCCCCATTAATAAGTTGTTTGCGATGTTGAAGGGAGGATTATGTGAGCCAAGGGTGGCACTCTACAAAAAGGGTTTGAATTTTTTTCAGAGAAAACAGCACTATCATACCTTGCAGATGCATCATAACAGTTTAGTAAACAATATTTGCCAGATTAGAGATGCATGGATGAATTGCAGGGGGTACAGTATTGAGGAGAAGCTTCGTGTATTGAACATTATGAGGAGTCAGAAGAGTTTGATGAATGAAAACATGGAAGAGTTTCAAAGCGATTCATCTGATAGGGAAGAGTCTGCTGATGGTTTGTGGGACAAAAGGCTGAAGGATTCAAAACTTGTTCAGAAGACAGGTCGCCATTCAGTGCACAGCATGGGTCCAGCATCAGATATTTCTTCTCGAACCCGGAAAACCAAAAGCAACATGGAATCAGCCAAGTTTGAAAAACGATTTCCTAGAGGAACTCTGAATCTGGGTGGATCTAAAACCACTCCAGGGAGAGAGTTGGCAGAACCTTTTTCTTCAACTCATCTTGGACGCTATGGTTTGGGACTTCCTGACTCTCATTATAATATAGATTCAGGACGTGACCCTTCTGCTGCTGTTGGGAAGAATGAGCAGGTTCCCGAGTATGATGATGAGGAAGACACAATGGTTGAAGTGGCAGTCCATAGGGATCGGAATTTACGTCGAGTTGGGGTGAATGATAAGTCTCTAGCTTCTAAATGGAAGAAACATGAAGACCCAAGAGTTGAAGAGGACAAAGATAGTTTTATGCAAAGTCATTTGTCAGGGAGGAACAATTTACATGCTCTTGGGAGGAATAGGGCTATCAACAAGTTGTCTGATATCAAGGTCTTAACTGCAAAGCCTTCTAATGCTAGAAACATGTATGACAGTCGAAAAAAGGTTAAGTACTCAGAAAATCACCAGCTATTTACTGCTGAAAATCAGATGAAACTTGGTAAGGGTCAGAAGTTGCATTCATCTTTAAAAGGAACTCAAATGGAACTTTTAGATGCAAATGATCCTGCGTGGCTTAAACATGAGGGGATTTTCCCCACCACTGATTCGAACACCAGAAACAAGAAGTGGAAGATGACTAGGGAAGGCATTGATCTTAACGCGAATGATAAATTTTTGCCCACTGAATATAGAGCCAGGCCTTTGAAGGATAAGTTCCGGGGAAGTTCTCAGAATGGAAAAAGAGACAGTGTTGGAAACAGAGTTGGGTTGTTTTCCAAAGGTGAAGACACAGAATCAGATTCATCTGAACCTATGGATGAGGATGAGGATGAGGATGAGGATGAGGATGATGACAATCCGTTGATGAGGAGCAAGTGGGCTTACCCCGGTGGTGTGCCAGAGCTGAGACTTGGCTCAGATGCAAAGAAGTCCCAATTTTCGGAGAGAGATGAGAAAGAAAGTTATCCAATGGGTGATGGATCATCACATTCTCGAATGATGCAGGATTATAGCCACACCCTAGATATGATGAGATCAGAACAGAAGGGTAAGATGCATGATGTTGCCCACTTTAATATGTTGCCCAAAGGTTTGGATAAAAACTATTATCCAGGAGGGATTGGCACTGAGGAACAGCATCAGATCCACCCATTGGGAAGGAATGGCCATGTAGAAGGGACCCATGGTGATAATTTCCAAGCGCCATTGAAATCCTCTCTTGTACTGGGTAGAAGGCGGAAAGGTGAAGTTCCTCATGATTTCAGCCATCTTCAATCTAACTATATGCAAGGCCATCAGTTTGAAAATGATTTATTCTGGACTCGACCACCAGGAGCATCTAATGGGCTACCTTTCAAATTGGGGAAGAAAGGCCACTTGGTTGACTTGTCTGCTAGTCATCATCCTGAAAGATCAGATATAGCATTGCTAGGCTGCAATGCTCTCTCGAAAAAGCGGAAAGTAAAGGACGACCTGACTTACCTGGAACTGCAAGAAAATAATCACTTCCTTCATGCTGATGCTGAGCCGCAGTTAGATGATGTCAGTTCTTCAAGGAAACGGGGTAAACACAAATTAGAGGAGGCATCTGATAATCTAGAGAATGGAGTTCCTCAGCCTCCTGGTATGGAAATGGAAGTAGAAGATATTGAGGCAGAAACTAAACGGCCCAAAAAGTCATTTCCCTTGATCACGCCTACAGTTCACAATGGCTTCTCATTCTCTATAATTCATCTTCTTTCGGCCGTTCGTATGGCTATGGTTACGCTGTTTCCTGAAGATTCTTCCGAAACTGGAAAACACCCTGATAAGACTGATGCTGAACAGGGGGTCAAGGAAGAGCAGAGCAGCAAGCAAGAAGATGCTATTGCTAATTCAAATCCAAGCATGGGCGTTGACTCTTCTATGCCATTATCCCTGGCAAATGTTCCTTTCCTCACTGTTCAGGAAATTGTCAACCGTGTTAAATCAAATCCTGGCGATCCCTGTATTCTTGAGACACAAGAGCCACTTCAGGATTTAATTAGAGGCGTCCTGAAAATTTTCTCATCCAGGACTGCTCCTCTAGGAGCTAAAGGGTGGAAACCACTTGTTGTGTATCAAAAGTCTACAAAAAGTTGGTCATGGACTGGCCCTGTATCTCATAACTCGTCTGATTCTGAGGCAGTTGAAGAGGTGACATCTCCAGATGCATGGGGCCTCCCTCACAAAATGCTTGTCAAAGTAGTTGACTCATTTGCTAATTGGCTAAAAAATAGTCAGGAGACACTGCAACAAATTGGCAGTCTTCCTGACCCTCCTTTGACACTGATGCAAATGAATTTGGATGAGAAAGAAAGGTTCAAGGACCTTAGAGCTCAGAAGAGTCTGAATACCATTGGTCCTAGCTCTGAAGAAGTAAAAGCTTATTTCCAGAAGGAAGAAGTCCTTAGGTATCTAATACCAGACAGGGCTTTCTTGTACACAGCTGTTGATGGAAAAAAATCAATTGTTGCACCTTTGAGGAGGTGTGGTGGCAAACCTACGTCAAAGGCCCGGGATCATTTTATGTTAAAGCGTGACAGACCACCACATGTCACAATCCTTTGTCTGGTGAGAGATGCTGCAGCTAGATTGCCTGGAAGTATTGGGACGCGAGCAGATGTATGTACATTAATTAGAGACTCGCAATATATTGTGGACGATGTGTCTGATGCACAGGTCAATCAGGTAGTTAGTGGAGCACTGGATCGACTGCATTACGAGCGTGATCCTTGTGTCCAGTTTGACGGAGAGAGAAAATTGTGGGTTTACTTGCATAGAGACAGAGAAGAAGAAGATTTTGAGGATGATGGGACTTCATCCACGAAGAAATGGAGAAGACAGAAGAAAGAAGCTGTTGAACCATCTGAACCTGGAAATGGGCAACCAGGGTTTGATTCGGTATCTGATCTTAATGCGGACACATTATGCTTGGATGATGATAAGAGATCTGAGCTGGAATATCAAAATGGTAATGATCAGGTGGAGGACAATGCTGAAATCAGCCATGGTTCTGATCCTGGTCCAGCACCAGGGATGTGGAATGGCCTTGGTCAGAAATCTGCTGAAGAAACTAAGTTAATCTGCCAAGAGAATTCGACTAATGAAGAATTTGATGAGGAAGCATTTGGTGGGGAGCCACCAGCATGATTGTTGAACATAAAACCTTCATCGTTAGCAAAAAAAAAGGTATTACAATGCAGCTTACAGTGCTGATGCAGTGTCTAGTTTGCTTTTGATTACTATTGCTCTCTCAGATTTAGAGAAAATGACTTTTTGAGCATGTCAGCATCCTGTGTAAAATAATGATCATGACAGGCTTAAAAATGGTTCTCATGTTGTAGTAATATCTTTTTATAGGGAACATGAATAGTTTTTTCACTTCAATGATAAGATCTGCTGGGGCCTTATTCCAGTTAAGATGACATTTGAAGATGTGCGTATGTATTTTGTACATGCTAGTATAAAGACTATTTGAAATATCTGATATTTCTAGCTTGGCTTCCCAGCCAATTGTTGCATTACAGAGATCGATCCCCCTAAGCTGTTTTGCAGAATTTCTTCTTTGTTGGAGACGATGAAAGTGGTGGTGCTACTGCTAGCGGATGTCATGATTCATGAATGTCATTTTGGTATATTGATTTCTTCAAGTCCATGTACATATATCCATAATTCCATTCCCCTCTACTTGGCCGTATAAAATTTTTTATTTCAAGAGTTGTCCATTTTTAACAGGGGGTATGATAAGGCTGAATAGATAGATTATAGCCAATCTATCATTTGTGTTGATGGATTGATTAATTTTTTTAGTTTTTATCAACCTAATCTTTCAAACACTCAGGATACATATTATATCTATCTATCCATCTATTATTATCCTAACCTTTGATGTTAGAACACATTGTTCCCTTCATATATGCATTAAATTCCATTAAGCAAAATGGTGTTGTTACACTTGGAAGAATTTAGGTCAGATAACGTGTTATCAACAACTGTGCTTCTACCACAATTTTATCAATTGGAATGCAGTATTCACTGACATTGTTGGAATGAGCCTTGATATGAGAGTTTTTCTCCTTTTAAACAAAACAATTTAGAAACGCGAACCTCATGTTTTCAGTCCCTCTGAAAAGCTAATTAGTTTTTTTCCGATTTTTAAAATATTATAGTACTAGTATATACTCAGATGCATGGAAAAAATATTTCATTTTTCTCTTATTTCTTTGCACATTTGAATTATTTTTTGGTTTCTAAGTTTAACTTGAGAATATTAATTTCTGAATCAATAATTGGCTTATTGCGTTTCTGGATTCCAAAATAAAATGTGCTCCCTCCGTATCATTCAAGATATCTACTTTTCCTTTTTAGTTTGTCCCATTCAAAATGTCCACTTTCTATATTTGAAAATAAATATCTCTTCTATCTCTTTATTAAAATATTTAACTACATTTTTCTCTCTACTTATTTAACCTAACAATTCCTCCAAAAACCTTGTGTCACTCAAGCATGTGGACATTTTGAGTGGAGCGGAATAATGGAAGCATGGACGGAATAATGCGGAAATAAGGCTCGCATAAAGGCCCATAAGTTGTCTCCAAATAAAATCTAATTAGTTTTTCTGAAAATATTTATTCAAAGTAAAGGGAAAAATAGAACACTAGTATACGAGGTGGGCGTATAATTATTGTTTTTTTTATTGAAAAAATATTCGGTTTAATTATTTTTGTGATGATTGATCAAGGTATACTTGCTATCGACAACTTTGTAAATAATGGTTCCTCGTCTGAATTTTTATAAACTAGGGCTAGGCTACAATTAATCATGAATAATTCTTATAATTTGCTACTATATATATGGAAAGTGTCTCGACAGTACAGATGTATGAATAAAATCACACATTAGACAGTGATGTATTGACTTAGGTAAAATCATGAAAATGATATGCAACATAGTAAGCACCTAAGATCGGATCCTTCCAACTTGAGTTCAAACATATCATTTTTGCACCCAAAAAAATCACAATTATATAAAAAGTGCAAGAGAGCGTTGACCTCTTGCCTTAGATTGGACAGTTGTTGACATTTTAACATATAAAGCCTATTATTTAGGAACAATATGGGCTTCTTTTTTCATTTTGTTGGAGAAAAATGAAAAATAGAATGAAGATGACTTTGTGGTGCTTCTTCTTCTACTTGATCATCATTCTATTTAGATTCTAGAACATGGCCGCAAACTGATTGATGTCTGAAATCCCACTGTGGCAAGTCAAGATTTGATAGGTGTTGTGTGTGAAATTGTATCTCTTCTAACTCACAAATTACAGCCAAAATGCATTGGGGCACTAGCAAGCAACAGGTGGAAAATGATATCTAATGAAAAACACATGTACACTTTTTCCTTTATCGAGATAGTAAGGAATATGTGCATTTGGACGTCATACCTATCAAAATTAGTGGAACAATAGTATTTTATTTCAATAAATATGTCTTATTTGAAGTTAATTTTGTAGAGATTTGGAGGAAGGCAGAGGTATCTCAAAGTCAAAGAGGCTAGGCAGATCAGATAAGACATAATCGATAGTGCTTGCTTTCTCTTTCGGCAAATTTCATTAACTGTTACCAATTTCTTGTTTGGACCCATGAGTGTCATATTATTATGGGCCACTTATTTGATTGTTATTTTTCTTCGTCTGTTAGAAAACAAATACTACCTCGTCCCTCCCTGAAAGTTTGTCCCATTTTTTCATTTTCGTCCGTCCCCCAAAGTTTGTCCCATTTCACTTTTTATCATTTTTGGTAGTGGATCTCATATTCCACCAACTCATTACTACTCACATTTTATTATAAAACTAATATATAAAAGTAGGGCCAACAATCCACTAACTTTTTCAACTCACTTTCCATTACATTTTTAAAACCCGTACCGGGTCAAAGTGAGACAATATTTGGGGGACGGAGGTAGTAGTATATTACAGAATTGTTAGGGCACCCGCAACGCTGTGCCGTTGCGGTTCCTATGCCGTTCCGGCGGAACAGTTCCGCGGCGGCACGCGTTGCAGGCTCCGTTCCGTCGCCATTCCGTGCCCATGCCGTTCCTATGCCGTGTCGCGTTCCGTTCCGGAGGAACGCGGAACGTAACGTTCCGCCACGCGCCGAGGCGACGTGGCGGCCTCCCATTCGACGCGTGAAGCCCACTCGCTACCCCGCGAGTGAGCTTCGTCCCGGTGACGCAATAATTCAATTTTTTTAAAAAAAAATCGAATTTAATAAAAAAAAATTTTTTTTTGCAACGGTAATGTGACCGCTTTTTTATATCCGTTTTGTATTTTTTTTATTTTTTATTTATTTATTTACTCTATAAATACTCCTATTTCATACTCATTTCAATCACAAACACACATCTATTCCTCTCTATTTCCACCCCAATTTTCATCTCAAATCAACTCTGCTTTCCTTCTCCCAAATTTAATCAAACTAATGGATCCTTTTGAACAAATGCGTCAAATATTGCAACAATCACTTGAAGAAGATCGACGACGGGAGGCCGAAGAAGCCGCGCCGCCCCAACGACTCTCCCGTACGTACATCCATCGTAACCGGGAGGAAGCCGCTGCAAGGTTAGTACGCGACTACTTCTGCAATAACCCGGTTTGGGGAGATACGTACTTCCGTCGCCGTTTCCGCATAGGGAAACCTTTATTTAATGTTGTGTGTTTTTTAATAAAGTGTGTTTGTTTTTTTAATAAAGTGTGTTTGTTTTTTAATAAAGTGTGTTTGTTTTTTAATAAAGTGTGTTTGTTTTTTAATAAAGTGTGTTTTTTTAATTGAATTTAGTTGGAAATAAAAAAATGAAATTGAATGAATAATAATTTAAGGAACGGTTAAGGAACGGAGGGTTGCAGGTTCCATTCCCTAGTTAAGGAATGAAGTAAAAAAGTACAGTGGGGCCTTCAAATAGTGGTTTAAGGAACGGTATAGGAACAGCGCTGTGGATGGCCTTATGAGCCACTTATTTTAGTACTTGTTTTTCTTCTTATAAAACAAATATTTATTCATTCATAAATAAGTGACTTGACGTGAATTTAAAGAAAATATGATAAAAGTGAATAAAAAAATTAGTAGAAAATTGGTGGGTGACAAACGCCGAGTTGTTTCTCCTGTGGAAATGGTCAGGCCATTGGTCTATCATCTGCCTAGACCTCTACCTCGAGAGATGTTCTAATAAAATTTGAGGTGTCATCACTGCTATTGTTAAGCATGTAGGAATTGGCACTGACGCACAAAGATCCATTACTAAGATGCTTTGAGAGGGGTTTAGAGTATCATCAGTGATCATCCTATTAAAACATCAGCTGTACTGTCCACTAATAAACTTTAATTTTATTTTATCATTTTCAGTTCATCTATTAATAAACATTTCATATGTCCTTTTACTATTTTTGATAATAATCATGCATTTCACTAATTTTATCTCACTCATATTACATTATAAAACTACTGTTAATATACTAAACAAGTATATCACAAATTATAAGTATATAATTAGTTGTCCATTTATTATCATCTGTTGGGAAAACTGTATCGGGGATATAAATACTAGTGATACGTAACACAACCCAATAAAGGATAGAGAAATTACACGGAAATAAACTGAAACTAAAATTACAAATCCGAACAACAAAATGCAGATATAATTCCAAGCTGAGTCGATGAATCATCTTTCCACAAGACGGTTACGCCCCGGACCTCGGTAGATCTCTTAGATTGGCGTGTCGTCGCTACAACTAAAACGACTTCGTCTCTAAAGTATCAGCACCGCTAGCAACAGAGCTCTAGCGAACTGGATGATGGCGAGGAACGGAGCTTTGACAGAAAGACAAAGTTGGGAGGAGAGAGCTTATGCCGAAATGTTTGGTTAGTGTTGTGTGTAATAATGCATGGATGACTAGACTATAACCGCTGAGGGTTACAAGCCATTACGGATGCCAGAGTTTGAGCTAGAGGTTGAACCTGGATGAACGTATCTGGACATGCTACACGTCTAGATTTATTCACGGATATGAACATCCAATGTCTGCCACGTTTGCTTTGCCATGCCAAGTTGACGGTGTGGCTCGCTGACTTGGACTGGTGAGGTAATCTAAAAGGATTAGACTTGACTCGGAAAAAGCCGGTCAGGCCCAAAGAACAATTGTCAAGATCCAAATTCGCCTCGCCTTGATATGGCGAGGCGGGCGGCGGCACGCGTGTTGACTCTACCGCCCATTTTAGTATATTAAAAAATTATACTGCCTATAAGATTGGAATTTATATATGGGATGAGAAATAAATATTTTATTAAAAGTGGGGGAAATTAAGTTTTAGCCAACCATAGAACGAAACGTCGAGTGAAAAAATAAAAGAGGGAAACCATATCCCGTTGTCAGCGAGAAAAATAAGTCACCAAGTGCAATAATTCGAGCATCTTATAAATTGTTGAAATGAGAAGACATTCACAGTGGGGCGCAATGCATCACTCTTGGAATTGGAATTCAGACATAATATAGGGTATGGAGAGAGAGCATTCTTGTTGACTATAGACCTCTTTCTAAATATTCATCATGCTACACCATATTCATATAGTAAAATATAAAAATTCAAATTAGTAACCTGTCTATTAGTAGACTGTTTTAACACCTCTTCAATTACACGGAGAAACGGTTTTACTAGTTGTCAATCAAAAGAATTTCACAAATCACATCATTTAATTAAATAATACTAGTAGTATTAACATGAGAGAAAATTGGAGTCTAATAATGATTAAACAGACCTTAATCTACCCTAAACCTACAACAAATGATTGAATTATGTATATGCCTCGCACATGGGTCTTCATTAAAAAACCGTTTTCATCTAATTTTTTTACTTATGTATTTTAAACATAATTAAGTGGTGGGGACATTCTATAATATTGTTTGCGAGTTGGAGATAGGTATAGTCAAATCGTCTCACATGGTAGATTGTGACTAGTAACTGAGATCATAGGACCACAATTAAAATTAAAAGTGCTTCTTCGTTAATTGTTGATTGCACACACAAATTAGAAAATTAAAGATATACTAATACATATTTTATGGAGGGGTTGTGATGAAATGAAATTTTTTAGCCTAATTGAGAATTGAGATGCACTATCAACCACTCATTTTTTATTAAATGAGTAGTCCAGAATTTGCCACATGGAAATATTTTTAGATTAATTAATTATGAAAGGGAAGAAAGGTAATTTTATGGTAATTAAAATTCGAAGAGCAACTCCCATCTCTTGCTCTCTGCTTCTCGATCTCTCTCCCCATCTCTGAGGCGTTCCTTCCACACACTGAGGAATCTCCGTACACAAAATTGCACCTCGAATTCGAGCTCCCGCTCATCTCATAATTGTATTCCTCCATCAGCGAGAGAATTGGAGATCATAAAATACAGAAAAATCTAGAAGAAGATGAAAATTGAAACCCTAGGTAGAATCTGAACGCCTTACAAACTGTGCAGCAACTGCCTATCGAGATCGGTGAAACCGAATTTCCGACGAGTCTGGCGGCGGAGTACAAATTCGAAGGCGTGGAGAGAGGATCGGAGTCTGATAAGCTCGATTCAGGCGAAATCGGAAGCGTGAGTGAATATTCGGCGCCGGAGATTTTCAGCGGCGCCGACGATTCGATGTGTAATAAGGAGAACGAGTGTGTTGCGGTGGCGAAATTGATGTTGAGTGCTGCTGAGATTAGTGATGGAGCGAATTTTGTGAAGCCGTCGGCTTCTGCGAGGTTTAGTCACCGGATAAATTTGAAAGCGAGCAACGAAGGTAATACTGTACAAATCATACAGTCATGAGAGAGAAGGAATCGGAGCTGCGGTGGCGATCAACGCTTGAATCGGAGGATTTACTCTCTAACTTTCTCAGATCTGGTCAATCCGACGTGGAATTCGTCGTTGGCGTCGTGATCTGCTTCATCCTCATCCGCGAAAATCAATATCAGAAGTTGTTGACAAGCTGTTGACATTTTGCTATAAGTTGTTGACATTTGATATGCAGGCTATTGACATGGGTTGTATGATCATGATGCCAGAACTTGTGTCAATTAAAAAAATTATGATAAAATAGTTGTTATTTTTTAATTACAAGAATTGTTTTTGAGTTGTTGACACTTTATACAAGTCGTTGACAAGTTGTTGACATTTTATATACAGGCTATTGACATGCTGTTTGATACGGATTGGAGGAGGGGGAGAGAGAAAGATGGTTGGGCCGGCAGAGAGAAAGGAGGAAGCATGTGGAGAAGATTAAGGGAGAGAGCTGATTCCTATTTTTATGCTTTTCAAATATTTGTTATTCGGTTTCCTTTATTTTAGCACTAGAATTGCCTATATATAGAGAGAGTCTCCTAATAGAGAGATCATCTTGGAGAGATCATTATTGGACGAGTTTTTCTCGTAGGCCTCCTTCGTGAGGATTAGGCCTCTGCGGAGGATTTCCCTTTCTTGTTTTGCTATTCAGTTTCTTTCAATAAAGCCGAGCATTTCTGATTCCAGATTCTATATTATATTCTTGTTCATCAGCCTTTACTCCTAACAATTGATGCGGTGAACGATGGTCAACTCTAGGGGCGATTCACGCCTAGACGGTTTGGAGAAGGCTACTGCAAAACTCAACGCCCAGCTCCAGCAGACGAACGAACGTGTCTCAGCATTGGGGTCAAAACTCGACTCCATGATAGAGGAAATGCGTGCGGGTTTCGCGGCCCTCAACCACAAGTTCAGAGCAACGCCGGAGGACGGTGCGTCCTCTGAAAATCGGGAATCTAATTCGGTGTCAGCCGGAAACAAATCAACGTCGCCAATGCCAACTTTTGGTGGATCTGAGCCTCTCGCGTGGCTCGAGCGGGCAAACCAATATTTCCTCATCAACAAAACATCATCGGATAGACGTGTCGATGTTGCCATGCTCGCCATAGACGGACCTGCCAAGCCTTGGAAGCAATTGCTCGTTCGTCGCTGCCCCTCCTTATCGTGGGACAAGTTTGTTCAAGAGCTCTTGCAACGTTTTGGTGATACCATCACATCAGGAAGCTGCGTCGCTGGCAATTCATCCAAGTACAGTAGTAAGGATCCTTTTTCTACTGTCTCTGTTGCCAAAAACCAGCCAAAAATTCCACCCAGAACCAGCAATAATTCTGCAGCTATCCTACCCATCGTGACAGCACCATTGCTGTCCTCTAGCCTGTCTACAACAGCCCTGCCGGAGATACCGCCTATTACCACGTCAACAATCCACCCTGATATCGATACCAAAGCGGACAATAGAACACCCCTACCCTTGGTAGTACAACAGCCTATTCATATTTCTGTTTTAGTGCCTATGCCATCTCCTACCAATCTGCCTACACCAACAGTGGTGACAACACCGTTGTGGTTCTCGAGTGCTGATATTTCACTGTTTCAGCCCTTCTTCCCTTTGCTACTACGTACAGTTCATGCCGCTGCTGCTGAGCTGGCCACAATCATGTATCTACTTCTTCTTGTTCATGGGCACATTCCTTGGTTCAGCTTTTCACCTCCTGTCCAGAAGCATGAATGGGAGCCTCCGCCGAACAATGTAATCGGTTTCAGTTTTGAGCTCAGCCTTGAGGGCAAGGTTGTTTTGAGGGTGAGGCAGTTGATACGGATTGGAGGAGGGGAGAGAGAAAGATGGCTGGGCCGGCAGAGAGAAAGGAGGAAGCATGTGGAGAAGATTAAGGGAGAGAGCTGATTCCTATTTTTATGCTTTTCAAATATTTGTTATTCGGTTTCCTTTATTTTAGCACTAGAATTGCCTATATATAGAGAGAGTCTCCTAATAGAGAGATCATCTTGGAGAGATCATTATTGGACGAGTTTTTCTCGTAGGCCTCCTTCGTGAGGATTAGGCCTCTGCGGAGGATTTCCCTTTCTTGTTTTGCTATTCAGTTTCTTTCAATAAAGCCGAGCATTTCTGATTCCAGATTCTATATTATATTCTTGTTCATCAGCCTTTACTCCTAACACTGTTGACATTTTGCTATAAGTTGTTAACATTTGATGTGCAGGCTATTGACAAGCTGTGAATTGTTTTTGCGTTGTTGACATTTCAATACAAGTTGTTGACATTTCAACTTTTATTTTTCTGTCATTTCATAAATGAAATGACGATAATACCCCCTAGTTGACATAATCTACTTTCAGTTGACATTTCAAAAATTTTGTGGATGAGTGGCTGAAAATGCATCTCAATTTTCAATTAAGCTAAAAAATCTACCTAACATAACCTTGGAGTATATAACTAAACTGCGATGTAAACAAAAAATTAATTGGACCAATCATATTTGCATGATTTGATCTAATTTATTGTTAAAAGATACTACTACCATTTAATATACTGTAGTAATTAAGATTCAGTTACGAATGTTTTTCATAAATGTAAATACTACTAAATAAATTGATTTGATTGTAGTGGCAAGCCTCATCAAACTGCACCGTGAATAGTAGCTCCTATATATAATAAACGTGATTGAGTGAGTGTGTAAATTTGGTTTCGGAAAAGTATTTATTCTTGTATTAAAGATCCTGCGTTCATGGCCTCAAATATTTATATGGGTCTTTTGCTTTCTGTCCAGATAAAATATTATAATTAGCAACCAAAAGCTAATATATACTCAATATAAATATATGTAATAGCCGTTGATCCCACAAATTATCTTTTACAGAAACCAAACTCTTTGAAAATCTCGAGGAGCAACTTTAGATTTAAAAAAGGAGGCGTAAAATTGTGATTTAACAAACAAATTAATTCACAATATAAGAGATTAATCTCTTGACCATTTAGGCTGTCAAAAATCAAAATGGGCTTTGACTTACTGTTGTATCGTAACTAATTATGTAAATTAAATTCACGAACCAAGGCCTAAGACTATTAATAGTACTTAGGGTTACCGATTAAATTCAATAGTACTTTTATTTTCGGATACGAAAATAAGTCAATGGCCCAAAATTCTTCCGATGTGGATAATTTCAAGGATCTAAAATAAAGTTGGAAAAGTAGGTTTTTAAAAAGGGTGAGGGTGCTCAAGCTCCCCTGCGAAGAAGGCGAAGGAACGAAAGCCTACATATAACACCGACGTATAATCGACGTGGACCGAACGTAACGATGCATTATGGGGCATCATGCAACATCGTTCATCTTTATGGGGAGTGTTATGTAACTTGAGGTTTGAGGGATGCATGAAAAACGAGTCCCCTCCCCCTATTTATGTTAGTCATTTTCTTAGCCCTAATTGTCTCTCTCCATGCTAGTGCAATGCCACATTTGCAAGTCAACGCCCTCCCAAAAGCATGACGTCATCTTCCACGTCACCCTCCAGCTTGTCCTGCCTCTTTAAGAAGTGTGTGCTTCGCCCTATTGCTTTCTATCAAATCTCACTCTCTTTCTCTCATACTACTAAAAACCTTCACTAAACCCCTCAACTAGAACTAGAAAACATGTACGGAAGCAGCAGGGGCGAACTCCCCTACGACTACACCTCCGAATTCCCACCGGCGCCGCTTTTCATACCCATCCCCGGAGCCGAGCACGACTCCCTATCGGCATTGAGGTCGGAGATCGGATACACCAGCAGCGGCTGCAGCAGCTACGGTGGCTCCCCCACCCCCTACAGCCCCACCCAGATGCAGCGCAGTATCAGCAGCCTCTCTCTTCATGGAAACATGGACGTCTACTCCGCCATCAACTCCTCCTCCCCCGCCTACTGCGACTACGACACCACCTCCGTCAGGAAGGTCCTCAGCACCGGCGATTTGCAGGTACCCCCCATGCACCACACCACCATCTATGATATCAAAATAAGCTTATATTATCAGATTAATAATGTCCGAGGTCAAAAGTCTCGGGTTTCAGCCTATAGCTAGCTGCCTTTAAATTTCTGTTCATTTATCAATGAAAAAAACAAGGTTATAACATATATTGGTGAATGGGGATCACAGCAGCAGCAGCAGCAGCAGCAGAGCCCGAGAATGAACAGTCCGTTGATGAACGAGAGCAGTATTATAGAGAGCATGAGTAGAGCCAGTCCATACAGCCCCGAGGAGAAGAAAGAGAGAATCGAGAGATACAAAAGCAAGAGGAATCTTAGGAATTTCAACAAGAAGATAAAGGTTTGGTTTCTTCCTTACAGTTTTATATGCCAGGTAAGGTTACATATATGTAACAGTGGTTGTTTTGTTATTTCAGTACGAGTGCAGGAAGACGTTAGCAGACAGCCGGCCGCGAATAAGGGGGAGATTCGCCAGGAACGACGAAACAGACAAGGCACCTCAGACTCAATCTCAATGGGAAGAGCACAACCAAGACGAGGATGATGAAAACTGGATCAATTTTATTGATTCGTTTTCGGCCAATCTCATGCCCTAAGGGCACTTGTTTCTGGGTTTCTGGTCCCATATAGTATAATTAACCAGGTGTTCCAGCCTTCTTGTCAGGGACTCTTCTTCCATAGATGCATGGACCATTAATACTTAGTTTATGTATCATGAGAGATTCTTGTGTAAAACCATATGATGGGTCAAATATTTCTTTAGACACAAGTTTGAATTTGAATAACAATTCTGGACCCATCAAACATTACTGTATAATGTGCAGTATAATTGATACAGAAACTGATGGTCGTTATCATAGTCCACTTAAGTCACTATTATGCATGAAAACTTGTCTATATATGTCTCGTTTCACTACCCTTCCTATCCTGTTCCTATCGACGAATTAGCATTCCTCTATAAAATACTCTCGCTGCAAGTGTGTATGTCAATATTCTCTTTCGACACCACCAACTAGATTATCACAACTTTAATCGGGTAGATACAGAAAAACATGTCTTATGGAAACACAAAAGTAAGTCCGAAACCAACAAAAATACGGCCTACCTTCGTTGCTCGTGAAGATATACTTCACCTACAACACAACCAAAGCACTTCTGGTTTTATAGCTCAGTAATACTCCCCCCTTCTGTAAATATGTAAAAGACCATAATACAAATCTAATTATCTCCTAACTTCAAATAAAAGATAATTATGAATCAAGAACTTCAAAACCATGAAACAATCGACCTTTACAGCTATCCTCTATTAGAAGAATATTGAGTAATTGTGGTTATTAAATTCTTGGCCAAGGAGAATAAGTTGAAAGACATAGTTAGTTAGATGCTATAAAATTGTTGATTGTATTTTATAGAAATGTAGGTCTAAAGCCTACGCTAAAGAAACAGGCATGGGAGGAAAATAAAGAAGATAATTAGATTGGAGGGCCATATAGTGGGATTAGATGCTTCAAAAGGAAATCCTCTAAATTGATCCCATCTCAAATTTGTGGGTTTTACAATACAAACAGAAGATTATCTATTGTCATCGTGGGCCTAAAATGATTATTTAAAAAAGAAGAGTTACTATTGTATTAGAATTTAAAGTACATACTAGTACAAATACAAAATGAAACAAAATCTCGAATAAATTCTACAGAGGGCAAAATCACTGATTGTAGCGCAGGTCAGAGTTGGTGGGGCGACAAGCAGAGGAAAAACAATCTAATCATAACCATTGCAATTTGCATTAGTTACAAATTGTTTGTAGTATATATAATGCTAAGCTACTAAATGCATGATGCACTTTTCCAACTTACATTAGTAAATTAGAAAGCGCATGTTTGGCTTTAGGAGCCATAATACACATTTAATATTGCAAAAGCAGGTGATTGCACAATCTCTTTACACTAATCATTTGGTCTCTCTCATGTTACTGAATCATTGATTTCAGCATTACAATAATGCAAAAATCAGCTCAGGTGAGGAAGAGAAGCAATTTGACTCAGAATCTGAATCTGGACTTTATTTCAATAAAGTCTAATACCCAACACAATGGTCCCTAGAAGTGGGGGAGGCCGGCCTTTGTCGGCCGGCGGTGGCCTTTCCACTACCTCTATAAATCTTCTTACCTAAATCAAACCTACTTATATCTTGATCCATCTCACATAAGTAAATACATTTATAGTTACTTTGAAAACACACCTGCAATGAGATTGGTAAAAGTACCCGAGGAGAGTCGTGCGCGATCAATTTACCGACCGATCCTGCAACAACAACAAGGAGAGAAATCTTCTCTGTGATCTGTTCAGATTATTAACATTTTCCAAAAAGACAAGAAACCAAATGCAAAAATGAGTTTACATATTCATGTGGTGGTTTAGTATGTAGAATAGGCATGTTACAGGGTTCCAAGAATAGACAGTAAGTTGGATCCAACTCAAGGAATAAATAAAATCAGCAGCATTTTTATTTGAATATAAACCTGATGCTAAATGAGTCCCTGTTATGTTGGAAAAGGATATGTTCAAGGCAAAAAAAGTAGCAGACAGCAGCCACTTTCACAGTTTTTAAAATAAAAGTGAGATATTGCCCTAGCACATGCAAACCACTACTAGCTTCCAATCAGCAAGTCTAAGAAAATAAACAATAATAATGTCGTACGGTGGCCTCATCATTCCTCAAACCTTCAAAATCAAATCATCATATGAATAGTTCTTCAGTTTATTCCAACCTGATGAAGCAGGGCATATACTCAATGATCCTTTGGTTGTCTGAAGGGCCATAAACGATATAAACTGAAATAGTAACATTTCACTGAAGCAGTAGTCCAATTCACTTTGGTAATGATAAATCAGAGATTCAAGCACATAGGAGAAGGAATTGTGGGATAAGCACTTAATATTATTAGCACGGATAAGAGCCCTCGTGATTTCTTACAGATCAAAATAGTCAGATGTATTACATCTTTTTGCTCTGGAAAATAGACTTCTACTGATCACATGTGGCAAAATACAGAGGAATGTACACTTCCAACATGCTAAAAGGAACCATTCAGATCTGAGAGTCCATGTTAATAACAAACTCAATGGAATGAAATTGGTAATCATTTGTTCATTCACATAAAATCGCTTCCACTCACAGGGACTATCACTATTATATAAAAGTCAGAAAAATAAGTTGAAGTAGCAGTACAAGCCTTAATCACTGCTTTCGTTTGGTGGGGGAGGGGCATTAGCAAATTAATAGGAAAAGTTGCAAAATTAAAGATATACACTTTTCCCTATATGGAAAGCAACATCTCCTAACATGACTCAACACAAAATACAATAATTCCATGCCTCGGTTGTTTCCATTAAACCTTGAGAAGCAGAGCAATCCAATATCTGAATTCTGATAAAAAAAATATGTGAGTCTATGAGATAATCTTACATACTAGCTTGGTCTTTACTTTCGGAGCTTCTTCTTGGAAGGCTTGGATTTCATATAACGCTTGAATGGAAACAAGACAGGTTGATGAGGCGACTTTCCTTTTCTTTTATTTATTCCTGCAACAGATGAAAAATAAAATCAACAATGAGAGTTCATTATTAGTTTTCTAAGAATTCTCACAAAGGATTAAGGTAAGAAATTTATCATGCAAACTCAGACCCCACAAAATCTCATAATAAACGGATGGAGCAAAATGTACCTGCACGAGATTTAGCAAAGCCTTGACAATCAGGGACTGAATCTATTGGCATCAACTCGACCATCACGTCATCATTTGTTGGCTCATCAAAATTTGTTATCATATTTGAAGACCCCTCTAGAGGCGACCCAAGACCAAACTTAATAGAACTATCAGTAATTTTACTACACTGTCCTCCTTCACCACAACCATCTTCATAGGAGATGTGAGGTGATGCCAAGGGATACTCTTGCGTAGTTTCAATGGCATTTTTGTTGTGAATTTCATCCATTCTGTTACCTTCATTTGCACATGCACCCATTTCTAATAGATTGTCCGTACCAGGATCTAATGGAAAGATAGAGGAACTAGATTTATTCAAGGGATTGGAAAGTTCTACAGTAACATGGTTGTCAATAGCTAACGTATTGCTCTTTGTGATATGAACTTGTCCACCACTATGTACAAAGTTTCCTTGCTTGACAGGGGATGGGGGATCTTTTATTCGGGTTTCAGATGCAACAGTATTTTTTTCCAAGTCATTTGAAGTCTTCATAATTTCTTCAGAATCTGCGGAATTAACACTGAAAGTGGGCAAAGACAACGGCGACGAATCTCCCAAACCTGAAATCTGATATTCTCCCTGTGCAACATCAACGGAAACTTGATCACGTCCTAGAAGAGGTGGAAGCGCAAGTTTTGCATCCGGAACATAACCCAATTGAACTTCTGAATCTTGACAGTCAGAGTTGGCATAAATATTAGTGGCACCAGATGGTGACGTTTGACCTTCAGGCAGTTCAATAACCCCCTCAGGTTCATTACTCAAATTACCAGGACCGTCTTCATTTTTAAGCAGGCTGTGGTGTTGTTCATGCAAAGTGTTAGCAACATGCTTTTCAAGCTTTTCATCTGAAGCACCCCCCTCAGTCTCAACGACAGGAAGAGCACGTTTATCCACATCACACGGCTCCAAAGATGTCTTAATCGCATATACCAGATCTTTGATCTGGAAACCATGTGCAGGCAGGCCATTCAAATTTGAGGTGAAGTTGATGGTTTTCACATTTTCTTTTACAGTTTTCGAAATAGTAAAAGACTTCTCCATGTCTTCCAATAGCACATCGCCCTGGCCACTAGAAATAGGATCCCATTTGAGCCAATCATCAAACACAGATTTTGATGTATTGGATTGTCCACCAGATGGTATCTCTTCAACTTTAACAGCCTCTTTGTAAAAATGTTTTTTCCTTATTGCATTAGCTAGGAGAGATCTGAAGACAACAAATAAATTAATTAAGGGCATTTAATATATTTCCACTAGAAAATACAACAAAGTTGACAAACAACATGTCTATAGCTTAAGCAACTCACACACCTACAGTTTGAGGAGATAGCTGCTTTAGCACGTTCTCTAGAGAGTCCCAGCAAAAAGAACAGATTTGCTACATCTTGGGGCCCTCTAAGTTCAGAGGCAGAAGAGGCATCACTACATATAATTAAATTTTTCCCTCGAGTCCAATCAACAAGAAGCTGGAAGATTAAACAGTTAGAATGGTCTGATAAAAAAGAAATATACCTTTTTAGAAGCAATGAACTAACAGGCAGACGAAAATTTCTCATGAAACACGAGTGATTGTAACTATGCATACAATGCATGGCCTGGAAATTCAGAACTTGGGTAGTTAGGGAATCTGAACACATCTAGAACATAATATAGGGACAGTGAACCCTCAGTCACCACTGCAGATGGAGATCTAGGCTAGTCTGATGACTAGATTCTTTTCTGATGCAATATATAACAGCATGTATCCTCTGGAAGCTTTGGGTTTGAAATCACAGTGGTCAAACATACACAAACAATCACATGCAGAATACTGTATATTCACCTTGCAATAGGATATCATTTTTCGTTTTGATTCTGCATCACCAATCAGATCAGAGTATGTGATCTCAAAGTACAACCCTCGCTGCACATAAAAGATGCAAAAATATTAACTGAAAACCATCAAACAGAATGGTGGAAAATATCTATAGAGAGACATAAAGCATTCACCAAACACTATTTAATAAATTGTTCATAGCATTTAGTCCAGCATGTTTTCCTTCAACTATTTTCACCTCCAACAGTTACATAGAATCAAAATTGGCATTCTCAAGTAAATTCGGTATAGCCCCTATTTTCTGGAGCGTTAGAAAATACAGTTTATGATACCATGTTGTGACTATCTCAGGAGCAAACTCTAATTGGTACTTCAGATCTCTTCAGTCTGGTACTTCAGATCTCTTCAGTCAAGAAACGAACTAAATTAAGAATGTGTGGAAGCTAGCTGACAGCAAGGTTTAACATCTTAAGGGAATTACAGTTTTAACTAAGTTCTACTACATCCTAAAGAAAGCATTGGCAAATAGTGGCTAAATCAATGTACTCTTAATAAACACACAATGAATAAAAGTACCTGCAATAAGGCCCAAACTACATAGATTGCAACAATATACCAGCTAAATATCGCAGATAATCTCACAGAAAATGTTTGCAGAACGAAACAACATAATACAGAATGCCACAGAAGGAACCTTAATTGCAGCTTTGATAATAGGCTGCTTTAGCCTGAAGCTGAATGAGTCCATCTTCGAGAAATCAATAGAGATCATATCAACCTACACATTCACCATCAAAAGGCTCACGTTAATTATAAATATTTAAATGCACCAAACAAGGTTAATCGGCCAGAATGCAGAAACCTCCGAATTTTGACAAGCCTGATCAAATGCATCTTGTCTAGTAGGCCTAAGGGCGACGATGTCATAGCTTCGCAGCACGGGGTTACAGGAATTAAGAGCCAAAGCCTGGGCGGAATTAGTGACGACGACGGTAAGGCGGGTGTACTGGCGGAAGGGGGCTGTACCGGAGACGTGTAGAATGTCGCGGTGGAACTTGACGGAGGCGAAGAAGGAAGAGGAAGAGGGGGTGAGTGTGGAGATGGGGAAGAGAACGATGGAGCAGCGGTCGGATTCGGACATGACGCCTGTGAGGATGCGATTGTAGGCGACGCCGGTGTAGCCGAGTTCCATGGCTTTCAGAGCGAGCTTCAGGCGGCGGCCTCTCAGGGAGGGTTTGTCGACGGCATGGCGGTCGGATTCCCGGTAGGGTATGTTCAAGTCGAAGAACCCCATTTGTGATGGCGGCGGCGCGGCGGGGACTCTGTTTGGGTGGCGGCGGGGCAAAGGGTATGAATTTAGCAATATTTATGTGTGATTATGTTTAACTTATATTAAATTTTGCTATATTACCACTAGTTTTAATATTATGTTACAATTACCACTAGTGTCTACAATAAACTGTACTTAATATTTTATTAAAATTTGTGTCTATCCTTAATAGGATTGCTAAACAAATACTCCAGTACTTAATGGTTTATTAGAACTTGTATCCATCCTTAAAAAATACAGTATCTCCTAAATTAATCATTTCACAAATATGATAACTACTTTGGAACTCAAGAAGTATTTTATAAAAAAAAAATTTATTAAATATTTATTTGAAAATAGAGGAAGGAGCTATTTCATTCGTTCCAAAAAATAGAAACTCTTTCATTATTTATTTATTTTTTAAAAATAAAATCTCTTTAATTTTAGAAAGTGAACCTCACAATCCACGAACACTAATTCACTAGTCTTTTTTTTCCTTTCATTCTCTTATTTTATTATTTCTTTCTCTTCATTTCTCTTGCTTTACCTATTTTTTCTCAATATTAAAATTTTTGCCATATCTATAATTTCTAATTTTAAGAAATATTAGTTCAGATAATATAGAAAATTAGAAATACTCCATAGAATATAATAGAATACTTAGTTAGGTCACCCGCAAAGCGTCACGCAGGTGGCTCGTAACCCGTCCATCCGGGACGTCACGCAGGTGGCTCGTAATATTACCGTTTTTCGACCGTTTTTTTTATTTTTATTTTATTTTTGTACTCTATAAATACTCCTAATTCATCCTCATTTCACACACAAATACACATATATTCTTCCCAAATCATCTCCATTTCCCCTCCAATTTTCATCTAACCTCTCATCACAAAATGTCCGGCGACAGAAACTCTGGCGGTGGCGGCTCCGGCTCCGGCGGGTTTGACATCAACGCGTTCGGCGACTGGGGGCATGTACAATGTCCTGGGTGGTGGTTCCGGTTCGTCGACGCCGGGGGTACCAACCATCCCATTTTGATGTGGATGCATACGCCCGTCCCTCCGCCCCGAGGTATTCGCAGGGATTATCCCAGATTCAGGAGGATTATTCGGTTGAACCCACTCCGGAAGGAGGCCGAGGCGGTGGAAGCTCCAGGGCGGAGGCAGACGAGGAGGATCTAGGCCGACATCCGTACAGCCCCAAGGAAACGTTGGTTGTGTACAACGTCTGAATCAACGTCTCGTACGATCCCATCGTCGGGAATCAGCAATCTCAGAAGTGCTTCTGGGAAAAGGTCACCGAGGCCTACCACGAGATTAAGCCGAAGGGGTCCCACCGCCGCACATTTAAGATGTTCCGCGCTCACTCTGACCGAGTCGACAGAGAGGTCAAAAAATTATGTGCCATCTACAAGAGTGGAGCGGCTCATTACCAAAGCGGAGCCACTATAGCTTCTTTGCGAGTCTACTTCGACGACACCGCCAAACAATTCAAACATGTCGATGTTTGAGAGGTCGTCAAAGACGAGGAAAGGTGGGCCGACGGTGTCTGGTCCAGCTCAGGCTCGACCTCGAAGCGCACGAAGCACGCGGCGGGTGACCAATACTCGTCTAGTGAGGGCGGTTCGGGCAGCGCCGCACAAGAGTTTGCCTCGTAGGAGGTTGAGGGCACGGCATACAATGCCGGGGGGTCCTCCCGTGGGCGCCGTCGGCCGCAAGGAAGAAATGCGGCGAAGGCGGCTAGAGGGAGGAGGGGCCGAGCCGAATCAAGCCAGGCGGGCTCGGGGGCACCCTCGAACTCCCTAATGTCCATGTACATGACCGCCACAATGGCGGACACTTCCCGCATGACGCCTCCCCAATACCAAGCCCATCTTGCTGGGATTGAGTTTATGGCAAGACAACTTGGTATTCCGCCTCCAGGCGGCTTCAGTGCATCTCCACCGCCTTCGGGGGATGATTCGCTGGCGGAGTAGTTTTTTTATTTTCTATAAAATTGTATTTTAAATTATGTAATTTTTTTTAGGATTTTAATTATGTGTTTTTTTAATTTTTTTTTTATTTTAAGTTGTATTTTTATTTTATGTTGTAATTTTATTTTATGTTGTAATTTTATTTTATTTAATTAAGTGTGTTTTTTATTAATTAATTTGTTGGAAATAAAAATAAAAAATGAAAATGAATAAATAGTAATTTAAGAGATGATTAAGAGACGGATAAGAGATGGATGATTGCAGGTTATGTCCCTTAGTTAATAGATGAAGTAAAAAGTACACTAGAACCCAAGAATAGTAATTTAAGAGAGGGACGGGTAAGAGAGCGTTGTTTTTGGGAATTCTGCGCTGCTGATGCTCTTAGAGTGAAGGTACGTAGCTTGTAGTTGTACGCATTCTTATTTGTAGAGTTGTAGTTGTACTGTTGTAGCTTGTCCTATAACAAAGGGTACCGTATCACAGCCGCATCTCTGCCTTTCTCTCTCCTCCCCCATCTCTCTCACACACACTAGAATTCTTCCTCATAAATACCAATCGCATCCCATCATTTATACACTTCCTAGAGACGCAGAAACTTCAAACCCTGCGCTAACCATCCATCATTCCTCCATTCTCCAATTCTCCACCATTATTCACTACTGTATGCGTTAAAAGCTGCGATTTTGACCCAATCGGGCAGCCGCCGAGGTGGTGAGTCGCATTGTTATTGCTATTTGTTTCATATTTGTGGTTTATTTTTGTGATTTGATGTAGATCAGCCAGTGAAGGATCTCGATTTACTGTTGAAAATTATTTGGCAATTAATCATTTCGTCGGATTTGTATCGTGACGTTTATGATTGATTTCTCGTTTTCAGGTTATATTTCGACGGGTTTGGTGAATCGGGTGATTTAATTTTGTGGCCTCATGGGGAAAGGAGGGCAAAATTATGGTAAGAGTGAGAATTTGGGTGATGGTGATGGTAAGGAGCCGAAAGGGGATCATTACGCTGCGTGGTCGAAAGATGTAAGGGAGTGTGAGGAGAAGTTTCAAGTGAGGAAGGACTATGGGTTGTTGTCTGGTGATGTTGAAAAGAGAAGGCAGATCTACGGTCTTAATGAGCTGGAGAAACACGATGGGCCTTCAATTATCCGCTTGATTCTAGATCAGTTCAATGACACGTTAGTGAGAATTTTATTGGTTGCTGCGGTGGTTTCTTTTGTGTTGGCATGGTATGATGGGGACGAAGGCGGGGAGATGGAGATCACGGCCTTTGTGGAACCTCTCGTGATATTTTTGATATTGATAGTGAATGCCATCGTTGGTGTTTGGCAGGAGAACAATGCGGAGAAAGCACTTGACGCATTGAAGGAAATCCAGTCAGAGCATGCAACTGTTATTCGAGATGGTAAAAAGATTGCTAGTTTGCCAGCGAAGGAGCTTGTTCCTGGAGACATTGTGGAGTTGAGAGTTGGGGATAAAGTTCCTGCAGATATGAGGGTTTTGAGCTTGATCAGCTCAACCCTCCGAGTTGAACAGGGGTCATTGACTGGTGAGAGTGAGGCAGTGAGCAAGACTACCAAGACTGTTGCAGAGGACGTTGACATTCAAGGGAAGAAATGTATGGTGTTTGCTGGGACTACTGTGGTGAATGGGAACTGTATATGTTTGGTGACTGCAATTGGAATGAATACAGAGATAGGGAAGGTGCACTCTCAGATTCAAGAGGCATCTCAGAGTGAGGATGATACGCCCTTGAAGAAGAAGCTGAATGAGTTTGGAGAAGTTTTAACTGCCATCATTGGGGTGATCTGCACTTTGGTTTGGCTGATTAATGTCAAGTACTTCCTTTCCTGGGAGATTGTTGATGGGTGGCCAAGGAACTTTAAGTTCTCATTTGAGAAGTGCACTTATTACTTTGAGATTGCTGTAGCATTGGCAGTTGCTGCTATTCCCGAAGGTTTGCCTGCAGTAATCACAACTTGCTTGGCGCTCGGAACACGTAAGATGGCTGCTAAGAATGCCCTGGTTCGCAAGTTGCCTAGTGTTGAAACCCTTGGCTGCACCACAGTGATTTGCTCTGATAAGACTGGGACTCTGACTACCAATCAGATGGCAGTGTCTAAGCTTTTCGCTATGAGTTCCAAGCCCCATGATGTACGTTCCTTTGATGTGCAAGGGACTAGTTATGATCCATTTGATGGGAAAATACAGAACTGGCCAGTAGGTCAATTAGATTCTAATCTTCATATGATAGCAAAGATTGCTGCTATCTGCAATGATGCTGATGTGGAAAAGGCTAGCCAAGAAAAATCTGGACATTATGTGGCCAATGGAATGCCAACTGAAGCTGCACTCAAGGTATTTATTTATCTGAATATTTTTTCTGCACTAAATTGACAACACTTTCTTCCAGCTAATTAATTTACTAGCATACAACAATGTTTTTCAAACTGTCCTTTCCGGGGCACAATCAGTGACATACAGCTCAAATAACGTCTCCAGGTTTGGGTTGTTGATTTTGCTGAAAGTTAAATTTCCGTTTGGAAATTTTGTGTCTTGTATTTTCATTTGTGAATGTTTCTGATTCGCCTTGGTAGCATTATTGACTTTGCTTCTTGCTACTAACTGGGGAGTTACTCCAGATTCATACCTTGATGTATAACATTGCTTGACTCGATTATGTTATCAGGTTATGGTTGAGAAAATGGGCCTCCCTAATGAAATAGCTTCTGGACCGTCTTCAGGATATGATGGTGTTCTAAGTAAGTTATATTTTTTGTGCTAGAAGGAATCAATCTGCAATTAGTTGAGAATTGACTCATTTGCAATTTTAAATTGAATCACTAGGGTGCTCCTACGCATGGAATAAACTCGAGAATCGAATTGCTACCCTTGAGTTTGACCGTGACAGGAAATCCATGGGTGTTATTGTGAAGTCTCGTAGTGGAAAAAAGACACTACTTGTAAAGGTTGGTTTTCCTCCACATTGACTTCTCAAGTTATTGAATTATGCTTCATATAAAACTTAGTTTAGATGTGTTGCTGAATCTTGCACGGCTTCCACATTTGCAGGGTGCAGTGGAGACACTATTGGATAGAAGCTCATTTGTTCAATTGCTTGATGGCTCTATTGTAGAACTGGATAAAGAATTTAAGGAAGTTATATTGAAAAGTCTGCATCAAATGTCAAGCAGCGCATTAAGAGTTCTGGGTTTTGCATACAAGGATGATCTTCCAGAATTCGCTACATATAATGGTGATGAAGACCATCCATCTCATCAGCTCTTATTGAACCCTGTCAATTATTCCTCAATTGAGAGCAGATTAGTCTTTGTTGGTTTGGCTGGTTTAAGAGTGAGTTGGTTTCTCATTATTTTTAACTTTTCTTTCTTTAGCAATTAGCTCTACCCCGGCATGTCATTATAAGACTTGGGATTAACAGCGTGATTTTCTGTATGTTGTTTAAGGATCCTCCAAGGAAAGAAGTCCCTGAAGCAATTGACGACTGCAGAACAGCTGGAATCAGGGTTATGGTAATCACAGGAGATAACAAAGAAACAGCAGAGGCAATTTGTCGTGATATAGGTGTTTTTGGTCGCCATGAGAATATCACTTCGAGGAGCTTAACAGGAAAAGAGTTCATGGAACTCTCAAGCCGTGACAAACAATCACATTTAAGTCAAAGTGGAGGGCTTCTTTTCTCAAGGGCTGAACCAAGGCATAAACAAGATATAGTGAGGTTGCTCAAGGATTCTGGTGAAGTTGTAGCAATGACTGGGGATGGAGTGAATGATGCACCTGCACTGAAAATGGCTGATATTGGAATTGCAATGGGAATTGCCGGGACAGAGGTGATAACTTTGTATAAAAATCCCAATTATGCATGCTATTTATGAACACTCTTACAAATTTCTGCAACTTGCATCTTGTGTTGCAATGAGCTGTTTGCACCACTACGTAGAAATATCTCTTGATACTGTTATGTAATTTTATTGATCCAAACAAGTTCATACCTTTTCTGTTCAGTCATTGTGCTTCATGTGCAAGAAACAAATTGTTCAATCCTTTCTAACCAGTCATTCTTCTCCTTCCCTGTAGGTTGCAAAGGAAGCTTCTGACATGGTTTTAGCTGATGATAATTTCAGCACAATAGTTGCAGCTGTTGGTGAAGGCAGATCCATTTACAATAACATGAAGGCCTTCATCAGGTAAAAATACATTCCATCTATTTGGTTTGATAGCTTTTATTCATTAGTAAATATTACCCCTCTTAAATTTCCTCCCATGATAGGATCCATTTTACTATCGACTATTTATTCTGAACGTTTCAGTGTCTTGTTAGTTAAATTGTGAATAGTTGGAGGCCTTTGCAAAGATGATGCTAATGGTTCAAACATAGAAATCCCATTAAGACTAGACTGCCATTCGTAATTCTTTTTACACATGTTGCCTTTATAGCTATCTGGTAATTGATGAGTCTGTTGGTCTGGTCATGATTTGATACATAATGTCTCTTAGCTGAGGATTGCTATGGAAACTGGTTGATTCATTGTTGAATGTTCTTCGAGAGGGATGGGCTCGTAATTATTGCATAACAGTAATTAATATTTATCGTCCAACTTAACTTGACTTGTACTTTCCCATATGTGGATGAGTTTTGTGCAGTAAAAAATTTCATCTTTAAGAATTTATGGGTTCAATTTATTCCAAATTATTTAATTTATCATTCTCATAAGTTAATTTGGAAGTTTCTAGATTCCACTTTCCGATAATCAAGTGTAGTAATTGTAGCAAGGTATGCCAATTCAAAGATTGCCAAGGGAAAAGGAGAAATGCTGTTCTGTTTTTCACTTTTGACTTTAATGATGACATGCTGCTTGATATGCTCATACTTAATTGTTTCATTTATTGCAGATACATGATCTCCTCAAATATTGGCGAGGTGGCTTCAATATTTCTCACTGCTGCCTTAGGCATTCCAGAGGGCCTGATACCAGTGCAGCTTCTGTGGGTTAACTTGGTAACTGATGGACCACCAGCTACTGCTTTAGGATTTAATCCACCTGACAAGGATATAATGAAGAAACCACCTAGAAGAAGTGATGATTCGTTGATCAGTCCATGGATTTTGTTCCGTTACTTGGTATGTACCTTCATTGCCTTTAAATCCATCTTCTCTCATGCAAGATGCACATTCATATATTTGTTCTCTCATGTTGATACAGGTCATTGGATCTTATGTCGGTTTAGCTACTGTGGGAGTATTTATAATATGGTATACCCAATCATCTTTCCTTGGCATTGATCTCAGTGGAGATGGACACAGCCTCGTGACATACTCCCAGCTTAGTCACTGGGGACAGTGCCAAACCTGGCAGAACTTTACAGCCTCACCTTTCACAGCTGGGGATCAAGTGTTCAAATTTGAGAATCCATGCGACTACTTCCAGACAGGGAAAATAAAGGCTATGACTCTCTCCTTGTCAGTGCTGGTTGCTATCGAGATGTTCAACTCACTGAATGCTCTATCCGAGGATGGAAGCCTCATCACAATGCCTCCATGGGTCAACCCATGGCTTCTCATAGCTATGTCAATATCATTTGGGTTGCACTTCCTGATTTTGTATGTGCCTTTCCTTGCTCAAATATTTGGCATTGTGCCTCTAAGCGTAAATGAGTGGTTGCTGGTGTTGGCTGTGGCTTTACCGGTGATATTAATAGACGAGGTTCTGAAGTTCGTGGGCAGATGTACAAGTGGCGTCAGGAGATCAGATGCAAGAAGATCTTCCAAGCGTAAGGCTGAATGAGGATGCAAACGTACGGTTTTAAGGCTGAAACTCAAGCTGAAATGATGATAAACACAGTTTCTTCCGCCCTTGATATAGAAATAATGCCTATTTGTTTTGCTGGAGATTGATTAGACATTGCATTACTTTGAGATATAGGTTTTTAACTAGCTTTAACCCAGTGACGTGCCTTGTAATTTTGGGCAAACTTGTTACAGACATTTGGGGCGAAACACTTAATTTAATCTTCTCTTTTCTTTTACCCTCTTAGAAATGTTTTTGGATATCATAAATGAAGAAGGCTGGCTATATAGAATGGCTGTTAGAGAGCTGGAAATAAAATTTCATACTACTATAAATGTGTATATGAGCAACTTAACAAGGGACAAACACATAAAAAAAAACTGCAGCAGCTATGCAAATCATCTACCCTCAGATCTGATGAGCTGAGAGAAGACTTTACTAACAGAAGCATCAGAGAGATCATCACCACTCGATCTTTCAAACTGGCCGAATGAATTGCTCGTGTCAACATCGTTGAAGTGTGGAGAAATCTCATGTATATAATTGCTACTGCTTTCCTCAGGATCATCTCTCTCCACTGCCTCTTGAAGCTGCAGTGCATACTCCAAGTTCCACAGCACATCTCCCATGGAGGGCCTGTCCACCCCGAACTCAGCCAGGCATTTCTCCGCTGTTTCGCCATATTTCCTGAGGGAGTCAGGCTTTATCCTGCCAACGAGTCTGTGGTCGATTATCTGATCCAGCTCCCCCTTCTTCTGCCACTTGATCGCCCATTCCCCTAAGTTCACCATCTCTCTAGGCAAGGATGGATCTATCACAGGCCTAGCGCACAAAACTTCAAACATCACCACACCAAATGAGTAAACATCTGATTTCTCCGTCAGCTGCTGCCTTCTGAAGTACTCGGGATCAAGGTACCCGAAGCTGCCCTTAACAGCCGTGCTGACATGCGTCTTATCTATGTCAGGCCCGGTTTTGGACAGCCCGAAATCTGCTACCTTAGCCATGAGATTCTCATCCAGCAATATGTTTGCAGATTTCACATCACGGTGTATGACAGCTTTCGTGTAGCCAGTGTGAAGGTAGTCTAAACCTCGTGCTGCCCCAATGCATATTTGGAGCCTCTCCTTCCACCCTAAACTGGGGAGATTCGAGCCATATAGATGACTCTTGAGGGTGCCGTTTTCCATGTACTCGTAGACAAGAATCATCTCGTTCTTCTCGTCACAGTAGCCAAGTAAAGAGACCAGATGGCGATGGCGGAACCTTGAAAGCATCTCGATTTCAGTTCTGAACTCTGCTAGGCCTTGTGGGGAACTCGGATTGCCTCTCTTGACAGCTAACTTAGTCCCATCTCCAAGAACGCCTTTGTAAACTTTTCCAAAGCCACCAACCCCTACCACACGGCCCTCATCGAAGCTGTTGGTTGCTTCTTCAACCACAGCAAATGGCATGCAGTAGCTCAAGTTGGAATCCATGTTGTGAGAGTGAGAAGCTCCACCATCAACTGGTATATGAATCCATGTTTTCGAGTGGCTAACTTCTTGCTTCTTCTTCTTTCTCCTCTGCGCGAAAACAAGAATCCCTACCACAATCAAAGAAAGAAAAGGCACTCCAACACTCACACCTACAATCACAGCCAACTTATTCTTGGATCTCGAAAATGGAGCTAAACTAGATCCACCAATGGAAAAGCTTCCCTTCTTGCTTATCTTCATAACCTCCAATCCGTTGAGAAGGGCGTCTGGGTAATAACTCAATTTGGAAGGACCAATACTCACACTCAAGCTATCTTTATCCATCAATGGGGTGACAAAGTCTTTAAAATACGCGGTGGCCAAACGTCCCTGACTCACAGAACTCAGCTCAAGATCACGATCAACAAGAAATCCACCAATGTACACATCAAACACAAGCTGATTAGCCCCCTTGCTCACAATGTCACAGAAATGCAACCTAATCAAGTACTGAAAGCCAGCATCCACTCCAAAATTCCATGTCACATTAAAGTTGCTATTGGGATCACTCTGAGAGTTCATCTTGGTGCAAGTTCCATACACAGTGGGAGGTGCAATATCTTGTGTTGCACCGCCTCCCGGATACCTAACACCACCAATATTCGAGGCATTGGTGGCTAGGTCAGGGTGCAGCAAGAAGGGCCAGTCCGGGACCCAACTTCGCCCCAAAGTGTCGTTCACCAATGACACGAAAGGGCCACCCATATTCACCCTAACAACAGTCTCTAGAGCTTGATCAACTAGGCCACTATAAGCCATAACTGGATTGAAAAGTGAGGCATCATCAATGATGAGGCTATCAGGAGCAGAGACAACTTCCACAGAGTTGACATATGCAAATGAGTTTCTTGAAGGGGAAAAGGTGATCATTGTGTTTCCACTAGTCATGTTTAGTAAGTATTCATTGACAGTAGCATTTTGGGGGCTGAAATCACTAAGCAGCCTAGTTTCTTTATGGGATGAAAAAACAGAGAAAGTAGCAGATTTCATGTCAAAATTCTGGTAATGAAATGGATAGAAACGGAGGCGAATCCAATGCCTACCACTCTGCCTAAGAGGGAAGGTGTATGTTGAAGGCTTGGTGAAGATTCTAGCAGTTGGAAACAACACAGAATCGTCGGATGATGCGATGGAATTGGAAGTGGTGTGGGCTAAGATATCTTCTGGAGTTGAGAGATATCTTGAAGATGGTTTATCAGCTATGTAAGTGATGCTCCCTACTGCAACATCAGTTGATGATCCACAATTTACGTAGTACTTATCTTTAGGATCGAATCCTATACAAGAACATACGAAATTCAAGATCAAGAATTGCAAGAGTAGAAATCTCAACACCCCACAAGCTATCAATATCATCATGATATAAGCATAAAGATTGCCACTTTGAGGTAGGAGAAGGTGAGAGAAGAAGAGAGATGGTTTAATTAGACTGAAGAGAGAGAAAAGCAGATGAATGTTTTAGAAGGAAACAAATGGACAAAAGTTTCAAAGTTGGTGGCGCTCAACAACAAAAAAAGATAGCGAAGCATGGCACAATACAGCGACCCCAGATATATTTTGATTCAAATTGTTGTGAGATTTTCCTTTAAATGATTACTATACTGTGAAAATGGGATTTATGTAGGAGACTAATCTATAACTCTTTTTTATTTTCTAAATTGAGTGATGAACCCTTTAAAAATGATGAAAAAGAAAAAAGTTAGAAAACAGCAGTATCAGTTACAAAATGAAATGAAAATAATTATTTTGCGATCCTTTCATAAAAAATTGAGATTGTTTGGGAAGATTATTTTCCATTTAAATAATTTCAAATGATTACATAGTATAGCGTGCACGGGTGCTAATGGATAATAGCGACGCTTTCGTCACATAGTAGCTAAGATCATAATTCATTCATATCCAAATGAATCAATCGCCTTGTTGACATCATGTACTGCAATTTATTTATTATATTCAATATATGTAATAATATGTGGGAAATAAATTTAGAGCGTAATGCGGGTGGATAATGGAATTGACTTGAGCCAAATCAAATTGAATTGAAGGGTTGCAATTTGATACACGAGTATGTTTGCACTTCAATTAATTTAATTTTATGTCGGAGGTAAACAGATGGAAACTATATTTCCCTGTCAGTTCAAAGTTTTATCACAACTCGTCGACTTTCAGCAACAATAGATCAGATTTAACAGAATAAACGTTTTTGGTAGTGCCATTAATTCTCACACTACTACCTAATAAGAGCAAAGTAGTTGAAATGGTTAAATAACAATCGCAACTTAAGAATTTAACTAACATCCAAAAATCGCCTTCAAATAGACAACTATGATTGAGGGCAACATTTATTTCTGTAATAGACAATTTTACAATTATTATTTTGCTACAAAAACTTGTAAGGAAAAAGATAATCGTACATAAATTTTACGTATACCCTTAATATTTTAATTGGACCGAACCGGTTTTATTATAAATTATATTATTTACTTACTAAATTGCCCTTATTATATTTTAAATCCTCAAAAGAAACATTAATCTTGATACAAATCTCCAAATTTAGATCTCCATATCTATATACTCCTACTCCATCGATTAATATTTTAAAGTTCCACCTTTTTTGCTCCTTCAAATATTTATCCATCGATTAATCTTGTAAAGTTCCATCTTTTTTCCCCTTCAAATATTTATTAGTATCTGCAAAACAATTACTACTATAAACATTATCACTTTTAGTTGTTTGTTTGTTCATTATTCTATCTTGATATTTCCTAGGTGAATTATTCATTATATTGCTAACTACATCTCCTATTCCTACTCCATCAAATTAAATGAACCCCAATTCTAAATCTCTTATTCATAGTTCATCGTTTTAATAATAAATATCCATATCTAGTCCTAAAAGAAACATTAATTTGTATATTATATTTTGTTTTTAATTAAATTTATATTTTGTGTATATACTTTATTACCATTAAATTAATTTGTTTATTAAATACACGTATTAAGGATATAGAGGTAGATTATGCATATATTGTTCATGTATTTAATGACTTGTGTGTGACATACAACTTTTAAAATATGACTGGATAATATATTTTTAAATTTCTTTCTCTTCTATTGCATTTATTTAAAAATATATCTTCAAAATTTAAAATGTTAAATAAATGTATTATTAGTAAATAAATAATATCGGATCTCTTATCAAATTAGTCTTTATAAATTTTAATTTAAATAATTTAATAACAAATAATTAGCGCTATAAAATAGTATTAAAAACTTGTTAACTACTAATAATTATGGAACTGTAAATAATCAGATCTATAACATATGATAAAAAATAATTACTTTTAATTAAATTGTAATTTTGAATATTAATAAACTTATTCTTTTAGTAACTTTTTAGTCACAAGAATGTTTATTATTTTAAAATAATAGAGTGTTTAGCTCAATTCACTATAACATCTATCAAATTAAAATTTGATACTCTATCATATACTCCTAGTAACTAATTAAGTATTATATGGTTTTGATTTTAAGAATTTTATAAATTTTATTATTTATTTTCTAAAATTTTGATTTCTTTAATCGAACCTGGATTTAAAAAAATCACATATTAGTATCTTATCTATTTCACATTTCTAATATTTTCAAATAATAATTTCTCTTTTTACTTTATCAAGACTCCCTTTGTCATATAGAAATAAGCCGAATTTTCTTTTTTCGTTCGTCCTAATAAATATGTAGTAATAAATTAAAATTTGATATATGGTGTAATAATACTAATTGAGTTTAGTATTTACGGTTTTGATTTTAATTATTTTATAATTTTTACTCTCAAAATTATAATTTCTTTAATTTATAATTTTTGGAAGATTATTTTGAACTCCGAAAAAAAATTAATCCCGTGTTTATATTATGTGATATGTATTGATATAAAGCTCTTAACTAAATTTATGAAAATTTTCAATGACATCGGAACATATGCAAGTGAGATCTCGTTATAATTCTTATGAAATTATCTTTAATTTGATATATGTTGTGCGGAAAAATAATTTAAATCGAGAAAGTTATATGCGTTTTAAAGTTATGAGATATTTTTCAAAAGTTAGTTACAATTAATTTGTTGTAAATTGACCTTAATACGTTTTTTTTATAGTATTGACATTCCATAACTTATGATCTAGGCCATTGATTTAAATATCTAATAACTATTATTTAATTATAATTAGTAATTAAGTATTTAAATAGGAATATAACACTTTGATACGAGGCTAACTCTAAAAATGTGGAAGAGAGAGAGGAGAGAGACGAAAGAACTGCATTCAATCCTAGCAACACTTTGGAAGACAAGAGGAGAGAGAGATAGGAGAGAAAATTTCTCCAGAATTTTAGCAAAAATAGGAAGAAAGAGGGGAGAGATTATAGAAGAAAATTTCTCCAGAATTTTAGCAAAAATAGGAAGAAAGAGTGGAGAGATTATAGAAAAAACGTTTTCTAAGTATATTTATTCCTAAAGGATAAATAAGTAATATATTAATTAATTTAAAAATAATAAAAAAAATTATGAACCGGTTTTGAAACTGAAATTCCTAAAACATCCAATTATGTAGGTAGAATTTATGTACGTTTATCACTATTTGTAATTATGTAGAATGTAACTAACGCCTCTATAAATGAAATAAATAATAATAACAGTAAAAAAAATACTCCTTTGTGAGTAAGTTGGATTGGACAAATTGCGTGTTGATAAACTGATTAGGGCTTTTTAAAAACCGTCCAAATTGTTGTCAAGTTTTAACGACACGCCACCAAGTTGTTTATTTACGTGTGTCCCATTTTGTTGATAGCAACTTCAACAATTTGTTTTACAACATAACTTTGCAATTAGGAGTATTACATTTGATAATTTGGAGGATGGGCTAACACATCTTAAATGGCTAACTACAACTAAATGATATACATTAGATTATTAAATTAAAGGTTAAAATTATTTACATTGACTATTAATATAGTGTAAAATATATATCAATTAGTGCATTAAGATCAATTAACAATAAATTAATTATAACTAACTTTTAAAAAATATTCAAAACTTTAAATGAATATAACTATGTCACTTTATATTATTTTTTCGCACAATATATATCAAATTAAGAATAATTTTATAAGGATTCTAACGAGATCCTACATGCATATGTTTCGATGTCAAAATTTGATAAAATTTTTGTAAATATTCATAAATTTTCATAAATTTGATACAACAGTTTTATATCAATACAACTTATTTAATATGTTAACACAGTATTTGTACAATGTCAATATGAAATTGTGTTTACATTATCATGTCTTTATGTTGATATATTTAATAAACTTTATTTAAATTATTTTATAAAATCCTAAATTTGATAGTTATTATTATCTTTTTAATATTAAAAATAAAAATGAAATTACACATGACAATTTATAGACTATTAAATCTCTAAAATTATATGATCTTAAATTAGTTGTAGTTAGCAATTAAAAGAGTAGTTAATAATTTATCACATCCCTTGGAGGATGTATGCAAATGGATCTCAAAACATTTAAATGTTGCTAATTTTTGCGAGTTTAACATGAAAAAACTATAATACTGCATATATTCATAAGGAATATTGATGTAAAAAAGTACTACTCCACTTCATTCCGTCCCTCTTTAGAAGAAATATTTCTTTGGCAAGGAATAAAAGAAAAATGTTGAAATGAGTTAAGTGGAAAAAAAATAGGAAATAAAATAAGTAGAGAGATGACGATGAAAATAAAGTAAGATAGAGATGTACCACTCCATATTACTTTTTGCTAAAAAAATTAAATCAATTATAATTGAAAATTTTAAAAAATGAATACGATTCAGGAAGTACATTACTACTCTCACAAGAATATGTATTTTCTAATTTTAGAATTCTTTTTTCTGTAATGAGGTGAGAGACTCATTCTCCAATAAGAATACTTTATTGACTTCTTCTGTCTATATCTCTCTTACTTTTACCAATTTTTTGTTTGGAGACAGAGGGGGTATAAAATAGGAGTACAACTATGAATATTCGGAAAGAAAAGAGAGAAAATAAAACTAAAACGGGCTGAAAGTAGTAAATGAATTCGGCAGCCCATTACATCTGATACTATTTACGTTATCAGATTTTGGTAGTTCGTACAATTGGGCCGGCCTAGCATGGTTGATAAGCTTTGGAAAAAATTGAAAATGATTATTGGCTCATTGCATTTATTTTAAATTTCAATCAGATTTAACTTTTTTTAAAAAGTTGCCTATAAGACTTCGTAGTGGAGTGGAGTACTATAATTTACACAAGACAAGTATCTTCTCACGCCGATAAAAGAAAGAAAAAAAAATATAGGAGCAATTTATGTGATAGCCTAACAAATTGATTTGTTGACGTTTGCTAAACATAAGTTTGCAACCAAAAAATTAAATAAAAATCTGATTTTTTAATACCAAAAACTAATATAAGTCTCAAAAATTGCAACCGCTGAGTAATTAATATACTCACTCCTTATTATCACACGGACAGAGTCACAGAGTCACAGAATCAACAAAAGATATGCTCCTTAAAATAATAATTATTTTCATTTTTATCTTTTTTGGTAAAATTTATATTTTACAAAACTTGTTCTTTATAGTAACTAGTGTTACCACCCGTACTATGCACGAACCAAATGATTTTCAAAAAATAAGAAAATATATTTAAAATGATAAATCAAAATAAAGAATATATAGAAAAATGTAAAAAATTATTGCAAATCAAGAATAGAAACTATTTAAATATTATATTTATAAAATTATAAAGATTTAAGAAACATAGTTATATTTCTACATCTATCAATCTATCAATTCAGATGGTGGGAGTATTTAATTTGGCTCTTGACTTTGGGCCATATTTAATTTAAGTTGGGCCGAGAGAATTGAAGAGGAAGAAGGAGAGGGGCTGACTGATTATTTGATTTGGGCCTAGAGAAGAGAATAAACGGGAAGAGTATATTGGGTTGAAGTCTTGGGTTGCAGAAATATTAGAAGATAGTGCTGACAGAATTAATTCACGAAAGAGCTTGGGCTGAAATTAATTTGTTCTTATTCAAGAATTCTAATTAAGTTCTTGGGGCTATGATTAATTAGGGACATGCATTCTAATTCTAATTAAAAGTTTAAGAATTTTCTGTTAGTAAGTTGTGTTGTTTTGAAAAAGGTTATCTTCGCGAGTTAAGGGCGGAGTGAGGAGAATTCAAGTTAAGGAGTTTTAAGCAACGAGGTGGACTTTCAGTTTACTATAACGTTTTTATGAGAAGTAATTTCGTGTGTTTCTATTTAAGATGTGATGTTAAGTGCGAGCTCACTATTTGACGTGCAGTTTTATGAAAAATGCGATTTGTTTGATGTTATTATATGATGTTATATGTTGCCTTATTGGTGCTTATGAGGTATAGCCTTTGTTGATATTTGAGTTCGGCTTTGACAGATAGAAATGAGTTTTGATCCAAATATGTTTACGAGAAAAAAAGGAAGTTTTGAAGGTTATGTTTTCGGATTTTGTGTTCAGCTTTTGATAAAAGAAAAATGAGTTTATGTTTAAAAAATGTTTTATGAGAAAAATAAAGTTGCAAAGGTTATGTCAAGCCATGTTTTGTTTTGAACTTTGCTTATCTGATTGACTAGCAAGGGCGATGTCCCTACTAGACCAAGAGTTTCAGTTTTGTGAATTCGGGTTTGTGAGTGGGATGAGCCCATACATTCCGGTTCACCAGGAGTTAGTGAATTCGGGTTTGTAAGTGGGATAAGCCCATACATTTCGGTTCACCAGGAGTTTCGTGAATTCTGTTCACTAGGAGTTTAGTGGGCTTGTGTTCCCAAGGTGTTAGTTAGATACGGCATATGTTCCAGGAAAATGGATCAACAGATCGCTTTTGACAAAGGAAAAGAAAATGTTTTAGTGTTCTCGGATCTTTTAAGTAAAACCTCGAGTTCACTCAAAGAGTGGCTTGACATAAACTAGTCTTCAGTAAAATATATTTCGGCTCGTGTCCACTGAGTACACCAAGTACTCAGCCCTGCATATGTTTTAAAAATGTGCAGGTTGAGCATTGATGACGGCGGGCGGTGGTGAGCACAGATGATGAAGAATCTTCGATAGAATAGTACTTGGATGCGACGTGTCTCCATTCACGATGTCATGTGCTCTTGACTCTTCTGCTGCAATGTAAAAGTCGAGTTTACACTCTTTGTATCATGCACTCTAATATATATTATTCGAGTTATTTCAGTTCAAGTTTAGTTGTGCCATGGTTTTCCCCTTTCTTCCCCGCTTCTTTCATCCCCTAGTCACGATCAACCGGGCTTTCTATCCTTAGAAAGTGCGATCGTGACATAAATTTAAACCTCTAGGCAGTGAATATCTTCTAAAGATTTAGCTGTATGGAACAGCAGCCCCGGCTGTGGAGTACAACACAACAGGGGATCCAAATCCCTTTATTTAACTTGAAACTGATAAAACTGCAAAACATAAATGATTAGTATGTGGAGAAAAATACAAAGCATGATTCCTAAATTCAGAACATGATTCCAAAGATATGAATAAATGGTTGAATATAATGATTAGTACATTGAGAAAAATGCTTCACTAACAGATTACTAAATAAATCAAAACATGATTCCTAAATTAGATTAAAACCAAAATACCAAAATGGATATCAGATAAGATTAAATAAACATTTATTCTCGGTTTCTACACAGAAAAATTCCCAACAAACTGAAATGAACATAAAGTATTTCTGATAATCATAAAAGAAATTTAAACACAATAACATGTTTGCTCATTCAAAACATACCGTGGTAACTGTTATCATATTTATCTGCATGATTTGACTCAAAACTAGGACACAACGGACCTTAATGATAGGATAGAGTTGGAGAATCTGGGATGAAGGTTATCAAGCACTCTAATGAAAGGTCACATCTTTGATCTTCATAAATTTGTTCAGAAGATGATAAGAACTCAAATTTCACTTGCTCAAGATGCTGATTGTGTAGAATGAGGATATCTACAAATGATGATACAAATCTGTATGCAACTTAAGGTATTTATAAGACTAAAAACTGTAAGCATGCAGTCTAAAAAACAATCATTGTTCCAGAAAAGACGCAATGATGAAAAAGACCTTCCAAATAACAAAGACAAAAAAATAAAATCAATTTATAAATTGTTTTACGGGTATCAGCTGCCACCCTATGCAAAAAAGAAGAGCCATTTTTTTGCAGCAAAAAAGAGTGAAGATGATCAAAATTAAAAGCAGGGCACACAATCGTTACAAAGAGAATGCATGTAACATGGAATGCGTGGGAAGCTGGAGCGCAACTCCTTCTCAGCAACAAATATTGGAAGATCTCCTTAGATAAACACAAAAGGTATAATATTCTTTCACACCTATATAGCACATACTCAAACCTAAATTAATGTTATAGCAGATTCATAAGCATAAAGTAAAATATTATAATCAGTTCGAAAATAGGAAATAGATTGAATAATTAACATAAACTCTATAACTTTAGGTTTCTAAATTCCATTTCTGCATAGAAACTTCATAAATCTAGGTGAAATTCATTAGCTTCATCAACTTTATTAAGTAAGTATCTCATTCTATGGTTGTGATTATATTACTAACTTGTTGTAAAATATATTTATATTTTCAGATTGAAGCTACCGAAGAAAGAGAAAAATATAAATACCAGATTTGAAAAAAGCCAACATACATATTTTCAAGACAACACCATCAACACACATATTTTCAAGACAACATCATTAATGACAGAGCAATTTTCAAAGCACAAATATAGAATACCAAAAATAGTAACAAAAATACATGAAAAAGCCAAAGAAAAATAAATATAAATAAAATGAAACAACCTCATTTTCCCGTCAAAAATAGTGCCACATGACCGACCAAAAAACGGACACTTTATATTTGTATAGATAGATAAAGTTGGGCCCATTTTACACTATACTCATTTATTTACTGTGCATTAAAACTCGTGCTCATCTAATTTTTATTTTTATTTTTAAAAGACGACTGGAATGGGAGTAAAACATTTAATAGTTTATTTATTTTGAAACAAATTAGATCTTAGGAGTAGTAATCAATTTAATATAAGTATATATTAACCATAGTTTAACCATTTGTCATTTCTGTTTTACATTTATAGAAGTAGAAGGTGGATATCTTAATTACTGAAACTTCTTAATTTGACAAATTTAATTTAACTAATAAATTGCCAACTTCTTTTCTAATATTGAAGACATTATTTGAATAATTGAATTTAATTAAAGAAACATTACTCCATGTGAATGGCAGCTGTAATTTAATACTCCTATATTAATTAGTACGGAGTAATATATACTAGTAGTAAATTAATAATGACATTCGAAATTTCGAAGATAGCCGAAGTTGTGCGCTAATTTAGAGTGTGAATAATTTGAGAGGGCTTTTCTTCTCTCTTCGCCCACTCTCTCATATCATAACCCTTTCTCTATCGTCTCTCCGTTTCTATCTCCTCCCTCCCTCCCTCCCTCCCGCGCATCTATCTCCTCCTCCAGGTCAACATTTTTTCTCCCTTTTCTTTCTGTTTATACATCTATGGAGCATCTACTTTTGTTTTTACTTGTTTGTATGTTCTATGGGGACTCTCTCGTGGACTGGGAGCCGATTTAATTTTTCTTTTTTGCTCGCGGAGTTGAGTTTAAGGGGTTATTTATCCCTCTTGCGTGCTATCTTCAATTCCTTCTGCTTCGTGCAATTTTGGTGTTTATTGGGCGCTTAAATGCCCTTTGAGATTGAGTTCCTATCTGCGCAAGATGCTCTTCTTCCAATTGGCCCTTTTTCCCCTGTCTGAAATTGAATTCTGCAGGTTCAGTTTTTTTGGTGAAATATTACCTTACTCCCACTCTTGCTCCTCTTGTTATGTGGACATGCTAGTGAAATAATCTCGTTTGGTTATGCGTCATATCATGGTCCGTCTTTTGGTTTTTGAGATTGTGTACGCCTCCAAGGATATATTTAACTCATTACAGCTGCATTTGACGATCTTGTGGAGTGTTGTCAGAGGACCTGTTTTTTTATAGTTGATGCATTTGCTTGCTTATGTTCCTTCCTTTCATTTACTTATCCTTTAGTTATATTCATGTTTTGGTTTTATAGTCTCTGTTATTGTATCTAGCTTTTTATCGTCTTCTTTTTGGAGCATATTTGTAATTGGCTTCTTTATGCTTTATACTTTTCAGATTTTATTGGATCACAAGGGAAGCTCTGAAGGCGTTTGAAGAGCTTTCTGACTTAGAAGGAAAAAGGAAATACACTGGTTGAGGAAAAGATCCCTTCATGACCTTTTGACATTTTACTAATGTCAGGGTTGCTCAATGTACTAACACTCATCCTCTGCAAATTTTATTGACTGCATTGCATTGATACCACATAGCATTAAATAATGGAAATCCTATTTTCCTATGCTGTAGAGAGTATCGATAAGTATGTTTCCTATATGAAGCTTGATTTTGTTAGATGGTACGCAAATTCTTCAAATATAATCAGGGTCAGGAGTCACTGAGATGAATGCTCATTACATGTAGGGATTACATTTTTAGTCTCATAGGAGACACTGAATATATCCAACGCTCTTACACCTTGTTATTTATTGCATTAAGTTGTTTTTCTTGTCTTGTTATGCTTTTGCAAAAAACAACCAAAGACAACCTTTAAACACTTCCCTCTTATCAGAGAATGTTATTATTTATTATTCATCAGATTCATACCTTGGTGTCATGATTACATTTGTGTTTTCTCGTCTTCAATTTTGGATCATGAATGACTTGACAGAGATAAATAGGCTTGATCTGTACACAAAATCCGAAATGGTGTTTATTAATTCATTCACACACTCGCTGCAGTCATCACTGAACGGTTCTACTTCAAGTCTTCCTGACAGCACAGGGCGTTCATACACATCATCATTTTCTGTGCAGTCCGGTGGTGGTTCTCCTGCTTATCATCATGCTGGTAGGTTGTCTGGTGGAATGGTCAAAGTTGATTCTTGTTTAAAATATCTGTGATAATAACTAGCACTGTTTTGCAGGAAATATGCAGGGACTACACAATCTTCACGGAAACTTCAATGTTCCAAACATGCCGGGTGCGCTTGGATCAAGAAGTACAACTATGAATAACATTGCTTCAAGTGGGTTGCAACAAGCTTCTGGCAACCTTTCTACTGGCCGTTTTTCTTCCAACAACCTTCCAGTTGCTCTTTCTCAGGTGCTTTTTTCTGGTGTAATTTGCATTATGTGGATATCTTGCTTTACATTTTGAAATCTTATAAATATGATACTCTGAATTGCTTTGGTGTGTTGAACCTTCTATAATGTGCATGCATTGGTGATCTGTGTCTGCTGAACTGCTTGCTGCTTATTTCTTGTGTTTGCAGATATCTCACAGCAATACACATGTTCATTCAGGGATGGCAAGTAGGGTTGGTATGAGTGTCATAGGAAACCAAGGATATAGTAGCAGCACTAATGGAGTTGGTGGTTCTATCCCAGGGATCCTACCAACATCTGCTGCAATTGGCAATCGGACATCTGTTTCCGGTCTTGGTATATCTCTGGTCCTAGGAAATGCAGGGCAACGAATGGCAAGTTCAATGGGTAGTATAGTTGGTGGGGGAAATATTGGCCGGAATATTAGCTCAGGTGGAGGGCTATCTATGCCTGGACTTACTTCTCGATTGAATTTATCAGCCAACAGCGGTTCCGGAAATTTAAGCGTGCAAGGACAAAATAGACTGATGAGTGGTGTGCTTCAACAAGGTAATATGCCATCCTATAATATTTCTCTACCAGAGTTACAGCAATAGCAATGTTTTGTGTTGAAATTTAACTTCAGCTTGCTATGCTAATATACATCAGGTCATGTACCGTATTTGTACTGTAGCTTTCAAATGCTTTCCTCTGGTGTTTTCCTGATTTTCAAATAGATATAACACTAAATTCATATACGTTATGGCCTAGTTTCACATAGATGAGGACAGAAGTCTTGCAATCTTGTTAGTTGGTCAGTTAAACCGATGCATGTGGTGTGTGTTTAAGATTTAAAGAGTACGAATTAAAATATTTAGGTAGTATTGCAATCCTGAAAACACCATTTATTGAAATAATTGAATCGATAAAGTATCTAATTCGAAACTTGAAAATTAATTAGGTAGTATCAGATCGTGGTTGTACCCATGTCCTTTCTGATCCACAATTATTCTCTGAGCTGCTATTTTCATACTGATTCTAGAGTTATTACCGATGTGTAATAAAATTATATTTTTGAGACAGATGATTCATATATGCTAGTACATTGTGTTTGCTTTTCTGTTTTTCAGCTTCTCCACAGGTACTGTCAATGTTTGGCAATTCCTATCCTTCTGCTGGTGGTCCTCTATCTCAAAACCATGTTCAATCCGTAAATAATCTTACGGGTATGAGCATGTTCGGTGACATGAATTCCAATGATGGTGCTCCTTTTGATATTAATGATTTCCCTCAGCTGAATAGTCGTCCCAGTTCATCTGGAGGCCAAGGGCAAATAGGTAATCACAAGTCAGATTATTTTTCTCTAAAACTACTGTAAGTACATTCATTTGTGCTGATAGTTGTGTAATATCGTGAAACATTGCAGGTTCTTTGCGAAAGCAAGGTCTTAGTCCTGTTGTTCAACAAAATCAGGAGTTCAGTATCCAAAATGAAGATTTTCCAGCCTTACCTGGATTTAAGGGTATTTATTCTGCCTATGCATTTATAGTCAAAGTTATGTTGTATTTGTGATATTTCCCCTTGTTCATGTTGTGTTCCTCATTAAGAGCTTTGTGCTACAACTTTCTACCTCGGGTTAATCTTACTCTGGCAGTTTAATTAATAGGGGGGGGGGGCTTTATAACATCAGCCATCATATGTTGTCTTGCTATGTCAATTATGGTTCTTACTGCTCACCGTGAATGAATTTTTTAGTATCCTTGAGATTCAGGGTGAAGAGATTGTGTCCATATTAAGAACTTATGATGATTTGACTTAATTTATGAACTCTGTAAACACTCATGTTACAGGCACTTTTGGAGTTTATCTATTGGAGGAGACACCTTTTTTTTTATATTTTAATTTTGATGGCAATGCTTCAGGGCATGCCTGCTGTTATGTTTTTCCAACTTATAGTAATCAGATTTCTTATTGGCAACATATTCATCTAGGTCATGTTTAGTTCATCTGCTGAGTTTATCATATGGCCTCATGTTTGTTCATATGATGTGACATGGTTAGTTTTGAAAGATGCTGATTTAGTCATTCCTTCAAAGTGATAATTGTAACTTTTTTAATCTATGTCAAGATTAATATTATCTATTGTTCTTAAAGATAGAACCTAGCTTGTCTTCTGAAATAACCTAGGCGTTTTTGTTATCTTTTTTTTTACTGTTAGGAATTTCCTCTAACGCTACAGTATGTTAATCCTTTGCAGGTGGCAACATAGATTACTCAATGGACATGCATCAGAAAGAACAAATTCATGATAGTTCTGTTTCCATGATGCAGCCACAAAATTTTTCTGTAAGGGGGATTCGTCATCCAAGCACATCATCTATTTCTCCCTGGAAAATCAGTTTTTACTCGAGTCTCTTTTATTGGTAATGCAGATGGGACGCTCTTCTGGTTTCAATTTGGGTGCAACTTATTCACCCCATCGGCCACAACAGCAGCAACATACTCAATCAGCAAGTGGTAGTGGTGGGCCCTTTTCTAATGTAAATAATCAAGATCTGCTCCATGTACATAGTTCGGAGTTGTTTCCACCATCACATTCGAACTATCATTCACAGGTTTTCTGCGACACATTTCAATTGTTTTTCAACTTTATTCATTCTTGCATGGTGGAATATAAAGTGGAGAATAAAAGCTAAAATTGTAACCTAAGCTTATAAGAGACAACAAAAACATAATAGATTGAGAAACCAATTTAGAACCAGCAGATTGTGAAGCATTGCTATGTGAGCTTATCGATAGAGTCACATCATTATTGTTCATATAATGATCAATAAATTCCTGCTGTCGTTTTACATTATTTTATTCATCTAATTATTATATGTTTTGTTTTTCTTTTTAAATGATTCAGAGCAGTGGACCCCCGGGAATTGGATTGCTGCCTCTGAATAGTCCAAGTTCAGTATCTGGTATGGGGTCGTATGAACACCTACAACAATATCAACAGCATCCCAATCAATCCCAATTCCGCCTTCAACCAATGTCTGCTGTTGGTCATCCGTTTAGGGATCAAGGAGCAAAGCCTATGCAGGCTGCCCAGACAGCTTCGGATCCATTTGGCTTGCGTGGTTTATTAAGTGTGATAAGAATGAGTGATCCTGATTTGTCATCTCTTGCACTTGGAATTGACCTAACTACACTTGGATTGAACTTGAATTCTACGGAAAATCTTCATAAAACGTTTGGTTCCCCATGGTCAGATGAGCCTGCAAAGGGTGATACTGAATATGCTGTGCCACAATGTTATTATGCCAAACAACCACCGCCTTTAAGTGTGAGCTTTCATTAACCTATTTATAACCTGCTTTCATTTTAGCTCTGTTTCTTTTTGCTAAAACATGTCATTGGCTGCAGCAAGTATACTTCTCAAAGTTCCAATTAGACACACTGTTCTACATTTTTTATAGGTAAGCCTTGTGTTATACAACAACTATTACGTCCAATATGTTACTTTTTTAATGTAACATACTTGATATTGTTTTTATGCAGTATGCCAAAGGATAAAGCTCAATTGTATGCGGCAAATGAGTTGTATGTTATCTTCACCTTTTGCGATACTGTGTCTTTGTGATGCCTGCTCATTATGAGTGCTGCTACTCTCATGGTTGAATCTAATTCTGATTAGTTGCATAGTTGATTGAACCGTTTTACATGTAATATTTCAGATATAATAGAGCCTGGTTCTATCACCGGGAGATACACTATTGGTTTACAAGAGTTAGCAACATGGAGCCTCTTGTGAAGACAAGTGCTTACGAGAGAGGTTCTTATATCTGCTTTGATCCAAACACATGGGAGACAATTCGAAAGGTCTGTCGCCATTTCTACATTTCAATCTGTTATCTAGCTGCTTGCTGAATCATGCCTGTTATTATTAATAAGTTTGATTGATGATGTACTGATTGAGCTATAAAATTGGCGCAGGATAATTTTGTTCTTCATTATGACATGTTGGAAAAGAGACCAGCTCTGCCTCAACATTGACAAACATGCTTGTTGTATATTTTCAGGTTCCTCCTGTTCTTTAGGATAGAAGCAAGCTTGCTTTAAATTATTCTCTTATCTGACCATTGTAAGCAATCATTGCAGCAATGATATCTTATTGCTTGCTTGTTGTAATTTCCATCTATCTTTTCGATTAAATTAAGCATCAATAACTTAGATCAATTGCTATGCATTTTATTTCCAAACTCATAGTTCTATGCTATTAAAAGGATGTATGCTTAATCGAAAAAACTAAACTAAGTGAAAAATTATACTCCATCAGTCACACCATAAGTGAGTCACACCATAAGTGAGTCGTTTTCATTTTCGTATAGAATCAAGTGCAAATTACTTGTTTGCATATTTGTATAGATATACTGCAAACAAGTTTCTTGTGCGAAAGATAAAAGTTTGGGTTTACATCAACAATATTATTTGTGTTTGAACTATCTCCCCTGCGCACCAGCCTCTTCCTTTTTTTTGCTGAATGATCTCATGAAGCTCATCCAAATCCAAATCCGAATCCGGGACCATGGATTCATCGTTACTTGTATCTCCTGGGATGGCAACACAATCGTCGTCATCATCAGACGGTAGCTGAGCATGAGCATGATCTCCACCGTTTTCATACTTATCAATCACTACCTCAAGTCAAGTTCATCCAAGTCCATAACCGGAGCCATGGTTTCATCTTTTTTTAAATCAATGTAGTCTTGTTCATCGTCTGCTGGAGGTGCAGAGGGGTTCTTGTGTATTTGTGCTCCCATTTTCTGTTTTTCTTACTCGTCTTAGCCAGAATACGATAAGCAACGCTGCTATAACAAGCAGTGGTATGCCCACAGCTAGGCCTACGATCAAGGCTGTTTTCGAGCTACCACCATCTTTACGGTCAAGATTCGGGTTTCCAGATACACTGTTTGTGACATTATTGTTAAGGATGAGTAGGTAAGAAATCGAGTTATAATGGCAAAGACGGTGTACATACTCGTATGTAAGCCTTTTGTTGTGGCGGATTGTGGTTGGGACCTCCCCAGAGAAATCGTTGTGTGATTGGTTGCTGTAGACAAGCATGAAATATGAATGCGAGGCCAATATAGTGCCCATTTGGTGCCAAATTAACTTACAGTTTCCTCAAATTCGGTAGTTGTCCAAGGAAATCTGGGATTTGCCCACTAAGACTGTTATTGCTCAAATCTCTGCAGCAAACCGCACATACTGTGAAGAAAGAATCACGCACAATATAATACGAATAAATGTTGTCAAGAATTACATGTCGACAAGAGCTTGCATTTGTTGGAAATTAGTGAGACGGCGGTTGAGTTGGTATCCTGAAAGATATCTGCAACACAAAATGTAGACAAATGTTTAAGGTTAATTGCAACTAAATTCACCAAGTTTGGTGAAATTTTATATTTGTCATATATTTGGCAGAGAACATACAAAGAAGTGGCTCTGGGTGGTACAGTGGCGGAGCAGCCCAACCATTGCCACACGGTGTCTGAGGGGAGACATGGCTCCCCACTCCATCCGCTGAGTCGAGTGTAGACATTGGTGAAGCTCATCAGCCCATTCACTGCATGCCCCAAAATGTGAACAAAAACCATGAAATATGATTCATGTCTAGGGATGTTGCGAGTAGCTAGGTTGTTTCTCTTACAGTCACTTTGGTTAGTTCCGTTTGCAATAAGGGGATCAGTGGCGGTATATATCTCAATGGCGCTGATGATGGGTGGTAGCATGGACTCTGGCATGTGGTGCAGCTGGTGATGTTGCTGCTGGCCATCTGCATAAACAATGATTTTGTAGAACAGTAGTCGTCGGTTGTGGTGATGGTGCCCATGTCGTTTCCAGATACATACATTTCGAAGGATCTGGTGTCTGAGTATCCCGCCCCCATTTGTGTGAAATAGGCCTCGATGAAGATAGGAGTGGCAGTCTTCATTGGCCCAAATGATAGGAAGAGTGAGGTTGCATTGTCTTGAGATTCTATGGCATCTTCAAGGGCAGTTTTTGGAGCATATTCATCGCGAGAACACATTACTGCCACTTGTGTTGACGGCACCTGCTACAACGATCGGCTCCCATATCCTGTTGAAGTCGTCTCTCCCTGCGTACCTGAGATATGCAACATCAAAACTATGTATATCGTATCATGTGTATGTCTCAAGTTACGCATCTCACTCACCCCAAAACACCGATGCTAGAGCCATAGTCATAGCGATAGGTGGAGAGCCAGGCCATGTCCCGGCTCAGACCTGTGTACATAGTATAATAAATAGGCCATGCTTCGAGTGAGGAAATGAAGGGGATCTCATCTTTGTTTGTTGTTGCTAAGCACACGCTGATGATACGCTTTTGAGACCAATACAGAATCTCATAGAAAGTGTAGTCTGTGTGTAATACCCGACTTTTCCTATCTTTTTAGTTGTTTTTGAAGGAACGTCGTTTGTGTAGCCGAAAAATTTCCTTCAATTCTTTTAAGCTGTTGAAAGCATATGATATATAGTTCAACGTTTCAATTATTCGATCAACAATTTTCAATGTCCTCTTAAATTACAATCCACTTAAACTAATTAGTGGAATTGTTTTTGAATTGCATACATATATGCAGAGAAAACACGTAGTATTATGCAATTATGTGAGAATCACAAATAAGCATCGTTCCAATTGATCAACGCTAGCATTATTTTCGTAATTTGTTTTCACCCAATTTCTGCTCCACATAATATGGCCATGATATGCCATGATCCATAATACCTGAAATATAGGAATAAATGGGCAACAACAGTTTCAGCTGTACAAACACACAGTATATCAACTTCCAAGTTTCATTATCACACGACTTGTTTTCACAACTTTAATCGGGAGAAAAGAGAGGAAGAAACGGAGACGACGACCAGATGAGAGTTAGCGATCAAGAGTGAAAGAAGTTGGAGGCTGAATATGATGGAGAGATTCGAGAATCTGATGTGGGATCGGACAGCGACGGCACCGAGTAGTAGGGGTTGCCGGAGGCGGCGGTAATGAGCGGTCGGACGAGGAACTTCCGAGAAAGAGAAAGGAGAGTTCTTGCGCGATGCGGAGAGGGATGAACAGGCTGAACACGGAGCGGCGAGAATACGAAAACATCGGCGACGGCGCTGCAATTCGGAACGTGGGCAGCGGCGATGGAGTGACCAGGCTGAACGGAGGCGGCGCAAATCGCCGAGAGGGAGAAGATGGGTGGCGATGTTCAGAGTTTTAAAAGGAGGAGGAAGGTGTTGAGTGCGGCGGAGGAGCCGACGGCTCTGTGCAGTGGCGTCGGAGCGACGGAACCGGCGGAGAAGCCGACAGCAGCAGCGACGATCCTGGGCAGAGGCTGACGACGGCTGCGGCCTGACCCTGCGACGGCGACGCCGGCGAGGTGACTTCACAACGGTGGTGGATGGCGAAGTTGGAGGAGCGACGGGAATTGGGGGAATTGGAGCCGGTTTTGTTGGGGAAGGCGAAGAGAGAGAGAGTGAGGCGCGGAGGATGGTGGATTATAATTGGGCTTCTTTGTTTTTTTAAAAATGGGCCATGTTAATATAATGGGAGGTTTTGTTGGTTTTGGGTCCTAAATAAAATTGGAGGAAAAAGTTGGGCCAAGGAAATAAAGGAGATGACTGTGTTAAACTTGGGCCAGCGTTTAAGAGCTTCAACGATTGGGTTCAGGAATTTAATTGTTACGAAAGAAGTGGCTGCCTAGCGAAGTTACAGTACGCGAATTTCAGAATATCCCAAAGATGGTAATGTGAACATCTTATATGATACATGTGTTCCTCTGAATTAAATTATTTTCTTAAAGTTTAATGTTTGCATATTATGTTCTTGTTCTTTTAAAAAAGGTATTTTGCATGCTATTTGAGAACGGAACAAATTGACAAGTTGAGGAGTTAAAGCTTTTGAGGTGGACTTTCTTTTTAAATAAGGACTATGTCCTAAGTATATTTATTTTTGCGAAAAATGTTTGTCATGCCATATTTTTGTGTTGCTATGGGACCTATCTGAAGTGGCTTTTGTCATGTATGGCTAACCGAATTCGGGTCTGACTAGAGAGTGAGTCCCTATTCAGGCTAATGCACACCCCGTAGATCGTGCGCTATCTCTCTTAGTTGGCCGGTCTAGTGGCTTGGAATGTGGCCACATTCCTTGTCATGTATGTTCAGATATGGTATGGTGATGTTGATGTTGATGTTGATGATGTTGAGGTTGATGGTGATGATGATGTTGGTGAAATGTTTTAGTGACTCGGGCCCTTTCAAAGTTAAAATCCTGAGGTCACTCGTTAATGGCATGATAAATATTTTTATTGAAAATGTTTTCGGCATGAGTCCACTGAGTGCATCAAGTACTAAGCCCTGCATTTCTTTTAAAAATGTGCAGGTTGAGCTGTGACGAACGTGGTGGGTGTTGAGCAGAGCTGGTGAAGATTTGTGTTTGCTTTTAAATGTTCCGAATATATTGTGTCTTCATACATAATATTATTCTTCTCTCGAATGCTTCCGCTAAATATTGTTTCTTTTGAGTTTGTGTATTGTTGAGATATTTTCATTTGGAGTTGTTGATTGGTGAAATGATACTCTGATTTTATTCGAGCTATTCCCGTATTGTTTCGAGCTATGGTCGAGTTGTGTTGTTTTCCCCCTTCTTCCCCGCTTCTTTAACCCTCCCCTAGTCGCGATCAACCGTGTTTTCTATCCTTAGAAAATGCGGGCGTGACACTGTGGGTGTAGTGACAACAGTCGTCCATTTATTCCCATCAATCTCGAGATCAAAAGTGGGAGGCCTAGACTGGCCGTCGTAGTTTGCGTACAGAAACGCTGCTCTGATGAAGTATCCGTAGCTGCTGGTTTTTGGCAATGTGTAGCAGTTCTTGTTCTGGTCAGTGAAGACGCGGAGGGTCTGGAAGGTGACAAAGCTGATGATGGTGCTGTTGGGAACGAGATGGTTCGTCCCCGACTTGATGCAGGCCTCATCGGTGTCCCAGATGAAGTCAAAAGTAGATGTGCTTTTGTTGGAGCCACAGTCTATCCCTATCCATGAATCTGGTTGACCTGAAAATCGGAGTTGGATTGTTTAATCATCACTCATTTTGGTTGCATGAATCTCTTAAGAATAGGGAAAAGTTATTACCTTGCGAATAGAGTATGAGATTGAAGAGAACAAAAGGGATTACTGACTTGTGCATTTGAGTTTGATTATGTTCAATTGGAAGCGAAAATAGTATCGTAGTCTATATGTTCTTGACTAGAGACATTAAGATTTAGAGTGATTATGAAATAGTGAGCAACAAGGAAGTTCGTTTTTTTGGCATTAACAGCTTGGCTTAAAACAAGTAAAAACAAACAAGCAAAGATATTGTGAACGTTACAAGAATTATGATAAAGTGTTAACCCAAGTAAAATAAACGAGCCCTACAAAATTATCTTTGCCTCATATAACCATCTGACAAACATATAAGTTAATTATAGCTAATTTTGTGAAATAAATTAATTTCTTAACGTTAACGAAAATTTTCCTACATATCGCCATTTGCAATAAAATGAAAATGACAGCATTATTTCATGTAAAATAAGCGAGCAAGTCTGTGATTTACTCAAAAACAAATTTGAGTCAAATCACTTTCTATGCTACTAACATTACTTTCTGTATAAAAGGTAACTACTCTTCAGTCCAAAACTAATCTACTTTCCACTTTCAAGTAATATCTCTGAAATACTACAAAGAACCAAAAGGGGAAACCAGCATTTTTCCTGTCAGATTTATGCAAGAAAACTGAACCTACGCCAGTCAGGATTTTGTAACTAAGCTCTTCAACGCAGGCATCAAACCCTCTAGGAGCTCCCTTTGGCTCAATATTCTGTCCGACGTACAGTCTTCTTCCTGAAGAGTGAAGATGAACCACTCAATATACGAATGAACCAAACTGTGTCACAGCCAATGTCTAATATTTGCCCTGTATCCATGTGTGTGATAAAAGAGGAAACAATTACATGACTGAACTCACGTTGCCAGTTGCCGAGGACATCAGAGATAGAAGGGTTACAGCTGCCTTTTGATAATTTTGTAAGGTCTTGAATGCTAAATCATCCAATTTATCCTATCAAGATTGAAGCAATATAGTAAGGAATGAGATCTCCATTTTACAAATCATGCCATGAAAAGTATTCTGGAGAGTAAATAAAGTTATTAGTAATATAGCCTTCACTGCACTTAGATATGATGGTGGAACACATGATGATACTTGAGCTATTAGTGTGATGGATGCTTTGTGTTTGATTTTTTTTCTCTCTCTAAATAATCATGAGACTAATTCCTTATATACTGCATGCTGCTACCTCCATATCTGACAAGCCAAATTCTCCATTTTGTTTAGCTAATTGAAAGATCATGATATTATGGAATTGAAATGATCTCTCACCTTTAATCGAGCCACAGTGACTGAAATTGCTCTGCCAGGAGCTTGAAGAGCTTTTCCATGTATCTGCATCGCATTAGTAACGATTCAAATTTCAAGATGCAGGTGATGTCAAAGCTAGTCCACTTATCCACCTGTACTCAAGTGAAAAATAAAACTGACCTGAACATATAGTAAAGAAACAACTTTCGCCAGAAGGGCGACAGGATCAGATTCAGCAGAAACTTGAGATGTCAAATCCTGAGAATCTCAGAAAATAGGATCGTTTTTAAATAGAACAGAACAGAAAGAAATATACAACAACCAGTTGTCCAACTATTCACAAGAATCCCATAATGGTACTCATCTAGTCCTTATGAAATATAGATGCGGATATTTTACCAACATATCTCTATTTTCTCAAGAACTTAATCTCAGAAACAAATCCAATGATAAAGCACAGAACAATTCACTTATATGCTTGGATTTTAAGTCTGAGAACACTCAGCATCAGAGTGCGTGTTCAGTCACAGACACACCCACCCTCCTAGAACTTTGGAGAAAAAATTAGTTATAGGCAGAGCTGTCAAAAAAATCATAGACATGTGGTCAAACCTTTTTGTAGGAATGCAGAAGAGTCCTCTCCAACTTCTTATCAAGTTTCTTTAATACTAAACCACTGCAAAATATAGGAAGAAAATAATTTTTTGAATCATGCTATTTCTACTCATACTTAAAAACGAAAACCAACACTGCATATAATCATCATCTTTACCTTTCCTCTATTAATTCTCTTGCTGCACTTATGAATGCTTCCACCAGCTGTTGTTATAAAAATCACATACACATTAGTTAAAGAACTCAAGTACTATAAGGGTGATCTATTAGGGGCACACATAACAATATAAATTACTAACCTTCCCCTCTAAGGTTTCAACCAGCTCAAGGGCTTTGGCTGATAAAGACCCAGGCAAACCCTTCGCCTGTGAACAAAATCACAAGAATTAGATGCTGGGTGTTTGAAAATTATAGCCTAGTCTGCTCAAAGAGATTTACCAGAGCAATTCTATCTGCAGAGCTCATTACTACAGGTTCAAGAATTTGGGGTCCCTCAAGTTGAAGTCCATTCTTCAGTTTCTCGTGCTTGTCCTGTATACCCAACTCGAGTATTAAAGCCCATGTGATGTGACAACTGTTTCATGCTCCAAAGATTAAAAAAGGAAACAGTACGCATTACCAAATGAACTAAGAGAGTGTCCACAATTGGGGTGGCTGCAGTCCGTAACAAGTGTTTATGCAAGAGAACCTAGCATGACAGAGGGAAAATGATTGTTTTATGTGTCCCTGTAGTATTTGATTACCATTAAAATTGAGAAGAGAACTTACAGCAGTTGGCGGGTCATCTTCGAACAAATCTAGTGCTTTTTCATATAATTGAATATTTAAGAATGCCTGTAGCAAATGATGAAACATGTTATCGTTTAAAAACAATACAGAAACAGAGTACCTTCAATCAGATCATAAGTTTTCAGCAATAGAAAATCAACACAAATGAAGAATAGCATATTGATACTGTATATATCATGCAAACTTCAGGAACATTTCATCAGATCAACAAGTCATTTTGGCAGTAAATGGTAAATCCTGGAAGCATGAATTCTGGATGCTATCATGGAAATTACAACAGTATCGTCCTATATCCAGACACTGCAGAGAATAAAGAAGGTTCATACATGTCATAGATCCAAAGAAACAAAAGGTATACTGTCATTACCTCATCAAGCATACGCTGTAAATCTTCATGCAGCTGTTTCATTTGCTGAGCATTCTCCGTAAAAGCAGCCTTTCTTCTTTCCATCCATGAATTTAGAAGCATAGGTCTCAAATAGTTGGCCAGAGGTGCAAGAACGGTCTCAGGATCATCCAAACCTACATAAAATGTCAGATAAACCAAAAACAAAATAAAGATTTCAAATTGGAATAGACCAAGATGAAATCACCTTGTTCCTCCAAATCTGGGATCATTGACATTATCTTCTGAATCAATGATTTTTCTGATAGAAAGCTAGGTTGATCCAACCTCTCAGTATCTTTTTTGGCACCTGGCTTTGGATCTGAAACTTGTGCACCTGGGTTTGCCTTTCCCTTTTTCTGCTTTTTCTTAGTTGATTCATGTAACTCCGTACCACTTTCAGCACTCCCGGCTTTCACATTCCCAGCTGCTTTTCCTTTTTTCTTTTTAGACCCTTTTTCTGAACCTGATTTACCTATGCCATTTTTGTTACCATATTCATCTTGGTCAGTTAGGTTGCTGCTGTCATCATTTCCCTGCCTGGCATCTTTGATGAGATGTGATACATCAGATGGCCCAACAGCAGTATGTTCAGCAAGACTAATGTTCTCCATCTCTTTCTGAATACTATCAAACAAATGCTGCAATCATTGGGATAAAAGCATGAAGTTAATAGGTATCACTGGAGTGACAATAATGATGCTACAGTATGATCTTCCCTGATTCCTCATGGCATCACCTAACATATTATTCAGTATTCATATGAGAAGGGGAGCTTTGAAAAAATTATGATTACTTTAAAGCGTACATGAAGGAAAAGTAAAGGGACATTTCACGAAACACTATAAGTATTTGTCCAAGTATATTGTATGTTTTTTATTTTTAAGAATAAAGTGAATGCAAAGAATAAAGATCCAGAGGCAGAGGTCATTTTCTTCTTTTCAGTTCCATCTCAGATCTATCAGGTGCAAACTCGTGGTAGTATTAAGTAGGAATACCTAATATAAACAATTTCTTGAATTAACAAGTCCATACTGATAACCTAGTCTAACCCGAAGATTCACAAACAGGATAGATCATAATAATGTTCCATCCAGTAGCATCTAGAACCTATCTGATGTTCTATTTAATGCATGCAATACATACTATTTCATAACATTATGTGTGTAAACCCACTAATAAGAGGCTAAGCAAATAAGTGCCTTCATTTTTTTGCATCAAAAGATTATGAGGGACACTAGGATAGTTGTAATCGAGGTCATCTTGAGATGCCAATTCTGGGAAGATTTAAAATTATTTATCTGCAGGCAACATAAGTACTTGAGGTAACTGTGCCCAAGGCCCCAAGAACATTGAGTTGGTTGCAATAATATTCTGAGGGTACCCAACAGAAAAGCTATTGTAAGAATTGGATAGGAACCTAGAGAATTCTTTGAGAACTTTAATTTTGACTATTGATTAGACATATTATACTTCTGAGGAATTGTAAATACTTACCTTCACAAAAGTATCACTCAAAATATATGATTCCCCCAAAATGTGTGCTTTGCCAGACTGATTGAGAAGACAAATTCATCAGAGAAGTAGAATATAATCATGCACCAAGAGTATACTAGTTAATGTGTAGCAATGACTCACCTTTAGAGCTCTTTGAACAGTTGGACAAAATGAAAGAACCTTAGATGCATCTTGGGAGGTAAAGGATGTGGGTAAAATTGTAAGCGAAACTATCCTGCAAGGTGTGGGGAAGAGGGAGCAGTAAGCATAGTCCGAACTGGATGGGGAGGTAAGAACACGCACCAGAGAAGCAAAAGAAAAAGAAAAGGATAATCTAAATGACATATTGAACGTAAAAGTACCGGCACATGAGACATAGCCCCTTTTAAATGAATCACTTGATGTAATAATTTATGAATACCCATTAATATATCTGATTAGGCACTCAAGTAGTACAGAAAAGAAATTTAGAATGGTTCATCCCTTCCACACTCATAGCATGTTTTCATGAAGAAATTGGTAATTGTCACAATTTCTCAATTTATTAATTTTTTTTAAAAATAATTAAAAACTTAAATCACCACATTTTTTTCTTGAACAGTACATTCTATGGGTTGATTGGGTTCCAATCATCTGCATAGATAATGAACCCTGACAAAATCTTCAGATAGCTGCAAAATTAATTTGTGGTTCATATATAACATATAATGACCAGCTTATACCCTAAACCATACCACGAAAGAAAGATAAAATTGTGCAAAATCCGAAACAAATCAAGCTTCTTACAAAGGGATAGCTGCAATCTATGTATCAAAAGTGCCGAGTCTTACAATATGGCGGGTGCAAGAAATTGCAACTTAAGAAATAGAGTTTCTTGTCACATGTGGTTGTGATGCAGGTAGCATCAGCGTGGATTGTGTTTCTAGTACCTCCAGTTTTCAACTTTCATAAGCACTAGTTTCATAATGGAGGCTTCTTTTGAAGCTCTAACTCAATATGTAGCCATTATTCTGGGGAAGTCTAGGAAACCTTATTGCTAGAGTCTATAGAGCCATTTGAATGTGGAATGCAAGGTGCTATATGCTAATTGTCTTGCATCCAAAGACGGAGATTAGAGGAATGCCAAAAGGATATCTATTCTGAAGAAGCATAAATATTATATTTACTAGAACTTCAGTTGAGGTAGAGTTCCAACCTTACCATGATCTAAAGATCAGTGCTATCTAAATTTGAAGTTTGTAATCAAATAGTCAAATTCTTCCAGCCACATCTATCATCCATTGGTATGGAATCATATTTCCAATGACATGGAAGGTGGACAGGAAGAAGGGGAAGTTCTTGATTCATTATTTCACACACAAGTATAATCTTGGTGTACATCTAAAGAAGTTAAAATCAAACCAACAGTAAACTAAAGTCAAATAGAACTTTACTTTAGCTGAAATCCTATACTAACAAATGATGGGCAGAATAGAATATCTAAGTTTTCAACTTTTGCACTGTGATAAATCTGGGCCCACCACAACATTCAGTAGTAACTGAATGGGGAAAAGAGAACTCACCAGCTGCCACATTCAACAGCATCATCCACAGATGCGTCCAACATTTCAATCAGCGAATTATGAACAAAGACAGTATCAAGAGCCTTGCCTTCAGGATATCTGGACTATATAAATTATTCACAAAAGAATTAGAAAAGGTTCACCAAGAGGATAAATATTGAGTACACACATTATATTCTATTCTACTTGAGTCAGGAAATAACAGAGAAGAGAGAGAAAAGGCCAAATAGATTAAGATACCTGCAAAAACTGAATAGGTTGTGGTATTCCAAGTTTGTGAAGAGTTTCATAGCTTATGAAGGAATTCTGCAGCACAAAGAACAATGGTGCACAACACTCAATTAATTGTTCAACTCTAGTAGTACTACTTTTCTTGATTAAAGGACCTGATTTTTATAGAGATAAAACTAAAGGAGAAGTTCTCAACCTGCGAAAAGAAAGAATCCACACATTCTTTTTGAGCTGTGGCGAAAACCTGTCAAATGGGAGACATGACAAGCAATATCTACAAGAATGTAACTACTTAACCAGTGCATATAAACAAATTAATCCATAACTAAAAAATTTTGGACGAATTATGTACAGGGGAATTGAGTCAACACATTTAAATAAAGACGACAATAAACACATCAGAAGTTTCAGTAAAAGAAGTCATATTTATAGCACATAATCAACAAACAAACAAAACCATGATCAACATTTAACATTTTATAACCAAAGTTAAAAAACATGATTATTTATGAAAATGAATCGTCTCACATACAGAAGGTGTCCAGTGTACTCCAGCGCGAAGTGAGCCAAGAATCTCTCCTCCTTTAACCAAACTATTAAACAATGACTGGAAAAAACTACTCTCAACCGCCACTCCACTAAACCCATCCATATCTTGCAAAAGAGCCTGCAATGAGCTCCACCATGCCGACATATTCATAGGAACAGCAATCCCTCTTGCTGCTCCGCGCACCATTGCATTCACACGTGCAACATATGCCGGTGTATACAATTGTCCACCCTCAAGCCGACCTTTGATCTATTCAAAGCACAGTCCAATTAAACAAGTCAGCAATTTCCCTAACAGGTAAAATTTTAAACCAAAAGCTTATACAAGTACAATACCAATGTCCCAATACGAGTTTCTAGAACAGAAACGATCAGTTCTGAGCCCACTTGCAGCTGTGCCGCAATCTCCGCCAACGAAATTTGGCTGCATTCCTGGAGCCTTTCATTGATTTCCTCGGAAACTGTGTCCCAATAAGAACTGGAAACTATCTCGCCATTAATCAACATAAGCGAAGAATCATTGGACACAACGTATTGCGATTGCTTTTCGACATGGTACAAATCTACCCCTATAGAATCCGCCAAATCAATCAAGGATACTCGACCTCTATTATTTATTTCAGAAACAATTTCACTCCTCAATTGCCCCTATTGAAGCCAAAACCCCAGACATGCAGATCAAATTAGTAAATACACCTTGAATACAGCAGAATCAAGGACCAAACATATTTAATTATAAATGATAACTTAAATTAGTCACCTGAGTGATGTATTCTTTGCCTGATGAGGTGTGGAGAAGTTCGAAGTCGATGATTTCGAGCTGCTGGAGTTTCTGGACCAATTCGACGACGTTTCGTTCGGACAAACGGATGCTCGATTTCGCTTGCTGTGCGAACTCGAATTGCCTCTGCAGTTCCAGAAGTTCCTCATCCATGGCAGCGGCGGAGGTGTGTGAGTCTTGACTTCCGGTGGTGGTGATCGTTGGGAGAATACCGGAGGAAATGTGCTATTTATTCAGTTCAGTTTCTCGAAATAAAAATAACGTATTTTGCTTTTCTTCTTTTTTTTTTCAAAATACAACTTACGATTTTTTACTATAGAAAAAAAGGAAAATAAGTTTTATTAACCTTGCTTTTTAATTAATGTATTCTTCAATTTTTATTTCTTATTTTAGAATGGTTTGATTAATATTATTATGTAGTAAACTTTAGTAACCTAATTAGAATTATTTTAATATTATTTGTAATTTTTTTATTGATAATATAATACTCAATAACTAGGATATACTATAAATTTTTACAAATTTAATCTAAGTGATAAATATAAATTAATATATACGATATGATAATAATTTTAATTTTTCTGTAAAATGAGATTCAAGACGACAATAAATTGTGAATATAGGATCTCAATACTCATATGTTGATTACTGATTAGCTATGTTTATAAAAGTTGAATGGTTAAAACTTAAATGTAAATTCAAATAGTATTTTCGTAATTATTCAGTTAACGTCATTTTGGAAGAATGGAGATTATATTGCTAATGAAGGAGAACATCCCAAGAAAAGTGTTTATGATTTACATAGTATCGTGTAGTAAATGATAATTGTATAAGATTAAAATTTATAATGCTCTCTAAACTATTGAATTTGTAAGCACGCGTTTTAAAGAGAAAAATGTCCCCAGTAGTTTATAATTTTAATACTCCACTAATTACATTTTAAGTCAGTTTAGGAATATCTCCTTCATAATGCTTAAACTGCATAATTATTGCTGATTGTGGAAAATAGAATGAACCATAAATAATGTTGTGAAACATTTCCTGAGAAATTCACCCTTTTGTCTAAGTTTATCATCTGCTGCCTTAGCTTGTTCTCCATCAGTTTGATCTCTTATTACTTATTAGACCAATTAACTTATTTTGGCTGACAATTAGAATATTACTTATTAGACCAATTATATTGTTTGGAATTTCAGCTTCTTTACAAAGTGTTGACGAATCTTTTTAGCCACTTTTGATGAAATTAAATGTTAGTAGGAGTATTATTTGGTCACTCTGGTTAACCAATAGATCGTTTACTCAATCTGCGGTATAAATTCCAATCATTTTTTAAATTTCATTATTTCATTTCTTTTTTACTTTCTTTGTTCTTCTTTCCCAACGAATTTAGCTCATCTTTCTTATATCCTTGAACAAAACAACTTTCAGGCATTGAAGATGAGACATGTGAAATCATCTAAATCGACAGGGACTTGGTTATGTTCTACTCCTACTACTTGTTGGAATGATAAATCCAGGTCCCAGAAAATTGCTAGACGATTAGACCATCCACAACCGTGCTCTTGCCAGCGAGCACGGTTGTGGGTCCGACCCCACTTTTTCTGTCTGCTCTCTGGCAAGAGCACAACACCCACAGCTGTGTTCTTCCGCAAGGACGAGCACAATTCAATTTAAAATTCAATTAAACAAAAATATTTCCATAATATTAAAATTAATTAAAAACCCACAATAAATATTATAAATTACAAATAAAATAAAAAAGACATAATTAAAATACTAAAAATTAAAAATTACATAATTAAAATCCTAAAATTTGAGATTGAGAGAGTTGTTTGGTATAGTGTCATTTTTTTGTGTTTGAAATGAAAGTATTTATAGATGAAAGTATGAATTTTGGGGTAAAAATAATGAAAAAAAATAAATTAAAAGTGTGGAAAAAATGGATATATTTTATTAGGAAGTGGGAAAATATTTTTTTATTAATTTTGAATTTTTCAGATTTTTTCAATTTTTTTTTTAAAAAATAATAAAAAATAATAAATCAACGGGCCAATCAGAACATGCCACGGCGACACCTCGTGCTCTTGCCGCTGGCACGGACGTGCTCTTAGAGCACGTCCGTGCCAGCGGCAAGAGCGCAGCAGCGGACAAGCGTGTCCTTGCCAGCGGCAAGGACGGACGGACGGCGTGTTGCCATTGTTGTGGATGCTCTTATGTGCAACTTGTTGCTAAGAGCACGTCCGTGCCAGCGGCAAGAGCGCATCAGCGGACAAGCGTGTCCTTGCCAGCGGCAAGGACGGACGGACGGCGTGTTGCCACCGCTGTGGATGCTCTTATGTGCAACTTGTTGGGAATTCACCATTAAAAAAAATTGAGATAGAAATATAAATAGAAATTAGAATGATTTGTGTTTTAGTGGTCTTGTGATGGGGACATCACAACGCAGAAGTTAAATTTCAAAGTTCTTGTTTCCAAATAGTTGATGATAGAGCTGATGTACCTCCTAAAGGAGTGAGAAATCATTTTCCCATATAGGATTGAAATTTGTCCCCACTAAGCAAGATTGAACATTAGCTGCATTCTAGGTTAACATTTGTAAATCAAAAATTACGTAGCATTCTATGTAAGTAACAGAGTTCTAACATATACGACAAATTTCCATAGTTTGATAATCTTAATTGCATTTAACTAACAATTTTCAATGATTTTTCTCCATTTACCATACAAATAACACAACTTCTTCTCTTTTTACAATATAAATAATGGAGTACTAAATTTTTAAATACTACTAATATCCAAAAAAATTGGCATATTTATATGGAACACGATAAAACTTTCAATCTTAAATTACATAGGATTTATAAAAAAATATTTCAAAATTTAATTACTAAATACTTAAATAGGTCTTAAATTATAAGTAAATGTCGTTAAAATTGTCTCCCTGCTGAATTTTGACTTAACTTTTCACATTCCATTATATAATTTTTATTTTATTTTTGGTGACAACATAAATAACGTCTTTCAAGAATTTGGACATTAAACTAAATACTACTACTATGTTCTATGCAAATAGGAATAAGAAACTATTGATATCTTTTTCTAGCTATATGGTAGCAATTTTTGATACTCTTATTGAACGATGGAACTTTCCATGTATCTTTCCAATCAACCATAGACATGTCTACTTTCTAGGCTCGGTACCCCTCTAGAGATATTGGCAAGCGAATTTGGACCTCCATATTATACATCATATCATGGTTCATCTGAAACATCCCGGACAAATAATAAGGATGTTGAATAGCTAGCGAGATAGTAAATTCATGCAAATGGATACCAAACAAGGTTAAGCACATAAATAGAATGATAATAACAATAAGACAGTGACAAGACTAGTATAGTAAACTAGTTAAACATTGTCTTAAGTAATATGCAAATAATTTATAGTGTAATACTAGAGCATTTTCCTCCATGCATATGGGAGGAGACGAGGAGTAACGCTTCCAAACAAAATGTTAATCTTATGAAAGCTGGCGAGTTATGTCCGATGTCTGTCACCACATTTATTGATTTGGAGAACTAGTAGTAGTTGATCATTACATGCCCTCGCATTTACATCCCAACATACAATAATTTCAATCTACCCCCCAATTATGTCACTATTATTTTATTTTGCACATCCCTATTCATCATGCATTATCGACTAAATACGGATATCATCGAATATGCTACATTGATTACATAGAGAGATTATGATATTTATGGATAATGGTGGGGGACTAAAACAACATGCACCATGTGCAAATCTTTTTCTTAGCTAGGTTAAAGCTTTGTAATATACTACTCCGATTTCAATAAACAGGCCATCTTCATATAGATATTATAATAACGTTACGTTGATAAAATGAAGAGGTTTTTTATTTCATAATATGGATTTAACCCTTATCTTCTATTTTTACCTTTATATTCTCAATAATGTTCTTTAAATATATAAAATAATTTAATAATGAAAAAAATGTATGAAATAAATTCTGACTAATACTAGTATTTATTGTACTCTATTAATTATAGTGGTTATATATTAATATTATCTATTAACTAGAGTAATTAATACTCAATTTCCTCTTGCCAACACGAAATGGCAGAGCACATGAAAGAGTCTCTCAACTAATAAAAATCGAGTTAAAATCACCTTAATTTTGAGCTAGTGATCAAATCCTACAAAAAAGTTTCATAAGAGCATCCACAATAGCGCCTAGCGCACCGCCTAGCCGAGCGCCGGCGCTAGGCGGTGCGCTAGGCGATCTATTGCAACCGCCTAGCGGATTTCGCGATAAAATACCGCCTAGCGCTCGGCGGTTCCGCGGCGCTAGGCGGTGCGCTAGGCGATCCGCTAGGCGCTATTGCAGCGTCCGGATCGCCTAGCGCACCGCCTAGCGCGAATTTTTATTTTTATTTTTTTTTATTCCGAAACACTATATATACGCGACTTGCCTGTCATTTTCATTCGCACCACTTGTATTAACGAGTACTCTCTCTATCTAAATTTCTGTACAAGATCAACAACGGTAAATGGATCTCAACAACGAGCCTACTTCAGGGAGTAGCGGATCTCAAACTCCCCCGATCCCCGTGGGAGGTGGATGGAGTCAGATGCACCCGAGTCAGATGCACCCATACTACAACATGAACCCGTGGCAGCAGATGATGCCCGGGATACCAGCGGGGGGGAGTCCGCCGGGGGCGTTTCCGGCGATGTCGGGGTGGGCACCCAGTGTCCAGATGCCGGGGTGGGCACCCGGAATGCAGATGATGCCCGGGGGTACCAGCGACGCAGGGGGACGTCTATCGCCCCAGTGTTGATTTTTCGACTGGTTCGTCGCACACATCGACGCCAACGGAGGCTGCGCTTCCGGCCCAGTTTGACACTTTCTCCTTCGATGACTTGGGGATAGATCTTTCCGGTATTCCGGATGCTCCCGTTCAAACGGGGGGCGCAGGGCGGGGTCGGGGCGCCCCAAAGAAGAAAGGCAAGGGGAAAAGGGTCGGCGAGTCCTCGCAGCCGGGTGAGGACGACAACGCGGTACGGAGGAGGTGGACGGACGCGGAGAACGTCGCGCTGTCCAAGGCGTGGGTGAGTGTTTGCGACGATCCTCTCGTTTCGAACAACCAGAGGATCGTCAACTTGTGGGGCAAGATAGCAGCAGCCTACCAGAGGTTTTGCCCGGAGGGGAGGCCACGCAATGGGGAGGATTGCAGGAAGGCGTGGGACCGAATCAGGGTTGCGGTCTCCCAATTTTCGGGCTTGTACACCAACGCCCTCCGCATGATGAGCAGTGGGCAAACTGAGGACGACTGCAGGAGGATAGCGGAGAAAGCCTTCCCCCTGAAGGGGGTGTACAAGGACTTCACCTACTGGAACTGCTATCTTGTGCTGAACGACTCCGAGAAGTTTCGAGTAGGTGTCGACTCTGGCTGGCCGAAGAAGCAACGACTGAACTATTCCGGTGATTTCAGCGGCAGTAACGGTGGTTCCCACGACCTCCCTGAGACGGCCCAGGAGGTCCCGACCCCTCGTTCGTTTGCTCGCCGTACTCGCCCGGTTGGGCACATGCTGGCTCAACGGGAAGCGATGGGGGTCGCCGGGGGTTCACAGGAGGTCCAGTCGGCATCCCCCCTTGGCCAATCCAAAGCGGATCTCAAATTCTTCGCGCGTCAACAAACGCGCGCTCAGATGGTCAAGACGATGGCCGAATGGCGGGCGGCGGTGGACCCCGTGGAGAAGAGTTTGCTTCAAACATTGCTCCTGAGCATGCAGGAGGATTTGGAGACGGCACGGAGGGAAGCTGCCGGGAGTAGAGGCGGCGACGACGGAGGTGGAGGCGATGGTGGCGACAGCGACGAAGGAGACGTCGACGGCGACGAGGAGTGAATTATTGTACTTTTTAAAAAATTATTGTACTTTTTTTATTTATTGTAATATTTTTATATTATTGTACTTTTTAAATTTTTAATAATATTATTAATGTTTCCCGTATATGTCTCGTAAATTAAATTTCGTATATTGTGTGATTGTTAATTATTTCATTTTATATAATTGTTATTAGTGATGTGGCTATTGATGTGGCTGGTCTATTTATGATGTGGCTAGGCTATGGCTGGGCTATTTATGATGTGGCAGGAGGATTTTTAGTGCTGATGATGTGGCAGTGGCTAGGCTATGGCTGGGCTATTCCTATTGTGGATGGCCAGCATCCACAATAGCGCCTAGCGCACCGCCTAGCCGAGCGCTGGCGCTAGGCGGTGCGCTAGGCGATCTATTGCAACCGCCTAGCGGATTTCGCGATAAAAAACCGCCTAGCGCTCGGCGGTTCCGCGGCGCTAGGCGGTGCGCTAGGCGATCCGCTAGGCGCTATTGCAGCGTCCGGATCGCCCATCGCACCGCCTAGCGTGAATTTTTAATTTTTAATTTTTTTTTTCCGAAACACTATATATACGCGACTTGCCTGTCATTTTCATTCGCACCACTTGTATTAACGAGTACTCTCTCTATCTTAATTTCTGTACAAGATCAACACCTAGAAATGAGTAACGCCGGTGGTAGTGGTGGGAGTGGTGGGGATGCTGAGGAGTACGAGCGTATAATGAACGAAGCGCTAGAGGCCTATACGAACCGTGAGATTGATCAATGGATGCAGAGGGCCTTGCAGCCGGCGGTACCTCGACCTCGACCAGTGGTACACCGCCGAGCGGTGATTGATCGTGATCACGTAGCTGCACATCAGCGCCTATACGAAGACTACTTCGCACAGGAGCCGCGGTTCAACGCCAACCTTTTCAGGGCGCCGTTTTAGGATGCGCAGGTCTCTGTTTATGCGTATTGTTAACGGATTGGAGCAACGATATCTGTATTTCCGCTTTAGGCACGATGCGTCTGGCAGACCCGGCCACACTCCTATTCAAAAGTGCACTGCGGCAATCCGGCAGTTGGCCTACGGAGGCGCTGCAGACATGTGGGACGAGTACCTCCACATCGGTGAGACGACTGCCCTGGAGTGTATGAAGTATTTCTGTCAGGGCGTGATTGAAATATTCGGTGATCAGTACCTTCGAAGCCCTACCACCGATGACTGCCGGGATTTGCTGCGGATGCACGGGGAACAACATGGGTTCCCAGGGATGTTAGGCAGCATAGATTGTATGCATTGGGAGTGGAAGAACTGCCCCGCCGCCTGGAAGGGGATGTACACTACCGGCTACAAGGGAAAGAATCCCACGATGATCCTCGAGGTCGTAGCTGATTACCGGCTGTGGATTTGGCATGCGTATTTTGGGATAGCTGGTTCGAACAACGACCTCAACGTCCTCAACTCGTCGCCACTTTTCAACGAGCAGTGTCAGGGTGTCGGTCCGGCCATCAGTTTTGTCGCCAACGACAACCGACATGATATGGGCTACTACTTGGCGGATGGGATATACCCTAGGTGGCCCGTCTTTGTGAAGACGATCCGATGCCCAGGAGATGAGAAGAAGGCCTACTTTGCGGCACGGCAGGAGTCGGCGCGCAAGGACGTGGAACGCGCATTTGGTGTGCTCCAGGCTCGATGGGCGGCAGTTAAGGGGCCAACGCGTTTGTGGCACGTCGACTGCATTGCTGATATAATGTACGCATGTATAATCATGCACAACATGATTGTCGAAGATGAAGGTGGACAACTGACTGATTGGGCCAACGACGATAATGAAGCTGGTCCAAGCCACGGCGTAGCCGCCCCTAACGTACGGAGTGGGGTACCCCACGATGAAGACGGCCGCCTCCAAGCACATGCCGACATGCGCCAAACGGAGGCTCATATTCGACTCCAAAAGGATTTAATTGAAGAGTTATGGGCGCGGAGGACTGCACGACGTTAGTTTTTTTTAATTATGTAATTTTTTTAATTAATGTACTTTTTAAATTTTATTAATATTAGTGAATTTTCTCGTTTTTGTGGCGTAAATTTAATTCCGTATATTGTGTGATTGTTAATTATTTCATTTTGTATATATTTGTTAATAGTGATGTGGATAGTATTATTAATGTTTCCCGTATATGTCTCATAAATTAAATTCCGTATATTGTGTGATTGTTAATTATGTCATTTTATATAATTGTTATTAGTGATGTGACTATTGATGTGACTGGGCTATTTATGATGTGGCTAGGCTATGGCTGGGCTATTTATGATGTGGCAGGAGGATTTTTAGTGCTGATGATGTGGCAGTGGCTAGGCTATGGCTGTGCTATTTCTATCGTGGATGGTAAGAAATTTATGTGGATAAAGCCGGGGTGACCTGACCTAATGAAAAACAACATTATTATATACTGTACTATAATGTGAGCGTTGCACATCCAATCAAAACCGGTTTAATTGACCACTTTGCATTGCATTGCATTGTATTGTACATGGATTGGTGGTTGTAATAAATAGTAGGGTAAAAAGGGCACCAAATGAAAAATGTCATTTTCTGATATTGTAAGTGGTGTTTATTTCAAATACTAGTATGCTTATTATCTATAAGGAGCCAGCTAGCTAGCTAGACGTGGCACCGGGCAATTAATTCCTTTGTGCATTCATTCTTTTGGAGTTGGGTCCAACGACCCTCCTCATTAATTTTCTACTGCGCCCTCATCTCCTATAGGTATAGGTGATGCTTTTACTACTATACCAATCCAGATCATACAAAATCAACCAATCCAGATTTTGTTTCATCCTTACCCCACACGCAAAAACATCTCTCATCCCCTTGTTCACCTTATAGAAATGTACTAGATACTGTAATGACCAATTTAGAAAGTAATTAACCATCATTCCAAGATTGAGAGCGATGTATATATATAAAGTGAGACATGTAGCATGCATTTAGTATTCTTAATCGTATACATAACATTTTTGAAACAGGATACAATAATTTTGAGGTCTAATTAAACAACAATTGTATCTCTAAATCGGATGTCTAAAACCTCCAAGAAAGAGAAAAACAAACGAAACAAAATGAATTATGGAAGAATCACGAAACACGTGCACAGAAAGTAAAACCAAAGAAGTAACTAATTAATCGGGTATTTGGTAATCATCGGGGACGTAGAAGGTATCGGGATCCTCATTATGCAGCCATCCAAACTTCTCCAAGAAAGGATTGGCCAGATCCTTCAACGGATACTTATCAATAAACTCACTCCACACGTTCCTCCCATCCAAATCCCTCATCACTTCCCACAAACAGCTGTTGCACTTGAAACCCGCCCCGAAACTGATCATAAACACCTTATCCCCCTTCTTGAGCCGCTTCTTGGCCTCCATATACGCCAGCACGTACCACAAGCTGCTCGCGGACGTGTTCCCGAACCTATGCAGCGTCATCCGCGCCGGCTCCACGTCGTACTCGCTCAGATCCAGATTCTGCGCGATCGCATCGATCACCGCCTTCCCCCCTGTGTGCAGGCAGAAGTGATCCACCCCCGTTTTGAAGTTGATGAGCGGCCTCGCCCCTCCGCCTCCCGCCTTGCTCCACTTCTGCCGCACCTTCCGCGCCACCAGCAGCGCCGTGAACCTGGCCAGCTCGCGGATCGGGAGGATTTTCGGCGCCATCACCTTCAGATTGTCAACAAAAGCGCGCGTCGCCGCTTTTGGCAGATTTTTCCCCAAATGAAACCCTATAAACCCTTTCTCGTCTTCCTTCTGAACGCAGCAGTCATACGATTCATCTCTGGCTCCGTGGTGCGTCCTCACCAGCGTCCTCAGCCTGAACATGGCCTTATCCTTTAGCGAGGGTTTATTAGTGAGGATCATCGCGCAGCCGCCTGATCGGAAGAGGCAGTTGGCGAGGATCATGGAACGGTCGTTGCCTGTGTACCAGCCGAGGCTGAGCGACTCGGAAGTCACAAGCATGGCGTGAATGTTCCTCCGCGTTTTCATAACATTCTGGACGATGTTGACAGAGACTAAGCTGGCGCTGCAGCCCATGCCGGTGAGGTTGTAGACCTTGACATCCTCCCGCATCTTGTATCTATTGATGATGCGGGAGGAGAGGGAGGGGACGGTGGCGAGCATGGAGATGTTGACGACGAGGACGTCGATGTCGGCGGGGTGGATGCCGGTGCGGGTGAGGAGCTTGTCGATGCTGTCGTCGAAGAACTCGTCCATCTCGACCAGGCCGTCGCGGAGGGTCGGGGAGGCCTCGCGCCCATCGAACACCATCTTCGGGGCGTACGTCTCCTCGCCGATGCCGGAGCTCACGATGGCCTTCAGGAGGAACTTGTACTCGTTCAGCCCGAGGTGTTTGTTGCGGCGGATCACCTCGCCGGAGAATTTCGTGCTCAGACGGCGGTCGTCGGTCGACTTGTAGCACTCGTAGTCGAGGATGTAGCAGTTGCGGTGTCTCCTGCCGTCGAAGAATCGCCATATCAGGTAGAGTAGAGAGAGGAGAGAGAGGGAGTAGAAGAACATTGTGACGGCAAGATTCATCTCTTTTACCTACTAGATATAGGGAGAGAGAGTGTATGATTTATTGCAAATCTGTTTTGAAATTTTGTATTTTGGGTTTGATGGGAAAAAGGGAAAGGGAAGGGGGAGATAATATATGGAAAAACATGTGACTGTGTGGTCTTAGAAACTTAATTGTATCCCTCAACTTCCACCAACTTGTTTATGTGCGTGACTTTCCCTTTATATCATGCATATAGTTCAAGAATTAGGGCTCAGTGATTTGTGAATTAATGAATTAATTACGCGCGGATATGAGTACTTATTTTCCATTAACTCTTAGGGAATGCTCCGTCACGAAATCAACTTGATTCATTACTGCCTTACTGCCATTTACATACACAAGTTTATGTTGCACACAAATTTACATTTACACGCCCTACTGCCTTCGTAGGAGGGCTAGAAGATTTCTTCTCACTCTAAATTGAGGGATATTGTTATTTTACTTTGGTAGAAAAGTAATTAAGTTAGGTTTTTTTTAATGTGGTACAAAAGTATTAAGCCGGATTCAAAAATATTCAACGATCAAACCCGAAGAACAGCCCAAAAACTATACAAAGACCAATTGTTAAGATTGAAAACAATAGTGCACATAGCCCAACACCCACCCCCTGCCACATGGGGCTCGAAGCCACCATTGCAAAATACAACATGCAAGTTGTTAAGGACCTAAATCCCTAACGATCCGATAAAACGGACAATAACGAGATAAAGATAATCCGACACCCGTGAGGGTCGGCGGAGATAAAGATCTGGGCGGCTGTGCGGGGGTTCCAACCCGTCGGGCAACGGCTACAGATCAGATATACGTTCCGGCTGTGCGCGGAGACCTTCCGTCGGGCAGCAGGTAGCGTAGGGAATTACGGATTCAAAGCATAACTCGGGGCATTCGGCCAAAATAATAATATTCATTGATTCATTGTTGGATGATTAAATATGATAACAAGCTCTCCTATTTATAATAGTAGAATACTACCCTAACTTATTGAATAAGAAAACTAAGATATGGAAAAGATATGGCGAATCAAAAGATACTAAATAATTGAGATTTCCTAGATGTTAAGGGGATCGTATCAACTCCCCCACGGTTGAAATTCACCTTGTCCTCAAGGTGGGAACCACGAACCATTGACGAGAGTTGAAAGCAAAAGCTTTAGCAAGGCGTCTCCTCCTGGATCAAACACGTATCGAACAACGAAATGTCTCCCTTTATATTCTTGCACGGAATGATTGCTTACCAAGCAGATGTCCCACTCGTCCTGTGTATGTCCCTGCAGCAAACACTTGAAATCCCTGTCGACATCTGACAATAATGTAGCAGCAGACAGAGGCGCTGTTGAGAGGATGCTATTCACATCGGAGCTGCACGACCAATATATTTCTTTAGAAACTGAAACCTGGTAGTCTGCCGGACTTACAGCTCTATCCTCCTCAACTCCATGCTTTTCACCCAGCAAGGCAATAGATGAAATCGATACACCAATAGTATCCGAATTAGAAGCATCATCGCGACATACATCTTCCACTTCTGTCTCGGATTTAGAGTCCATAAAAAGCATACTGCCCTTCTCTTTATCTTCTAGCAATGTCTCCTCCTCTTCATCAATCTTCTCATCATATACCCCGACGAGCACTTGCAGCTGCGTATTGTCGGTCTCGACGATTTCTTCTAGGGACTCGTAATTTGGTACAACAAGATTAGCACCCCCATTGTGAGCAACGCTGTCGGGAACATCCTCAACTAGATTATCGTCATCAATATTCTCTTCATCCTCATCAGCGTAGCAGAGCAATCTCTGCTTGCACACATGCCCTATAATCCACTTCTCGGGGCAATAGTAACACAAACCCAGACGGCCTCGTTCAGCCTTTTCCGCTTGTGATACCCGAATCACCGCGGGTCGCGGCCGTTCTCCGTTGCAACCCCCTGAACCTGTGGACTGACCCAAGCCGGTAGCGGCCTGAGGTGGTTCCATCTTAACCCGTTGTTGTCCGTCGAAACCCTGTGTGTTGGCCTGATATAGCTGATGTGGATCCCAACACGGCTTCGTACGATCATAAGACTGATCGACCCCCCCAAACTGCTGGCTTGGGTGGCGGTTACCTTGCGTGGTCCATCCCAGTCCATTACGACCCCCGCTATCGCGTCGCTCCCTGTCCTCATGTGGGCCCTCGCGAAAGCCCCCGCTAGGGTTTCTCCCGCACAAACCCCTATCTCCTGATCTCTGCCGACGCACATCCTTATAATCCCAATCATCGCCGTCGTCGAAACCGGAAGGAGATTCGGTCTCAAGATTCTCGAAGCGGCGATCTGTGTCGTCTCTCCAAGCATCGAATCTGTCCAATCTGTCCAAAACGCGATCTAGTTTACTGGAAACGGGTTCATAATCCGAGTATCGTTGCGATGCACGGTGGGGCGGTGGTTCCCAACAAGAAGGCTGCCTTGACTGTGGTGGGTCATAAGGTTGGAAACTCAGTAGTGGTCGGGTACCGGGAGGATCCCAACAGGTGGGGCGGCGTGTCTGGATAGACCCCATTTGGTGAGGTTGCGGCGGACCGTAGGGTTCACGCCTGTACTTGGGTGGCGGCTGATCATAGGGCGGAATACCCGGTGGGTCGCGGCTGCCCGGAGGGTCCCAGCAGGTTGCACGTCGTGGTCGGACCGGCTGGTAAGGATGTAACTGCTGCGCGACCTGAGGAGGGTCGTATTGACGACGGTGATAGTCATATGACATGTTGACGGACTGAGGCGTGGCTGTGGTGGATGATGATCGTCTGACTTCGACGCGGCACACGGGAATCCTTCCCGTCGGGCGTTGCAGAAGTAGAGTTGTCCGGCGGCTAGAGCTCGGCGGACAGGCAGGACTCGACAACCAAAGCAGTTGCTGTGCGCGGAATGTTTTCCGACGGGCAGGGGTGTAGCTTCGGTTCGAGATGGTGGGAGGGTAAGATCACGATGAAAGCACCAGTTGTTAAGGACCTAAATCCCTAACGATCCGATAAAACGGACAATAACGAGATAAAGATAATCCGGCACCCGTGAGGGTCGGCGGAGATAAAGATCTGGGCGGCTGTGCGCGGGTTCCAACCCGTCGGGCAACGGCTACAAATCAGATATACGTTCCGGCTGTGCGCGGAGACCTTCCGTCGGGCAGCAGGTAGCGTAGGGAATTACGGATTCAAAGCATAACTCGGGGCATTCGGCCAAAATAATAATATTCATTGATTCATTGTTGGATGATTAAATATGATAACAAGCTCTCCTATTTATAATAGTAGAATACTACCCTAACTTATTGAATAAGAAAACTAAGATATGGAAAAGATATGGCGAATCAAAAGATACTAAATAATTGAGATTTCCTAGATGTTAAGGGGATCGTATCACAAACACAAGTCCAGTACTCCTCATCAAGAAATGTGAAAGAATAATGATAATTAGTTCATTTTTAGAACCATCCATAATTAAGTCGTGCTGTGCCTTGAACCATCATCTTATTTTTCTGATTGAAAGGTATAGTTTTCAATGAATAATCTTCAAGATTGTTGTTGATTGACCAGTCAGACTCTGTCAACAGTTACTTGTCTTACTTTGATACGCTCCCCCTCCATGATTAAAAGTCTCACCGGCATTAGTTTTAAGAAATTGTTTGGTTTTATAAAGTAAAGTAGGTAGAAAAAATTAATAGAATGTGATATCTACTTTTATATATTAGTTTTATAATAAAATATGTGTAGAATGAATTAGTGGAATGTAGGGTACACTTATTAACAGATAGACGGAAAAGAAAAATGAGACATTTAATGATGGACCAAGAGCACATGGGATAAAAGTATTTAATTAGCACAATATTTCTATATATTAATTCTTTTTATTTCCTTACGGTCTTATTTGAGTGTTAGTGTGTGGGGAAATAACCACACGTCCACACGTATACATTTTAGTTGATTCGTTTATTTATTGTATTCATTTTATCATATTCAGACATTTATGCTGTTTGAAATTAGGATATTTACTTTTACCACTCATAACTATCAAATTTATTATTTTACAACAAAAATTATTACTATAAACTCAAACCAACAGTATATTACCAACAGTTAATTCTTAAAGATTATATATATATATAGGAGCATTAATCTCCTTTTGCTCCCTTAGATTAAACTCTCTTCTTAATTTGGACCATTAGATGTGGTGGATGGAGGGACAGGATGAAATCCCATTTTTTATCCCGTGTTGCATTATAGGTGGATTCTGTGCAGTGGTGGAGCCACATGGGAGCAAAGGGTTACGACTGTACCCCAAATTTTGCTGTCTTAATACATAATGGTAGTAAGATTAAACAATAGCATTAGTGGTCCAGTGGTTGAGCGCTCCACTCACCTTCCTTCGAGCTTGTGTTCGATTCTTCCTGCCGCCACTTTCTTTTCAGTTAGCTATACCACCTCCTTTTTCAATCTTAATTGTATATGGCATTTTATAGCATTTTTCTTTGAATTATATTCTTATGTGATAGTTGTTTGCAATTTATTTTTTATTACAATAATATTCTTAATGGTTTAGTATGATTGTTTTAAAATAATTCCAGACTGCGTGTACATTTTTGTAGTACTTTATTTTTTATTATTTTGTTTTGTGGATATAGTAGTCATTTTTTCGAATGAAGCTTGTTAATTTGGTTACGCTACTACTCTCTCCGTCCCAACTTAATTAAAGCGTTCTTTTAGGCATAAAAATTAAAAATTTGTGTTATACAAAATAAATGAAGATAAAATAAAATAAAAAAGAGAATAGAGTAAGAGAGTCAAAGAGAGATTATAAAATTATACAAAATAAAGTAAGAGTGACTAGATGTTTTATTTTTTTACTAAAAAACGACTTTACTAAGTCGAGACATCTAAAAAAGGAACACGACTCAACTAAATTGGGTGGGCGAATTTTTTTATAGTGAGTATTATTTTATTTTTAATAGGTGATGTGATTATTTGCCGTACAATTTTGTACCCCCAGAGTAAAATTTCTGTATCCGCCACTGACTCTGTGCATTATAAGGTAAACTAGTAAAACAACACAATTGAAAACCCCCCAAAATGGAAGGAGCGAAAATTAAGCGGGATTTGATACAACCTTCCATCTACTCACTCTCACTCTCACTCTCACTCCAAACGTCTATCCCTCAAGTCACATCTCTGCAATTCGTCTCCCAAAATTCCACCACTCTCCAAACCCTAGCCGCCAGTGGAAGCAACCGAGTATCTCCAAAAAGTGATCGTTTTCCGTTGGTTTCACTGTCCAAATCGAACTCCCGTAGCGCGAGACCATATTGTTGAAGTCGTCGACAAGGTAGGGTTGGCAATAGTTTTTTTAGTAATAGCAACTGTAAAACGCCGATATTCACCGTCTACTAGTCGATTCCCCAATTTACATCCAAAAATTCAATGTTTTTTACCTGTCCTTGGACGCGATTTTATGTTATCACAAATAGGTTTTCGTTTTGGTTAGGGTTTTGTCTTATGTGGAATGTGTAATTATTTACTGGTTTACAATTGTGGATTGTGCGATTATTTAGATGAAATGTTTTCGGGATTTGATTTGTGGTTCGTCTCACAGATTTAACATGACGAAACGAGGCCGACCATCAAGAGCTCAACCTACCCAGGCAGCAGGTAACCAATCTATTTCATTTGCATGTAGAATTCCTACAGTAGTTATACATAAATTAGTATTCCTTTGTGCATTCTTCGACAGATCTTGTAAATGGGTGGATGGGTGAATGTAAATTTCTTCTGTGCATTATTTGATTGCTTGGGTTCATTATTAAATAATGGTTACACATTATTTATCATGTAGTATCCATTATTTGACTGCTTGTGTACATGAGTGTTTGAGTGAATGCAGTATTCATGTGCGCATTATTTTATTGAATCTGTACATTATTTATCCAGTAGTATACATTGTTTTTCAAGTATTAGGCATTATTTGACTGCTTGCAGAGTGACAGGTGAAATGGTGAATGCAATATACTTATGTGCATTATTTGATTGAATATGTACATTATGCAGCTAGTAGTTTACATTATTTACCAGGCATTGGGCATTATTAGACTGCTTGTGTACATAGGTTAAATGGTGAAAACCACAACTCACAAATATGCTTGTATAATATTCCTTGGTGCATTCTTTGAATGAATCTGTGCATTCTTTAACTAGTAGTATACATTATGTATCAAATATTATGCATTATTATGTTCGTTATAATAATGTTCTGATGTTGTATGTTGATGATTCCACAACAGAGAAGCAGCTACGACTGGACATCGACGAAGCAGTAGACGATGTAATTTCGGTTGCCCTAGCGCATAAATTCAGGGAAAGATTAGCCGAGGCCGGGCCAAGTACAGCTCCAGAAGAGGGTGAGCAGAAAAAACCGAGGGGGGGAAGGTCGACCATCTATATTGTCGACGAACCCCATCGGAGTTTCTAAACTGCCTAAAAATGCTTACTCCAAGACAGAAGGAAGCCGTTAGAGAAATTGGCTTCGGTTCTATACTGCATTTCGACATAAAGGAGATCACCGGTTACCTTGCCTACTGGGTTCTGAACTCTGTTAATCTAGCACGGTGCCAGATACAATTGTCGGGGGGTGAGAGCCTAACCCTCGATGAGGAAGATGTCCATCTGACTTTGGGCTTTCCAAGAGGGCCGAGACCCATATCAAGACCAGTGGACAAACAGAGAAACTTCGCCTTCAATGACATTGTTGCTGTAAGGTGTCAAAAGGGACGTTTTAAGATGACACCAAAGGACATCGCTCAGATCATGATGGAGGACGTGGATGGTAGGGAAGAGTTCAAGAAGCTCTTTATGTTCCTCCTCGAAAATGCAGTAATAGAGACTTGTTGGGTTACAAACCCGTCCCACATCGGATGAGTAAGGGAAGTTGGAAGGTGTATATAATTCCTGTCCAACCCCAATTAGTTTGAGGCCTTTTGGGAGTGACCCAAAAACAAATCCATGCGGGCTTGACCCAAAGCGGACAATATCAAACTAATGTTGCAGTCGACGATCCTAATAAGTGGTATCAGAGCCCAGGTGGCTATGGGTTGTGCTTGGATGAGCCCCGGTTAGGGTCGGGCCCTGAAGGACTCGGGTTAGAGTCGGGCCCAGGATGACCCAGGGGCCAGGGTTGGAACGACCCATGTTTGTGTCGACTGCGTTCCCGATGTGGTCTCGGTTTGAGGGGAGGTTTGTTGGGTTACAAACCCATCCCACATCGGATGAGGAGGGAAGTTGGAAGGTGTATATAATTCATGTCCAACCCCAATTAGTTTGAGGCCTTTTGGGAGTGACCCAAAGCGGACAATATCAAACTAATATTGCAGTCGACGATCCGTGCACAACCCTAACCGGGGCTCATCCAGGCACAACCCATAGCCACCTGGGCTCTGATACCACTTGTTAGGATCGTCGACTGCAACATTAGTTTGATATTGTCCGCTTTGAGTCTATAACCGAACTCATCGCCTCCATAACCAATGAACGTACACTTAATAGATTTAGCATCCAACTTACTTCTCTCAACGGAACTAAGATGAGCATAAGCAACACAACCAAAGATGCGTAGGAAAGATAGATTTACCTCTTTTCCTGTCCAAACCTCCTCGGGTATCCGAAACTCCAAGGGAACTGATGGACCTCTATTAATTAGAAATGCAGCTGTGTTGACTGCATCTGCCCAAAAACTCTTTGGCAATCCACTTTTCAACCTCATGCATCTTGCTCGCTCATTCAACGCTCTGTTCATGCGCTCTGCGATTCCATTCTGCTGTGGAGTTCCTTTCACAGTTTTCTCCATGCGGATTCCATTCTCGGCGCAGAATTCCTTGAACTTTGCAAGTTCATATTCTCCTCCATTATCGGATCTTAGACACTTCACCTTCATCCCGGTTTCAGTTTCAACAAGGGCTTTCCATTTCCTGAAAGCGTCAAACGCATCGGATTTACTCTTCAGAAAATAAACCCATAGCTTTCGAGTAGAGTCGTCGATGAAAGTCATATAATATTCAGAGCCTCCTAGGGACTTCACAGGTGCTGGTCCCCATAGATCAGTGTGGACCATCTCCAACTTCTGTGTCTTCAATTTTCTGCCTCCTCTTGAGAAACTCACCCTTTTCTGTTTCCCAAACACGCAATCCTCGCACAGGCCAACTTCAACAGTTTTCAAGCCAGGCAGTAAACCTCTTGAGCACATTATCTTCATCCCTTTCTCGCTCATGTGGCCAAGACGACAGTGCCACAAATCTGCATTATTTGCCTCACTTGCAATATCAATGCAATCTTTGGAGTTAGTTGTGGTATACAACGTACCCTCCTTCTTACCTCGAGCTACTATCATAGCTCCCTTGGTAATCTTCCAATTGTTGCAGCCAAACGTCACGGTGTACCATTCTGCATCAAGCTGCCCAATCGAAATCAAACTTCTCTGCAATCCAGGAATGTGTCTGACTCCATTCAGTTTTATTACGGATCCATTGGACGTCACTACCTTCACGTTTCCCTTTCCCACGATATCTAAGGGCTCGTCATCAGCCAGATGTACCTTCCCAAAATCGCCAGAAACGTAGTCTTCCATTATCTCCACATTGCTGCAGGAGTGAAACGACGCCCCAGAATCCAATACCCACGATTCCATCGGACTACTGACGCTCAAGACCAACGCCTCGCCATCGTCATCAGACATGGTAGCGTTTGTTGTCTTCTTGTCCTTCTGATCCTTATTATTATACTTCTTCGGTGCCTCACATTGATTTCTAAAATGCCCAAACTCATCACAATTCCAGCATTTAACTTTATCCAAATCCTTCTTAGATTGACTCCTTCCTCTGGAATTTGATCTTCCACGATTTTGCTTTCCCTTCGATCTGCCTCTCTATTCTGTATTCAGTGCTGATCCCGAAGTAGAAGATCCTGATTCTCTCCGGCGAACTTCCTCACCAATCATCAGATCTCTTACTCTGTCAACTGTTAGTTTTGTCTCTGCAGCAGTAACTGCTGTCACTGTGCCAGCCCAACTCTCAGGTAGAGACGATAGCAAAATCAGGGCACGAATTTCATCATCGAATTTTATATTAACCGAGTTCAGTTGCGAAGTAATCATGTTGAACTCGTTGAGATGTTGTTGCACCAGCTTTCCCTCTTGCATTCTAAAATTAAACAATCGTCTAATCAGATGTACCTTGTTTGCCGTTGATGGTTTCTGATACATGTCCTCCAAGATCTTTATCATCTCCTTTGTCGACTTTGCTGCAGTCGTGTGATAATCCACATCCTTGGACAACGATAGCCTAATCGCGCTCATCGCTTTTCTGTCCAGTAGCTCCCACTCCTCATGTTCCATCTTTTCGGGTTTGGTTTTTAAAGGCTTCCAGAGATCTTTACCGTACAGGTAATCCTCAATCTGCATCTTCCAAAATCCGAAATCAGATCCATCGAACTTCTCTACAGCAATTTTCTCGTCGATCCCCATCGTGATTTCTGCCTCTTAAACCCTAGGCTCTGAATATTATATGACTTTCATCGACGACTCTACTCGAAAGCTATGGGTTTATTTTCTGAAGAGTAAATCCGATGCGTTTGATGCTTTCAGGAAATGGAAAGCCCTTGTTGAAATTGAAACCGGGATGAAGGTGAAGTGTCTAAGATCCGATAATGGAGGAGAATATGAACTTGCAAAGTTCAAGGAATTCTACGCCGAGAATGGAATCCGCATGGAGAAAACTGTGAAAGGAACTCCACAGCAGAATGGAATCGCAGAGCGCATGAACAGAACGTTGAATGAGCGAGCAAGATGCATTAGGTTGAAAAGTGGATTGCCAAAGAGTTTTTGGGCAGATGCAGTCAACACAGCTGCATTCCTAATTAATAGAGGTCCATCAGTTCCCTTGGAGTTTCGGATACCCGAGGAGGTTTGGACAGGAAAAGAGGTAAATCTATCTTTCCTACGCATCTTTGGTTGTGTTGCTTATGCTCATCTTAGTTCCGTTGAGAGAAGTAAGTTGGATGCTAAATCTATTAAGTGTACGTTCATTGGTTATGGAGGCGATGAGTTCGGTTATAGACTCTGGGATGAGCAGAACCGTAAGGTTATTCGCAGTAGAGATGTCATCTTCAATGAACAGGTATTGTACAAGGATAGATTGGAGGCGTCAAGTCCCAGCAGTTCTGAGCCACAAGTGGTCGAGCTAGACATCTCAAACTCGAGTGGGAGCAAGGAGAGTCAGAATGCTGAAGAGGTGCTTGAAGAAGAACCAAGCACTCCACCACCGACTATTCCGCTGCCTAAATCGACTAGAGAGCGACGTGCACCTGATAGGTACTCGCCCTCTAATTTCTATTTGTTACTTACTGATGGTGGTGAGCCCGAGTGTTATGCAGAGGCAGGAGAACGCCCTGATAAACGAAGGTGGAAAATTGCCATGGATGACGAGTTTGCCTCTCTTCTCCTAAATGGCACATGGGAGCTTGTGGAACTTCCTAAAGGGAAAAAGGCATTGCATTGCAAGTGGGTCTATCGAATCAAAGGTGAAGCTGATGGTAGCAAGCGCTACAAGGCTAGGCTGGTTGTCAAGGGATTTGAGCAACGATACGTGTTGAGTATGGTAGTTGCAGAAAATCTATTGTTACATCAGATGGATGTAAAGACGGCATTCCTTCATGGTGATTTGGAGGATGAGTTGTACATGACACAGCCTGAAGGATTCATAGTAAAAGGAATGGAAAACCTTGTATGCAAGTTGAAGAAGAGCTTGTATGGTTTAAAGCAAGCTCCAAAGCAGTGGTACAAGAAGTTTGATGGATTCATGATGGAGATTGGCTATAAAAGATGCTACGCTGACCATTGTTGTTACTACAAGAGGTTTGACAAGAGCTATCTTATTCTGTTATTATATGTTGATGATATGTTGATCGCAGGAGGTGATCAAAAGGAGATGGATAAGTTGGAAAGGCAATTTTCTGAACGATTCTCCATGAAAGATCTTGGAGAGGCTAATCAAATTTTGGGCATGAGAATCGAGCGTGACAAGGCGGCAGGAAAATTGTATCTTTCGCAAGCTGCTTACATTGGTAAGGTTTTGGAAAGATTCAACATGGATAATTCGAAGCCAGTAAGTGTGCCTTTGGGCAGTCACTTTAAGCTGTCGAAGAAGGAGTCACCGAGTACAAAAGAAGAACGTGCTGAAATGAAGAAAATTCCTTATGCTTCAGCAATTGGCAGTATTATGTATGCAATGGTGTGTACGAGGCCTGATATTGCACAAGCAGTGAGAGTAGTGAGCCGGTTCATGGGTGATCCGGGCAAGCAACATTGGGAAGCAGTTAAATGGATCCTTCGATACTTGAGAGGTACTACAGAAAGCGTCTTATGTTTCAATGGCAAGAATGTCGAGCTGGCAGGTTATGTGGATGCAGACTTGGCGTCCAATGATCTTGATGGGAGAAGAAGCACAACCGGGTATGTATTTACTTATGGTGGTACTACTATTTCATGGACTTCTAAGTTGCAGAAGACTGTTGCTTTGTCTACTACGGAGGCTGAATATGTAGCTGCGACAGAGGCAAGCAAGGAGATTGTGTGGTTGCAGAGTTTCTTAGATGAACTTGGGAAGGAGAACAAGAGTAGCATACTCTACAGTGATAGTCAGAGTGCTATTTTCTTGGCGAAGAATCCAGCATTTCATTCTAGGACAAAGCATGTGGAGTTGAAATATCATTACATCCGACACCTAGTGGAGATGAAAATCCTGCAACTTGTGAAGATACTTGGAAGTGAGAATCCTGCAGACATGTTTACTAAGGTGGGGACCTTAGAGAAATTGAAGCTATGCATAGCTTCAATTGGCCTTGGAACTTGAAGAGAAGGTTAGGCGATGCTAAGCGGATGAAGGGATGAGATCACGCGGAAATGGTTGTTTAGGAGTTGTTAGTCTCCAAGTGGGAGATTGTTAATTATGGAGCCTAAAGTATCTCCTACCATGTTTAGGATTTGTTTCCTTGAAGTATATTTCCTTGTGATAGATTTATTCCTTAAAAGATATTTCCTTATGGAATATGTTTCCTAGTTTGACTAGAATTAGGGCTCTCTAGTTACTTATAAATAGAGGTGCTCCCTCATTGTTAAATCATCCTAAAATTATATAGTGAAATCCCTGGCTTGGCATCGCCCCCAGACGTAGATACACATTGTATCGAACTGGGTAAACAACTTCTTGTGTTCATTCTCTTTCATATTCGTGATTGCCTGTGTTTATTTCCCAACAACTGGTATCAGAGCCCATGTGGCTATGGGTTGTGCCTGGATGAGCCCCGGTTAGGGTCGGGCCCTGAAGGACTCGGGTTAGAGTCGGGCCCAGGATGACCCAGAGGCCAGGGTTGGAACGACCCATGTTTGTGTCGACTGCGTTCCCGATGTGGTCTCGGTTTGAGGGGAGGTTTGTTGGGGTACAAACCCATCCCACATCGGATGAGTAGGGGAAGTTGGAAGGTGTATATAATTCCTGTCCAACCCCAATTAGTTTGAGGCCTTTTGGGAGTGACCCAAAAACAAATCAGTGCGGGCTTGACTCAAAGCGGACAATATCAAACTAATGTTGCAGTCGACGATCCTAACAAGTGGTATCAGAGCCCAGGTGGCTATGGGTTGTGCCTGGATGAGCCCCGGTTAGGGTCGGGCCCTGAAGGACTCAAAGTTAGAGTCGGGCCCAGGATGACCCAGGGGCCAGGGCTTGAATGACCCATGTTCGTGTCAGCTGCGTTCCCGATGTGGTCTCGGTTTGAGGAGAGGTTTGTTGGGTTACAAACCCGTCCTACATCGGATGAGTAAGGGAAGTTGGAAGGTGTATATAATTCCTGTCCAACCCCAATTAGTTTGAGGCCTTTTGGGAGTGTATATAATTCCTGTCCAAATCCGCGCGGGCTTGACCCAAAGCGGACAATATCAAACTAATGTTGCAGTCGATGATCCTAACAAGACTTCGGCCGACGGCAATTGCAAGCCAAAGATTCTACATTTCATCGACGATGTTGATGAGATTAGGAACCTTAATTGGTGCGGTTACGTATTGTCCGTGCTTGAGGCTACTTATCCCAGTTGGGCAAACGGCCAAAGTGTGTCGTTCACCGGGCCTATACACTTCCTGGTGGTAAGTGAATTAATAACTGCTTTACATGCTTATTTGAATACAAGGCTTAGATGATAAAAAATAAAATCAAGTGTCTGAAACTTAGAAATTCATTATGCATATATATGGTTACATTATTGAAACTTATTTGTTGAAGTTATGTAGTTTTGCCAATTGTAGCATCTGTTAAGTTATGGTGCCATTATACATTACTATGGTCAATATCATGCATTATACCTTAGTTAATCATGTATTATGTTTATAGTAATATACATTACTGACTAGTTACATTCTGTGGTTAATATTTTCAGTGTGCATATGTGGACCACGTGGTCCACATACGGAGGAGAGTCATCCGTGCCTGGCCTACAATAAAGGGTTGGACGGCAGAGACCCTTAGGCAACGGGAGAAAGCTGAGCGGGACCAGTTTGGAACCGGGAGGTTAGAGGCCCAGCTTGATAAGGAAAAATTTCTTCAGAAAGAGGAAATAAGGAGGCTGGAATCGGTTAATAGAGGAGAAGAAGCAGCTCCAAGCAGGCATAGAGCGAAGCGGATAAGAGATCAGTTTATCGCTTCAAGCTCGCTGATGGCCCACACAATTTCGACGTGGGTAGATGATTTCAAAAGAATACCTGTCGAGCTGCTTCAGGATGATTGCTTCAGAGTTGGGAGTCAGATTGGGAAGAAGTTGTTGGGAGTGGAAGATAATGATGTTGTGGAAGATGAAAAAATTGTGACAAGACTTACGCAAGCGAGGGATGATGAAGAGGAATACAGTCCGGAATGGATTGACGAGATAGAGAAGATGATGGCGGTCTATGACAAGAAGAAGACAATTACCACCAGCTTCGCTAGGCCATCATTTGTTTTGGACGGATTCGATTGTCCTGACCCGTTTGCTACACAATAAACACATGGGGCAGGGGTTAGTGGTGGTGGAGGCATAGCTCCCCCAGTTGTTGACATCGCACATGTTGCCCCAGTTGTTGATCAGCCGGCAGCTGAAGATCAGCACGGAGACATGGCCATGTCCGATCCTCTAGGTGATGATATCCCTGATATCATATCAACTGATGCTGGTGTTGCCGAACTTGAAGTCCCAACTGAAGTGCGTGCTTCAGTCGGTGCAACTGGTACAACAGCAGACATGGCGGCCGTCGGGAAGTGCTGATCAAAGCAGGGGTATCCGTTAACAGACTAAACACTTTGTGCTCATACTTTTTTACATTATGAACTTGTTTAAATTTTTTCTGCAATTGTGTACAGGAGACTGAGTCAAGAGTAGACTCTGGTGGTGTGACAATTGGGTTGAGGAAAGATGGAGGTGGTACGTGAGCAAAGAGAAAAACCAAGACAGTTAAAGCCACAATTAACACAGCAGCAGCAGAGGAGAGTGGTGGAGCTGTAGGAGAGAGTGCCAAGGTGTGTACATGTTAAATATTCCTTGAATTATATACTGTTATTGTTACATTATTGGCATTACAATTATGATTACATTACATGTGTGCTTGGCTTGATTGTATAGGTTCAGGCTGAGAAAACACCACAGCCCATTAAGGAGGGGGCTGCTAAGGTGGTTGCTAAACTACATTATATCTTTGTAATTGTACATTATTTAGGTGGTTTCATGCATTATTTGATTGCTTGGGTTCATTATTAAGTAATGGTTACACATTATTCATCATGTAGAATCCATTATTTGACTGCTTGTGTACATGGGTGTTTGAGTAAATGCAGTATTCATGTGCGCATTATTTGATTGAATCTGTACATTATTTATCTGGTAGTATACATTATTTTTCAAGTATTAGGCATTATATGATGCTTGTAGAGTGACATGTGCGAAATGGTAAATTCAATATACTTATGTGCATTATTTGATTGAATATGTACATTATGCAGCTAGTAGTTTACATTATTAACCAGGTATTAGACATTATATGACTGCTTGTGTACATAGGTGAAATGGTGAAAATCAGAACTCACAAATATGCTTGTACCTTATTGGACAGAATCTGTACATTATTTATCTAGTATTATACATTATTTGTAAATTATTAGACATTATTTGACTGCTTGTTGAGGGACGTGGGTGAAATGGTGAATGCAATATACCTATGTACATTATTTGATTGTATCTCTACATTATGTAGCTACTTGTTTACATTATTTGTTAGTTATTATGCATTATGGGGCTGCATGGGTACATTATATGCTTGTAATTCGAGATTATTTTGGTGGTTGCATGCATTATGTTGTTTTCGTTGCTTACAAACAGAAACCTGTTCCAGCTAAGGAGAAGTGCATTGTGATTGATGAAGCTGGAAAGGTTGGGAGTGGAAAACAATTGCCCATTCCAACTGTGGCTGCGCAAGGAAAAGGGAAAGGGAAGGAGATCCAGCAGGAGGAGGCTGGATATGTGGTATGGAATAGCTTATTTCATTCAAACATTAAAGTTTTACCATCTATGGATGTTGTTCACTCGTGCTAACCATATCTTCCATTCGTGCAGGAGGCTGCGAACTGGCAACATCTCGAGTGAAGAAAACAAGTCTGGCTGCCAGGTCTCCGTTCAACGAGCAGGTTGTTAGACTAACAGCCAAGTCCAACAACGTTGACAAGGAGCTCTATTACTGGGTCCTTGGCACAGCAAAAAAAAATAAGTGAGTGTTGTAATTTTGCTTTTGTTTTTGTTGGCACATGGGTTATTTTGCTCAACTGTTTAATGCGGTGCAGGGATTCCATTGTCTACCAAGATGGCTTCAAGCAAACTGTGCAGAGTGAGTTCCAGACCTTAGCGCCGTGAGCCCCGCTATCATAGATACCTGGAGCTCGTACCTGAACAACATGGAAAAGCTCAAGGCACCGGAGACTGTGTCCAGACTCTTCTTCTCCATGAAACCATGTGTGAGTGACCAATTTAATACAAATTACTGTTATACGTACTAATGATGAACAAGGTTGCCAAATAAACTGCAGAAACACACCGTTGTCGACACTCCTCCGAAATGGACAGAAAAAAGGCAGTTTGATTCTTTCTGGACTATACTATTCGAGGAAGCGCTTGGAACGGGATGCTTTCAATGGGAGAAATATGATATGGTGAGGGATACTATAATAATGACTCTGAGATTCATTACTAATATACACAATAATGGTTCATGTAATGTACATTTCATTATGCAGTTCTTCTTCCCAATTTGGGGTGAGAGCCATCAGTACGTGGTGTGTTTTGATCTGCCAGATGGCAAAATGAACATCATCGACCACCATTTGGCTGAACCCCACGGCTCCTTCAGCGCAAAATATGGCAAGACACCCCCTCTTCTGGTACGTAATGTGTTTACTCAGTTAACTTGCATTATATTAAACAAAATGTACATTATATCGAGTTCTTACACACTTTTCCTATTTGATGTAGAAAAAATTCATGGTTGATACACTTACGGAGAGCAAGGTTCCCAAAATGGCAGGGCAGATCCGAAAATGTAGTACCCATGTGGTCACAATACCCTGAAGGAACAACTTATGCACCATGGAGACGGGGTGTATGTCATGCGGCATATGGAGACGTACTTTGGAGAAAGGGAGAAAGATTATTGGGAGTGCGGATTGAACGCCAAAGGGACAAAGAGCTTGGAGATGTTCCAAATCAAGTTTGCAAAGATGCTCCTTACTTGTGCACACAACTCCAGAGGTGACATCAACCAGAGTCACGCCACCAGGTATTGGAGAGAGAGGCCGGCTAAGTTCAACCAGAGTCACGCCACCAGGTATTGGAGAGAGAGGCCGGCTAAGTTCAACTTCGAACAGTGGGTCGACCAGTATAGGCTGGAGTGAGTGACGTTTACTCTGGCGTGAGTGAGGTTATGGATGTTGATAGACAATTATGGGCTGTAGTGATTGTTTGAACTGTTGGGGTTTTTAGATAACTCATGTTGGAAAGTGAAAACAGCCGACTTGTGGCTTGGTTTTTTTGAACAATTTGTAGTGTGCTTCTTGCAAACAGAAACAATTTTTTGGTATTAGATGATGATTACATTCACTTGGAACATGTAATTGTTCTATGTTAAAGAATAATGAAACATCACCCTATAGTAATGGAAAATAGTAATAAAATAATCTACAAAAATTCAGCTTTATTTTAATAATAATGAACAATAGACTGGACATCATGGATATAAATAACCGAATAATGTAAAACTTCATTAACGATAATGAACGAAAACATATTACTAATGCAATATGATTATGTACACTACATTAAGTGCGTCTGAATAATAATGTTAAACTTCAAGGCCAACAATGTACATTATCAGTTTCGTAATGCAACGTATACTATACATACTGTGTCTAATAATGAACAGTAATTGAACAACTGTATACAGTCAGTGAAGTGCTAGTATCCAATAATGTACAACTTCAGTAACAATAATGTACGAAAATGCATTAGTAATGCAATAATAATATGTACTCCATCCGTCCACGAATAGGAGTCCCGTTTTTCTATTTTAGTCCGTCCACGAATAAGAGTCCCGGTTCATTTTTACCATAAATGGTAATAGGGTCCCACCTTCCACTAACTCATTCCACTCACATTTCATTTAAAACTAATATATACAAGTGGGACCCCTATTCCACTAACTTTTTTCCACCTACTTTTCTTAACATTTCTTAAAACCCGTGCCGCTCATGAATGGGACTCCTAATGGCGGACGGAGGGAGTATTTGATTGTGACAGTGAAAATACTAATATTACCAGCACAACCAATTGACTCACTAGACTAATCTGAAAAACAAAACCAATAATGTTGTGTGGTACAAAATACATCAAGCTGGCCTCTTGCCCTTCCGCATCTCTTTCTCCATCGCCATCTCTTTAAGCATTGGACAATTTTGAGAGTCGTGAGGGCCCATCTCATCGCACGCCTTACACCATCTAAGAGGCCTAGTAACATCTTTTATAGCCTTTTCTCTTTTGGAAATCAGACGGCTCGCTGAGCTGCTAGCGTGGCCATTGGTCTTCACGACATCCGGAGGATGGACCTCAACTATTTCAGGCCTTACCATACCATAAAACTCTTCAATCATCCGCTTCTTTTCAGAGGCGGACGTTGTTGGAGTTCCAGCTTGAAGAGAATTATCAAGTTCTTCCACACCACCTACGAATTCACGAAGCACTTCAATGTCCGTCTCAAATCGTCGAAGAAAACCATAGAACATCAAAATCGCTTGCTTTGAAACAGTTTGCCTATCGTCAACGATAGACCTGGTAGGCAGGGCATCAACAAACTCCCCATGTACTGCCTTGGCTAATGGAGTCTTCATCCATCTACTCTCATAGTATTTATCTGAGATTTTTTCACTTCATTATTCCGGAACAAAAAAAAAAGATATGGCTGCACAAATAACCCTGCCTACCGAAAAGTTTGCATTTACACAAGTATGAGTCATCAGTCTTATCGTGAATCACAAAATACGAATTGTGATTGTTGTCCCCAAGCTCGTAGGTGTCAACTATGTCTGTAGATGAAAATCCAAGCACGCGGCATCTGTCATTACCCTCAACAATTTCTTCCTGTATTTTCTTGAACATACTATCGGTGTACAGCGTGGAAGCATGTTTCTTGAATAGCAAAGCAGTGGCCAATATGGGCAGGGCAGTGGCATCGTGGTAGTCCAACGTTGTTCTACTGTTCCGCTGGAATTCTATGGCATGGTTGAAATTCAAGTAGAATTCGGCAATGTTAGCTCAGGGCTTCAGAAAATTTTTGTAGAAGTTGTTCTTCGATTCGGATATAGACGTAGTCCTAATCATCGAACCCAGCGGAAAATCTCTGAAGTACGCCGGTATCCAGAATTGCATATAGTCGTACAATGTGTTGAACCAGGAAACGTTCTCCAGCCCATGACATTGCACCACACTATTCCACTCATCTTCAAATTCGTCAGGTCCAAGCAGGTCCGACCAAACGTAGGCATTGAACTCCTTCTTGAAATCTTCGTCCCTCAGCAACCTGTTTGGAACCTTAGTGGCCAACTTATGCATTATATGCCACATACAGCATCGGTGTCGAGTGCCAACAAGAATCTCTTCAATAGCTGATCTCATGCCCAAGTCTTGATCTGTCATGATCATCTTGGGTGCTACACCCATGCATTCAACGAAATGTCTGAACAACCAAACAAATGCCCCTGTTTTCTCGTTGCATACCAATCCGGCAGCGAAGGTTACTGGCCTTCCATGATTGTCCTTTCCCGTGAAAGGAGTGAAGATCATACAATACATGCGTAGCACATAGTAATGCATCGTCGGCCACAACACCAGCGAATAATGCCACATTAGCTGTGCAGTAATGTATAGTAAATGCGTTATAATGCATAGAGTAATGTATAAATATATGCATTGTAATGTACAATACAGATCTTTGTAATTATACCTGTTTGTGTTGTACGTGGAGTCAAAGGCCACAATATCACCAAACATGTGGTAATTCCTCTTCATCAACCGTCACACCAAAAGAGAGTAACCAACTGGTTGGTAGCATTAAGTTCGTAATGATATGTGAACGCCTCGGATATTTCCTTCTTCTTAGCCATATCATCCAACACCATTTGCACATCGAATCCATGAGCGTATGCTTTAATGTCTCGAGAAGCATTCCTGATATCCCCGACAGTGCAACCGACAAGGTCAAACCCTCCGAGAATTTCCTTCAACACCTTAAAGGTAAGTGTGGGGCCTATATTAGCCTTGGAACAGTCAATAATGAATTTGTGATGTACATTATCCAACTTTCGATTAATTGCCATAAATTGCTGATGCTCTGATTCAACCATATAATGGTTATGAGCCTCGTTGAACTCCTGAATAATATAACCTGCTAATCCTCCTTCAGAGAAGAACTTGAACGAAATACCCGCTTTACAACCACAACGCTTAGATAACCGTCTGTGCTTCATAGAAAAACCAGACCGTGCATTCAATTGGTCATCCTCGTTTGACTTTTTTGGCCTTCCCTATTGCATACAACATAATACCAGGTTGTGACATCGTCCGCCTTCCACATCCCTTGTTTGCGAGTATCAAAACCAACAGCGCGGGCATATACATCGTAAAAAGTGAAAGTGAAATCTAGGGAATGGAATCTCTGACCGACGACGGGCTTCAAATCAGGAGAACATTCAGGTACAACCACCACTGTATATAATCGAGATATAAACGGGTCAGTAAACATATACATTACAGCTCATAACTCTTCCATTACTCAAACTAAAATAACCATTATTGAGTAATATATGTACATTATGTAAATTAGTTGAAACTACTCCCTAGCCGAGATGATATCTAAGCCCTCGTTGAATGACTGAAACTCGTGGACTTTGGTAATGATTTTGTTACTTACTACATACTAGACCCTATCCCGAAGGATTGCTAAACCCTTGGGGAAAACAACAAACGTGCACCGAACAATCAAACACGGCTAAACTTAATTAAAAATGGTCAGCAAAGATTTACATTACATATCACAAATAGTCCATTACAGAAGCTAAAACAACCATGAAATAATAATATATGTTCATTATGTGTATCAGTTAAAAACTACTACCTAGCCGATAAGATTTCTAAACCCTAGATGAATGACTAAAACTCGTGGAATTTGACGACGGTTCAAATACTTACTACATACTACACCCTAGCCCCAAGGATCTCCATATCCGATCTCAACCGCTGCGCGAGAGATTGGAAATGCAATTGTGGAGGAATTGGAAATCGTCGTCGTGATTGAAATAAGTTTTAATTAAATACATGTGGAGTGCCGAGCCAGATTCAAGATCTCTTGTTACAAAGAATTCGAATTACAAAGTAGAACACCGGGTCTACAATGGAGAAAGATATGAGAGAGAAAATCTAGTTTAATTTAGGAAAATAATTTAGAATCAATCTTCATTAATCATGGGCTGATATTATAGGGAGAGATTTATGAAATGAAATAAATATGGATGTCAATGTAGCCCGTAACCCGTGGGCTGGCCCGAATAGCCTACCAAATTTGTAGGGTTAGGGCTAGAAATTTTTTGCTCGATAAAATCAAAACCCGATTAGCCTGCAGCCCGTTAGGGCCAGACTCGGAAACCCGATGGGTTGGCCCGAAAACCAAATAAAATTCTATTGTTCTATTTGTTTTCCTTCTAATTCGATACTTCATTGATTAATTTTATAATATAGATAACTAAAAAATAACTTTCAATTTTATATTAAATATACAAATTATATATTAAATTTTAATTAATATAATAATTGATAAATAAATTAAAAACTTTAAATTCACTAAAAAAATATTTAAATTTCTAAAACAAGTTTAAAATTTCACGAAATATCTCAAATATTAGTATTTGATCATGTTTATGATTGAGTTTAAGCATATATCTCAAATATATCATAATTAAATATTTTACATTGTATGAATACAACTAATTTTAATTATTATTTATTGGATTGATTGCATGTTAATATTATCGGTAACAACCCGATTAATCCGCTATGCTAGCCCGAAACCCGAGCTTTTAGGGTTAGCGTTGAACCTTTATGACCCGAAAAAAATCACAACCCGATTAGCTGCACCCGATTGACACGCAACCCGAATAGGGTTGGCCCGAAATCCGATGGCCCGGCCCAATTGACATCCCTAGAATAAACGATGCCTAATGGCTTCCCAAAATGACCTTTTTGAAATTTTAAAATATTTTAATTAAATACACTTGGCACTATTTTTGGCCATTAGATCTTCAAATTGTGGGGCAGAGATTTAGTTGGAAGAATGAACAATAATTAGAAAAATGATATGAATACATCTCTCTCTATATATATGCTCTAATCATGAAATAAACCATCCTTATATAAGTCTGTCTCATTATAAGTGAGACGTTTCTTTCTGGCCGTTGTTTTGCTAAAATAATAGTTAAATAGTTAAAGTGTAGAGAAAATAAAGTATGAGAGAAAATAGTATAGAAGAGAGTCGTATATACATTATTATCTTACTTACTTTACTTTACTTTATCTCTACTCTAACTATTTATTATTATTTTTGTAAAACAATGTCCGATTTAGAGCGCCTCACACGAGAGATAAAAGTTAATTACCAGAACATGTATTTGATGTCGGTAGCTTTTGTTTTTATGTTGAGCTTTTGTTTTTACTAAGCCTTTGTTAGCTTTGACTTTTTTTTATGTATTCTCTATTGGCCATTCTTTTTTTTTCATACATAGGAGTTCGAGATACATTCGGCAAGCGAACTAGCCCGCCACAGCCCCTCGTGGCTCGAATACTTTAGCTTCCCTCCGACGAGTTCGGCGTGAACTAGCCAATGTTCTCTACTGGCCATTCTTATGGCTTGAGCATTTCTCATTAAAAAAAACTATGAATACATGAACAATTAGCATAAATGATGAATTCATTTTTATGTAATTAATTTATTGTAAAATATTTAGACGAACTAAACACAAATGGTGCTGATTGTGTATACACAAATGGTGCTGATTGTATATACATATGAATTCTCAATAAATAATTGAGGTATTTGCAACATTTATGGTTGGGGCTATCTAGTCCCTGGACATTTATGGTTGGGGCTATCTAGTCCCTGGTGTAAAAAGCTTGATGTAAACTTTAGATTTAACGCCATCATATCATCGTTATTAATTAGTAGGAGTAATATACTAAAACCACTATACTTGTGCATTGAAAGTAATAGGAAATTAAACCATCAACAAAAGTAAACGCAAAGATATAATATCTATCTGCGGCTCACAATCAATACCTTAATTAATATGGCATTACTTATTTTGTTCTCTAATAGTATGATTTATTTATTAACTTGTAATACACTAAATCATTGTACACTTGTATGCTTGATTTATCTTTTATTTGTTGAAATCGTATTTGGTCAATGAACTTTGACCAATAATAAATGTGACGAGACATTTAATTTTGTAAAATTAAATGCAATAGCGACGATCTATTTTTGGAGTAGATGACCGTGGTATATTCATTTTCTCTAAACCGATTCCCAGTGAGTGAGAAATTATGAATTAAAGTTTGTCACAATTGTGAGCTATAAATGAGCTATGAGATAAAACCAAGGGATTAATTAAAAAGTTAATTATCCCACATTGGTGGAGAGAACCTTATTAAACATGTATTTAATAAGATGAATTATTACATGTAAAAATTATAGTGGACTAAGATGGGCAGTAGAGCCCACGCGTGCATGCTGCCTCGTCACGAGCTACGAACCTTGCTCAGTGCACTGTGTCCTGGCGCTCCGTCTGTCGGGTACCATGTGTTAAAAGGTTCACGATGGACCCGAAGCACAACGGGTGCTAAAAGGTCCACGACGGACCCCGGCGTATAGCGGGTCCCAAATGCGCATACTGGGTGACAAAAGGTCCCCGATGGACCTCGAAGCATCGTGTGCCAAAAGGTTCACGATGAACATCGTCGAGTAGCGTGTCCAGATGCATCAGTCTCCTCCAGCTCCCGTAACGGGTTGTAACCCCCTGCGGTTACAGTCAACCCATAATGGCATGCTTAATGCCTGCATTGATTCCACCTTCACATGCATTGGACTTGGCCTATAAATACGCTTGCATCCATTGCATTCCATTCAACACACAACATTGCAAACCAAGCATATCATTTGCATAGTTCTCTCCCTCTCTTTGCATAGTCTTCCGTCGAAGCTCTGCCCTCGCCATCATCTAGTTCGCCGGAGCTTGTTCTGTTTGCGGTGCTGCAACGAACAAGACGAAGACGTTTATCTTTGGGGACGACACGCCAATCCGAGAGCACTACCGGGGCGTATCTCGTCTTGCAGAAAGAGGACTCCTCGACTCGGCTTACATCTTTACGGTTTATTGTTTCAAATTCTTCTTTGTAATTTCAATTCAGTTTATTTTCGTTTAATTTCTCCATTCTTCATTGGGTTGTATTACGCCTGGTTAGTGTATCTTTGTATCACAGTTCATTTCAACCAACATTATTTTGCTATTATTTGCTTGATTTTTTTTTTAATTTAACAGCAACCGCTCGAGCCTACAAACTGGGGCGACCTAAAGTACGATAGCCAAAACATCCAACAAAAAAAGCACAAAAAAAAAAACATCCAATTTGCTTGATTCCTAACTGGCTGTTATACATTTACGATTTTAATTTTTTTTTTGTAATTTTTTTGGATACATATATTTTTTGCAATCTAAACATGTTGTGTAGGTAGTAATCGTTTAATACAATAAGTCGGTAGGAAAATCTGAAAAAAAAATTATACTTTAGTTGAGACAACGATACTTCATACTACTTGATTGGGATATATAACTGTTTTATACTGTTCAATAACCACGTTTAGTTAAAATACTGTGATAACCTTTATATTAAAATTTAGTTAGAAATAAAGACACATCAAGACATAGACCATTGGATCTGGGGACGAAAGGGTTTATATTAGGTCTTATTTTATTTATTTTAATTAGGTTCTCATTTGATCACATTTTTATATGTATCAATTCTTACCAATTGATAGAACCATGATTCGTGTGAGATTAGTACTTCTCCTTGCCAATCCAATCAAGATGTTCCTTTTTTTCTTTTTCAGTTTGTCCCACTCAAAATGTTCATTTTCTATATTTAGAAATAATTTTTTTTCCCTTATTAATATATTCAACTCCTTTTTTTACTTAATCCATTTATAATTCTTCCTAAAATCATGTGTCATCGTGTTTAGTACTCCCTCTGTCCCATTAGAAATGAAACGTTTTCCTTTTTGGTCTGTCCCATTAAAAATGAAACTTTTTTAAAAATGGAAACAATACTCACTTTACTTTTTCTTCTCTCTTACTTTACTCTCTCTTCATTAACTCACAAAACAATACTACATAAAATCCCGTACCGAAAAGTAAATGTTGCATATTTAATGGGACGGAGGGAGTATTAAAAAAGTGCGCGAGGATACAACAAAAGCTGTATAAATATATTTGACAGGTGTTGGAGAAATAAGAGCATCTCCAATGGTCGGCGTCACCACCGGAGCGCCGATTTTTCGCCCACGCCGGTTTGACGCCGAACCATTGGAACCGGCGTGGGCGAAATCGGCGTCAAAATCGGCGTCGCCATGCCGATTCCCGCGCTGACGCCGGTTCCCACGCCGATCCTCACGGGCGCCATTGTGGCTCCCGGATCGGCGCCAAACCGGCGTCGGATTTAAATATTTTTTTTTTTTTTTTTCGCAAAACACAATATATACGCGCGTTGAACCTCATTTTCATTCGCACCACTTGTTTTAACGAGTACTCTCTCTCTACCTTACTTTCTGTACAAGATCAATAACGAGCAATGGAGAACAACTACGAAGGTACTCCAGTTAATCCCGGGGGATGGTCTCAGACTCCCCCGGCTCCCGGTGTAGGGTCTCAGACGCCCCGACTCCCGGGGCAGGGTCCCATACTTCCCCGGCTCCTGGGGGAGGTGGTTGGCCTCCAATGAGCGGGTACTACAACGTGTACCCGTGGCAGCAGATGATTCCGGGGTGGGCACCCGGCATGCAGCCCCCTATGCAGATGATGCCGGGGTGGGCACCCGGCATGCAGCCACCGGCGCAGCAGATGATGCCACCGGCGCAACATATGATTCCACAGTCGCAGGCGACGCACGGGGGGGACAACGCCTATCGGCCGACTTTTGATTTTTCCACCGGTTCTTCGCACACATCGACCCCAACGGATGCACAGTATTCGGAGACCTTCTCCTTAGCGGACTTGGGTTTTGTTTTACTTTTTTAAATTAATGTACTTTTTACTTTTTGTAATTTTTTTAAATTGTTGTACTTTTTTTAAAAGTAATGTACTTTTTAAATTTTAATATTATTATTCGAATTTTCCGTATTTGTCTCGTAAATTAAATTATGTATGTTGATACAATTGTAAATTAAATTATATAATTGTTATTAGTGATGTGGATAGGTAGTGTGAAGGCTATTTGATGGCTATTTGATGTCCAGTTGATGTGGCAAGCTGATGTGGCAGGAGAATTGTAGTGCTGATGATGTGGCAGTGTGAAGGCTATTTGACGGCTATTTGACGTCCGCCAGCATTGGAGATGCTCTAAAAGTGGTGGGGAAATATTAGTTGGCTGGCCATGGTGTACGAACTTGTGGCAGCCAATAATTTGCATGAATTTATGAGCAGCGATGATAATATCGATGGTGTAATATATGTGTGTGTGTAATTATTACAACTGATGGACGTGCATATGATGTTGTCTGCTAATTCATGTGAGATATGATATGCTTTTTTATCTTGAGTGGTGCTAAATGACAATATGGCCCGCCATGATTTGTCTTTTAGTTAAAAATTAAATGGGTTCACTTAATAATTAAATCACCTTAAAAGTATCAAAACGCTTAAGATAACTTTACCCCTTACCTTAGTTTATAAAGTAAGTACTTTATATTCATCCATCCAACAATGTTTTTATTATTTTTAGAAGATATTTACGTTTTATTAGAGTACTTTATCTCTTTTGCTTTTTATTCAGATGTTTATTTAAAATAATATTACTTGACATATACTGTAATCTTAAGAAATATTTTTATCATTACTATTATTATTTTTATTTTTATAAATTAAGTATGATGAAAAAGCTATCATAAATTCATAATTTAGTTATAACTTAATATTAAGTTTCAATACTATGTTGTCATAATATTTCACAATCTAATAATCGTATATCATAGTACACTATAATATATTATTATTAGATTATAATACACCTTAGTGTTTAATACATACATTATTGATAGGGATCGTAAATTGTGATGCTAAATGTAGAGAGAATGCTAAATAATTATGGAGAGAGAATGCTAAATAATAATGATTAGAAATAGACAAATTAAAAGGTAAGTCGAAATAAATTGTGCATAAATTATTATGGAGAGAGAATGTTGTAAATTTAAATTTGAAGTAAAAAATTGAGAAAAGGGTAATTAAGTAAAATTATCTTAGCACTAACTATTACTATTAATTTATTGCATTGACTTTAATAATTATTTACAAAAATGCGATTGTGTGGCTGGCCACATTATGACCACATAGCATTACTCTTTTATTTTTATTGCCATTATTAATTCGCATTATATGTAGCATTTGACGAAACGGAGTATCGTACGTATACAAAATAAAGGGTTAGTTAAACGCGGTAACAACTCTAATGGCTTAACTAAAAATAGCCCACTCCACCTTTTAATAGTGCATTCTTTATTCTTTATTTAAAATACAATACCCACATGTCATAAAATTAATTAAGTATTTTATTAAGAGTTTTATTAGGAGTCAGAAAACATATTATTAAAATTCTAAATTATATTTTATTGGAAGCGGTGAAATACATATTCTAAATTTGAATGTATCTGCTATGTGACATAGTAACTTCTGACGCATACGAAACAACATTGGACACGTTTGGCTCCTATCGCGATTGCTCAGTAAAGTAGTCCTCAACGAGCCTTTAATTCTGCAACAAGCTCTTAGTGTCGATAGATGTACCGGCAAGTTCTTGGTGCAGGATCCGTGAGAGGGTTGGGTTTACATAATAGTCTCGAGCTTGCTGACGTGCATCCTGTTAAACTCTTCGTTTGATCCATACATGAAGTGAAAGAAAAATTGAATTCAAAGGGACGAGTGGGTGTCACCGCGCGACAAGGGAGCGCCATGTGGCCCTTGTGCATGTCCCGCAAATATAAGGGCCCAGCCCCTCAGCACGTGATGCCCTCTGCCAGGTACGAGACACCTGCAATGGCAACCCGTCAGGCAGGATCTCCTCCCAACGGGCTGACAGTTGCTAGTGCTCTAATATAGTCTATCATAGCTCTCTAACCAGTTTAAATATCAATGTTGATAACAATTTTATTTTAGTTTTAATACGAATAAAACACGTCCCTAAAATTATTGAAGTGACAAACCAACGAGCAAATCAATTCATTTATACTCCAAATCGAACGCTTGCCGAGAAAGGAGTTGAATAAACAATCGAACAATTTTACGGAAATAAATTTAATTTTCTAAATAAGAAAGGCCGCGATCATGATTGATTTATGTATCTGTCTTAGTTAATTTAGGAGAAACAAAGATTAATATGGACAAAATGTGAGCTTGTGATTATAATTGTTCATAATATTAATAGTCCATCTCTCCAACTACTTCATTGAGCTTGACCTTATGCCGTTATCCACTTATTTATTTCATCTTGTCTTATTATGCATGTCACCACACCACACCACACACCCACGGTTTTAGAGCATCTCCAATGGTTCTGGACATGCAATAACACTCTCATAGCCTTCCCACTGCCACATCATCTGCACTAAAATCCTCCTATCACATCATCTGGACATGCAACTGGACATGCAATAGCCCTCTCATAGCCTATCCACATCACTAATAACAATTATATAATTTAATTTACAGACGTAGCAACATACGGAATTTAATTTACGAGACAAATACAGAAAAATTGAATAATACTATTAAAATTTTAAAAAGTACAATAATATAAAAACAGTACATTAATTTAAAAAAAAGTACAAAAATTTAAAAGTACATTTAAAAAAATTACATAATTTAAAATAAAACTAACGCCTTGCAATCCTCCGCGCTCACAACTCTTCAATTAAATCCTTTTGGAGTCGAATATGAGCATCCGTTTGACGCATGTCGCCATGTGCTTGGAGGAGGGCTTCTTCATCGTGAGGTACCCCACCTCGTACGTTGGCGGCGGCATCGTGTGGCCTGGTCTGCCAGCCGCATCGTGTCTGAAGCGGAAATACAGATATCGATGCTCCAAAGCGTTAACAATACGCATAAACACGTCCCGCCTCATCCTAAAATGACGCCTGAAATGGTTGGCGTTAAAACGCGGCTCCTCTGCGAAGTAATCTGTGAACAGGCGCTGATGTGCAGCTACATGATCACGATCAACCACTTGTCGACGGTGGACAACTGGTCGTGGGCGAGGTACCGCCGGCTGCATATAACTCTCCAACCATCGATCAACCTCACCGTTCGTATAGGCATCTAGCTCTTCGTTCATCATACGCTCGTACTCATCAGCATCCCCACCACTACCACCACCATCGGCATTACTCATTTCTCGTTGTTGATCTTGTACAGAAATTAAGATAGAGAGAGTACTCGTTAATACAAGTGGTGCGAATGAAAATGATGTACAAAGCGCGTATATATAGTGTTTCAAAAAAAACTTTTAAAAAAATAAAATTCTGACACCGGTCTGACGCCGATTCGGGGCCTACAATGGCGCCGTGAGAATCGGCGTCATACCAAGAATCGGCGTACGCACGTCGATTTTGATGCCGGTTTCGCTGACGCCGGCTGCAATGGTTCAGCGTCAGCACCGGCGTCCGTGAAAAATCGGCGTGCCTACGTTGACGCCGCCATTGGAGATGCTCTTAACGATAGGCCCCACATTATATTAACGATAAATTATTTAGCTACATTTTCTACATTCTTCGGTCCAATAATCATGAACGGATTTTCATTTCATTCTTACATATTGTTTCTTGCCAATTTTGAGTTCGATCACGTAAATATGATCAATGATTTGGAAATCTAATTTAAAGAGAGCCGGTTATATTCTTCTCGGGCTTTGAATTTTTATAATGAGATTCATTAAATGCTTAAGCCTTTTGTAATTATGTGATTTGTTAGTGGTTTTGATAATTCGTAATTTTTATTTGATTGGCTATTGTAGCAGAGCAAGGGTTTACCATGCTTACTTACTTCATGTAGAAAAATTGCAAGTTACCCAATGAAGATAGAAAAATATGCTCAGTACAAATCACATTTTATAAATACAAAAGTTTAATGAGATTTGATGTACAGAAACTTGCGTACACGTACACACGAGTAAACTTATAAGTTTTTATTATTTTAATTGAACAAATCAACATGAGAAAAATGCATGAATGACATCGAAACCCTCTTTTGTCAAATATGCCCAACTCCTGTAATAACATGGATTGGCCTGCGTTAAGTTTTTTTTTATTTCTAGACCTTATTCCACCGCCTCTCTGCATCGCAACTCGCATCCTTCTCGTTCTTCTGTGTATTGCAGATGCTCTTACCATAGTGGAATTTTAAGTTTTTTAGTTTAATTTAATATCATGCTTTTTGTTTCTTACTATTCCATCGGTTCTATACTACTAGAATTATTTATCATTTTGGTACGTTCGTTCTATAATAGTGGAATAATTTCTCTTTTCAGTTAAAATTAACACATTTCTTATCCCTTACTTTACTCTCTCTCTCTTCATCACTCTATCTTTTTCATTTCCTATTTTACTTAACATAATTTTTGTTAAATCGTATGCCGAAAATAAATGTCTCTACTATTATGGAATAGAGGGAGGAGTACTTTATTACATGGCCGCTGCTGTGTACTTTTGTTTAGGTTTAGTACTGTAATTGATTTGTTCAATTCAACATATTTTATACTAATTGAAGTGAAAATAGTTTAACGAGCATATAAATGCTCAAAAAGTATATACATATATAAATGTAGGAGTATAAGTTTATAGTAGTATTCTATTTGAGTGAATATCATTGTGCTTGCTAAATTCAACCATGTTAAACAAAATCGAAAGCACTGGTACTCGCTAAATTCCTCGCAAACTCACAACTTTGCGACTGAAAAAGCTAGTTTTTCGCAGTTCTGATTTCACGACGTTATGTTGGAAGGATGACGTTGCCGTAAATTACATGCACTACAAAAAAAAAAAAACTTTTTATTACAATTAGGAACGCTAATCTGTGTTTCTAAATATACCACCAACGCTTTAAAAAATATTTTTATTGTTGATGTTCATATTAAAATTAGAGGACACAAATTGAAGTATCCTACATAACAAAAGATTAAATTAATTTATTCTTAATTTAGTTGTTAATTTTAAAAACTTTCTAAAGTAAATGAATGCGTCTTAATTTTTATAAACATAAAAATATATTTTTCTTTCAGTGATTTAACATTAATATATTAGTTCTATATATGAAGATATACATTGATTCGGACCAAGTTGTAGTAATACGTGTAATATTCAACGATGTATTAATGAAGACGCGTCATATGTTGACAAACATGTCAATCATGTATATATAATCTATATTCAATGTCACAATCCTCATAGTATCATCTACTAGTACTTGAATAGCAAATGCTGAGTATTCTTTATTTTCGTGTACTACAACAAAACTGATAATTTCTTTTTATCGATGTTGTAAATTTTAAATAGCAAGATAATGACTATCATCAACCGGGTTATACATCAATCAATTAGAAAATATATAGCCAAACAATTGACACATAAAACTTAGGACTTATGCTCTCGCTAGAACTCCACCTTGGCTCTGATCAATGACCATTCGATACCTCAATAATCAATTAATTAATCATTAATGTATATATACAGAAGGGGTATTAATCTATGCAAAACTAGATTTAAATATAAAAACGCAGAATAAAATTATACATAGGGTATTTTTAGTCATTGTTAGTTTATTTTTAGGTCACTCTAACAAAGGATGACCTAAAATACTGTTAGCATGACAACAAACCCGAATTTTATAATATGACCTAAAACTGCTTAATAATGATCTTCCGTATTTTTAGTTAATTATTGATCATTAGATCACTTAATCCTAGGGCCAAAATTTAGGCTGCATTTCTGGATTTAGATACATACTTGTTTTAATATCTCCCAAGCTTGTTAAAATTCTAAAATGGCATTATGGTAATATAATTAAAGTAATCATATATGCACCACGATAAGTTGATGCGGTTTAATAACCAACTAATCTTGTTAAATATGGAGGAAATAATGAAGTCTGGCTAACAAGTCCTAATCATTAATTAATGGCCGCCTAATTTTAATACAATATGAATGTTTCCAGTGAAGCGAAGGAGTTTCTTTTAATTCTGATCTTGACTATGTCACCATCACTAACTTAAATTTATACTAGATGCTAACTAAAGTTGAATTTTCGAAAGAAATTTCTGAATGACTAGTATTAAGATTTTTTTTAAAATATAGTGCTACTATTAAACAATAAAGAGAAGCACATGCAAGCATTTAAGAACTGTTTTTTACTAAGAGAGAAAATAATAGTCCTATACAAATAGCTAAAAACATGCACCACCCACTTAATTGATAAAATCCAACATATTTAGCTGACATCCCAAATTCCCAATGTTATTTTTGCATCCATTATATTCCTTATACTTGAACATTGCAGCAAATAGGAAAATGAGTTAAAATGTTTCAACTTGAGATATTGATAAGTTTAACTATTTTTATCAGAATGAAAACGACAAGATTAATAAACAGCTGGTTGACAAGTTGAAATTGGATGGTTGACTCCTACCAGAATCAGATCAGTGTTACTTGACAAGTTTAATGGTTGACGAATTAGGTAAGCAATTCCATTCAACAGTTTAATTTCCAACCAACCATTACTATTATTGATTGCAGATTATTGTGATCTCGTTTTGACCTTCTTTTCACTATTGAGGAAGGACCTGATTTGATGCAGCATGACTTGGCCGAGAACCTTTGAATTAGAGTAAAAACTAAATAGAATATAAAGTTCATAAAATATGTTTGGCATAATATAAAGTTACCGGATAACAAGTTTGGATAAAAGATATTCGTATTTAGAGTAAATTATGTCTTAGATACTGTGGGGAAAGATGAGAAATCGTTTTAGTCTTAATAGATCATCTTAACAAATTCAATAAAACATAAACAAAAGTAATGGTGATACAGTTGGCTATGATCAAGCAACAACAAATAGAACTCACTCAAAAATTCTTCACATAACACAAAATTTATGCAACTAACTATAAAACAATTAGCACAAAAAACATTATCAACAAAATTGTGCGGTTGGTTAGGCACAACATGGCAGTGTCGTTTAGATAAGGCACGACGATGGGCAGCGCTTGGAGGACGACAAAATATGAGGTGTGGTGTTAAGGGATAATTTCCCTTAGCAAGAATCTGGAGTCGCGATTGTAATCGCCTGATGGATAAAAGTCAGTCGCGGGAGCTTTGCCCGTCGATCAAATCAAGAACAATACGGAATTGAAATAAAAGCGTGAAAATAAAATAAGGAATAATTGTATTTCTTCAATGATTAATTCAAAAGATAATATTTTATAATACTGACATCAAGAAAATAATCATAAGCATTTACGAAAAGATATGGAAAAATAATTGATAGACAAATTAACGAAGAGATATGCGATTGTGATATGAGAATTGAAGCAAGAAAGTTAATTTATTTTCTATATTAAATAATTTTAAATTTAAATAAAATATATAATTATACTCCAATATTCTTGCTATTGGGCTTCTGTTCCGAATAATTGTGACTTGATCGACTATTGAAGTTGCATGTTATGATCAAAATAAACTACTTCTTTATTTCAACTGATAAGCCCAATTTCTGTGAGGCTCAGATTTGTTGGCCCGCTCGGCCCATCATATATTTATTACTTTCGAATTTATGGCGGGAATTAAAAATATTTGCGTTTCGATCCCGAATCTCCCGCCAGTCAAAAAGGCTTCGTATATAAACCCCAACCCCTCCCTAAGAGCATCTCCAATGGCAGCGAGCGGACAGACTAGCTAATTCCCGGCGCTGGTGGTTGCGCTCACCGAACCATTGGAATCGGCGAGCGCCATTTCGGTGAAAAAATCGGCAACCCGACACCGATTTTCTGGCACGGGCCGATCCGCTCGCCGGTCATTGGCCGCCATTGCAGGCTCTCGATCGGTGCGCGATCGACCAGCTCAATTTTTTTTTTAAATTTTTCGAAACACTATATATACGCGATTTGCACGTCATTTTTATTCCCACCACTTGTTTTAACAAGTTTTCTCTCCATCTTAATTTCTGTACAAGAGCAACAACGTGAAATGAGTAACGCGGGTGGTAGTAGTGGTGGTAGTGGTGGTGATGCTGAGGAGTACGAACGGCTAATGAACGAAGAGTTGGAGGCCTATACGTCCCGCGAGATAAACCGGTTGATACAAAGGGCCTTGCAGCCGGCGGTACCTCGACCTCCACCCGTTGTCTACCGACGAGCAGTGATTGATCAGGATCACGTAGCTGCACATCAGCGGCTATATAAAGACTACTTTGCGGAGGAGCCGCGTTTGTGACATGTCGACTGCATTGCTGATATAATGTATGCATGTATTATCCTGCACAACATGATTGTCGAAGATGAAGGTGTACAACTGACTAGTTGGGCCAATGACGATGCTAATGAAGCCAGCCCAAGCCACGGCGTGGCCGCCCCCAACGTACGAAGGGGGTACCTCACGATGAAGTCGGCCGCCTCAAGGCACATGCCGACATGCGCCAAGTGAATGCTCATATTCGACTCCTAAAGGATTTAATTGAAGAGTTGTGGGCGCGGAGGACTGCACGTCGTTAGATTATTTTAATTAATGTAATTATTTTTTCTTTTTCAATTTAAATATTATTATTGAATTTTCCCGTATCTGTGTCATAAATTTAATTCCGTATTTTGTGTGATTGTTAATTATTTATTTTTTATAATTTTGTTTATTGTGGCTAGCCTATTAGTTGTTCAGTTGCTTGTGCTGATGATGTGATATGAGGAGTTTTTAGTGTTGATGACGTGGCAGGAGGAGATTTTTTAGTAATGATGATATGGCGTGAGGAGAGTTTTTAATGCACATTGGAGATGCTCCAGCCCTCCAAACTTTTGCCTCCAAAGCCCCGAAATTTCCCCAATTTTCTACGAATCGGGCGAAGATGTCGGAGCTACGGTTGGTGCAGGGGAGTCTGTTGAAGAAGGTTCTGGAATCGATCAAGGAGCTAGTAACCGATGCCAACTTCGACTGCTCCGCCACCGGTTTCTCGCTGCAGGCTATGGATATCCCGCCACGTGGCGCTGCTGCTCCGTTCGGAGGGATTCGAGCACTACCGCTGCGACCGAAACATCTCCATGGGGATGAACCTCAACAACATGGCTAAAATGCTCAAGTGCGCCGGGAATGAGGGTTTTTTCTATTTTTGTACTAGAATAGAGTTAGCATTCCTCGTTTGTTCTAGACTTTTTATTTGTTCCGGGTTTGAGAGAGACGCATGAGCGTCATGCGTCTCCTTTTAATGAGACGCATGACGATTATGCGTCTTTCATAGAGACGCATGAGGGTCATGCGTCTCTCTTTTTTTCGTTTTTTTTTTAACGACGCATGAGGGTCATGCGTCTTAGGGAGAGACGCATCTCCCTCATGCGTCTTAGCCCATATATATTTCTTCTTAGCCCATATATATTTAATGGGCTTTCGAATTTATGAAACCATTCTTGGTTGTTTCTCTTTTATAGAAACATCCTTGAATGTTTTATGTTTCACTTTCGATGTGGGACAAAATCATTCTTGGTTGTCTATCTTTTATAGAGACATCCTTGAATGTTTATGTTCCACAAAAGAGAGACAACCAAGAATTATTTTGTCCCACATCGAAAGTGGAACATAAACATTCAAGGATGTCTCTATAAAAGAGAGACAACCAAGAATTATTTTATCCCACATCGAAAGTGGAACATAAACATTCAAGGATGTCTCTATAAAAGATAGACAACCAAGAATGATTTTGTCCCACATCGAAAGTGAAACATAAAACATTCAAGGATGTTTCTATAAAAGAGAAACAACCAAGAATGATTTCATAAATTCGAAAGCCCATTAAATATATATGGGCTAAGAAGAAATATATATGGGCTAAGACGCATGAGGGAGATGCGTCTCTCCCTAAGACGCATGACCCTCATGCGTCGTTAAAAAAAAACGAAAAAAAAAGAGAGACGCATGACCCTCATGCGTCTCTATGAAAGACGCATAATCGTCATACGTCTCATTAAAAGGAGACGCATGAGGCTCATGCGTCTCTCCCAAACCCGGAACAAATAAAAAGTCTAGAACAAACGAGGAATGCTAACTCTATTCTAGTACAAAAATAGAAAAACCCCCCGGGAATGACGATATCATCACTTTGAAGGCCGACGACGGCAGCGACACTGTCACCTTCATGTTCGAAAGCCCCAGTACTTTTCGTTTACTTCATTCCATTTGTATTATTGATGTTGTTTATGATAATTTCTAGTTATTTATTTCCTTTCTCCCTATTAGTGTACATATGCCCTAAATTAGATGATCAAGTATGTGTTGTACTAGTCTGTATGAGTTTGTTTAATCACCATATGTTGAAAATTAGTGATTCTACTTTAATGAATAATGAGCCGTTTCCCTTATTTTCGGCGAATCTGCTTTTAGTGTAATCGCAAAAATGATGTGATTTAATTGATGAATGATTATGTTAATGATTTTATCCAATCACTTAGATTTGCATATGAAGCCAGGTGAATGTAGTTTTATATAGCACGAGTTTCTTGGTAATTTGGTAATGGAAGTATGGTTATTACTTGGTGTGTATAGCCATGAATGCATGAGTTTGTTGGTGATTTGGCACATGTATTAAAATTTAGTCTGGATTTGATATGTATAATAGAATCTGTTTTTTTTTTCATGTTTGAATGTATTGCTGAGTCTGCTTTTGTCAAATCCTATTCCTGATGTTTTACAGCACAAGATAAGATCTCAGATTTTGAGATGAAGCTCATGGACATTGACAGTGAGCATCTAGGAATCCCAGAAGCTGAGTACCATGCTATTGTTCGCATGCCATCTGCTGAGTTTGCAAGGATATGCAAAGATCTTAGTAGCATTGGTGACACAGGTGAAGTGCCAACATAATTGAGCATATTTGGTGTTTTAAGATATGGTGAGTTACTGTAAATGCCACTACAAGACTCACCCCTACCTCTGTTTCATGCAGTTGTCATCTCTGTTACAAAGGAAGGTGTGAAGTTCTCATCCAGAGGTGATATTGGAACTGCAAATATTGTATGTAGGCAGAACACCACTGTTGACAAGGTTAATTGTTCTGATCTTTAGTAAGGACATTATATACTAGTTGTCAAAAATGGATGATGACTGATATGCTCTTCTTTTGTTATGTTATGCAGCCAGAAGATGCCACTGTGATTGAGATGAATGAGCCAGTATTTCTCACATTTGCTCTTTGGTATCTGAACTCCTTCACTAAGGCGACCCCATTGTCTAGCACTGTCACCTTAAGTTTGTCCTCGGAGCTTCCTGTGGTGGTAGAGTACAAGATTGCAGATATGGGCTACATACGATTCTACTTGGCTCCCAAGATTGAGGAGGATGAGGAAGAGACCAAGCCTTGATTTTGGTGCTTTCTGCTCCAGGATTTGTTACACTCATATTGCGTTGGATCTTGTTACTTAATTTTCGATGTGCTGCACTCCCAAGTCCCCACCTATTCTGATTTTCTTATCGTTGTTAATTGTTACTAGTAGATATTTGCACCACTTTTTGTGGTTGATTACCAGTTTGCCACTCCAGTAGAGAAATATTTCGAGGCCAATTTAGCAGTCTGAGTCAAATTTTTAAGGCCAATTTTTGTGAGAAAATTCTGAAGTCTAGTTTCAGGTCAATTCAAACATGCATAATGCTCTTGTTCGACTTCTTTAGGGTGATTAGAACTGTATGAATCGTTGATAGACCTTCACTTAACTACGTGCTATTAATTGATAGTGTGTTCAGCTAATTACAGATTACAAGCTGAATTGCTTAGCGCTCATGTACAAATTATAAATTTCATAGGACAAAAATTTGATCTTGTACCATTGTTTTCGTAAAGCAAAAAGGAAGTTAAAAATGTAGTACTAGTGGAAGTATTCAGATAAAACTGAAACTATATTTTGTCGAAGATGTTAAAATAATTGAGAGATTTTCGTCCTCAAAAAACATTTTTAACTCAAAATTGATAACATAAAATTGAATATTTACTCATCAAATTCCTATATACATCTGAATGGATAAATTGTCATTATCCTGGAACTTTGAAGTGCAAAAGGATTCTCATACCGGCAATCATTATAATCACAATTGGTTGTCCAAAAAATGGTTTAAATTATGTCACCGATGAAAAAAAAGGATAAGTTTTGGAAACAAAGTGAAATGAGCTTGGAGTTTTGTAAACCAGGTAGTACTTCACAAACGTTCTAAACCAATTAAACCTAACCACATATGAGAGAGATGCAAATCCTGAAATCTTCATCTGGTGTGATTCGTGTTTGTCTCCAAATCTTAAGCAGCCACTGCTTGAGAAATAATACAACTCGAAAGCCATTGTCTGAGGCACTTGGATTTCATGAAATAGTGCTCAGCTGAAACTGTTCAAATATCACAAACAAAAATCACAGACCTCCATCACATGAAGGTGGCTGGAGCTTTCGTTATATCCGAGCTATTCCCCTATCTCATGTGTTGAGCAACAGGAGGGACTAAGAGGAGCTGCATTAGCTCAAGGAAAATCTTGGTGAATAAAAAAAAACTGCGGATATTGTTAAAAATGCTTCCAGTCATCACCAGCATATATTGCTTGATCACCTAGCTCTTCCTCAATTCTAAGCAGCTGCAGATACAGAGGAACAGTTTAGCTATATTACTATAGTCTAAACATGCATCCATCAGAAACTTCACTAAGCAACTTATTAATAAGAAACTGAAAGGTATCAGACTCTTGGATGTGAACTAAGCAACCTTAATTTGAGTAAGTCAGTGTCCACCCTTAGACCATATTTGAGGGAAAAGCAAACAAACAAAGGATAAAAAGATCTTAACCTGATTATACTTCGCTAGTCTCTCCCCACGGCAAGGTGCTCCTGCCTTAATTTGGCCAGTAGCAAGACCAACAGCTATATCAGCTATGAAAGAATCTTCACTTTCCCCACTCCTCTGAGAAATCACCACTCCCCAATTGGCATCCTTAGCTAACTTGACTGCTTCAATGGCCTCAGTTACAGTTCCCACCTGATTGACCTGAACTTGTAGTGTGAGCAGAAAAGAGCAGTGAGGAACACATTGTCATAGAATATAAATGTGTATAATTAAGTAGTGATTAGTTGAAATGGCCACTGGAAACCATGAAATCAACATCATTGACAACCCATGATAACCTAAATAAAAATCTCCATATGCATCATCAGACTGGACAAGCTTATATTCAACTGAGCTAACAACTTCCTTTTGAAAAGAAAATCTCAGCTAAAGGCATAATTGTCCTCTTCATGCTCTACATGCTTCCTATGTTGTTCTTTTGCTAATAGTGCATAAAGTGAACATGCAGACGAGAATAATTTAAAGGTTGAATAACAACAATTTTCGCATATTGTGAGCCTTTAATTATTTATTAGGAGTTACCTTAAGGAGAAGAGCGTTGCAAGCTGCCTCCTGTACAGCCCTCTCAATTCGTTTTGGATTTGACATCAACAAGTCATCGCCCACAACCTGAAATGAAAAGCCACTCCAGATCTGAGAGGATACCATGAATGGATATATGCTTTTCAAAGTGCGATCACACCCTGCATTAACCAACCTCATAGACACAACTTCAACTTTTCCAAAATCATTCAGAAGGATATGGTTACTTGAATAACAATATTTGGACTGGAGGGACTCAATTCAGTTTTTCTCAAGATCGACTGAACATTGTAGACAGCTATATCTATTGCTCAAGTGAAACACGATCTTTTGCACAGTAATTCGATGTAGAATTGCAGAATTTCCTTAAGTACTAGATGACAAGTGTTCAGCAAAGTGGGTTTCTTTGTGTTGGTGGGTCAATGGAGTAGGTCTGGATATAGATATCCAATAAGCCAACATCCAGGGAAAGTAAATCAGCAATAAAAGCTTGGCCATTCATTTCGTCAATATATAAACTATCATGAATTCTGTGGATATTAAGAGCGAGAACATGTAGATAATGAAAAAAAATACATACTCAAATGAAAGCTCAATTATCAAACTCGTCATTCACATTACAAACAGAAGTACTTACAGCTGAAGCTCTAATTTCATAGAATTCAGGCTATGTTTGTATGCTGTCTATTCTAACAACTTCAGAAGGATAAATATTAAACCAAGTATCAGCAAATATGAGAAACAAACCTGGCAAATCCCAAGACTGGAGAAATATTTTGAGTGCTCCCAGTCTTCCTTATCAAATGGATCTCCAATTGACACAATAGGGTAGGCTGAGAGAGAACCATTATATGTTTTAGAGGACGAGTGACAACATGATAGAAGCCTACTTAGACTGCCAAACAGCTACAGTCAAAAGTTTTAGAATAGAAACATGAACTGCTATTAAAAGATCTTTAGAAAGTTCTATATAAATAGCAAATAAAAGAACACAAACAGTAATAAAAATACCAAAATAGAAATCAACGTTGAGATGAAGATACCTTCACAAAGTCCTCTATACATATCAATCATGTCCTCCCCAGATTTAAAGTTTTGACCAGACCTATTTGATATTTTGTGATCCAAATCATACTTGGTACCTAAATAAGAAAACAGAGAAAATAAATCATTATGTCATTAACTATATAAGCAGATCAACCAAAGATATAATGCTTAGATGAAGCAGGACAGGTTTCAGTTTTAATCATCACAAGGCTACTAACAAATTTCAATGCACCATTGTACCATATGATCTCATGCACATATTTTCAGGGTTTTCTCCAGTGTTTAGACAAATTTTTTCATTCCTATTCAAATTAAACAAGCTAAACTAGACCAAAGAGTAATTTATCTCTATATTGCAAATCTTGGATTGGAATAGTTGAGTCCTGCCACTGTCATTATAAGCCCATTCCTTCTCCATGTTAGTTTCACGGGCAAGATTTTGATTGTGCTGATGAAAGAATAGGTGGATCATATGACACCAAAACTTCTCAGATAATCTGGGAAGGGAATTCCTATGTATGGGACTTAATTGCCTCTCTATTAGTAGTTTAGTACAGAAAAGAATACATTTTCCTCTTAAAGTCTAGATGTCACTTTATGGGACGAAGAATATCACCTATGCAAAATTCAGTAGCCCCAACACCAATTGCTATCTTTATTTTCTCGTTGTATCCCGTTCTTCCAATGGCTTCCTTTACAAAATCCAAGCCTTCTTTCAAGCTGCAGGCACAAAAACATAAGATACCTAGGTTCAGATCTGCAGATGATACCAAATGAGGAAACTTGCCTGGCTATATCGGGAGCAAAACCACCATCTTCTCCAACGTTACATCCGTGTGAACCATATTTTTCTGTGATCACAGCCTGAACAAGCAGGACGAGAAGTTGCATATATATAATGGAAACAACTACGAGGAAATCAGTAACAAGATAATCAAACAAGGTAAATGCATACTTTGTGAAACATAAACATAGAAAAGAGTTTATTGAAAATTTGCCAATATTCTGGATGATCCAGATCGTGAAAGGTTACATCAATTGTATACACACCAAAAACTTTGTCCTTGAGGTATACACACATATATACAACATCAAGTATACTGGCATATAAAATCTACTTGCATACTACTAGTGTACTAAAGGAACTCCATCCGTGACATTCCAACATTTGAATGAACCACAAATGGAGTCTTTTGAAATTGATTTAAGTTTGAAAAATGGAAACAAAACAGACAGCGAGACATCAAAGATGAGAAGTCCTAAAATAGGCATACAGCTTAAACTGTAGAGTATGATTGGAAAAACAGAGAACAATAAGGTTTTCATCATATAAATGTGCATTTTTGTAGAACAGAAAATCCACCAGATTTAATACAAAGTTCGAAGACATCTTTGTTTCTGGAGGATTCACCTTTAGATGATGATAAGTCTCAGCTCCCATCTGCAGAGCCTCCTCAAATTTTTTCGCCCCTACAGGAAGGATCATGATTTCCTGATCACAATTACAATAAAAAGTCACACAAGGGGTTAATGCTCATACTAAGCAGGGTGTTTAGATAAATATTAGTTCAAATAAGTATGTAAACATCCATGGCGTGCATTGACATAATGATAGATTGTATTACCTGAATGGCAAGATTGTTCCCAGCATGGTCTCCGCCACCTATGAGAGTGAAAGCTGGAACAGGAAGGTGATATCTTGTTTTGCCAGCTAGATCAGCAATATGTTTGTACAATGGGACCTGCATAAAAATTTTTGAATCAAAATGAGATCTATGTTTTGTAAGATTAACCTGCTACGTGAGTCAAGAATTATGCCTCTTTTTCAGCTGCCCCTGCTCTGCAAGCAGCCATTGAGACTGCTAGAATAGCATTCGCCCCAAGCTCACCCTATCAAATAGAATACAAATGAGCTCGATTTAGCATGTAAACAAATTAGCATGTCTTAGAAATGGCAGGAGGATACTACTTCAAAAAACTGACAGGAGAATGCAATTAAAGTGAGAATGTGTAAAGCACACATCACTTGATTCTGAGCCTCTCCATGAATACATAAATAAGAATATTAGACAAACTATATAACTGAAAACTGAAAACTGAAATGGAGCTACCTTCTTATCTGTCTTGTCCAAGTCTATCATGGCTTGATCAATTTGGGCTTGGAGAGTTGGATCCATACCAATTAAAGCTTCCGATATTTTCTCATTAACATTCTTGACAGCTCTACTTACACTATTACCCAGATACATTCCCTTGTCTCCATCTCGCAACTCAACAGCTTCATACCTGCATACAAAAGGAAATAACAAATTTACAAGACCTTACTTCTGAATGTTATACTTCATAAGACGCTGCATCTTTACCCATGTAAAGAAGATGGTAATTGATGAGCACAGATAAAACATACAATGATAGATGCAACCCAGTGTGGTATACCTTATGTTGGAAAACATAAATGATTCAGATGAACAATGCATATAAGAAGGTCCCGAATCTCATTCCAGACATTTCTATAAAGAATTATTGCAAATAGAAACAGTAAATTAGATTCGAGTCAATACCAGCATCAAATCATCCAAAAACTAATAAAGTTGATCAGAGGAACTGGTAGAGCCACAAAAGGTAGTTTTTGTAACAAAACAGGAAATTTATATATTATTCTGGCACTTCCTCGAAAACATCCTAATTTCTGCTAAATGACCATTAAGAGAAGCTTCAAAAGCAGATGCAAATTTACATAGGAGAGGAGCATCCTAACAGCTATATTTTATATCTCAAAACCCCTGGACAACTCACTAGATGGCTACCTTCCACAAAGAAGGATGAGAATGAAACTCAGTCAGTTGTCAAGAAAGGAGAAGTCATCTGATTACCTACCTTGCACATATGCTGCTTCAGCTTCTCTATCTGTTCTTTTAAATGGCTAGACCTCATAAATTAATGACAGTAATTCTCCTAAATTTTCAATACTTAGATTTGAAAAAAATGGATGTAAAATAATTGAATGCTAGTTCGAGTTGTGTACTGAACCTTGTTATTCAGAAAGTTATTTCCTATCATTCTTGTCCTTTTGAATCAGTCGCCAAACACCAAAATACCTGGACATCCCCTACAATTTGGAGAACACTAAACGTTCCAACTCCAGCACTGGCCATTTATATTAATCACCTTCCCTACAATTTGGAATATTATACTATTATGCTGGATGGTTTTGTTTTAATATATTTAGGTTGATGAATCCTATAACCATGGTGAATATGGGCTAAAGAGTTGACTAATTGGAGCGATGGAGATAACTCAAAGTTTGTGGAAACCCAAGAAGATAAGTCACACCAGCTGAATGAGGCACAACTATTTCCAAGAGCATCTGGGTGAACAGAAAAAGGCTCTATCCTAAAACTGAAATATTTCCAAGCAAGTGCGGAAAATGCAAAAACATATTGCAAATACTCCATTTATGAAGCTCAACATCTACTTTTTCAACTACAAAAATAGAGTTCGAAACATGTTGACCTCTGACTAGCTACACAATCCACATTGTTTCACAATACCTGAACACAAGCTATCAAAGGTCAGCGCATTGGGGCCCTAACACAGTAAACCAAGCCCATAGACATCATGTAAGGACCTTAGCTTAACGCAACTAGCGTGAATTCGTGGCAATGGCATCCCCATTGTAACAGAAACTAAGGCAGAACAGGGCATTGAGGTGGAGAAGAGAGAGAGAGAGAGAGAGAGAGAGAGAGAGAGAGAGCAGCGCTTACATTCCATAGGTGGAGCCGCTGGGCGCGGAGGCGCGAAAGACGCCTTTATTGGTGTGCAAATCGACTTCAACAGTGGGAATCCCTCTGCTATCGAGGATTTGCCTGGCTTTAAGGTTGGTGATGACGGAGGTGACGGATTTCTTCAAGTGATTGGAGATGAAGAGCACGGGATCCGGCGTCTTTGCCCTAACGGCGGCATTGACGGCGTCCTCAATCTTCCGGGAGAGCGTATGCTTGTCCAGATACTCCTGCACCGACATTACCTTCTGCTTAATTGTGATATGGTTTCAGCTTTCAAATTTCTTCCTCTCCCGCTTCTGCTGCAGCTACTGCCAGCTCAAGATCGGCGATTGGAATATGAATATGAATAAGAATTGAAACAGGGGAACAAATTATAATAGATCGGAAATTGACCGAGGAAGAAATGGGGTTTTAAGCAAGAAAACTGTTCCTGCTTCCAAAATTACAGTAATTTGTGGTGATACAATATTTTTTGTAGGATTTATAGTAATCAACCTCAGCAAAATAAAACATGATGATATTTGATAAACAAATGTGATTAAAAATTATAGTATTACCCAATAAAGGCCCAGAAGAATTAAATCTTCAGATTGAAGCCCAAGAGTTTTTCCAAAAGAAATGGAAGAAAGGCTATTATATATGAGGTCCACTTAATATTGCAAATTGGGCCGCACAATCCTCGTATAGATTGGTATGAGAGATTTTCAGGTATTCGAGAAGTACTATCCGATTATGGATTGTGTTTTTTAAATGTAGGGTATCCTCATATGATATTTTATTTAATCTCTCTTAATTTTAATAGAGTCTTGGTCTATCACTCTTCAACTGAAGTTTTCTTCTTCACCATTTTCCCTATTCACCACCACCTATACTCTCTTTCTGCTATTTCCTGCTATGCTAGATAGATTGATGGCCCATTTTTACACGTGTATTGCAGTAGATATTTTCGTCTTTATTGTTTCGCCATTTGGACGAATAATTGTTTCGTTCAGTTTTTCCGGATAAAAGTGGAAGCTTGTATATTATTTTTTCATGTCCAAGTCTAATTAATCTTTGTGGCAAGCTCTCTTCACATGTAGGAGAATGTCTTTCTCAACAAATTTTTCCCAATAGTTTTTCAATTACAACTAGATTACAACGTGTTTCATTGTCTAATTATTTTTGTGACAAGCTCAGATTTTTTTCTTGTAATATTTGTCGTTAGCCGAAATTTTTCGTGTAATATCTATGTGCATAATACAAATGCAAAATTATCAAATAAAGTAGCGTGTATGTTCATGATAATCATAAGTCCTTCTCAAGGAGTCAGTTCATGATTATCAGCTTCTAGAAATTAGAGTTGTCGTTCGTTTGTCATCCACAAAAATACTAGATAAACAACATTTAGCTATCAAACTGTACATGTAGAGGCGACGAGGAAACTGATGTGTCGTTATCAGACGACGCAGCAAAAAACAAGTCCGACAGGTAATTGCTCAAATCCTCAGGGACATATCTGACAATTGAGTCCGTTCCGAATCTGAATCTCCTCGCGTAGTCGTCTCTGTGCTTGTTGTAAAACATCCGGTAACTCGGCACGATCCGTTTCGCTAGAGATATCTTCATATCATCGCGCAGTTTCGGGTCGGGTATGACCCATGAGGTCTGCTTCTTGTACGCCTCCTCGAAAGCTGCATTGAACTGCTCGAAACAATCCGTCACTTGCTCGGGAGAAATCTCCGCCGTCGGTTCCTCAGGCAGTGCAGCCATCACTTTGCTCCATCCCATCCGCTGGTAATTCGAGAGATACTTGCTCACTTTCGCTCTGTTTTCGGATATCCATTCGGCTCCCATCAGGAGCCCCAGTTTGGAGTTCCGGACCTTCGAAACGACGTAGTTTAGGTTGTTGGCTAGGAACAAGTAGGACAATGCGACGTCGTTGTACTTCACCGCCTTGCCGTCGAGCTTGCAGAGGAGGACGAGAATCAGCCACGCTAGCCTCGTGGTGATCGCCGCCACGCAGGGGTCGTCTGCCAAGGCGGAGGTGGGGCTCGAGAAGTAGGCCTGCGGCAGAGGCGTCTCCGCCGCCACCGACCAGTCGGCTATGATGACGGAGACCGCGCCGCTGTAGTCCGCCAGGAAGACGAGGTAGTTCATCACGTAGCGCGTGAGCGGGTGGACGCCGCCGCCGGCCGGCGTCTTCGACGAGTCCTTCTGAATCGCCGCCTCGAATTGAGTCAGTATAATCCTCACCGATTCGCCGAGCTTTACCAGCGCAGCCTCCGCCTCGATCCTCACCGCCGCAGCGGATTCGTGAGAGAAGATCGATTCAATATCTGGCCACAGATCGGAAATCGCCTCGAATAGATCTAGGGTGCGGAACATCTTCTCCGGCGAAAGGATCTTCTTGCATCTCCCGAAGACCTCCGGGAAACTGAAGAGCCTCAACGCCGCATCTTTCGAGATCTCAGTGAAGCACGATTCGGCGATCTTCTCCGACGAAGAGAAGACTATGTCGCAGAGAATCCTCTCACCGCAGAATAAGGTTTTAACGGCAATTTTCACTGCGTGCAGCCAGGTCTTAATTTTCTGCTCCAGAACGCTCCATTCCATTTTCTGCATCTGGTGTTGGCTCAATTTCTCAACTCCGAGATAATACAAAGTCTCATCAATTATCGATTTCCTGACGAGTTTGTAAATATTGACGCATTCTCTGCCATAGCCAGACGCAATCATACAGTCAGCGATATTCCTCAAATCCGCCATCGCGAGATCCGCCTCGGCGTTCTCGCCGCGAGGTGGAGTTCTAGGCGGCGTTGTGCTAGTGCTCTCCTCTCCTTCATCGGAGATTTCATCTTCATGGTAGTAGTAGTCGGAGACGCTGGATCGGGCGGAGGCCCTAGACGAGCGGCAGGAAACCGATTCGGAGTCGAGATTTTTTCTATTTGCAGATAAAATTAGGTGAAACTCCTTCTCCAGTCTCTTGATTGCAATCTGCATCAAGTTCTGAGCTCGGACGAGTTTATCGGAGCCGGAGCTGAGCTTGACGTAGTAGTGCATCGCGTGCTGCAAGCTGTTCACTGCATCGAGGAATTTTCTAGCTTCTCTTCTATCATCGACGAAGAGCGACGAGAATTCCTGGTGTCTGTGTGCATCGATGGCCGATGCCGTGATTATGACCTCAGCGAGGTCGAGATTCTCCTCCATCATGGTCTCGGAGAAGGACTGGTGGCTGGAGCATGACGGCGTAGAGGACGGAGAGGCAGAGGCGGAAGAATGCCGCGACGGAGAAGAAACTCTCTTGGAAAATATCGAACCCTTCATTTTTTTTAAAATTTGATTGATAGTGAGAGAGATAACAATTAACAAGGTAAGGCTTGATGAGAGTAATTGAGAGGTTTAGGTGATGATGTGTTGTTATTGGGTGAGAGAGAATATTGGTTTACAAGAGGGGAAGGGAAGGGCGGGTATATATAGAGAGAGGTTGACAAGGATTACGCGGTGTTGGTGTTATTTGTTTGAACGTTGAAAACAATACTAGTAGTAGTAGTAATAATTTGGGGGCAGGGGATTGGTTGGCGTGTCGTAGTCACTAGTCAGCGTCGTTAATTACCATGGGAATACATTTGGACGAAGGTATAAAAGCTATAACAAGTCGTCTCGCATGTAAAATTCGATACATATATGTACATTAAAACCGAGGTTCAAAACAACTAAAAGCTAAGATTTGTAATTGTATTCCGCGTGGACTAGTTACAAGATTGATGTGTATAAAATCTTGTGAATTGCTTTATGCTTTTTGTAGTTTGTTAAATTTACAACGGCTCTATATATCTTCTACGAAAGTTCTATTTTACACTGGAAAATTAAAATATACTCCTATATATGACATCGAATAAGGGAAACTCATTTACAGTTTCCTACTTTTATACAAAATATACCTTATTGTATAATTATGATTATCCACTAATTAGAATGTTTTATGAATGCATGGGATTGACAACTTTATCTTGATGGACTAAATTACTATTGGAAAATAGATTGAGTTGAGTGAGATCCAAAAGCTCGATTAACAAGACACTCCTAGACTCCTAGCAGCAGAATACTCCACAATGCTAAGGCCATCCACAACGCTGTCTCTATACCGTCTCTTAAACCGTCTCTTAACTACTATTTGAGCACTATTTGAGGGCCCCACTGTCCTTTTTTCCTCCATCTCTTAACTAAGAGACGGAACCTGCAACGCTCCGTCTCTTAACCGTCTCTATACCGTCTCTTAATTACTATTCATTCAATTTAATTTATAAATTTTTTTTAAAACCCAATTCAATTTAAACAAACACACTTTATTAAAATTAAAACAACATTACAACTTAACATTAAAAAAACGAAGACATAATTAAAATTCTAAAAAAATAAAAATGACATAATTTAATCTTCTCCGCCAAAATTTTCCCAAATGTGTTCAATTAGATCCTCTTGGAGTTGGGTGTGGGCGCTAGAGTCGCGTGTCCTTGCCCGAATAGCCAACCGTTCTTGTATAGATGGATGCGCTCCACTTCGCGGCGGACTACTTGCGGTTGAGCTTCCGGGGGATTCGGGGTCGAACCAATTTCCGGCATCGGTTCCTTCGTCTCGGACAATCATGTTGTGCAAGATTATGCACGTATACATGATGTCGACCATGCTCTCCATGAACCACGAACGAGCCGGGGCTTTGATGATGTTGAAGCGCGCTGGGAGAACCCCGAACGCCCTCTCCATATCCTTGCGCACAGCCTCCTGCTTCTGCGCAAAAAGGGCCTGCTTTGGGTTCGCTGGCCTGCCGCACGTCTTCACGAAGGTCGGCCACTTCGGGTAGATGCGGAAAGTATTCGCTATGTGGAGAAAATAGCGGTTTCCGCATGCGGAAACGGCGACGGAAATAGGTATCTCCCCAAATCGGGTTATCGCAGAAGTAGTCGCGTACTAACCGTGCGGCGGCTTCCTCCCGGTTCCGATTGATGTACTTCCGGGAGCGTCGTGGGGGTGGTGCGGCTTCCTCCGCCTCTCGACGTCGATCTTCTTCGAGTGATTGTTCCATTAATTGACGCATTTGCTCAAAATGATCCATTTGTTTGAGTTGATTGAAGATGGAAATTGGAGTGATAGAGAGGATTTGAGAGGAATAGATGTGTGTTTGTGTTTGAAATGAGTATGAAATAGAATTATTTATAGAGTAAAAAAATTAAAAAATTTAAAAAATGAAAATAAAAATTTAACGGTAATATTACCGTTTGAAAAAAAAATATTTAATTAAAAATCGATTTTTTTTAAAAAAAAACGAATTATTGCGTCATCAGTGACGACGCCCACTCGCGGGCCAGCGAGTGGGCGTCACGCACGCATGGGGACGTGCCAAGTGTCCCTGGCGCGTGACGAGCCATCTCGTCTCGTGTCTCGCCGAGACGAGCTACGCGACGAGACGGGCGCGAGATAGAGACGAGATGGGCGCTGCAATGCGTCTCGCGGGGGTCTCGTCTCTCCGAGATGAGACGCGAGCCCGGCGCGAGACGCGTTGTGGATGGTCTATATCTTTCGAAAGAAATATGACCTATAACTTGACTTAGATTATAAATAATAAAATGAAAAATATTGGTAATTTTACTGTTGATGTGGACAACATCATGTGTCCAAGTTGAAATAAACAAAAACAAATCGAGTTCAAATATGATTGAAACATACTTTCTATGGAAGAAGATGCTACACTAGCATTCATGTAGCATTCACTAGTAGTCCCCTACCAAAAATTTCTAATTAACGTCTAATAATGTCAATGTCAACGTCAACATGCTTATGTATGTGGTTGAGAGTGTACATAATGGTATAATGGTGGCCTTTGAAGGCCATCAAAGTTGGCCTGACCACGAAATGTGGCTCTCCATGGCCCTCTGCAATGGTAAATAAACAAAAAACAACAATGGCCACGAAATGTGGCCCTCTCCAAAAAAAAATTAATTTGTTTACTTTTTTTAATTATATTTTTTAATTTAACAACAACAAATTTAATTAGCCTAATAATTTGGAAAATAAACATAATTTAATAAAAAGTGAATTACAGACAAATTTTCGTCGTATTATAGATAGAGGAAAATTATACAACGAAATTTTTTAAAAAACACTACACAAAAAGACGCCACCCTTCCTACTCGGTGGCGTCATCGGAATCCGGCACGTCTTCATCACCACCCCCCACTGCCGCTAGCTCCGCCCGTCTCCGACCCATCGGCCCACCCCAACTTCGACCTCAATCTAAGAATGAGGTCGTAGCACATCTTCTTGGTGAGAGGGTCTGTCGACTTCTCGTACAAGGATAAGTTATCCCCAAGTTGCTTCATCATCTGCACCTCCAGTGTTTGAGCCAACATCGCGGTCAGTGATGAGCGTGGTGCTGACGCGCTCGTAGCTTCCCGGATGGCGGCTTGTTGGCCCTGCGGGCGATGGCGCCTCGACATTATCAAGGGGGCACCTCCAACACATCGTCATTCAGATCGAATGCACGTCAGTCGCTACCACTGCTGTAGGTGCCGTCGGCACGGAGCTTTGTCCGCTTCACAATATGACCGGTGTCATCATTGCAGATCGCCTTGAATTGAGGGGAGTCTCGGAGAAGCATATATTCATTCCAGTAGGTGAACTTGGGCCAGTCTCCAGTATTAAACAACTTAGACCGGTGTCATCATCGCAGATCGCCTTGAATTACGAACCCCGATGGTTGGCGAACCACGTTCCTCTGCTGATGGGAGGACGACTGAACCCGGTATTGCAGAGATTGTGGACTCCACATCTGATTTGGGAAGTTGCCGTATCCCGAGTCTCCATACCCCGGAGAATCACCATCTCCACCTTGCATCTTTGGTAGAATTTTAATTAGGATTTTGTGGTGTTGAAGTGTAAAATGGAGTGGAAAAAATGGAAATGGAAATGGTAGTATTTATAAAAGAATTTTCGAAAATTAAAAATAATAATAATTTTTCGCGGCCCGGCCGCATTTTATGGCCCGCTGCAGTGGAGGGCCGCGGCTCCCTCGTGGCTCTCGGCCTTCAACCGCGAATCGTGGCTCTCTGCAGAGGGGGCCGCGCACCCGAGCCACGAGCCGCGGCTCCCCCACTGTGGACACTCTGAGGATATGTTTGTAGTGATATCAAGACACTTCAACCCTTTACACTAAATTTAAATTCATTTTTAGAATATGTCATAAAAAAGTAACTTTATTTTAATCATTTACACCAAATCTAAATGTTACACAATTTTTGAGTTTATATACTACTCCTACTATACATCACAAAATTTTTACCTTACACCCATATTTGATATCATTCCATAGAAAAATGCAAAAATATATTTAGATTTGCAGTATGATTGGAGAAGTTTTCTACACTAAAAATAAGATTCGGTGTACAGTTAGAGATAGTTCTATATGGTCCATAATCAATGGTGAATATAGCAAGGCGAACTCAACCAATGGTGAATATAGCAAGCCGAATTTGTTGAGTTCGCCGTAGTGAATAAGTTCCTTGGAAGATAATGGTTGTGCGGTCTCGGTCGCCGATAATGGATGGCCAACAAAAATTAATTGTCTTATCTCTTTCTAAACTGACTGATTTTGACAAAAACCATAGTTTGTATTTCTAATTTTTATTACTCCCCTTTTAATTATTTTTCTTTTGTTACGTATCTCTCTCGCAACTCATGCTGTCCATGCCACAACTATTCTAGCAACACCTACACTAAGTCATCAATATTAAAGAGGACATCATAACTGTTAATATTAGTTTGGATCTTATATCAAAATCCAGATTCTATTACTGCTCTTAATTTTTTATTGGAGTACTAGTTACTCTATAATAATTCAAAATCATGTGCTCTTTTCATGAACGTCGTTAGACACGTAATAGTTATTTTACGACATGATAACTTGATTAATAATTAAACCTATTAAATGGCATGAGTACTGAAGTGTTTAATTATTTCTAAATTGACAAGTAATTCACTGGTGAAGCAATCAAAGAAGAGTTTACCATTTTATTCTTAAAAAGAAAGAATCTAGAATAGTCAGCCTATTGCTCTGACCATGATAAAATGCTTCCTTAGTTAGTACCGGTCAACCAAAGTTGAGTATTAATATTGGTTATGATTTATGACATTTTAATATGTCTATCAGAAAAAGTCCATTGTCTGCCGTCAATATATTTTTTTGTCGACTATAGTCCATCCACACATTATAGACAAAGTACGGAATTTAAATTCGAATTTCGCTCAATAATAGTGTTCCTTTCGTTACCTAACCTATATATGTCACATGCCAAAACTATTTATTTTATTTAAAAATATTTACAGGAAATTATAAAATATATTCAGTTTATGAAGTTCTTAAAATAAATGTTTTAAAGTAATTTTCAAACTTATAATAGTCTAATCACGCCCTTAGATTGACTTTGAAATATGGATTAAACATTTTTTTTACATATTCTTAAAAATATATTACTAAGTAGAATGACCTATATGGAGATTTATTGGCACATCGATTAATAACAAAGTAAGTTTGGCATGCCAAGTTATTGTTACATGCAAATTAATAATTGCATAATTGATTGAGACTCATTCAATTCATATTGTGGGTCAACAAGTGATACGAGTAATTGTCTAGGACGATTTCTACAAAGTAATAAAGAATAATAAATGTTGTAGTAACAACTGTAGACTTTATCAAAGCAATTGCTATTTGGTGGAGAGCTAATCTACGTTGCTTAATTATTGAGAATTGTAAATAGTCCGATTCCAGGTGAAGTTTCTACGTGACTCGGATATATGTTACTTTTACGAATATATGTTCAAACTAATTTATTGTACATAATTTCATTCAAGTTTTATAAATTATAATCGACCATGCCGTGCTGCATACTTAGGCAATACTACTACACTTGGGAATTTTCGGTGTCACCACCCCCATAGCAGGTCACTGCGTAGCCTGATTTAACACCCCTCACAGTATTGTCGGACGGGATGTGGGGAGTCCCTTAGGGTTGGTGTTTCAACCTTTTGTATTAATAGATCATAATTATAATTGATTTCTAATTTAATAAATTAATTAATGCTGATTTGAGTGTTTCTCAATGGAGACTACCTCTTATGAAGAAAAAAAGTTTGGTACGCACTGCGCAAACCAAACGTACGCTCCACCTAATAAGAGATAATTATAATTGATTAAATAATTATTAATTAGATTTATAAAATTAATTAATGATAATTATAGAATCGCTCAACAATGATTACATTTTGGGATTCAGAATTTTCTTTCTTTTGATATAATTAATATCTTGTAGTACAGTTTATAAAATGAATATTTTAAACTACACCTATATATGATGCAAGTTCTAGAATAACATAGAGTAGGACAAATTGTGAGTTCGATAGAAAGCTAGTGGAGTGGTGGGTCTTTCGATAATGATTATTTAAATTAAAGCTAGGCTGTAATCTAGAATATTGTAACAATTTAGGTATCTAATTACACCACGATGGCGTATATATAATATATTGAATGAAGTAAGGGTATAAAATTAAAACGTATCTTTAGAAACTTCCCCACTTGCAAATACGCTGCACATGAAATACGTGAAGCTTCTTAATTACACCTTGTATAGTACTTCACGAACTATTGATATTTGATAATGATTACTTTTGTTTTAGAAACTGATATTAGGATCATCCCAAGACAACTACTGGAAATTCTGATTAAATTTACAAGAATTACTATTTATTTATCGAATTTAAAATCGTTAATAGAGAAATCGGATTTTAATCATATGATCGTCTCCTTAGATAAATCGCGTGGCATAGTATGTGAATCATATGATTGCCTTTTTAGATAAAACAATGTATTAGAGCTATATATATTAATCAGAATATCCATAATTTATTGCTCCAAAATGATGTTCAATTCATTATAATAATATAGGTTTGGATGCTATATAACATTAGTTTAAGTCCACCAAATATGAAAATCGTGTCATGTTTTATGTTAATTATGTCGCACTGACAATTTATAATCTCTCCCACGTGAAGTCATCCAATCCAAATATTCAAAAAAAAACGTAACTATATAATAAAATCTAGGGAATCTCTTGACTGCGACTTTAAAACTAAATCTATAATGTTTAACACACAATAATTATTTCTAACATCACACTTTTGAAATACCCAGGAAAATAATTGTATTGATTTCTTAATCATTTGCTGATCAAGTCAAGAGAGAAAATGGAAGCGGACGCAATTATAGTTTATTGAGTTGATTCGGTACTCAATTTGAATGTATTGCCTAATCTTTTGTTTATTCGTATAGTTGGGACCGAACGGCACATCACTTCCAAAAGAAGAAGAACCTCACACCATTTTTATGGTTACTTAATAGTTACTATATCAGATGAAGTTCGATATGTTTGGTTAGATATATTTTATTTTAGTATAACGCAATAATAATGTGTTTCTTTACATATACTTTATGAAACTTTTGTTTGATAACAAATAAGTATACGGACTGGACAAAACTTATTCGGACCCAATGCAAGTTTTTGAAAGATGCTCTTTATTACTCCACGTCCCATAAAAATAAAGATATTTGAGACTACATGAAAATTATTGCATAATTGATAAGTAAGAGACATGATGATAAAAATAGTTAAAATAGTACTTATGGGTTAAACACACATTACTATCAGTGTTTAATGATGATTTCTAGTGGTATAAATTGCAAATGATAAATGCATATAATAATGAGTTGGAGAGATGCTATAATAAATTAAAGAGTATCTGGTAGTATTAAATGCTCCTACATAAGCTCAAATTGTTGCCAAGAGCCTCACAAATCACAATAAGCTTAAATCGACTATGCTGTAATCGAAGAAAAAATAATTGAATAAAGTTGAGCCCAGAAACCCATCATAAACTTAAATTGACTTCATGCTAACCAACTGACATAAACTAAGCGTGGTATTTTGTTAGAGAACATGTACTCCCTCCGTCCCACATTACTTAAAACACTTCTTTTTGTTAGGAGATTTAACAAAGTTGTATTTAGTGAATTAAATAAAGTAGATGAGAGAATAAAGTAAGAGAAAGAAGATAGAGTAAAATAATTAAGAAAAAAGTAGGTAAATTAGATGTTTTATTTTTAGCCACAAAAAAAAATACTCAAGTAACTTCGAATAACTCAAAGTAAAAAAATACAACTCAAGTAACTTACTTGAGACGGAGGGAGTAAGTTAAGAATCTTTGCATCTTGAATATTTTAGTAGTTTTCTTGTTTTGAGGATTGACATTACTTTCACGTTGTTGTTAAAAATCAACAAATAATTATCAGTTGAGTAGAAAGTTTCTTGCATTTTGATGGAAACACAAATGGAATCATTGTATAAAAAAAGTAGCTACAATTTCATGTCTAGACATAGCAACTGCATATAACTGAATCGCAAATTCTAACAGATCAAAAACCCTCGAACAAGTAACAAAAATGATCTTCCATAAACCAGTTAGCTTAAACTTTAATGGCATACTTTCTCAAGGGGAAATACATCTCTTTCTTTTTCTGTTTTTCTGTCTTCAACGATGCCTACAAAAGAGAGCATAGCAATGCAGTCATGCGTGAGTGAAGGGTGGACAAAGAAAGAACCAATTAGAAAACACAAAAACGTTTACTCAAAGACACAAAGAGTTGACAAAGAGTTATCAATGGCGTTCTGCAAGATGTTGCAGCTTACAATATACTACTACTAATATTGCAACTTAATATGCACATAAGGTTAAGAAATTTGGACAGTAACGGTCCCAGTAGGAGGCACCAACAAAGACAAATGGATTTCGATACCAATACAAAAAAAGACTAAATCAGACCTATTTACATTTTAAGGGCCGTTCAGTTTGCAAGATTATCTCGTGATTAAATATGTACTTCAATATTATGCTTGGTTCATGAGATTGAATTCCACAACTTAATCCTAGATTATATCCCGATACTATTTAATCTAGGAAACCGAACACCACCCTAGGTCATAAGAAAAATGATTGCATAGCAACAATTCTAGCATTACTTCATAAGGGTGAACGTAGATGGTTGTCAAACTATCAGAGGGAAACACAGAGAAAAAAGAATCTTAACATCTTGGCAAAAAAACCATGCAGAATGAAAGTAATACAATGATTTACAATTCCGGGATTTTTTCATTATACAGTATTAGGCTATAGTAGCTATAAATTGATGTAATAGTACCATAGCCGCCTAGAGAATGAAATTTTGTTGATCATATAATACAATATAAGCCAATGCATACAGAATAAAACTAAGTAGAGTTACATCAAACTAAACCTAGATAAGATAATGCCACTGTTTAACCAAAACAATTGCAAGAGTAATAATCAAATTTGTAACTAATAAACTAGACACTATATACAATTTACATTACTAAATATATACTCTGTAGTAGTCCTAATCCTCTAGCCATGCTTTGTATATTTCAAAATCCAAGTAAGCTTGCTCGAGTTCATAAATATATTGCTAATAAAAACGTATAAACAGATACAAAGTCAACCAGTAACTCCAGAAAAAGACCAACAATTCAACTATATTAATTTGGCAAAAAATTTCACAGAAATAAAACGGTAAAGGTTGCAAAAGGGGTATACCTGGTGTTTGGTTAAACGGCGGCGGATGGCGCGAGTCTTCTTAGGGCGGAGATCGAGCGGCAGATACTTCTTGTTCTTGTAGGCTTCCCTGAGAGCGGATTTCTGCTTCTGCGAAATGACGGTGAGTACCTGTGCAATCGACAGCCTCACAACCTTGATCTTCGAGAGCTTGTTGGGGGCACCGCCAGTCACCTTCGCCACCCGTAGCAGGGCTAGCTCCGCCTTCAAATCCTTTAGCTGAGCCAGCAGATCCACCTTGTTCTTCTCCCTCAACTCGTGCACCTTAATTCTCGCTGCATTTAACCGAATAGACAATGTAAATGTATGAATTCACAGAAAATTGGTTGAAAAAACATGATTTCCTGCCAAAATTGATGAGTCGCGTACCCATTTCGCCTTCGTTTCTCGAGAGATTGGGGGTGGCGGGCGAGGAGAAAACTGCCAAATCGCAAAAAAACCTAGTGTATATATGTAGGGTTTTGGGCTTAGGGTTATTTTTGATTTTGTAGTAATTGGGCTTTAGGGTTATTTTAGGTAGTAATTGGGCTAGCATATTGCTATCTACTGATACGCGCAACTTAAACCAGTATACAAATATTTGAGTTTAAGAAAAAGCCCAGATAAAGCTATACTCACATTAAGAAATAAAAAATTCAAATTCTGTTTAGAAATTTAAGAGAATTTGCTTTTTTTTCCCTATAAAAAATTTAAAAGAGTATGTATTCAGAGGAAATTTACACAATCACAGCTAAGCTTCGGCCTAGTCAATCGTTTAATTTTGAACACATGTTTTATTTTTTACAGATGAGTTTACTACTATAATTTAAAAGGTTTGGTTTTCGAAAAGTCTAGCTAGCTCGCTAACAACAACTACTTTTGGGATATAGGCGAGTGCGAGGTGAACCACCATACACCAATGCATAAAATGGTAGATCGAGATAGGTTCGCGAAAAATATGAGATAACTTGTCATCAAAAGTATTTTAAAATGTGTGATGTGTGTCATATTATATAATAGTATATTTTTTATTTGGGTCAATAAAGATTTCATATTTTATTTTCTAAAAAAATAAAGTATCATTAATATATCCACAGTTTTTCTCTATTTGAAATAACATTTTCTTGAATATCTGCAAGATTGTTAGTGTGACATCTAATTTGGGATGGATGATGATTTAGTTGCAATTCATTATTGGTGAAATTGATATTTCCTTTTCCGCTGGAATAAAAAATCAAAGATGTGATATATATGAGGTAAGTCAGATGGCATTTGCGCTTCTTTGTGAGTGTGTGAGGAGGCAAAGTAATCATATCATAATCGAGTGATAGGATAAAGAAGAAAAGATAAAGAAGAAAAGAAAGATCAGAAACAAAGTAGTACGAGTCTTGAAATATATGAAAGGAGATCATTAGGGCACCCGCAACGCTGTGCCGTTGCGGTTCCTATGCCGTTCCGGCGGAACGGTTCCGCGGCGGCACGCGTTGCAGGCTCCGTTCCGTCGCCATTCCGTGCCCATGCCGTTCCTATGCCGTGTCGCGTTCCGTTCCGGAGGAACACGGAACGAAACGTTCCGCCACGTGCCGAGGCGACGTGGCGGCCTCCCATTCGACGCGTGAAGCCCACTCGCTGCCCCGCGAGTGGGCTTCGTCCCGGTGACGCAATAATTCAATTTTTTTTTTTAAATTCGAATTTAATAAATTTTTTTTTAATGTTGTGTGTTTTTTAATGTTGTAATTTTTTTTAATGTTGTAATTGTTAATGTTGTAATTTTTAAGTTTAAGTTGTAATTTTTTAAGTTTAAGTTTAATAATTTTTTTTTAATGTTGTAATTTTTTAAGTTTAAGTTGTAATTTTTTTTAATGTTGTGTGTTTTTTAATAAAGTGTGTTTGTTTTTTAATAAAGTGTGTTTGTTTTTTAATAAAGTGTGTTTTTTTAATTGAATTTAGTTGGAAATTAAAAAAAATGAAATTGAATGAATAGTAATTTAAGGAACGGTTAAGGAACGGAGGGTTGCAGGTTCCGTTCCTTAGTTAAGGAATGGAGTAAAAAAGTACAGTGGGGCCCTCAAATAGTGGTTTAAGGAACGATATAAGAACGGTATAGGAACAGCGTTGTGGATGGCCTTAAGCTTTTTCACTAACCGCAACCCCACACCTTTAATCGCGTCATTAAATATATACTTTGGTTGAGACAGACACAACCTTACTTCCTTGCGTTGGCCTCAATTTAATAGATAAAGTTAAAATTAAAATTATGGTTTCCATTAAACAAATTGTTATACTCCTCCAGCTGTATCTTTTGAGACACCAAAATGTAGTAGTATTAGTTTTGAAGGTGTAAAACTAAATAAATCAATTAGTTAATGCATTCCTTGCTCAAGTTGCAAATATGCACTATATATAAAAACTGATGTATTGTATTATATACATGTATTCATACTCACCTACTCTATGATAAATGTACTATTTTGACTCGGAATCGATTTTAAGATATACTACCCCCGTCTCTGAAAATTTGTCCCATTTTTTCATTTTCATCCGTCCTCCAAAATTTATCTCATTTCACTTTTTACCATGTTTGGTAGTGGACCTCATATTCCACTAACTCATTCCTACTCACATTTTATTATAAATTAATATATAAAAGTATGACCCACAATCCACTAACTTTTTCAATTCACTTTCTATTACATTTCTTAAAACCCGTGCCGAGTCAAAGTGGGACAAATTTTGAAGGATGGAGGTAGTATAAAGAAAAAATAAATGAAAAACTAATTAATATTATAATGTGAGTACTAACCATACAATAAAATGTTTGTCTAGTACGCAGAGTAATTCGCCGAGTCCATTTTACAAAACATAGTACTCCACAATAAGATATGACATTTAACCATGGATATTCCAAAATAACAATATCTAATAATATGTGACATTTAATGATGGACGAATAAACTACTATATAAATTTGTGGGATCCGTGTGATATTGTAAAATACAATCCGTGTGATATTGTAAAATACAGTAAGAGATAGTATAATATAATTTGGATGTAAATAAGAGCTATTGGTTAGCCTTGTTATAAAAAAAACTATACTCCTTGTCTACATACAATACAATTTGATATTGAAGAATCCAACATTTTTCGGGTGTGCAATGAAATAATTTAATGGGCTTTTAATACCAAAAGTTCTTGATTAATGGAACTACAAACTATAGAAGACCCAAATGAAACAAATAGCATAACACTTGATCGATCGTCTCTCTTTACGAACCTTATCTTAAATTTGTTACTATATCGTGGACTTATAAAGGGATCAAAGCAAGCAAAACGATTATAATTATTTTTCTTTGGAGTATAAAAGGTTAGTGGTAATTCAGCCACATTAAAAGTGAGAAATGATTCAATTTTCACGATTCCTCTTTTCTCTAATAAAAAACTATACCGTAACACTTAATTCAAGGGGCAATACAAATTAATGATAGTTGCATTGCCATTATCAATATATATAAATCAACATGATTGACTGTGGAAAAAGTGAGTTACGCGAATTAAGAGCAAACTCATTGAAATGCTAGTATGTTTGTTTATACAAAAGTAAATAAGCCATTTGCGAGTAAAGAATTCATTTTTATAATTAATATTACTGTCATAATTAGATGAAACTATTTAGTACTTTTTAAGTGTGACTGTGAGCAAATCACGGAACCACTTCCCAAAAGGAAGCTCCAATTTTGCAGGCAATATGGAATTAAGACTTATCACTTTCGAGTTTTTCTTTCTTTTTCCTCTTAAAAATCTTTAATTTGCCACAAACTAGTGTTGGTTTTTTGGTGATTGATTTGACTAATTTTAATACTTCAGGTTTAAACAAAAAAATTGACAAGGTTCTCTTATAAACTTTAGTATAAATAAAGATTGATTTGGGTAACTGTATGAATATATAATTTGTAGAAAAAATATTATGATTATAGATAAATTTCTACATATGATGAATAGCAGTTCAAGTCACTTAGTCACATATAGATACTACTACATTATTATATTATATGCATGGTCGGTTCGATATATATAAAGAGCAATAGATCTAGCCGTAAATAAAATAGGATAAGGTAATTTTCCTGTTGAGCTAAACAAGATCTAGCCGTAAATGAAATCGGATAAGGTAATTTTCATATAGAGCTAAACAAAAATATACCGCAAGCTAGCCAAGTTAGAGATGGATCTCAACTATCCAAAATCAAAATAGTACTATTCGGTCTAAAAATAAATAACAAGGAATTCCAATCTTCATTGTTGTCAGGTCCCATGTTCAATGGCTCTTTTTCAGCAACAATAAGGGAATATTTGTTTGCATTCGCTCAATTTTTAATAAATAAATAAATTCTCCTTCACCAAGAAATTAGTATTTAAAACTAGGGGTGAGTAGCTACGATATACCTTACCGAAACCATCATACCCGTAAATACGGTATCCGAAAAAGTCATACATTTACCTTACCAAAGTTTTCGGTATACCGAACTCCGGTATACCTTATTGTCGGTATGGTGAATTTCCATACCGATACCATACCTCATTTTTTGTATACCGTACCGAAGTTCGGTATACCTTACTTTTGCGATATACCTGACTTACAACATCAATTAAAATAGAAGATTTGAGTTTTTAGAATATTATTTATATTTTACTATAATTTTAAAACTAAATTATATATAATTTATTCATAATTATATTTATATTTCACAATAAATTTTATAATTTAAAAATATACTACCTCCGTCCCATAAAAATATGGGCAGATGAGATGGCACAGGAATTAAAACAAAATTGGTAAAGTAAAATAGAGGGAGAATGGTAAGGTAAAGTAAGAGAGAGGGGGAAAATGGTAGCTAAAGTAGAGTTAGTGGATAGTGGGATCTGCAATATTAAATTGATATAACTTTCTAAAAATGGAATGCACATATTTTTTGTGGGACAGACAAAAATAGGTGCACATATTTTTATGGGATGAAGGGAGTATTAAATATATTTTATATATAATTGTGTTTATATTTTTGCGGTATATACCTTAGTTTTCGGTATGTAGCGGTATACCGCGGTATTTGAAAATTTATACCGTTACCTTACCGGAATCTTTCGGTAAGGTATCATACCGTACCGAAAATCACAGTATACCGAAAAATCGGTATTTTCGGTACGATAAGACCGGTATTTCGGCATTTCAGTAATTTTTCCCAGCCCTATTTAAAACCATTAGTATTCATTTATATTTGTATTTATACCACATGAAAAGGCAAAAAAAAGTACATGAGAAAAACATCATGTCGATCACGGGTATTCGTCGATCACGTCTACTGATCAGAAACAATAACAACAATGTGATACAGATCGCGGTTTGATTTAACCTGGTACTATGTGTTAGTTCTAATACTACTAAAATAAGAAATAAATTAAACCATACAAGAGTTACCTTGATAATTGTACCCCACATGTATAATATCACATGGTGCTGCAGTGTAAATTAGGAGTACTAATTTGTTTTACTTGACTAATTCATGATTTCTGTTATGTTAATTTGTCTTAAGTTCTAGTCCTATATCTTTCCGGATCGTTGGAGAGTTGTGATATTGCTAGTTTTAATGGTATGGACCATCTATGCATATACTATATCATTAACATCTATACATATCTGATGGTTGGGCGAATTTTTGATGGTGATGAATGCTGGAAAATACAGATCACGACACAGAGATTTACGTGGTTCGATTTACTGAGGTAAATCTACGTCCACGGGAAGAAAAGAGGGCAGAGTTGTATTGCTTGATCTGTTTTCTACAGCTTACAATACAGACTTGCTATTTGATATTTGATCTCTAGAGAACTTTGATGTGTAATTTTAGAGCTTTTAAGTCAATGGAAATTTAACACTCAAGTTTAAAATAATAACTCTAAAACTACAACTTAACTGCAAGAATACAGTTGTAGTTGTAATACTTAGGGTGTCGAACCACAGGGAGGCGTAGGTTATTTAATTAGAGACTGATAAAGTAGAATTCGATAAAAAGATGATAAAACACAAAATGATAAACAAAAATACAAAACTTAGAAAATAGAGGATAAGAAGAAATCATTGCTCCAATATGTCTCGGGCTTATGAATTGGGATACTTCGATGGACTACTATGATCAAGACTATGTTTAAGAGGATTAAGTTTGTTACGCTCCCTATCCGCTGAACACTTCAAGAGAATTGTAAACCTAGGATAAGCTGAACACGTCTCCCAAGTTCTACTCACTAACCTATCACCACCACTAGGTCGCGTAGCAAGCTTTAGATTAGTTTCTTCAATTGTCAAACACGATAATTAAATCATATTAACTTAATGTCCCCGCGGAAGCGCAGTAGACACCAAACCAAATTTACAGATAAAACTATCGATCCACTCGAGACTATCTCTCTGAACAAGAATCACATCTCAAGTTCCTTGCATATGAGTACGGGCCAAAATCTATGCTAAAGAGGCAATAGAATAATGGCTACAAAATTCTACCTATCCAGACGTCTCAAGATTAGTAGAAGAATTAAACAATTCATAAACAAGAATCACACATAAATTGAACCATAAAAGTCATCAAAGTATCCAACAATTCACCCTACAACATATTCGGAGCAACGAAGGAAATCTAGCCAAACATACTAAAATGAATTACACCAAAAGAACCGTGAACCGTGAACTCCGTGGTGTTCTCCAACTCTAGATGATGGATGATCTCCTCCGGAATGGGGTATGGACCGTTCCTTTCTCTCCTCTCCTCTTGCTTCTTTCTCTAATTTCTTCTCCCTCCAAAAACGTCCCTTCAGCCCCTTTTTTTGACTTTTTTTAACTGTCACCACCTCTTCAATTCTTTAATCCATGCCTCTTCACGTCACGTCACCCCTTTTCCTGCCACTTTTTTTCTCCTTTTTCCTTGACAAAACTGCCGAAAAACTGCTATTCAGCAGTTGAGACACGAAACGCCCGACCGGGCGAAAATCAAAGGGTATAAACGCCCGACCGGGCGAAGTGCTACTGGAGGTATCATGGGAAACGCCCGACCGGGCGTTTTTGTGATGTCATAACGCCCGACCGGGCGAACTTTCTGGACTCCTCATGCATCAAACATTTCACCCGGCCGGGTGTTTCTTCTGCCTGCTATTCTGACGCATTTCCAGCTTCCAACACCCAAAACTACACTCAAAACACACTTTGGTGAGTTACAATTAACATAAAAATGTTTAGTCTACGGGGGAAAAGTATAGGAAATATGCTTCGCATCAAATACCCCCAAACTTAAGCTCTTGCTCGCCCCGAGCAAGATACATTTTAAGCACAAAAACTCAACCAAGTCTAACCCGCAAAGAGATTTTCATCAACAAGAATCATGTAGGGACGTGAGTGACAAGATCTAAACCCCCGACATTTCCAATCGAGATTTCCCACTCTCAAGAACAATCACTCATCCCCCTAGAACTTCAAGTCAAGATGCACTTCAAAGTAAGTCCGAGCATATGATCAAACAACTCAAACCGTCATCATTGACTCATCAAGCACTACTAATCACATAGACTCGCAGATTTCAAACCGAACTTCTTTAACTCTACCAAGCTATTTACACACATCCACAAACATCAACGATTAGGTCCAAGGTCTTATTTCAAGGTTGTAATGGGGCTAGGGACGAGGTAGGATAAGTATGAATAGTGAGCTCAAAGGCTACACATTTGAGTGCCAAAATCTTCCCTCCTACAACATCCTTCCAACGATCGAACAACCAAAATTTTACAACCCAACTCACACTCCCCCAAACTTGAGATCTATTCTAGACAAGATTACATCAAACAATTGTCGAAGCTCTATCTTTATTTCATCAACTTATTATTTCTTTTTCTTTTTCTGTTTTTGTAAAGACCTCGACTTTTGCGAATTTGGAGGTCGTTTTTTTTTTCTTTTTTTTTTTTAAGAACTTCATTCTTTTCACGTTACATCAAGTCTAGAGAAGTCTACTCTTTACAGTCCACCACCCCCACACTCACAACTCAAAACACCAAGCTCAACTTGTATTTAGCACCCAAATAGTAGCAAGGTCTATTGATGAGGCTAACATTAGGCTTTTTTCAGTGGCTAAGTGTTTGGCTAAGTGTTTACACAAAGAATAAGGAAGTAAGCTCAAGGTGGCTTCTAGGGGATCATGTGATGGACTAGGCATGTGATCATTTGGCCATAGAGTTCATCCTAGTGCCTTATCCTCCCATATCGTTGACACAAATGAATACAAGCACGCAACTCGATAAAGCAAATCAATTCAAGATAATTTCCACAAGACATATGACTTTCATACTCTCCTCAACTCAAGAAATCGGATGTAATCACAACATGCTCTTTCAAATAAATCATGCACAAATTCTATCCATCCTAAGCTTCAAAGATCAAGTAAGATCAAGCAAGATTTCCCAACCAGAAAGCCGAAGATCTAGCATGCACCCGTCAATTACGTGATTCACAACATTTTAGCATGCAACACACCCAAAAAACATGCATAATGCATAAAAATCATTCACAATCCCCCACACTTGAATGCTACATTGTCCTCAATGTATGCAAAGAAGAACATATAAAGTAAAGGGAAAAAAAACTCCCCCAAACTTGACGTGATATCCATAGTGCATTCGGGTGGGTGGGTGGGTGTATTTTCCTTTGTAGGTGTGCTTCCTCATAAGCTCGAATGTGAATCCTATCTCCATATTGCTCCTACAAAAAGAAAAATTAAAACAACAAAAAGAAAACAAAATACTCAATTCATAAAAATACATCGAAGGAAAGAATTGAGCGAACAAAACCCTCGATTTATTAAGAGAAAATAAAAAACTAAAAACTCATTGGGTTGCCTCCCAACTAGCGCCTTTGTTTAAAGTCGTTGGCTCGACTTAGCCTTCTAGCTACAACTCTGTAACAAGAAAATAAAATGTTAGAAAGCTATACAAAAATAAAAATAAAAAGAATCCTAAATTAAATAACCAGTTGCCTCCCCGGCAACGGCGCCAAAACTTGATGTGTAATTTTAGAGCTTTTAAGTCAATGGAAATTTAACACTCAAGTTTAAAATAATAACTCTAAAACTACAACTTAACTGCAAGAATACAGTTGTAGTTGTAATACTTAGGGTGTCGAACCACAGGGAGGCGTAGGTTATTTAATTAGAGACTGATAAAGTAGAATTCGATAAAAAGATGATAAAACACAAAATGATAAACAAAAATACAAAACTTAGAAAATAGAGGATAAGAAGAAATCATTGCTCCAATATGTCTCGGGCTTATGAATTGGGATACTTCGATGGACTACTATGATCAAGACTATGTTTAAGAGGATTAAGTTTGTTACGCTCCCTATCCGCTGAACACTTCAAGAGAATTGTAAACCTAGGATAAGCTGAACACGTCTCCCAAGTTCTACTCACTAACCTATCACCACCACTAGGTCGCGTAGCAAGCTTTAGATTAGTTTCTTCAATTGTCAAACACGATAATTAAATCATATTAACTTAATGTCCCCGCGGAAGCGCAGTAGACACCAAACCAAATTTACAGATAAAACTATCGATCCACTCGAGACTATCTCTCTGAACAAGAATCACATCTCAAGTTCCTTGCATATGAGTACGGGCCAAAATCTATGCTAAAGAGGCAATAGAATAATGGCTACAAAATTCTACCTATCCAGACGTCTCAAGATTAGTAGAAGAATTAAACAATTCATAAACAAGAATCACACATAAATTGAACCATAAAAGTCATCAAAGTATCCAACAATTCACCCTACAACATATTCGGAGCAACGAAGGAAATCTAGCCAAACATACTAAAATGAATTACACCAAAAGAACCGTGAACCGTGAACTCCGTGGTGTTCTCCAACTCTAGATGATGGATGATCTCCTCCGGAATGGGGTATGGACCGTTCCTTTCTCTCCTCTCCTCTTGCTTCTTTCTCTAATTTCTTCTCCCTCCAAAAACGTCCCTTCAGCCCCTTTTTTTGACTTTTTTTAACTGTCACCACCTCTTCAAT